>NW_025813447.1:5704209-6387250 GCF_021976095.1 Xenia sp. Carnegie-2017 | reverse complement strand
AATTTCATCGTGGTGCATCTTTGCATAAAAAGATTAAGGACGTCGTTTTCAAAGTCTATAAGCCGTGTTAGGAAGAAAGTTTCGACTGCAGCTGATTCCATGCTACTAATTACAATGATACCAGAATTTTCAGAGTTGTTAGTTGGCACGATGTTGTAAAAGTTTTATTAAATATTTATTATATCTTCTATATACTGACCTAAGGAGGTTTTACACAACACTGCTGGAGTTCAATGCAAAGGCTCCTTAAATAATGGGCATACTTATTTACATTTACGTATATTTAAATTTCGTAATGAATTCTGTTCACACGAGTAACCTTTGTCAATTTGTTTTCAATCCAAACCAGTAAATCAGGGGCCTTGCCGAACGAAAAAATGAAATGCATCCTCTAGAAACCAAATTGAATTGATTTAAAATATAAAGCCAACGAAACAGCTTGTTGTGCCATTACTAATCAAAAACTAAAGAGGTGAGTTGCTATATGGACGGGCTGTTAGAAAAGTTACGGCACATATGTAGATCAGAAAAAACAGCTACAACATCAAAAACTAAAGAGGTGAGTTGCTATCTGGACGGGCTGTTAGAAAAGTTACGGCACATATGTAGATCAGAAAAAACAGCTACAGCCGACTTTGGAACTGATTATCAGAACTACCCAGAAATAGTAATAGAAGAAAAGTTAGCAGGTCGTGTAGTAAATACAATTTACCATTAAAATTTTCGGCCCAAAACATCTGCAATGCGTGATTTCGTATTTCACGAGCAAGATATGTCGTTACATAGATAAAAATGCGTACAGACGTTTTCTTATCAAGTATACGCAAAAGCATATCTTGATTTAAAGTGTTCTACGATTCAATGCTGTTGTGTTGTAAAGACTTACGATGAAATTTAAATTTGACTGATCAACATTCGAGTCACTTGCTAAAAGAGTTTTATCGATGAATTCCATGCATATCTTTGCCAGACAAAGATTTTTCCAAGAAACATAGAACGATTTGGCGGCAATATTGTACCTTCAGCAACGATGTTTGTACGTTGTACTGAGACAATAAGTACAGCGGATTTGTCAAATATCTCTACCTCCATCTTAAAGACAGTGTTGTAAGAATACTTACAAACACGAATGATCCAACAAGTTTTTGAAAACCTAATATCTTTTAAGCGTGCCTGCCATGAGACAGGCCTAATAGAAGGAACGTAGGATCTGTTAAATTTCAAAGTCCAACTAAAATTCTTTGTTTTCAAATTGACAACACCTTCTTCCTTAATTGAAGTGGAATTTCATGTCGATGCTGTGATGTTGTTTATTTAACGCTTGTTCGTTCAATACTGACAATACACCCAGTGTTACGTATGTATCATTGAGCTCTATAAGACCTGGAGGGGAAAAGAGGCCTGGACCCCGTGGTCAAAAACATAGCGGTAATGGCGGATTTTGGTTGTCAAAACTTCCACTTTGAGAAAAATTTTTAACATTCGCTCCCTCCCGAATGCGGATCTCTATTCCTGCTTATATTAATGACAACCAGCGAAAACAACCACGATACGTAAGCATAAAATATTGAAAATAATGCTTCAGGTTTTTGTGAAATAGACACACACATTTAAATGAGGTAAATCTACTGTAAAATAACGTATATTTTGTCAAGTAATGCTTTAGCTATATGAGAAATAAATATCAAACGGCATTTTTTACACTGTCAATGTGTTGTTAAGCTTTAATGCATAATCCCATGCGCATTACTTGTGTTTTTGACTGTTTGTTAACAGCTTGGTGCAACTGTCTTTGCTGAATAGATGGGTAAATCTTAGATAAAACGTCCAAAAAGGAGTTAGAAAAAGTTAGCTTACCCCTACGACTTAGGTCGACTGGAATTATATTATAAGTAGGTATGTAATTTTTTTGAGTTTTTTTTTTGGTAGGATTGATTCTGGGTGTCTTATAAGGTTTTATGATATTCTGATAAATCTACTTCTGATATAACTTATGAAGAAAATATCTTGAACTAGGAGAGCAAAAGAACGAAATTCAGAAATTCTATAATCATGTTGCTGGTTCTGTTTTGAGCCAAGATATTAGAAGCTGGATTGTCATTGACAACCATGGATCTACTACTGAACAGAACTACATTAATTTCCCATTGAAAATACGATTTCATAAATTAAAGTGCATTGGTTTCTCTGACATAACACTTTTCTTATTGCTGCATTAAGGCAAAACTATTTAAATAATTAAAATGTAGGTGAAGATATTTAGAATGTTGTATAATTGATATTGTACAGTCATTATTTATAATATTATGGCCTTGTGTAATGTATGTCAAGAAGAATTTATTAATTCTCAAAAATGCTAACCTTCTTGCACTACTTTTCTCTTGTGTCCTTACAAATTGCAGTTACCTATACTAATTTTTTCTAGGTTCAAACAACTTGACAAACTTTTGAATTTTACATTATGCCTTTCAATTTTTGTTTCCGTCTTTTGATAAAAATATCAGTGAATGACTTAAAAATAAAGTTTATCTAAAATAGTATTTTGTACAAAGAAACTATACATAATTGCAAAAGTCTCATGTTGAAGACAGATGTCGCTTCTTTTACTAGATTACTACTCATATTCTTTTAAATGATATCGTAATTCTTCAAGACATAAAAAGTTTTTTGCCATCAATTTTTGCTTGTTCCACATTCAACTTCATTGCAACCAATGCATCTTATGTGAATTTTTAATCACCTGGAATTGAAAAATGTATGGATTTTGTCAGATGATGCAGTACTATATTTAATGTTTCATGTCATCATAAGCTTTTCTTGAGCAAATATTTCAAGGTAGGAGCATAATTTGGCACATTATTGAACAAAGTAGTTTTTATCTTGATTTTGATGTACTAACTTGTTTACTATAACAAACAATTCATTAACAGAAACACCCGATGGCATTTATAAAACTTTTAGCATAAAGCAAACCTTTACACACCATCATCATGATTGTCCTTAATCTGTCAAATAGTCCAGGCTAGCTGTTTAATACAGGTATTTTTTATTGTACGACATGTACCAAAGAGCTCATTAATTAATCCTGCACTGCATTTGATTTCGATACAGCTCTGATCTTAATATTTGCTTCATATTTTCATAAAAATATCATGAAAAAATCCTCCATATCTTGAAGGTAAACTCAGTTGAAACAAGGAGTTTTATGATATGCATATCTCGATAAGAATTGGTTGCTTTGCCTCGTCTAGCAAGCGATTAAATAAAGAAAAAATAAGACTGGATAAACATAACTTAAATTATAACTTAGGATTAAAAACATTCACAAAATATATACCATCACACTTCAAGTATTGACTTAAAACGTAAATAATCTTACGTTGCTTACCGGGGTCATGAAATGTTTCCTTTTCTGGCATTACTTTAGCCTCCGTACACCAAACAAGTTTGCAGCATGTTTTAAAGATTAAATTTCTAAAAGTTTTTCTGCTTGGGATTGATAATTTATATAATCGCAATTGTGGTTGTCAAATCCGGGTGGGCGAAAAAAATTTTATTTTATGAGCCCGCGTCTTTCCGCTGACTTTGACAACCAAAATCCGCCATGTTTTTGACCACGCAGCCGCGCGCTAATAATTTA
The DNA here is from genome assembly GCF_021976095.1 of Xenia sp. Carnegie-2017. Classification (NCBI taxonomy): domain Eukaryota; kingdom Metazoa; phylum Cnidaria; class Anthozoa; order Malacalcyonacea; family Xeniidae; genus Xenia; species Xenia sp. Carnegie-2017. The sequence goes on along the minus strand of NW_025813447.1, from coordinate 6,383,610 downwards.
TAGTAATTTTGTTGACGTTTCCCCTCCAGTTATTACAGAACTCAATGGTATGTATAGGCATGATCACGTGACAGGCTTAACCAGGTGATCATTGAAAATGCGATATCCATCCACGTTCATCATAATAAAATAATCACTCGTGATTGTAATTGCCACTTGTAAATCTAAATTTTTGCGTAAGCTTTAGCGCCTCAAACAGCCTCTATGACCAGATACATTCATTTCATGTCAAGCATATAGCTACTTGAGACATATAGCAAAGCAAGTGATGACAAATAAGACAATTTGATGGCAATTGACAAAGAGACGCAGATACTGAAGATAAAATGAATCCGTGAATACCTTTGATGGAAAAAAAACGCCATATATAGCTTATAGGGTTATGAAAAGAACGATTTCAATTCGTGACCTAAATTAGCCCAGTGGCTGAACACCATTCTAAAATTCAAGTATTCGAACGAAGAATTCAAAAACAGTCGAAATTTTTACATGCAAGCCTGCACGTTGATAAAAAAACTAAATCCAAATTGCAATTTACTTGTTTTAAAAAAAAGGACAGAAAACAAAAAAAAATCGTGACGGGAAAATAAAGCTTTGTAGATCTTTGATTACTTCCAACGTTGACAAAGCGCCTTAATTTGTTAATTGCTTTTAAAACTCGTCCACTGCTCGGGATAACTGTACTTTTAAGGTTTTCATTTTAATTCAAGGATAGATTCTATAAAAGCAGAGTCAATTCACGTGACGTCTTTTTGTGTGTATATGGACTCTTACAAATCATGGCTCCGTCCAAATTATAATGTTTGACAAGATTTCTTCAATTAAGTAAATGTTTTGAACCCGGGAGTATCGTTACATGTTTGTAACTGTAGATCGTCCAGGTTGGTATAGTCTTGAGAAGGACTGTTTTTGTTGTTGTTGACTGACATTTCGACGACAACCTTAGCGGTAGTCATCTTCAGAGTCAAATGAGGAGTAAACGTCAGGTCAGCCGTATTTGTTATATGGTTTTTACGTCATTGTATTGTGTGTACAGGAAATATGTGGGTGTCAATTGTGTATTGTCATTGTGAATTAGTGTGAAGTGTAATGTTTTTAGTTGTGATGTGTGATTTAGGTGCGATGCTTTTTGTTGTAATGTGTGGATGTCAATTGTGTATTGTCATTGTGAATTAGTGTGAAGTGTAATGTTTTTAGTTGATCGTTTGCATTGTGAATAAGTCGTTTGTAAGGTGCCGGTAATTACTGTGATCTGTTCAGGGGGGTTTGTTCCAAGTTGGTAAACCAACTTGTTGTTGACTGACGTTTCGACAACCTTAGCGCGGTAGTTATCTTCAGAGTCAAATGAGGAGTAAACGTCAGGTTCGCCGTATTTGTTATCTGGTTCTTACGTTATCTGGTGACTTACAAACGAGCTACTAAGAAACAAGACTAAACTAATCACATTGCCGAGCATCACCGAATCACAAAGCACAACATTGACTGGGACTCGGCAAAATGCATTACTTACAGTACTGACTATAGACAACGGCTTACATTAAAAAGTTGGTATACCAACTTGGAACAAACCCCCCTGAACAGATCACAGCAATTAACGGCACCTTACAAACGACTTGTTCACAATACAAACAAACGATCAACTAAAAACATTACACTTCACACTAATTCACAATGACAATACACAATTTACACCCACACATTACAACTAAAAACATCACACCTAAATCACACATCACAACTAAAAATATTTCACTTCACACTAATTCACAATGACAATACACATTTCCTGTACACACAATACAATAACGTAAGAACCAGATAACAAATACGGCGAACCTGACGTTTACTCCTAATTTGACTCTGAAGAGACTACCGCTAAGGTTGTCGAAACGTCAGTCAACAACAACAAAAATAGTCCTTCTCAGGACTATACCAACCTGGACGATCTACATTTACAAACATGTAAAGATTTCTCCAAGTTAAAATATAAAAGTTTCTTGCCAGATTTTTTAAAACGACCGGAATACTAAGAATGAATGATCAGAAGGAATTCTGCTGAGAAAACTCTTGTTGTTTGCCAACAAAGTCCTGTCAACGTAAAAAGCTACAAAGGCTTTAGGTTCAAAGCCGCTCTAATTATATTAATTTGACTAATTATGTTTGTAGACGTACATCGTACAGGTTAGTAGAGCCCTGAGAAGGACTGTTGCTGTTGATATTGACGGACGTTTTGTCAACCTTAACGGTAGTCAACTTAAGAGTCAAGATTTATATTATTTTGCAACACGAATGTGAATTATGCTCTTGCAAGTTAGTTATACATTTAGTTATACAAGTCTCGATTGCCCAGACGTTTTATAAGAAAAAGATCCACAAGGCAGATAACCACAATCCTCAATGGATAATAGAGCCTTCATAATACACTTTTTACATAATTCACTTTATAAAAAAGTTGTTCAATCATCTTCGAGATAAGGCGAAAACTATCACAAAAAATGACTTGATCAATAATTTTCGTTCACCAAATAATGGCGTAAGTATACATTATTGGAAAACTCCTCTCCGCTTTCCAGTTGCTGGTTCAATAACACTCTGGAGACTGTATCTTTCGACAATTTTATTGAACACACTCACAAGTCTCACTCAAAATCTCTCTGATTATTTATATGTATTTATACTTATTGTTTCTTGCCACAGGAAACAAGATGTTTCGTGCAAAGTTCACAGCACTCCATTAATAAAAACTGAGTGTGTGAGTCTTCAGGAAATTATGAGTACATACTACACCTACCGGAACATACACCTAAAATATCTGCACATAAATCTGTGCTTTTCAATGGTTTTAATTTACATATTTTCTTTCCAAGTCATGCAATCTGAATTGTCTCAATCCTATCTGTATTCACAAAGAATTCCTTAACATAGAGTAGTGCTCTTCCTAACAACACTACGAATGAATAATCTCATGTCAAAGTTAACTATTTTCTGTACTGACGATAGATTCAAGTAACCATTCGACGATTCATGACGAGCGTGACACGAATTACGGTACAAAAAACCATTCACTAGTTTTTCATCTGAATGTTTAACCAATGCCAACCCGAATTAACAGCACTGTGTACGTGCGTACGTAAATCTAAAGTATTCATCGATAATATTGGCTTAATTTGTGAGCGGAGGAGGTATGAATCAGGAAAATTACAATTTCATTTCCGATTACAATGAACGAACGCCAACCGGAATCCACGGAATGACATATTAATCTGAACTGAAGTTTTCATTCATGTCGGCCAAATTTGTGCGCGCGAGAGGGGGTCTTTCATCATTTCAAAAAATACCATTTCATTTCCGTTAATGTCGAATACACGTCAGCCAGATTTAGCTGTATAGTGAGATGCAAACCTTAATACAATTGTTTAAAGCTTCACTTCACATCCTACATATTTTGAGAAACATAAATAATAATTTTCTTGAACATAGCCGGATCCCTTTTTAACGCGGTCTCATACATATGAAAGATAGCTAGCAGGGATAAAAGTGGCTAACTTGGGCTTGAAGTGATGAGACTGCACATGCTCTTGCTTCATGTGTTTACTTCAGTATGCCGACTAATCCAAAACAGCCACGTACATTTGAAAAATACGCGTGTTAAAAAATTCCACTTGATGACACTAAAATTGCCGGTAGCAACATGATCATGTTTTTAAAACATGAAAATGCTCCATAGTACGAGTCTAAACAAATTTGAATCTTCCCGCGAAATACAAAATCTATTCGCCGGAATCGAATACAACATTTTAGCCGGGACAGCCGGGCTCATGTGAGTTTCAACACAAATTGGCCCGGCATACTATAGCCAGCAAGGCTAAAGCTGGCTCGTCACATATCATCCAGGGTCTAAGTGCGCGCGACGGGTGTCTTCCTTGATTGAAGACTAAATGACAAGGATCACAGTTTCCGAAGAAATGTCGTTATTTGCATGATAATACGTGCAGGTTCCTGCTGACTACTGATAAATCGCATGATTCACACAATGGCTGCGACAAAGGCAGTCATCCAGTTTCTTCAAAAACAATAAAACAATAAAAGAAAACTTACGGACATAAGTGACGTGTCGCTGATTATTGTCCCATCTTGTATTTGTGGTAAAATTCTTCCCATTGCTCCGTAAAACTCATCAGCGCTTTCTAAATCTTCTAGTTGTCTGTTGTAATGATACAAAACTATCAATAGAATATAAGTAGCATGTCACTTAGGATATAATGAACTGATTTTTGCATTTTAATCAACACAATGCTCACGGATACTCAAACGAAGGCAATGATGTGGATTATTTACGTTGCTGAAACGGAAACTCGACATGCAAAAAATCAATCTTTGAAACTCGCAATTAAACACAGCTGCTCTTGTCTTAGAATTTTTAGAAGAACAGCTAAGCACACAAAAGAAAAAGTTTATCTCTGATCACGCTTACTAATACTCATTAAGAAGAAAAAAGTACATTGTAGCCTTTCGGAGCCACCTACATTTTAAATATAGATAGCCAGTTTCATTTGAAAGGCTATGGATTTATCTAGTTATGCAAATTAAATAAGACAATGCTGCGAAGGCTGAAGTACGTTGAGTATCGGTAACATTTTTAAGTATTTAATTAAAAAAGCAACTTCATGACTCTAGTTTTTTCGTACGGCGCAAATGGAACGCGTTTGGCTGCAAATGGAACACAAAAGCAGAGTTTAAGTTACTTGTGAACAGTACAGTAAAAGCAACTGATTATGAAATTGCTTGTTTTATGTCGACGATACAGTCGACTGGCAATCCACAAACTCTTTACAAAAGAATGACGCTATGATACTTTCAATGCATGCCAGTCGAAATTCGCACCCAATGTATAAAAAACACCACAAAGACACAAAGTCTACGTAGGTAGGTAGGATTACTTCGCGTTTCAATATTATTTGTTGTTATTGTACGTGCATTTGCTATATTTCTTCACGAGTATCGAAATTCAATCATTCATAAAAGTATTAAACTGTCGCCACTAATATTTAGTTCATGCTTGGTTTTACTGAAGACTTGATAACGCAAATCAATTCCTGTGATGAGGTAAACAGAAACCACTAACCTAAGGTTGGCCATAAGCACTCGACATCGAAAACAAAACACACCGCGTACTTACAATCCAATCGTCGCCCATATAGCCAAAGCAACCCTCAATAACACCTCGGACCCCTCGAGAAGGATACAGTCCCAAACCCTAAGAACGAGCTGCTCAGGTAGGCAAGTCGCAAACATGGTGAGAAACCATTGCATGGTGAACACGTTGGTCAATGGTGGCTCGAACGAGATTGACGCCAGGTTGTCCTGGGCTGTGGCCTGGCGCTGAAGGTAATGCAGATGATCTGAAAGATCCGGGAGTTTTATGGTCATGAGTTCCCGTAACACCGCCATGTCTATGGAAAGGCTGCGAAGATTGTTCGAGAAATAATTTGCAGGCAGGACAAAATCGATCAAATAGACCATCACCTAGAAGGATGAAGAAATACTTTTGAAAAAAACTTTGAAAATGGGCGCATTCAACAATGCCAGTCACTTTTTAGTATTCTTATATAGGTATGATATCATAAAGTCGCTTGTACATACGAAAAAAATAAACGCTAACACACTTTTTAAAAGACAAAATGACTTGAAACTCGAAACAAAACGAGATATGAAACTGTTTACTCGATGTCAATTGGAAATAATTTGGTGATTTAATTTGGATCGGCATCTGCGTGCAAACTTCCAAAGGCAAAAAGTAAGGCTTAAGTTGCTAAACACACAAAGATTAACTTGTTTTTTTTTTGCAAAATGTCAAAATGTGTTGTTTAATTATTCAAGCTGCCACAAATTAATTCTGCGAGACTTCACTTTCATTTTCTTCGTTGGTTAAACTGCTCGCAAGTTGCCAGCAAAATAATGAAATATAAAACGAACAAACGAGTGAAACGAACAAAGTCTTACCTTCAACGCATCTTCCTCGCAACGGTCCATCACCTGCAATATTAATGCAGCCATAACATTAAAACCCTGACAGTAACCAACACCTTTATTCCACCGAGCGTACGCCAGTAGAACTCGCTTCAAAATTGCTCTCTCATCGGGAGTCTCGAACTCACAGAACCAAGAGCAGCCTGTTCTATGAAGATCCTAGATGTTGAAAGTAAATATCAAATTTTAGGGTATATTTACTATACACTTCTCAGCATTTGATATTACTACATTATTTATTATAGATATTACGTATATGTAGTCACAAAGGCTAGTCTGCTACGTTTTTTCCGAAACATTTCGAAGTCAGAGAATGTGGTGTACACGCAGTGCGCACTAATGGTGGATTAGCTACATAAACAATGAATACTTCAGAACTCTTTACTCAGATTTCTCGCCATTGCTACATGAAAACATCTCAAGAAATATAACCTACATACAGGTCATCAATATTAGAATATAAGGCTTTTTAGCTGTGAATAAGATTGTGACTTAAGAGTTAAAATTGCCAACGTCATTTAATTGCATCACGGAAGATTCTATATAATAATGAAATGAAAGATTCAAATAATTATTGTCTTTGAAAAGGCTCCTTACTCTACTGATGACGACATGTATTGACAGTTTACAATAAAATCTTCAGCATATACAAAGTGTCTGACGCTTTGTACGTAACTCATCAAATAATTTCAAGGAGTAGTAAATGTCTCCATTCTGAACAAACTCTTGGTACGTTGGTCAACAGCATAGCAACCAAAAGAAACTGCGGTGGCAAGAGAAAAATTTTGTGACATCATGAATTTAAAAACTTGCAACTGCATGAAGTGAGAGCAAGATATCTTGAAAGTCAAAACAACTACGATTGCCTTAATTTTAGGCATTTCATTAAATCATGGGCCACATTATGGGTTAACGCTCAAGAGCAAAACACAACGCTCCTCTCGACAAGCCTTGTCACCAGCATATGCCTGAATTCTGAAAATTTGCTTGAAAGATGACTTGTTTCACCTACACTAAATTATCCACAAAAAACTTGTCACGCATATGGTACATACGCATGAAAAATCTCCTAGAATTATAATAATTTCTTCGGAGTACAAAATTGTATATGTATATCTAAAATTATATGTATATCTAAAATTGTCTTGTTTACCTTAACAATTTGAGCACCGAGGTTGTCGTCATCTGGATTACTTCTTTCATTGAAGCAGAACTGCGATGTTTTCTTCCAGTCCAAGTGAGAGAGCTTGTTTTCGGCCAAGATTAACCACAGCTGTGGAGATGAAACATACATTAATAATAATAAATTTACATCAAAAACTAAAGTATTTGAGATTAAAAATATTGACTGAAGTACACATAACTTGTCTTAATCAGTAATTGAGTGTTGACACAAGTTCACTTCGAACGTTAATGAAACAATACGTCATAGTTATCATGACAACAAGTGTATTAAATTGTCATAGTGTTCTAACCCTTCTTCTCCAGGATGATGGAACCCCACGAGGCAATCTTGAAACTGCCTTGAATGAGTCCAACCACTGCAAAAATAAACCAAACAGGCAGATTGAATATCAGTATAACAGTAAATTTTCATTAAGAACATAGAATCAATGTGCTGCATACTGGACACTAGACAAACTATTTTGCTACGGTTAATCAAATGTCAGAACATTAGAAGTCTCTTAAGGCTAATGATAGTAAAGACATAAATAATTCCATGGAAGGAATACATGAACTGGCTGGATGCTTTACAAATACTTGATCTTTGTTTTTCTCCTATAACTAGCAAGCTTAACGTAATATCAATGGTATGGCATATGTCGAGACTTTGCGAATAGTATAAAAATTGCCAAACATATTTAAAACAAAGAAGTGGTACAGTCAAATATTGGTCATTGTCAAATCAGGACAGGAAAGACCATTTGTATTGCAATGAATTATGAAAGCGCTTACCTGCCTAAAACCTTTTTTGCCACTTTGTGGAATGAATGAAAATTTGATTTTTGTATCAACACCTAAAAAATAAAGAAAGTTAGTCACATGAGTCAACCAAGTGCAATTTTACACTTGTACACAGAATCAACTTGTGCAAAATTTATATCACCAGGTCGCAATTTGGCACATGCAGGTAACAATGTAAGTAAACCAAGTAAACAAGATCCAAGTAAACAAGAAAATTAGTTTTTGAAGTCAATTTTCCTCTCCCTTCAAAAGCAATATCTGTTGTTTGAATATGTTGTCTTAAATAGCCCATAGTATTGAAGACCAGTTGATATCTAATAAAAACTTAATTTCCTTTTTGTAAAAAAATTTGAATACATGTCAAACTACTCTGAATGTGAGTGCCAAACTGGCAATTCTATCATAAGTTTCCATGTCAAGAGAAAATGTCTGGATGCTCGATGAGTTAGTGACAGATTTGGCAAACTGTCAATCCTCTAGCATGAGGAGGTTGGATGATCCACAACACGTTGAAAACTTGACAATGAAATATAGGTCAGATAGCCGACTTTTACTATAGGTATGCTGAAAATCCATCCTCATACTTACGGCGTTTAAGTGAGACAGCTTGAAGAATTGCCGTGAGCACATCGAAATTTCTTTGCAGTCTGTACGCATTCTTGTCACGTCTCTTTAGATGTCGGACAAGGCGACCTGATAGAAGGGTGACATAGCTATTCAATTCGTCCAAAACACGACGGATTTCGCCCACATCTAAGCAGAAGCAAACAAAAGTTCGTCGCTATAATTCTTCGAAGTGAATGAAATTATACGAAGAAAGATTATGTAACTTTTTCAAATTGAACTCTACAAAATTATTCCAATTTACAATTAATCTCTAATTGTATTTATGAATTCTTTTCACCAGACATTTTAGATGAGAACGTCGGCGTGCCAACATACAAATTAAAAACTGGTAATCTTGCGACGCGACCCGTTGCCAAATGAGATTAAAAATTTGAAGTTTTAATTGAAAAATTTTTCAAAACAAACGAAAGCTGTACTGTAAACAACGTGATTCCATAATCACAAACAAACTCCCATGGACGCTTTACAAAATAAAAGCGTTCGAACATTAGAGAATATTAACATGTTGAACAGTTGAAGTGACATTTTGCGAGTCTTTAATACCCACGCTGGTCAACACTTTACTCGAAACCTAAGAGTGAACACGTGCACAAATAAATAACTTACACCTCCATCTAAAAAACATTCGCAATTCATCGTTCGAAAACAAGGAGGCAAGCATAACAACTTCCATACCTTTGTTGTTCAATTGTGTGCGAGACCACCTTTGTGTACGTTCGTCTAGCTCGAATGAACCGCTGTAGAATGAAGTCGTGGAATATTCTGTCACATTGTCGCTATCACCTGACCTTGATCCATGATGATATCGATCGTAGATTTCGTTCAAAAGGCCATCGACGATAGATGATTGTCGACTGACCGTTCGTTCGCCAGATGCCTGCAATTCCTCATCCAACGAGCTTTCCGTCGTTTCAAAACTGCACTCGGAATCTACACTGTTCGGGCTTGAGCTTTCATCGCTGAAAATGCTATCAATCTCCCCAAGAGACGGCGATCTAGACCTGTAAGCAATCTGCTGTCGTCCTCCGTCGACAGCCAGATCATCCATTAGGTATTTATGTTGACGTTGTCTGATCCGAGCCCAATCAGGCCGAGTTTTATTTGAGACTGCAATTTTACGCAGCGGATTTATATACGCGGAAAATTAGTTTGTTCGACGAAATTCCCTTTCTTGAGGAATGTCAAAGACAGACGAAATTGAGTGAAAAAATTATGATCTTAGATAAGTGAAAAAGCGGAGGAATGCCATTCCTTGAGTCATATATGGGAAGCACGAACTATACTAAATGCACAAATATAAAGCGTTAAATGTCGAAGTGTTACGTAACAACAAGGAAAGTAGAGAAGTCACTGATATGTATATTAGACTGGGTAAAGCATCTCTTGCGAAAATTGAAGCCGGAAGATCGATCATTTGCTACTGGCTTCATGGGGGATATCGGTCCTAGTTTACTATACTTTTGTGCAACTGTGATTTTGTAATACTAAAGTATTGTAAAGAAGTATAGTAAAGTGGGACCGATACCCCCAGAAGGTAATAATCAGATGAGCCAACTTCCGGCTTCAATTATCTTACTATATTTTATACGTGGTGCGTTACCCAGTGTAATAAACATATCAGTGAGAGAAGTGGGTTGACGTAATTCGATGTAAGCGATTCAAACATCATGTAAAGGCGCAATGAAGACCAACTCTCTTTTAAAATGAACCAGCTTAAGAAAACTACATTTTGAGAAGTCAGCAAAAAGTTGCGCGTTGAAATTTTTTTAAAAAGAACAACAATGTTAAATTAAATACAAAAACAAAAGAACAGAAGTCTCGTTATCTTGCTAAACAATGACACTCATCATGGAGCAGAAAAAATAATGAAAGACGCCTTTATCCATGCACAACGAAGCGTTTATTGGAATGAAACAATAAGTACAGTAAGGGTTTATGCAAACTATCTTTGACAGTGTTCATCCTGTCTGAATCATTTTTAAATATAGATAAGCATACAGGGTGTATCAATTATGGAAGACCTTTAAAAATTAACCTATTGTGCTATAATTTATGCACCTTGGGCTTAGCATTAGTGATACATAGGCATATAAATTATCACTTATGCGTGTCACCTATTTCAGAAACGCTCGCCGAAGGCATTTGATAGTTAGGTTTAAGAATTAACGAGAAGCAGAAAACGAGAACGATTGCAATATCAATAATAACAAATAACAAAAATATGATTAACTAAGATGACGTGTGCCGGGGCACTTAAGTACGCGGGACTTAAGTGCTTAAATTTTCCAACAAAACACACTCTGATGGAGCTAATATCATATAGTTCTTATATAAAGGACGCCTGACTATATCCGATGTTCCAACAATCTTGAGAACAGTAATACTACGTTATGTTTGAAAGAGAAGAGATAATTCTACAACGTAGAAAAGTTGAAAAAGATAAATATTGCTACAATCATGTTTTGGGGTTGCTGCAGTATCCAAATCACTAACATTACGAATGTTATTCTTCTAACTCCATTTAAATTACAGTCCTATGTGTACATTGTAGTGGCAACCATTTAAAGTTGATTTGCACACTCTGTTTCATTCAATCTAAACTTGCTATATATTTGCTGTCGCCAACATTTCTGGCGATGGATTCCGGGAAAAAAGTTTTGAAGTCCACGATAAAATGCGTGTGTCTTTAAAAACTGAATACACTTCAGTCCAATCACTCGTTTTCGAGCCTTGCCAAATTTACGAACTTCGGCTTTCAACAAAAATAAGTGATTGAATCATTATGGTGCCAACATTCAAACGTCCGCTTTTAAAATATTTACAAAACAAAAATTCTTTGTGAAATAAAGAAGTCTTTTCAGGGTGCAGCACAATATTGCAGCATTTTGTTATTGACAACGTTGAACAACGTTGATGACAACTTGTAACAACATGATGATTTTTACGAGTGTAGAGAATGTTAATGGTAAAGACGTAGACATAAGCAACGTCATGTAACCATACAATAGACTTTTCAACTTATTACTCCGCAACAGTTAAAATCGAAGTCATCACGGCTTAACTTTTTACAATGTCAAAGAATATCATACTTAAATTGATTTCGAGTGTTTTAATTTCCTGCAGTTAAGTCTACGAGTTACAAAGAACCTTTTTACGCGGTTGTTGTCGTAATGTACATACTCACAAAAAACTTCCTTATCTCATTCGTTCTTTTCTTTTAATTGCGGCGACTGAAGTCTACAAGGAGAGAAAAACTTTAGTCAAATCTCGTTCAAACTGAACTATATAAAGAAAATGAATGCATTGAAACAACAAACTACACTACAGAAAACAATTTTCATGCGCTTTCTTTGGGAATGTTGGGAATGGGAATAAGGTAACATTTAACGCAGCTGTCGATTAACGAGGAAGTAATCATGCACGATATCTTTAGCCATGAAAGATATAATACTATATTTACTGCATCGTGGATTTATCTTGTAGTAATATCAAAAACATTCCTGGTTACTCAGACTACATGACTCAATAGGCCTGATTGAAGTGCTGGTGATTTGCAAGCATTAACGTATCTAATAAAGACGTTAACCCGAGTCACTGATATTCAAGCGAATCCAATGTATTATACTTTATGCCAGGGTCTTCAAAATATATTACTAATAGATCTAGAAAGTGGGACGTTCCAAATTTTCCGAGCGATTTTAACAAGTTTTTAAGGGAGAGGGGGAGGGTTAGGGTTAGGTTTAAGTCTGCCCTGTCCCTATCGCCATCTGTCAAAGCTACTCGCACATGATTTTACAGTTCATTATAAACGACGAAAAGCAAATTTCTATCCCGAAAAGTAAAGAAAACAGGTGAGTCCATCTTGAGCCTGGTCTGAATACTGGACAATCACACTCACATCACAGAAAACGGAATTCTATTCCCTGAGTTGTGTTATTGTGCATAGCAATTCAAGGTAGATGAAGTCCTGCGTGGCAATTTAAGTTCGCATGAAGTGTAAGCACGAACAGTCGTTGCCTCGAAGTTGCGATGGCCAAAGTTATCGTTTTAGCCCTCGTATTCAATCATGTAAGTTCAAGATCAGCTTGACGATCGAGAGAAAAAGGACACGATTTGTGCTTTCGAGAAAAAACGGTTGTACCTTCAAAAACCTGATGGTGCGGGACACTAAAACAAATAGATCATGCATGCACAACCTTCCAGATCACTAACGACGTAGTTGAGGTTCATTTTGCAATTACATATTAGAAAGTTGCGAAATTCATTCACGGTTTCCCAAGGTTCTTGAAACAACTTACTATTTGAATATTATGTTTTCCAATAAAATATCTGAAAATAAGAAAAAACGTCGCCTGAACTCTGAACTGTACTCTTTGAAGTCGCTTCTTTTTAAGAAAGTCAAAATTTTTACTTGAATTTCACATGAATGCAATTGATGCGATTGAAAATCTTTGTTTATACTTACAATTACCATCATGTTTTTTTACTTGAAAAGAAGCTTTTTTGGCTTTCTGTCGTAGAAATCTTAAAGTATATTATCATAATGATAAAGAAATGCACAGCATTTTATTCTCGACTGTTCGAGGGAAGGATCTTCGTCAAAAAAACTTCATATTCAAAGAAGTAAAGCGTTTAAGACAAAATTACCCTCATTTCACCAGAAATAGGCCATGAAAGGACATTTCAAATGATATAGCTACATGGTTCATACACATTTTTTCAACTTTAAGAGATGTATGGCTTCAAACAAGAATAAATACAGGTTTCTGAAATCGTGGCCGTGAGGGGTTTGGTAGCGAACATTGGTAATGAACCATTAATTTTGTCTCGATCATATTTTTACTAATTCGTTTATAAAGCTACTTTCCCAAATCCACAAATGAATGTAGTTTACACGATAAATTACAATAACATATATAAGTGGCTCACAAAAAAACATAAACACACATACACATATTGTACGAGGCGATTATTAAATCGTCAAATTTCTATAAATATTCATATTATTTTCTTGTAATTAATTTTAAATTTATTTCCTATAACTTTTAGCTAAGCTCAACACCTTAATGTGGAAGCGCTATTTTTGTTTTCAGTGTTTACTTTTCTTCCAGTGTGTTAACAAACATTTAGCATTATGAAAAATGAAATCTGTTCGAATATTCCCCAAAGTCAGAGGTACTTCAATGTCGACCCGCAACTGAACTCTTTCATTGTTTCAAATGAAATTTCCATGAAAAAGTGAAGCACGATCCAAATTTCTTTGCATTTTAAACGACTCTTTAAACACGTAAATTTCCTGATGCCGCTTGCTCGGTCCTAGCCATACTTAGCTGATTTTGCTTCAACCAATGAAACAGCGTCTTGCTGTCACGGGGACCGTAAACACGCGTAAACATGCGATCGTTAACCTATTCAAAAAGAAAAACGTTGCAATTTTGTTACCGTGACTTCACTGATTGAAGTTCAATAACAATTCCAAGTTCAGAAGAAAACATAGTAATTGTTTAGGTTGTCAAGTAAACCTTCCCATGGCAACAATCGTAGACTGAGCGATATGCCTTGAGGTAATTGTGGATATCAAGCCACTGCAGAAAGGGACCTAGAGTTAGGCAAAATAAATCATAACCGCTAATTTTGAATTTAAAATACCTTGATAACAAAGTCATTGGCAATGAAATTCAAAAGAAAATGGCGCCTGTTCAGGCGTACACTCGTGCTCTGGTCAGTCTGGTGTTAAAACAATTTCCCTTTTGGACGATCTTATCAAAACATGAAAGACTGAGGGAAATCATGAGCCGAGGGCGAGTGATTTTTACGGTTTCTTAATTTCAGAAACATTCCCAAGTGTTTGGACAGGACCATCGGCCATCTTATTGATCAAAAATTTGAGAAAATATCAACATGAGGGTAGTGCTACAAGTATTATTAGCGAAAGTATGAAAGCTAAATCCTCCCAAATGCCAAATTGCAGGGATAAAATCTCTCAAGCAAAGAAAGTTGTAAAATTTTGTAAACAACAAAGTTAAAATATCAATGACATTTCTTTCTTTCATAAAGGAATTTAAAAGTATATATTGCACCAAGCATTATGTTGTAGCGTAGCTTTGTCTTCTGTGAGTATATATTTTGAATCTTTCGTATTGTTTGTAAAAGGATGGCTTTACTTGTGTAGTCGAAGCCCACTGGGTACTCCCATTGTAGTCGCCATATTATGAAAACGCAGTGCATTATGGGTCAACCATTAAACTAAAATACATGGAACGCTACCTGTAATAGAAAAGCCTAACAGTTTTTTGAAGCTAAATCTTACACCAAGCCACGCGAGGTTACATTCAGCAACGCGAGATTACACCCGGCCTCGCCAGATTACATTCAGACACGTGTGTTTAGTAGTTCAATCAATTTTCACTCCGCGAGAGAATCTCGAAACACTAAACACGCGTGTCTGGGTGTAATCTTACGTGTCTGGGTTTAAGATTTGGCTTAAAAGGTTTGCTTCAGGTAGCGTTCAATGTGTTTTAGTTGAATGGGGTCAACAAAGTCGATTTCGATAGCACGAGTAGTAAAAATTAACTAATCGATGTGTTCAAGTAATTTATTTTGCCTACAGCTGAATCCGCCCCTGCAGCTAAGAGCGTCGGAAGCAGTGTGATCATGTAAGTAATTTTATTACCAGATGCGGTCGGATGAGCTTAAACATTCCCCCCTATTCTGAACTTTGCATCTACATAAAGCAGGTGGGAGAGTTTAAGCTCGTCAGACCATATCTTGTAAAAAATTGCATATATGCCACACTGGTCGGTAGGGAAATAGAAGTCTGCGTGTCTGTGGGCGGGGGGAAGGGGGGAGGTGGCGGAACGGGGGAATTATGAGTATCAAATTTTCAGTAAAATGTTTTCTGTTTCATATTGTATGAATCATATATAATCGAGCAGTCAAAGTATAAAAATCAGAAAACGTCAGACAAGGTGTTTCTCTTTAAAATAAGTTTTCATACATTTATGTTGATAGAAAACGTAACATGGGGAATCTGACGTAAGGAAAATGATGCCACCACTGTCATGTGAGAAAATAAAATTGTGTTGTTTTGAAATCGTTCTGTGTCTCAGTAGGTAATGTTAATATAACAAATTAGACCAGCGAAGAAGAATTGAAAATATTTCCAGCGCAAATCTTTAGAAGCCCACTAGACGAGTGCATCGTAGATACGTACCTTTTAAAGTTAAAATATACCTACAGCAAACATTCTCTTTCATACTAAATTTTGCTATCAAAGTGAGGAAGCACTGCCCCTTTTCGAAGAATAGTTAGTGAGTCTTTCTCTCCCCAAGTTCTTAAATTTCGCAAGCTGAAAAAAAATCTTTTACTCCATAAGCCAGAAAAATACTACTGATTTATTCATTGTAAAACAAAATATCTCCAAGGTTACCTTAACACCACACGTGTTCAGAACTGACGACCACAGAGGTAGCAACTAAAGATAAATATATAATGTAAACAAAATACGAACGATGACGTATACCTTAGCGCTACAGAATTATGACTTCGGTATACGCTCATTTTGACAAACAAATATGTACGTAAAATGAAAAACACGTCAGCCAGCTATTGAAGGAAACGATCTCGGACTTAAAGATATAAAAACACCACTTTCTAACGGACAGCAACTTCCATCATTAGTAATCGCTCCACGAAGAGCTCGGAAGACTCACGTCACTTATTTATAAATACGTTAGTGAATTAGCATGATCTTATAAGGAGAATGAGTGAGAGTTGACAAGAGAAAATGTAGAAGAAGTGAAGGTACTTTTGTATTTCTTCTAAGTTTTTGATCGCAAGCATCGATAGCGAGATTCGCAGAAAATTTGTAACAGCAAATATCTAGAGCAAATTCGTAACAGCCGGATAATATGGCATTTGCAGGCAAAAATTAGAATCATTATGCTAATAATTTTTAAGTCAAACCTTTGGTAACGTTGCTGCATTCCACTCGGCCAATGAAATTAAAATATGAGAGAACTGTTCACCAACTGTGTTTCGAAACTATAACATAAATTGAAATCATGCGTTATCCGACACACGATGAACACACACTTGAAGTTTAAGTCTAAGTCCTAGTCTAGTGTCTTTAAAAACTGGCTGCAAATGTCAAAAAACTCGAAACGTTTGACGCATAAGGAGTCTTGAGCATGCAATGCCATTGTGATATCACATATCGAGGTAATTTTCTTGGGTATCTGAAACGAAGAAGCTGAAGTCATGCGCTCCAGTAAAGTGTCTTTGATAGAACTGATCTAGTTTTGAAATACGAGTCTCTTTAATTTCGGTCAATGTAGAAATAAAAATCGTCATATACACTCAGTAGCGAAGCCAGCCCGTTTTCTACTCCCAGATATCAAATATTTCTTTGCTTACTAAGTGAAAAAACAAGGAATGTAATAGCTTTTCTAAAGAAATGAATCTTAATAATAAAAAAACGGATTGTAGAAGTAAATAATCCGGCCGACTTCGTTACTGCATACACTCCAATTCAGTGTCATGTGAAGAAGACTGATGCTAAAACGTAAATTTACTGTAAGTAATTCTATTGTCTTTGGAACACATTCATGTTTGCAGTGTGCAGTAATCGTTTAAATACGTCTATTTGAAAACAAACAAACTTCTTTTGTGTGCTGCAACAGATGAAGTATTCCCGGTGTGACTCGTGCCCAGAACTCCATGATGACAGTAAGGGAGCTATCTAGCATTTCACAACCTTCGTTATGAAACTGATGTTCACAATACAGAGTCCACAGCTGAAGAAAAGCAAAAAAAGAAGCATGAAACATGGTAACACAAGCTATCATTCCATTGCAAATAAATTATTACAATTAAAATTATTACTAAGCGCTTATTAACCGAGCGCGAGATATTTACAGAGAAATACCGAACCGAAGAATTTGTGGAGACCGAGCACGTACCGATATCTCTCAGTAAAGACCGGGCAAGCGAGATTAAAGGTTTATTATAGGGCATTATTTGACCAGGAACGAAGCATTCTTTTTTTTGTCCTAGCAGTTTTGCGAGGCTTTCACTTTCAGAGTTTTCGTTAGTAAAAAATAAATCGTTTGAAATTGTTTCAACAGTGAGTCTTCTATTTGTACATGGTTTTCTGTTTCATTATTTTTTCGCTTTCTAAACTTCAGCTGTTTGCTTTACAAAGTTTGTTTAGTTTTAACATTAAAATTACGCGTATTCGACCGTGGTCCATTACGGGAAAATAATGGACGCGACAAATGTTTCCTTAGCCGATTAATATATTATATGTATTCTCTGTTGATGGCTTTGGAATAAAGTCGAAACACGGTGCCATCCAGTAAACTACTATAGTGGCGAGAATCTCTTGTCCATACGCAGTTTTAAGAGATTTGACTCGTCTCCAATCCCTGTGGGCTTGGTAGCTCAACAGGTAGAGCGGCGGACTAGTATCCCGAAGGTGCGAGTTCAAATCTCGTCCAAGTCACATGTTTTTCATGTGCATATTAAAAAAACCGTGTTAGGATTAATACATTATATGTATTCTTAGCCAATTAAAGCGCACCCCATTTTGCCGACAATTACGCTTGCCATATAATAAAGTTGGTTACTATCTAAAGGTCTTCTTTCTTTAATACGTTTGATACATCCAACAGAAGCGTGTGAACGCTGTCAAGACAGATACGAGCAAACAATAAAAAAACTCTTACCAAACACAAGTTGAAAGCGTTTAATAAAGCTGAAATCCCAAGTATATTGTCCTGAAAAAAAATACTAAGAATTAATGGCTTTGTGGAAGTTGGTCATTTACAAATAAGTGCGAGCTATTACCTGAGAATTATCGGCAAAATTCGCTAATATTATTAGAACGAATTCGGCAATGTGCGTGCTCTCGTCCATTTTGATTGGACACGACTTTACATATGCATCTGGAAAGTTGATCGTATGAGAGAGAGAGCCAATCAGAAGCCACGACAGAAGGCGAATATTTGTGTCGCATTCATGCAACGTAACGCGACTAAAAACAAAGAAGTCAATAATAATTGCTTCAATGCATTCACACTGACTAATTAAGCCTCGCTTAACTTCTAAAATAATTCGCGCCTCCCTAAATGATAATCTAGCTCGACAAATGGCAATGCCAAGCATTTGGTAGAGACAGCAGATAGCTTAACGCCTGCATTTGAAGAAAGCTAACTCCCACTGACACTCGCACTCCCTGGGCACAACATAGAAAATGGGCTCTCTCTAATCAATAGCAGTAGCACAGCCTGCCCGTTTTCTACTCATATAAATATATTTGTGTTCAATCACTAGAAAAACAATGAATTTAATGAATTTCCCAAAGAAAAAAACAATAATTTTGTCGAAAAATTTGCATTGCAGAAGTAAAACATCGTGCTGCCATCACGATGTGGATAATGACAAACTCATTTCACCACAAAATGGCAACATTTTTCCAAATTATTTCAAATGAAGCAATCAGTGAGGTTAAAATACCGTCTTCGAATTGTTAAGTGGCGACTTTGCCTTTTGAGGCCTCACTCAGTAGTTTGAGAAAGATTAAAGAATACGGGCGTATATAAGTCTTACATTACCTTAGCTGTGTGGCGGTAGGAGGGGTCTTAAGCCAAGACAATGTTTTATTATACATTTTATTATGTCTACATGGTTTCGTGAGTTCGATCGCCCAAAGCTGAGAGATAGTCGCCTTGAGATGAACACCTAAACAGCGCATGCCCAGTTCTGGTTCCTCCCAGTCGTTGCGGACATCCTAAACAATAAGGAAAGGTCGACACAAAAGATTTCGTGAAGTGAATCCATTTCGGATGAAAACTTTAATAAAATGGAGCAACACGATTACAACGTGAACTTAGTTCAAAAAAACCTACCTAATGTTACACACATGAAAATAAACTCATTAATTGGAATAAAATATTGACCTACCATTTTCTTTTTCCTCGTAAAATTCCAGTCTTTAATAAAATCCAGGGCTTCGCTGATGTGATGTTGAAAATTATCCATGGCGTGCGTATGAGCCTACAAAAAAGCAAAAAGTATAGTCCCGGATAGTCTTTGTGTTGACCCTATTCTCCACAAAACCGGATATGCTATGGACTAAGCTACATTTCGTTTTGTTGATACTGTTCAGTCAAAAGAGTTGCACTCGCTTTTCTTGTATAAAAAATCAACCTTTCACTCTTTTAAAAAATCAAAACGAAGGTCAATATGTACTTGAGATAACTATTTCATAGCAAGACCTCGGTGCTTATTACGCATAGTGTGTCCAAGTACATGCTCCATAACACATCGTAGTCAAGTTTCTTTGTTGTTAAAACCTGGTAGTAAGTCAGGTGATAACAACAAACGTCAGCATCTAAAACTGACTGACACGTTGTTGACACTAAACCTTATTGTTATTATCACGCTATTGAAGCAGGTCGATTGTCACTGCTTCCTCAAAACAGAACTACCGAAAAACTTGTGGTTATCGCCCAGCGAATCTACTCGTGACACGAGCTGCGAATTTACTCGAGATAATAGACACTTCGATGAATCACATCCGATGTGAATCTTACAAGCTACATTATACTCACTATTGTTAATACCAATTGCAACCGAAGTTATGTAGACATTTACGTTAAATACACAGATAGGCACCGAAGAGAAACAAACCCTAATCAGAGCATGACTTAAGTTTTCATTTTACCCAGCTCTGCATAAAATTAGCATTACAAAGCCAGACAAATGAGTGACATGGACCATTTCTTTATGGTACCAACCACGGGTACAAATAACTCACACACGAGTACAAACAATGAATGTTGAACAGCATGAGAAATGAACGTTTTTGTCAAACGCAAATATTTGTTTGGAAAGATATACGGCACCTTATATTCATTTATCTTCCAAGTCGATAAATTAAAGTAAGTAATCTGGTCTTACCGATGCCGGTAGATCAATGTAGAGATCATCCCCTTCGATTGAATATAAGTAACGAGTGCCAACGTCGAAACAAAGAAACTAAAGTCAGAGAAACGTAGATTTTAATATTCGATGAGTAGTCGTTGAACAATCGGCGAAAATTTGCCAAACTATCTGGAAGCGTTGCTTCGAAGCTTCACAGAATTTGAAGATGTTCTACGAGGAAAACTTAATGAAAGGGTTATTCTTACTAATTGTATATCCAAAGAAACGAAAAACCATTGGTTAGGGTTAGGACTAGCATAAACATAGCAAGCTGACAACTGGGAGGGAGGAGGAGGGTGGCTATATTCCTAATGGCATGTTAAAATCCGTATAGAATGGATTTCAAAGGACCTTAAAATACAGTGTATACGAATATTGCCTGTACCCCAATTATCGATCTTGCTACGTTCTTCATGAAGACAAGTAACGTACACTAGAATATGTAACAATTGCATAGCCTGCCGCAAGTTTGGTTATATGATGTTAATTTTAGATCATTGCCATTATCTAGTTGTTCAACTCTAATGTTTTTATAGTCAGTAAACACCAAAATATTATGTCGGCAAACTTGTGTGCGGGCTGGCTACCCCTCAGACGTGTACAGCTGTTGTTTTCATTGTCTTCGCTGACATTGGTGATAAGTCGACATCTTGAAATGCTTTAACATGTACATCATATACAACCGTACTTGCATAAGATATCGAATGGTCCTTTCTGGGAGAGAGGATTTGAATCTCAAAACTAGTAAAATTTCTTGTAAAACCAGTTTGGTGAGATATAGCTTGTTTCGCTCCTGAAACACAAAATAATCAGTTAAACTGGAGGAGATGTCACATTCAAAG
Organism: Xenia sp. Carnegie-2017; assembly: GCF_021976095.1. Taxonomy (NCBI): domain Eukaryota; kingdom Metazoa; phylum Cnidaria; class Anthozoa; order Malacalcyonacea; family Xeniidae; genus Xenia; species Xenia sp. Carnegie-2017. Next base: position 6,362,161 of record NW_025813447.1, on the reverse strand, counting down.
GGAGAGTAGGGTCTGCACGAGAACGACAAGGAAAATCAATTAAACCATACGAATAAAAAATATACGTGTGTTTGTTAGCTTACGTCATTCAACTACGCGAATTCCTCACCAATTCCAACAATTTAGCTATATTCTACAATTCTTAGAATAAAACTAAAACTACTATGTTAAAAGACGGATAGCCGACTTAACCTCGGAAAATTGAATTTCATTAGTGGAAAACGTATAGAGTCGATTTTTTAACACACACGAAAACATAACTTAGACTACGTCTACACAACTGACGGCGGAAAATTGACCGCGTTTACACACCTTCGTAAAAACGTCATTACATCTAGCGCAAAGCTCCATGAGACGTTTTAATTCGAACGTGCAATCGTGCAGTATCTTAAGCAAAACGTTTCCATACGGTTCCAGGAGTTCCTAAAAGTTAGAAATTTTATAAGCACGAGATAGATTATTGGTAGACAAACGGTCTCTGGCAACTCAAAAAAAAGCAGTATATAAGTAGCTACACCATGATGAGATAGATACCACCGCGAACTTGTACCTTGAACGATGAATTAGCTGCACTGATAAAAGCCAACATTATGGAAATTACAGGAGTTGCATCATACTACATAAAGGAAACAAATTTAATCTCACATCTTTCTGAGAAATTACGGCTTATACATGTGTCAAGTAGTCCTACGCGTGAAACAATAAAAATAAGAAAGTTTTGCTCTCTTTCAATTACAACAAACACAATTCTTTAAAAGCATGACTTGAGCGATATGAAAATAGAACAAATCTTTGGTCATCCACAAACACCTTACATTCTTAGGTAAAAACGGCAACAACTTTTGAAGAAATCGAATGAACTTTCCTAGCTGCCCTTTCCACATATCAACGGGATGCTTATTTACATTCTCGAGGTACGCAGCCATGTTGGGCAACAGCAACTGCAAGCGATCAGGAATAGTTTTCGAAGATATACTCTAATGAAATAGATATTGCTATTATTATAGTTGTTGTGATATTAATATCGCTTTCTTCGAAACCGTAAATTAAGGCCCACTAATTTCGACAGTACACTATTGTCGAAATTAGTGGGCCTTAATTTTGGGCCTTAACAAAGGTTTATGTGTTGATGCCAATCAGGTAATATTAGTTCGATAGGAAAACTCATCACCAGCAGGGATCAGAAAGGGAAATGAGGGTGTTGCGATCCCAACAAATCCAGAGAAGTAAGTCAGTGCACATCATTACTCTCACCTTTCATCATGTGTCCTCACTGTGTCCCGAAGGACTACAGGTAAGGATCACCCTACTGATGATAATCAACAATGGCAAAATAATGCATATAAAAGCAATATCGTTATCTGCCGCTTGTGGGACAAAACACTATGATTGCGCATGACCCTTTCATCTAGTATTACGACGTATTATTCATAGAGAACATCACATAATAGCATATTTAATATTAAAAGTAGCATTATTAAAATATTTCACTAATATTTTCTTTTATTAGTTTAAGAAACGAGTTTCCCGCAATGCACATGCGCACAGGGGCGGATCTAGAGTATGTCAAATCCGTCGCGCGACTGATGTTTGAAATTCAAAAATTACCTATTCATATTAATTAAAAAATCATTAATTATTCTTATTTTCTTATCGCATTTACTTCGTGACAGTGAACTCGACATTTGAATAACTGGAATGATAACCGAAGCCAAAAATTGAAGCCAAAAAATATTTTTCGTCATCATTCGTCATCACACGTCAGGCTCTAGTCTCTCGCCTGTACATTTTAATTTTTTTAAATCATTTGTCCCTTCGTAATGGTAGAGTTCAGATCTTGATCAGAGCGTAAAAATAACGAATTTTTTGGAATGAAAACGTTCACGGAAAGTGAATCAAAGTGATAAATCGAGAGAAGCAAGGTCAAGTGAACTTAGTCGACCTGCTCTTACGCTGCGGTTTTCCTTTAAAACATATCAAAGTCTTTAAGGATATTCAATTATTGATATCGAGATGAAAACCATTTGGTATTTGAAACACTATCAAAATCGATGAAAATGACAATCGCTTTGTAAAAAGTAAAAATGCGAGTTATAGACTCAACATTTTTTATGAAACTGGGTATTCAAGTTTCTTTTTTCTTCGGAAAAACAGATCTTTAAATCCACTTAAATAACAAAAAAGACAAACACTGTCTGACACCGTTTGAAAATTTACCTTCGGACGAAAGAAAAGTTTATGCTTGAATATTTTCTCGTCATATTTTCTTATTGTATTGTCTTTTTAGCATACAGTGTAATTTTCAGTTGGCTTTTCCTCGTTACAAGTTGTAAGTTACAACAAACTCACTGTAGTAAAGTTTCAGCTGTAAAAAATAACCTTTTGCGAGGAGTTGGCCTCGTGTGTTGTTTGTAGTGATGTTGTTTATACGTTTATGCTTTTGCAATTTGTATTCAAATTTATATTGGCCGTGTATGTTTGGCACTCAGGGGAATGAAACTGACGTACAAACCGCGTGAATATTCGACTTTGAAGGACTGGAACTGACGTACAAACCGCGCAAGAGACTAGGACTTTTGCTTCAATTTTATATCTATAAAATGTACTGTCGTTATCATTCCAGATATATATATATATATATATATGGATTTCACTGCTTCGTGATAAAAATCCCGCATTATTTATTATTGAAAAGTAATAACTAATCAATGAATATCTCGTTGGTAACCAGATCAGTTGAATTTTAATTGACCTGGAATAACCGACTGATAAGCGGGGTGGCTTGACTGGTTCGACGGATAAAGGAGTCTATGAACGTCAAAAACGCTTATTTTATTGGTCAATAGCCAGATCAGTGGAGAGTCTGGAATGGTCTCGACTGATAATAAGGGTGGCCGGACGTATAAGGGAGTCCAATTGCTATCTTACAATTGGTTCATTTGAATTTTTGCTTTATTGTGATTGGTTTGACGAATTTCGACTGATAGCCAACTGAACTAACATAGTCAAGCTCACTGTCTGAATTGAATGTTTGATCGTTTTATAGTAATTTTTATAAGCATGATAGAAACTAAACTACAATCAGATGGAATTTATGGAAATCTTTTACAAATTCATATATTGACATGAATGCTGCTGTCCAAAATGTGAATTTTTTCAAGAGGGTGGAAATTTATGGATTTATGGATTAATTTTAAATGCTTGGCAAAGACGATCTCGCGAGCGACATTTCAGTCATTGATGTTCAAAAGAAAGCCAACATTGTTTTGAGTTTTATCAGTAGAAATTTACATCCAAAATCGTAAGTAAAGGACAAGTGAAGTGTATGCATGAATGTAATATATCAAAGTCAATTATGCGAGTGTGTGATGCGATTTATGTCAATATGGCGTATGGTAAGCAGATTGATGCTTCTGAAATTGTTGTTGACGAAGGACTTTTAGCTATGATTTCTTTAGTGCTTGGGGAATCGTGGCCGTTATACGGCAGCGAAATCCTACATTCCTGCAAATATATTTCAATGGATAAAAAATCTGTAGCCATAAGGCGCCATACTATTATTTACTTTATCATAAACAAATGTTTGGGGTTTTCAGTTTATGATCATTGATCATTCAATCATTGGACAGTTATACTACATATTGTTTAAGATTTGAGAAAACTAACATTGATTACATGAGAAGCTGTTTACTATAACCTGTGATTTTGAGTCTTCTGATCCATGAAGCTTTTTATTTTGACAATTTGACTGGAATGGTATTAAACCTGAGTATTTCACATACATGGAATGTTGTCCCATGTCACATATTGTCCCCTTTTCTAACTGAACACCTCATGTAGAGATGTAAAGGTGTGTTAATCTACGGCTCATGCCAGATTGTTTGCCATAAATTCCAAAGGGCTATTGATGTATGAAAAGCATTTTCTATAAAGTAAAAATGTCTTTCTATGTATGCAGATAAACCTTGAAATTTGGCAAAACAGCAAAGTATTTTTCAAGATCACTAGGTAATTTTTCTGATGATCAATATAATTTATAAACTAAATTATTTCTGATTTACATTTAAACAAGCTTTGATCATATGAAAAGATATTTATAATAACCAGTAAGCATGACACATGAACCAATTTTTACATTCATGTAATTATATAATTAAAGACATGTTGGATATATTCTGTTTGTATTTGCAAATACAATGCTACTAGTGCTATATAGCACACCTTGCATATACTTACAGGAGATAATAGTCTAGTGAAATACCTAATAAACATTTATGGCATTAAGCTGTCCTTAACTGCAAATTTTCACTCTGATAATTTTTGCTTAACCTTTGGCAGAAAAAAATTTTGAGTTTTTTCTCAAAAGGTGAATTTGCTGGCACTGATGTGGAGATGGGTAAAGGGTTACAATAAACTTGCATGGTTTGAAGTCTGAGCTTTTCTATACCTATGAACTGTCACTTGTAGTACCAAATTTCTAACTTAACTAAACTCGTTACATAGAGGTTTGAATGAGGGTCTCTATGGGGGTCTATGCCTGACAACTTGGTAGAAATTTTTGAAGACTATATCTGTTTTTGAATAGCATTATTGTAAAATAAATTTTACGTTCCTAGACATGCTAATGAGCCATATATTTGGCATGATAATGAGCCTAAATATTTGGCAAAACATTCAAGTATTGTTCACTTCATTTTTTTTTTTTTTGAAAAAAACGTAAGCAAAATGTGTTGTTTTTACGCAAAAATGATGCCCACAAATACATTTTGTATTGCTCTAAAACGCTGAAAATGGCATTTTCAAGGCTCTGAAATTCAAAATTTCTCAGGGGAGAATGCCTCAGACCCCCCAGGTGCGGAGCGCCTTCGACGTTTTATGACTGATGTTTGAAAAATCCTAGATCCGCCCCTGCATGCGCAAACGTGTCATACGTTAAAAACATCGAATATCTTAATTATAATCTCATGATAAAAATCAAATCCCACTTTACATGAGTAGTAAGTAAAGGATAAAACAGAGGAAAGAAATTTATATACGTTTCCTCACAACCCGCGCCATCTTCTGACACTGTACTTACAAATTTGACAAAAAATAGTTTACCCCCTTCTTTCAAAAATTAATTTTTTAGCTTCTCATTTCATTTCCATCGCTCTTTGAATGTGCGATTTATGAAGGATGAATGATATTGTGGCCGTAGGTGGTATTCTGCCATATTTTATTGTATTATATACGTAACAATACGCCAAAAAAGATTTTTGCAGCTGTAACTTGCCTTATTTACGTTTAGCTGGCGGGTAGATTTGGTAGAGTGCCTTTAGACAACAGTCACACATTAGCAACAATGGTCAACCTCTGTCTCAATTAATCAGCCTGCCAGCAAAACGTAAACAATTTATCCCTATCTATACTTGGTAAGTCATCCTAGGCTACGGTGGCTCACAAGGGCCACCACACAAAATAAAAATATTAATACACACACAAAATAAAAATACACACACAAAATATATTATACACACACAAAATACATTATACACACACAAAATAAAAATACACACGCAAAATACATCAACACACAAAATAAAAATACACATAAAATAAAATACACACAAAATAAAATACACACAAAATAATACACACACAAATAAAAATACACGCAAAATAAAAATACACACAAAATAAAAATACACGCAAAATAAAAATACACACAAAATAAAATACACACACAAAATAAAAATACACACACAAAATATGATTGCGGCGCTTGCAGTGTCGGATGGTCTGACTATCATATTATCAGTTTGTAATCAGATATGTGTAATTCACTAATTGTGATTTTAACATGTGGTCGACTTGTCGTCGTATTTAACTGTTTCAACTGCGAAACATTTGAAATTACATTTGAAAAGGAATCGAAAGCAAGCTCTTGCATAATCCTGGCATAATTATGTTTTGTGCCAACTGTGGTGCACAATCACTTGACGAAGCTTCTTTTTGTCACAAATGCGGTGTGCGTTTGGGAAGATTAACTTCTTTGCCAAAATGTTCTGAAGCGTCAATGACGAGTAGCGTCTCTTCAAGCAGTTGCCCTTCGAGCTCTGCTAGTCCGTTAACTTCAACTTCAAGTACCCCAAAGCTGTTTATAACTGGTACAGGACAGGCTAGACCAATAATGTCCTTTCAAAGGACAACACATTAACCTTAATTTTAACCAGAATACGGGGAGCAATATCGTAAGCAACTTTGAAATAATTGATCACAGTGAAATCAGTGAATTTTGTTATGTACTCTGGAAGTTGGAACCATTAGAACTTTGAAAACAAAAACGATCAATTACGAGCAATTCCGAGTAAGCCACACTGCAAGCGCCCGCAATCATATTTTGTGTGTGTATTTTATTTGTGTGTATTTTTATTTTGTGTGTGTATTTTTATTTTGTGTGTATTTTTATTTGTGTGTGTATAATGTATTTTGCGTGTGGATTTTATTTTGTGTGTATAATGTATTTTGTGTGTGTTTTTATTTTGTGTGTGTATAATGTATTTGTGTGTGTATTTTATTTTGTGTGTGTATTTTATTTTGCGTGTGTATTTTATTTTGTGTGTATAATGTATTTTGTGTGTGTATTTTTATTTTGTGTGTGTATTAATATTTTTATTTTGTGTGTGTATTTTTATTTTGTGTGTGTATAATGTATTTTGTGTGTGCATTTTTATTTTGTGTGTGTATTAATATTTTTATTTTGTGTGGTGGCCCTTGTGAGCCACCGTACTAGGCTACCTATAACTGTCGTATGGTACTATTAATTATTGAAGAAAAGGTTGCTCCCGCATAAGTCACATCCGTGTAAGTTGTCGCATAAATTATACTGCTTAATTCAAACTCAAAGGAACGGCTTCCACTCTGATTTGATATCATCTTTGCTAACTTATTAAGTTGTAATTTTTGATAAAAGAAAGTTGAAGACACAAAATACAAGCAAAATATACGGCAAAAGGTACGCCACCAAGCTGTAAATAACGCATTTCGCAATAGCCAATAGCTTTTCGAATTGGATATTTGCAAATTAAAAGTGAATCATTTTTGAATAAAGCAGTATAATTTGTATAATTTTTTTCGACAGTTCAAACAAACGCGACGTGCATTTGTGGGCAAGCTAACTGACTGTTTTTGTTAAATCGAACACTTAAAAGCTTTGCTGTGAAATAACATTTTGGCATGTTACATATCATTTCTAATGACTGCTTTCAGCATTAAAACCATAACGTTTTTAAAGATTGATACAAATTGGTACCGCAACTTAAATGATCCAATAAACAAAGCAAATGTTTTAATTTTTTATCCAACACGTATGTATCTAACAGCACACGCGTCGCATTTTAGTTCATTTATAATTAAATAGTGTGTAGTCCGTTGGGCTTAGATGACGTATCTCAAACAACATTAAAGATAAAACACAAGTCAACCCCGCCCCAGTCTCCCCTTAGAACCGTTCAAACTTGTCAAACGCCCCGGGCCTCTTATTAGATCATTTACGTTGATCACACCAAAACAGTGGATAAAACAAAAGCATTGAATAAGACATTTAGCAGATTCACATACCCGCAGGACATACGATATTGGCCCCATTTGATTAAACTGAGGAAAATCACTTAAGGCAGAAGCGATGGCTGGAAAAATCGTCGGATCTACGAAAAAAAAAATGAAGCTGCAACCGAGCATCATGCACTAGATGGTTGGGTGAAATGAAATTTGAACGGAATAGATCCCGCTCCCATTCGCGTGGACAACAATTCAAAACCCTACTTCAGAAAAAGCAGGATTCGAAAGATGGCGACAACGACACATTTGTTGATCTTTTTTTCCACTTTTTAAACGTACATGGTTAATTCGTGTTCTCTTAATATCAGTGACAAAACAAACATTTTCGCAACAACCGGTGCTTAGTTATAGATGCACGTTGTGTGAAGTCAAACAGCAAACATTGAACTAAGGCCAGACAAAGGCGCAACATTCTTTCTATTATTTACGACAGTCAGTATCTTGTCGTACGTTGTAGCAGGACCTTGGTCACGCCACGCTAGAGCAAGATTGGATTCATGGCCATTTGGGGACACCGGACACATGGTGCGACGTTCAATTATTAAGCCAATTATTATTGTTACCACTAGCCACGTATCGTAACGTATCGTAGCAAAACGTAACATGGCGCATGCGTGCTTATGAATTTGATGGTCAATATGAACAAGCACGCATGCGCCATGTTACGTTATGCTACGATACGTTACAATACATGGTTAGTGGAGAACAGGCTTAAAATAAAATCGATTCACATTTTTTACAGGGTGTAGAGTGCCATACCCAGCTCATATATTGGGGGAGGGGGAGGAAATCATTCTGGGGGTGTATATTCCTATATACCCGGGGGCATATATTCCTGTTCTGCCTTATTATAAGTTTCTTTGATTCAATTGCTTTCTGCAAATTATAACATGTATATATAGGATCATTTCATTTATCCTACTGTATACTTCTCTACGTCCGCAGATTCTAGAAACAAAAGAGGTGGTGATTATGTGCGAAAGGCGCATTTTAAAAGAAAGTTAATGGACTAATAATAATGGCTATGTTACCAGACGTTGAACTTCGATAAACACCTTCGATAAACAGTTGAATTGAAATATGAAATCGACGTGTCGCCATATTTTGAATACTAATTCTTGAACAGTAAAAAATTAAGTTAAATTAAACTAACGAATAGTTGAAGCCAAAAACAGAAACCATCTCAACACGGCAAGTGAAAAGAAAAGCAAAGAATGGAGGTCAAGATATCTTATACCAGGTGTATTCTGTTGGAAGTCCACGAACCTACCTTCAATTGGCGTCCTAAACAACTCAGGAAAGAGTCCGTTCGGGGCGAATTGAACAAGGACACACCTCAGAAATTGTTTTGCTATTTCGACACTTGAGAGTGGCGTGATGATGTTGCTAAAGTAGAATATTTAGAGGATATGAGTTCAGGAAAAAAGCCAGCAATTACAAAAATATGTGAATAACCTTTTCAGTTGCCAATGATAAACGGTTTTTACGACCTTCCTAAAAAAAAGCATACGGTAAGAAGAAAATACAAGATGAAAATTCATAGGACTTCTGACAATTCTTTACAATATATGTGAAACGCTGAAATAAAATAAATGTTCGAACCCGGGAGTATCGTTACATGTTTGTAAATGTAGATCGTCCAGGTTGGTGCAGTCCTGAGAAGGACTGTTTTTGTTGTTGTTGACTGACATTTCGACGACAACCTTAGCGGTAGTCATCTTCAGAGTCAAATGAGGAGTAAACGTCAGGTCAGCCGTATTTGTTATATGGTTTTTACGTCATTGTATTGTGTGTACAGGAAATATGTGGGTGTCAATTGTGTATTGTCATTGTGAATTAGTGTGAAGTGTAATGTTTTTAGTTGTGATGTGTGATTTAGGTGCGATGCTTTTTGTTGTAATGTGTGGATGTCAATTGTGTATTGTCATTGTGAATTAGTGTGAAGTGTAATGTTTTTAGTTGATCGTTTGCATTGTGAATAAGTCGTTTGTAAGGTGCCGGTAATTGCTGTGATCTGTTCAGGGGGGTTTGTTCCAAGTTGGTAAACCAACTTTCTAATGTAAGCCGTTGTCTATAGTCAGTACTGTAAGTAATGCATTTTGCCGAGTCTCAGTCAATGTTGTGCTTTGTGATTCGGTGATGTTCGGCAATGAGATTAGTTTTGTCTTGTTTCTTAGTAGCTCGTCTGTGTTCAGTAAGTCTTATGTTTAAGTTCCTGCCAGTTTCCCCGATATAGGAGGCGTGGCACTCAGAGCAGTTTATTTTGTAAACTGCACCTTGTCGTTCGTTGGGTTGTTCTTTGTACTTTATGTTCGTTAGTACTTGTCGTTACGTTGTGATTGGTTTATGTGCGACACGTATGTTGTATGATCGTAAGATACGCGAGATAGTCTCAGACGTACCTTTGATGTAAGGTATCGTTGCTGTTGCACTGAGTTGTTCGTTTCGTTGAGTTCGTTGGGGTTTGTAATTGTTGCGTTTGATGAAGTCAGAGTTATAGTTGTTTTTGTCAAAAACACGTTTGAGATGGTTGTTTTCGTTGGGTAGAGCAATCGTGTAGAGCAAAGTTAAAAAGCAGCGAGTTAAAAACAAAACAAATTAAACCGCACAAAAATCTCAACAAACCTCCCAACGCACAGCAAAATTCTTAAAAGCCAAGGAGTTGATACGGTGGGGTATCTATGTACAAACGTGGCAAGAACAATGATGGACAGGTTTATGGTCTCTTCGTCGAACTGCTCGAGACGCAATCCACATCCAGGACATGAATCGAAGGGATCATATACATTTGGCGACTCTGGTGCAGTAACCCCAGTGTGGACCAGTGGTGGCGTATCTACAGCCTCTTCCTGGTCGGGTGAGTCGAATTCTTTGCTAATTTCAGTAGCCATTTTTTGGATTTCCAACGACGCTACTCTACAACGTGAGAAGGAAGATTAAAGAAAAACTTTCTCAACGAAAACGAACAAGACAACACGGTATTCAAGAATAGTCCCAAAGAAAACGAACAAGTCAACACGAGATTCAAGGATGTTCTTTAAGAAAACAAACAAGTCAACATGGGATTCAAGGATGGTCTTTTAGAAAACGAACAAATAAAAACTGGATTCAAGGTCAAGGATGATACTAAGTTCCAAACAATAGCTGCTTTCTTGAAGCATCCTTTTTAAAAATATTCAGGAAATTTCTCCAACTTTTGATCTCGATGTTTCATAAGAAAAACATACATCAGGCAAGCAAAGAAACTTATGATAAAATTCTTGTCTTTCCTCGACTGATTCAAAGGTAATATGGTAATAAAAATAATGTGGTAACGTTCCAATGGCAGTGGCGGATCTAATGTAAGTCAGAATACATTTAAAAAATCATAATTTAAATTCAAAATACTTTATAAACAATTCTATTAACAATATTTTTTGATTCAAAATATTCTTCAGAAATTTTCAACACACAGAATTATTGCAATGGTATTTTGAATTTCAAAAGAGGTGATGTAACGTATTCCGACTTAACCTTGAACCCCTCCATTGTTCAATAGTAATATGGTAATATTCGATGTTAATATGGTAATAATTAATAAAGTATTTGACCACAATTAATAACGAATGTACAATGATTATATGTAGTAGCCTAAATAACAGTTGGCTACATTCAAACTACTCAACTACTTTCAAAAAAGCTTATGACTGATACTCAGTCATATTATGATATTTGTAAACAAATTGTAATCGTCAAACATTTCACTATAGCTATTACCAATGTACTGTATTGGTGTTTTCTTTCATATCGTATAAATGATAAATGATGTCGCACAGTTTGAAACAATTTGTATTATTTGTATTTTTCTGTCATTATATTAAAGTTAACTAGTTTGAGTTTTGAAAATCTTGACTTTTACCAGGTTGCTGTTCAGATAAAATCCTAAAGCGTGATAAAGCTATTGAAATTTCTGTACATCTTCTCGCAAGCCACCATGTTTATATAATGAACAAAACCGTAACACATGCGCAGTCGCGGGTTTGTGCAAAATGTACATAATTTGAATGTTACGCAATCCTAAAAAGTTTCTGGTATAATACTAACTGTCAAAGATACGGGAAGATAAAGGGACGCCCAACTTACTTTTTAAATTGATCTGTGGAAGATGGTGTCGACTGTAATGTGTCCTCGTTGGTTATACTAGACCCGACCGTCGTTTCCTGTTCATCCTCTCCGTTAATCGACTGCTTGTTTAGATTATACATCAACTGATCTATACCGAACGATGCCGAGTCTGAATTGACACTCTGAGCCAGCAGCGAACTGACGCTAGATGATCGCAGCTCAAGTTCTATAAACAAAGCAAAACATTAGATAGCATTAATAAGTTGGCATTGACGTAAAAACCAGGAGATATCTACAATTGACAATCGAAAGAATAAAGTTAAATTAATCCGAGAGCGCTGTAAGGAATTCCCCAGAGGTGCAATCTAACCCCACAACTTTTTTCATTTGCCTCTTCAATGCCTCTTTTCGCTCCTGTTCCAAGTTGTTGTGAATAACCATTGCTTTAACGTTTGCAAAATAGAATGTCCAGAAATGCCATGGACGTTAAGATTGAGATTAATAAACTCAACTTAAAAGTCAACTAATCTCCAAGCTTAATCCAGCCTCAAATCCAGAGCAAGTCAATTCGGCTAGCTCCGCTGTCAACAATGTTCCTTCAATTCGACAAAATTATAGTACGAAATTATCAACGTATCATACGACAATCGCCTTTTTAAGAATTTTAACACGGATAGCCTTATTTATGTTCGAAAGATCGGGCGAGCTTGAGAAGATAGCCTGCGTACAGGCTTCTCAAAGACCGCCATCAAAACCTTACGAAACTGGAGGAATTACGTCGACAAGTGCCAGTAACAGCGCTTACCTTTTCGCCTAACTCCAATGACAAGTTCGCTTTCTGCTGGTGAGGGAGCCGCTGCAGATTCACTTTCTCCTGTTCCAAAGATTGCGGCCAATGTACCACGTCGTACTGTCGGCTGCTTCCTTTGTTGTGAGGTAGAGTTGGTGTTGTCATCGACGCCCGATAAACTTCGGCCGACTTTCTGAGCATACTCGTCTGAGCACTCGTGATTTTGAACGTTAATGGTGTTCATGACAATTTGAATGAGATTTTTTGTCAGTTCTTTGTGAGTACCGATGTCGTACTAAAAAATTAACTGAATTAGATCTCGTTTTTATAAGGCTATGCCAGGATTTCGCATGGAGAGGGAGGGGCAGTTAAAGGGGAAAAGGTGGGGGGTCAGGGCTGTCGTTCACGCAATGCAATGTAAATAAAATATGATATTTTATGAGAGCCAAGAATTACACTCCCGGGCCCCGTTCTGGCTATGTCACTGGGCGCAGCAATAAACAACGCAATAAACATGGTCAATAGAAAAGAAACGGTGCGAAAACATGTGCACGAGACCTCCCGTATGTTATTCACGTGTTTTCCATGCACACGCTTATTCGATGGCGGTGCTAGTTAAACAAGGCCCAGTGACATCACGATGCGGTTTCTTACGGCAGTTCTCACCTTGTATAAGTATATTAACAGCGTCACAAGCCAGGAGTGTCGGACATTGACGTCTAAAATGCCTAAGGTGTAATTCGGCTTTCGACTCTTGTTGACGACTTCGGGAGCAGGACAAAACAGCAGCAATTGCAAGGTAAGGGGTAGTACCTCCTTTCCCCAATCTGGATTTTTATCCAACACTTGTGGAATACTGGAGATGAACGCACTGAAGACAGGAGTGGACCTGAATCATACACAAAACATGTAGTAATATTTATGATAAAATTTACATGAACTTCTGAAGGGTTTACTGCTTTGCAATACAACAATCTATTTTTCCATGGCCCAATATCGAGTTTTTTAGGAGGTAAGGCATTTTTGTGCGCTGTGCGCAATATTTACACACCGATCCTCTAGATTTCAAACTACCGTGCAAGGTGAGGCAAGGACGCCATCTTGAAAGGTGGCATAAAGCAAAACTCAAAATAAAAAATAAGCTAAAAGAAGGTTTAAAACCCAATCCTATCTAAAATTTTAAAAATTAAACCTAGACTATCAACTTTGCAACTGTATCTCAACTCTGAAAAAGTTGATATTAGTCGTAAACATCATCATGTTGCCACCTTTCAAGATGGCGGCTTGCCTCACTCGGAACTATAGAATTTTTGCGGAGTCAGGTATCTAGTAGATTGGGTTCGAGGTCATTGGTTGTGTGTTAAGGAGATGTTTTGTGTATGTAAAGCGCCATTGAGCATACATGCTAAGAATGTATTCTTCACGAGGAACAATTTTTTCATAATTATTTGCCAATCAACCGTATTCACGATTCACTCAATGCATACAAACATGATGTGAGATCGAAGTTGCAGGTTGGTGTTTAATATATGCAAATCATGATTTAGCTACTTTCTGCTACATTTTACTTCCGCTTTATGATGCGAGTCTATCAAAGCCTACGTGTTGGTTATCATTTCATGGAAATGTTTGTATATGAAACATTAGGTTCGACACTGTGACAAAATGTATTGAGATCAAATGCTACCTCTGTTCATAGTTAAGTCTAAATTAAGAAATAAAACATGTTTACTGTGTTTGCACAGGCTTATGAAAACCGAGCAGACTGTTGGGAGAACTCGAGAGCAGATCAGTGCAAGCCCGAGACCGAAGGTCCAGGTTGAGGTTGGCATAAGAATCAAACAGAAAAAAACTTCTTTTATTTCATTTATAAAATAACAATAACGCGAAAAATGACAAATTTAAAACAAATTGATGTGCAAATTCTCTTTGATTGATTGATTGATTTGATTGGTTTAGCATAGATCTGTTTTGCACAGGTTAATGCAAACACAACTATACAGTGCATGCGTTGTGTTTATTTTATAAACTCAGATAGTATACCTCAGTTTTCGTGGACTTCCGGTGAACTCGCCAATCGCAGTGACGTTGTATCCCATCTGCAATCCAACATGATGTTTGATTTGACTGATGACGTATTCTTGGGTGCGTCCAAATTCGTTATCGTTCCTTGGGTTGCTCATGAACTCACACAGCAACGTCACCAATTGATGAGTCACTTCATCGTCAAGTGTGCGAGATGATGTTCTAGAAACGGAAATTACAAAATTTGTTATTGATGTTTTTTCATTTCATGCATGACGTCACTCTCACTTTTCTTTGAGTAGTACCCACCTAGTACTTCTAATACTTTACACTCTACCTTTCTTCTATTTTGAAAATTACCGTACTTTCATTTGTGAGTCTAGCTTTATGAAATCTGCCTTACTTTCATTTTCGACCTCTTTTAAAGTGTTTACGACTGGTAAATTTATCACAAATTTGTTTCATTGTTTTGTAAAGAAAATATAAAAAAATGACTTTATAAACCTCTTCAGTAGAATTGCCTTGTTTCGTTTTTTGCCAAAGATATTTAACTTCATTCTTTATAAAATTAATGGTTTGAACCCGGGAGTATCGTTACATGTTTGTAGAGTCCTGAGAAGAATTGTTGGTGTTGATGTTGACTGAGGTTTCAACAACCGTAGCGGAAGTCATCTTCAGAATCAAGACTGAAGATGACTGACTCTGAAGATGACTGCCGCTACGGTTGTTTAAACGTCAGTCAACATCAACACCACGACTCCTTTTAAGGACTTTATTCTTTAGCCAAATAACATCGTCATTATACTTCTTAAACAATAATAGTACATTTAAGATCATCAATTTTCTACATAGCAAGAACATTTTATGCGCAAATACAACAGTTTACAGAATACGTGTGTGGATGAATATTTGTAAATATGCCAAAGTTCGATATTTTAACGCAACGTAACTGTCAACAAAAATCATACAATGTGATATCAAAACGATGTCATTTGCACATTGAAGAAAAGTTTCATAATTCTAAAAAGAAATCAAACAACACAATTCTATAGAAGAAGTTATGTCATTTTTAATTGTCTTCACAATGCAATAGCTAAGAAAACACTATCTTAAAGTTTAATGTTATTAACAATGAATGAAGTGTGCCTATCTTCTTATTTGAAAGACTACCTCTTTTCTATTTCAACTTTCCTTCATCTTTGTTACAAAAGCTATTCTTGTATTTTGAAGTCAACCTCCTTTGTACTCTTAAGTCTACCTGTTTCATCCATCAGATATTTCTGAGTAATAAGAATGGTTTGAAAAGAGCTTATGAAGATAGTCATGACTGAACTTTCTAGACAAAATGAAGCAAATCAAGCAATCTATAGCGCACCAGAGCTAAAGATAAAAATCAACGGCTACGGTTCACAATAAATTCGGTAAAAAGCACCAGCCCAACTGAACTACAAAGCCACCGTACCTTTCGTACATTTTCCCATCTTTTTCTAACTGGGTCGCTTCTCTACCTGTGCCATCCAAATTTTCTTCAGCGACAGGTGATAGATAGCCTTGTGCCGCCATTTTTGCGCCCTGTAACATTTGGTCTACTGATTCAATTTGGGACAGGTCGAATTTATATCGTTTTGTATCTGAAAAAGTGGCAACATTTTCATCTGAGCACATTTAGCGAAGGGGAAATCTGACTAAAAGCGAGTTGTTTGTAACGTTCGCTCAGGTTAGTGTGGTCCGGAGAACGACTGTTGGTGTTGATGGAGATAGACATTTCGACAACCTCACTTCACTATGACGATTAATAGCGCTAGGAGCAACAGTCTTACTCAGGACTCCACAAAACTGGACAATGATATACATATAAAAACATGATAGTAAGCTTAATCAGAGACATTTTGAACAACACAATCATTACAGTAAGCTTCACATTTTCCACGGATAACTTTCAACGGAGGAAACGAATATTCTACTGGCCACTATCCACGTAACTTGTACTCTTCCTCCTCGTTGTACGTTTATGGGAATTCGCATGCGCTAGTTCTAGCTAATTTCATGGTCAAACGTAGTAAACTTTTTTAAATTTCAATTCAGAACTGTACAAAAGGAGAGGTTTAACGGCCATGATGTCAAGGTATCAACAGAGCTTTCGCTGTCAACAACATCCTACCTCCTTCCAGCGGACTGGAAAATTGTCGCGACACACAGGATCGTTCAAAGTTTAGAGAATAGCCGCAACGATTGGTCGGTAGCGAATTGGATCGCCCTACACGACCTGCATCAGGGCATATCGTTATGCTACTGCTGGTCGATGAGAAAGATGTCAAACGTTGATTCGCACCAGTAGTACCTGTGAGAAAATCGAGCAAAGGTTAGCATTACAAAACATGTGTCCTATATACTACTCAGAATCACTAAAGGCCGAGACACACTATCGCAGTCGCTTGGTCGTTCCCACAAAGCGACAAGCCTTGTCACTGTGCCTTTTCAACATCGCCTGCGAATTCGCTGGAGCACACGGAATCGCTACGTCGCTGAGACAAAATTCAAAATGGTGTCTTCCAAAGAAGCTTGAATAAATAGTTTTCTTATGTATCCTGTCCTTTATGACATGACTTTAAAGGATTATAAGAATGAAAAAGTCAAAGCAAATGTATGGGATCATACAGATATATTGATATCACGAAACAACCAGCGTCTATTGCAGCTCCTACGTTGACGTCTTTTAGTCTCATCTTCCTCAATTCGTTTAAAATTATAGCTAACAAAGTAGCGCGTAATGCTTCGTTAGTCGCTATGTTTGAGAGAAACCGCGAAAACCATATAATGCCATCGAAATTTGACCAGCGACAGTGTGTCTTTACATCATTTTTACATCGCTATGTCGTTATGTCGCTGAGTGGTAACGACCTAGCGACAGCGATAGTGTGTCTCGGCCTTAAGGGGTTTCCGTGTTTGGATGGCCGGATCCAAACACGTGGGATTTAAGCGTGAGTTAAGAAAACCGCACCGCTTTGCATCGCAAGGAAAATTCCCTGTGTTTGGATCAGGCCATATAAACACTTGAAAGAGTTTAGTAATTGTTTTATTAAAGAAGAACAAGAGGGAAGTGTTGTAAGCTTCATTTAAATAAGCTAAAATATGAAAGAAAAATTCTCCCAGGCGAAATAAAATTTAGTAGTAAAAAACAAAGTAAAACAAAAAAAAACACGAAAACGTACATATTTTTACAGTGAGGTTATTGATTTTAAAAGTTTAGAAAAATCACCAATCTTGATTTAAGTTAAATATTACATTGCCTGAAATATACTCCAAGTCACTTTTGAATGAAATCGTCATGGTTTTCAGGCATGTTCGAAATTCTTATGACCAGAATCGCGACAGTTATTTGAATTTCCGTGTTTGGATGGCCCAGTGGAAGGCAAGTTCCAAACACGGGCATCGACCAATCAGAGCACGAGTTTTGCAAAAGTTATTGTATAAACGTCGTTTACAATACATGTCCCATACATAGGCGTGTACCAGCTAATATTTTTTGGAGCAAAGGTCGACACATTTTCGATCTTTAATGGAGTGGCGAAGCCAGCCACAAATTTGTTCATGCTATGTAAATTTTAATCACTAGTATCACTCATTTTGTTTAGAAATCTATTATTATTACAGTGAGCACCGAAAAATTTACATAGAACGAACAAAATTTCGGGCTGGCTAACACCACTGCTTTGATGATTCTAACAAATTCTAACACATTTACCCGATTTTTCGAGGAATATTATTGCTCGACAAAGCATATCTGCTTAATATTGCTCGACAAAGCATACCTGTTGGGCAGCCTGGCACACCAACGATTCTAAATACATGCTCTATATGCTCATGTTATACTCACTTATAAGTAAATATTAGAGTGGATACCGTATGTGAAAGGGTAAATATTGATTTATCAACTCAAAGACTCTTCAAGGGCATTTAAACTGTCCCTTTAAGCAAAAATTATTAATTGCGATAATAAATTAAGATGTGATTTCCAACAAAATGGTGAAAAAGTTTTTAAGTTTGTAAAATCATTCCACTTTTATGGCTGACTAAAGTTGGCAAAAACGGTCCTTTTAAAGGACCTTCGAAAAATCTGGAACGACTTAATTTTGTGACGTCATGAAAGGGACTCCTCAATACAAAATATATAAGCCAACTCTACCTTGGATGACATTAGAATTTGGCTTGACCAATACTTCATGACGGACAAGGTCCGCTCAAAAGCAACTTTAAGCCGCCATAAAGACGATTTGACCAAAATAAAAAACTTTTCATCGATACTTTAGACATCGCACCAAGTTTAAATATACGCAAATGTTTTTGCCGATAGGGCACTTTAAGCACCTGCACGAATCGCGTGACGGTGCTCAACACAATACCTTTTCCTGTTTTGCGAGAAGTTTCGACCATTGATGAAGTGTTTGACATAGACGACTTATCACTCATGTTCGCTTGTCGCGACAGGGTGGAACGAGCAGGATTTGAGCTGGCAACTAACGAAGTCTTCTCCACAAACAGCTGTGTGAATCGTTTCAAGAAAAAATGCCCAGACAAGGGAGTACATTTCGGCAAGGCATTATGAAGCAACCGAAAAGTGTGGATGATCAACAAACGGTCCGAAGGAAATTTGTCGAACTGGCTTATTAAGCTGTCGTACACGACCACTAAACAGTTCGGATGTATAGTCTCTAGCATGACAGCCACGTGTAGGGAGACTGAGTTCGAGAGATCTTCCAGTGAGCCCACGAGATAGGCAAAACTGAGCGCAAGTGCCGATCTTGCTAGATCGTTACCGAGGATGTCTTTTTGTACGTAACGCGCAACAACGACAACCTAAAATGGCGAATTAAACAAATTCGTGCGAAATGTCTTTGATTATATTGACATGAAGTACAAAAAACCAGGATTGATTTTACAATACATTTGCCTTACAAACAAAGTTTCGGGATGAAGTTCATATTCAGCAGATTGTTTTTAAATCGTGGCAATTTTTAAATGGACGTGATGTCAATTAATTCTATGTATATAGTCAAAAGGCCAAAAGCAGACTAAGGAAAAAACGGCACAAACACAAAAATGGTCGGGAAAATATACAGTCAAACTTGTCTCCCTAAGAGATTTCCCCTGCATCCACATAAATAGAGGTTGATCTTCAATGCAGGTATAGTAGAAAATGTCAGACTCTTTATTAAAATGACGAAATTAGTCATAAATTTTTGCTGTTTGTTGCCGACTGCACAAACATCAGTGAAAACTTCGACAAGTTTCCGAATATAAGATTTAATTATATATTTTATTATGTGTGCTGTACTTTAGCTGACCTTTGATACAGTTTCAAAATAATGAAATATTAGTTTGGGACCTAGTTGGAAAAGGTGACGGCGATCGCCCAATAGAGGAAACCATTCATTAAAAGTCACTTAAATAGTATTTATATTTTTTGAAATTTTTGGGACAGTACCACATGACCGCTTCGATTATAACATGCTAGCCTTAATTAGAAATAGGTATACGCATTGCCAAAAGTACCTTTGACACACCATCGAATCTTACTCTCCAATCTTTGTTGGTAAACGTAGACTTGACCTCATTTACAAGAGACTCGGCACCACATGGAAGACTAATGCAGTGCAGCAGAACCGGAACACAGACCTCGCACAACTCTGAACGATCACACTTCAACAGACGCCAAAGGCTGAGTAAAGAGAAAACATGTATCTTTTAGTCAATATTCCACGAACACGGTGTACATTAGTTACGATGACCGTCTCAAACTTCGTTAACTTTCAACACGGAATGTTCTCAAAGACAAAAACGTAATTGTTTGAACACAGGTCTTGTTCATAATAGGCTTATGCTGTTGATAATATCGAGTTTGAATTTGACGCCCGTTCCGCAACATGCAAGAGAGAAATTTAGCAAACACCACATGCTTTCTTCGGATTGGACGCTATATAACGTTAATTTGGGAGAAGAAGAAAGAAAGCAGTCGTACACGAAAGAATGTATGAAAAAACGCCCCTCTCAAATTAACTAGTGTCATACTCAATGACCGTTTGCCGTGTTTGCTAAATAGCTCTAAATAAGTCATTTAACAAAAGTGATTTCTTAACAAGTCAATGAAAAAACAACGAAAAAAAAACATGTTTCTGCAGATACAGTGCTTTTCATAGCAACTCCGGGCCACTAAAATCAAAAATAGAAGGACCCTGACAACAAGTTTCGCACATACATACTTTGGAACAAGGAATGCTTCTTGTAAGTAGGATAGAATATCTAGATCTTCCTCCGCAGCGATTCTCAAATAGTCAGCACGAAGACACATAACATTTAAACATTTTACCAAATGCAAGATGACAACTAAATCTTCTTGTTTGGGTAATTCCTAAAAATAAATGTTTTATGACACACAACATCACAAATGATCCGATGTTGAAACCGACTGCTATATTACTACATCAAATCCTGGTCTTATGGTGTATTAACCCACCCGTCAAATTGAATGTTAAAATACTTAACTAAATCTTCATCTTATTGTGTAATAACCCACCTGCCAACCTTCCTATCGACTGCTAAAATACTAAACTAAATCCTCGTTCTATTGTGTGATAACCTTCCCGCCAACCTTGATCTTGACTAAAATAACTAAAATAAATTCTGATCCGATATTATAACTATCAGTATACTCATCGAGTCAGTTGATGTCGAAGATTATGTTCGTAGTACCTCGAAAACTTTCTCGTGATAAATCAAACCTACTTTTAAAACTCCAAGTAAAAATCGGATATGAGGACCCCGTTCTGCAGCACTTTCGAAAGACAAAGCCGATCCAGAACTTTCCCAAGATGACCTCACTGATCCCCTGGTGTTGCCCACACTGTCACCAGTATCGAAAACACTGTCAGTCATTTGTGAATTAGAGTCGTCACCTACATCAAAATTTACGATCATAAGATGTCAGAACTTTCCAATAGAAAAACCCCTTCACAGGAATCAAGATTTAATTTATCCATTCACCTGGTCCGTTTGATTTAGATCCATCGCTTTGTTCCAACACGACGTCTTCGGCATTTCTTTCGTCTCGAAAATTGTTCTTTTCTAGGTAAATAGGGATTACAATAGGAAACACAAAGGGCGAAAACTTTTAATCACCATATTATATGAACAGTAACGAGGGCGAGTTAAAATGACTCTCATACGAAGGCCAAATGTCATAAATTTTTGAATTCTTATCAGTTTGACGAACAAGGAATAATTGAGAATAATATGCGCTGTATATTAACATACCCAAAGCTCTGAAGCTTGACGATAACATTTTGAAGCATTTTGAAGATATTAAATGTAAAATTGAAATGTATCATTGCTTGTTATTTGACATACCGATCAAAATATCAATTGTGTAATTAGAATTGAAAGACCTTATTCAGTTTTATTCACTTCTCACTCAGCTGCTAAATTGACTGCAATTGCACTTGTTTTCAACACGTCAAATGCATTTCCCAAAAATCTGCCCAATTTTTGAAGAAATTTTAATTGTTGGTAAAAGAATGTTTTAATGCTATTCACAATTGATTGTGTCGAAAAAGCCAATCAGATTAGAGCATTCTGGTCTTTGAATCTTGCTTCATGCCTTATTAGGCAAAAATTTAAGCAATTTGATGAATTGGGAAACCGAGAGTCAGGCAGTCACGTGCACTAACAAATATTGTAGTAAGAAACAGCCGGGGGATATTTTGATAGGCTATTCTTACCACTTCGTAGTGAATTTCGGTTCAGTACCAAACTACTGCTGTTTTTCGCCACAGTGCCAAATTCTTGTCCCAGGCCATCCAGATTGGTTACTAGCTTCTTGGAGAAGACACGATTCATCAGCGCATGCGCAAGTTGAAACCACATAGCGGTCATTTGGCAATGCCGACATGGTCCAGAGTGGTTGTGAAAACCCGCCCAAGGAACATCCAACATACGTTCCATAAGGCGTACGATGCCCTGCCTTTCCAAAGCGTTCGAAACACGTTCGCTTTCTTCGTACTGAAGTTTTATCTAAATTAAAAACACAATAGATAGTTGAGAGATTAATTGAGAGATTGTTTAGTGGATGTTTGGTTTAGTTAAATTGCAAATAGTTTCTAATGCGCAAATTGAGTGTGTTTAGGGAACGCAACAAAAGCGTGGCGTCAAAGTGAAAACGTGTGACCTTATTTAACGCATGCGTAACATAAACAGCAATATACCTGCTTCGCTATGATGTCCAGCATCATGATGTACGAGGCAAGCGTCGAGTCATTTTCAAGAACGGCAGACCATCTGCCTGAGTTTATGTGTTCTTCTTGCGTTGCAGGCGAAGCGGGTTCGCTGTCCTCCATGCTCGGATGTTGCAACGAATCCATCGCCAGTTGAAACATGTTCACCAACATGTGAATCTTGATGATAATATCAAGTTCGGACAAGATCTATGGATGAACGTGGATATCATGCGATAATTAGTGTCCTAACACACATGTCTTCCGGGAGAAAATCTATCGATAAACGTGAATATCACGAGATAATATCACGAGATTATTAGTGTTAGATTTTTCAAAATCGTCAAAGCAAAGAAGAAACGTTAGATAAACGCCTATTATTGGTCTGATGAGCTTAATCTCTACCTCCTACATTATATGTTGCAAAGTTGAGAACGGGGGGAGTATTTAAGCTCATCCGACCGACTATCGTAAAGAATTCGCATGTATTATCACACTGGATGCATATTCCGTGAGCCCTACAAACCTGCAACCACGTGAGTGTCTGTCTTTGCAAACTTTCTGAACCGGATTCAAATCCGTTCTTGATAAACGCCATGACAACGTCCATCGAGACTTTGAATGGCGATACTACCGGGTCAAACAGATCGCTGAAAGGAAATAAAAAAAATCAAAGAAAAAAACACGTACGAAGTTCGATTTGCCAAGACAAGCCCACGACAGAATCACGAGGGACAAAAGAGAATGTTAAATGCTGTTTTTTCTCATTCTACCGGATAACATATGTAGTACACAAACCGAAAAATTCTTCGAACTCTATTTACACCTGATTTGGCTAGACTTTACACAAAATTCTATAAGTTAAAATATTAATCAACATAGACGAGCAAAACAAAATCCCAGTTCAAATGCAAGGTTAAATAAAATGCAATATGCGCGAAACATGTCGTGGTGTTACGTATTTCAATGGGGAAGGTGACAAATTGTATTTTAGGAGGGTACTAGCACCTGTGCAACCTCACCACCCTCAACCACGAAAGTCCGTAAATGTTTCTACCTCAGCAGGCTCTTGAACTCCCGAAGACGTTCAGGCGGGACGCCACTTCTTATCGCGTTCATCCACTCAGGCATAATTCGTTCCCATACCTTGGAATGATAATAATAATATTGTTTAGTGTTTTTGCGCTCTCTATCATGGATATTACCA
Source organism: Xenia sp. Carnegie-2017 (assembly GCF_021976095.1). Taxonomy (NCBI): domain Eukaryota; kingdom Metazoa; phylum Cnidaria; class Anthozoa; order Malacalcyonacea; family Xeniidae; genus Xenia; species Xenia sp. Carnegie-2017. The sequence goes on along the minus strand of NW_025813447.1, from coordinate 6,338,169 downwards.
AACTTTACAGGCATCCTTCTTCAGCATTGACCAAGAACTCCAGTATATACCTGAATCCGAAATTCTAAATTACGAGTGAGGCAAGTCGCCATCTTGAAAGATCGAAAAACTGACGATATTTGCAACCAAAATCTGCTTTTCTTGCATTGATATACCGTTGCACAGTTGTAAGTCTAGGTTTGTCTTTAAAATGTTTGATAGTATTGATTTCTCAAACTTTCTTTATGCTTTTCGATTGAGAGTTTTGACTTTTTCAACCTTCAAGATGGCGTCTTTGACACGGTACTCAGACATCCGATTGTTGCATGGCGATTAGTTGCTATATCTCGTTGCAAGATCACCTTTATTGACATCAACTTACGATAACAAAGAAGTTATTTATTTTTGTAACAAACTTTTTCGCGCGGCTAACGTTCCAAAACCATATAACGGAAAAACCATCCAACAAGTTCGCATGCAAAAATTGTGTCGAAAACTGTTTTGATCCAGAGACTGATTACGTACATTTCCTTTGAGGATACCGAGTGGCAAAATCACAGAGCGCTTTTAGTTCCAGTGAATAGCACGTTGGTACTAATCTGAAGACTTCAAACCGTTCAAAACAGTAATATCAAAACAGCAAAAATTTATCAAGTTTAATGTCACAACAAAGTGTACGCAAAGTTCCGAGAAACAATCATCCATCTTCCTTCGCCTACGCACAAGACAAATTATAATCGGCAACTTGTTTGAGCATTTTGAATTTACTTTACTCGTGTACGACTGCTTTTGCAAACAGTAATATTAAGCCCTTATTGACCGAGCTCGAGGTCTTTACGGAGAAATATCGGCAGAAGTTTTTTTGTACAGACCGAGCCCGTAGAGCGAGGTTTATACAAAAAAAACCAGATCTTTCTCAGTAAAGACCAAGCAAGCGAGGTTGATAAAAGGTTTATAAAATGCATTATTTGACCTGAAACGAAGCTTGCTTTCTTTCTCGTCCTTGCTGTTTTGTACAGGCTGGCTTTCACTTTTCTAGTTTTGTCAGTAAAAAAGAAATCGTTCCAAAAGTTTCTTAACGTTTTGAGGTAAAAACCGTCGTCACGAAAACGAAATACACAAACCGTTCCTCTCGGGACATATTTTTAGAGCAGACCGTCGAAACGTCAAAAAACTTTTCACTTTTCGTTCTGTACAAGACGTTTGATAATCAGCCCAAAACCGAGTATTTGATGGTCATAGTTTCCCGTAAATCTCACTCACCTCTTGCGGAATCAGATTGTACGGAATCAGACAGCAAATCCTGTATAAACCCTCCTTCAACAATCTGATACTATCCGACAGCATATCTGTCGTTTCTTGCATTTGAACATACGACGGGGGATCGGGAGACAAACACGTACAGTACAACTCGAAGTTTGCTTTCTTCACGTTATTCAACCAATTACTGATATACTCCTTTTTTAAAGTCTCGATCTTCGCCCGCACTCCTTTATCTCCAATGTCAGCAGTTGCCGTCATCCAATCGAAAACGACTGAGATCAGGTAGCCAAGCCTTTCCTCGCTCTTGCACAACGAAACCGTGCGGCATTGAGACGCTAAAAGCCATACGCCAAAACGACTAAGCAACAGCTCTCTGTTCATATCGTCCGTGGTGATTTGTTGACCGTTCTCAGCACTTGACATTTCCACAAAATCTGGCTCGATATCGTATCTAGGGAGGCATTATAAAATAAACAGTGAGCGCATAAAGTCACGAATAAAGAATAAATTGTCAATTTGAACTTCCTTGGCAATTTAGCTGTCAATGAAATGATATCCGGGGCAGGGTTGAAATCATACCTTCGCAAAAAGAAACGCCATTTCAATTAAAGTTTTATGTACTAAAACAGAGACTCTGTCGTGGTAACAAATTTAAAAATTGTATTATAAAGAGTAAATACTATGGTGAACACCTGATGAGTAGTCTGCCGAAATGCATAGTGTCATTTTAGCTTAAAAAACAGTTCTGGCTTAAACAGTTTCTTTAAGAGCTATTACGTTAGCATTTGACCACTCACCATAGTATTTACTCTTTTTAAGACAATTTTTAATGAAAGTTTTGTAAATTAATGAGGAGCATAGGAAGTTACTTCGTAAGATTTTCTGCTCATTTCATGCATTTATTTTATAAAACTATGAATTTAAATCGTCAAACAAAAAACGTTCGGATTCCTTTCATCATCAATGAAAGATCTGAATCAATTAGAAAAATCACAGCTAGTATTGATAGCATCTGACTTTATATGAGCCGAATGAATTAAAGATAATAGAAAATGTAATAAAATTCCTCATTATCTTCTGTTTTAAATGCATTCGGCACATGTAAAGTTTGACGTTTGATATGGGCCTTAGTAGCAAAATAGTAAAAGTACGAAGAAATCTCGATAGGAAACCTCTATAAGTAATTAAACAAAAGCTTGCAAGAATGAATCAAAACGCGGAAATGCTAAAGATAAATCTGTTGGAGAGATAAAAGAGACGATGAAGAAATGTTGGAGAAGATTGTTTGTTAGAAAAAATTACAACTGCCAAAAATTATTTTGGTAAAACACAAAACAATTGACACTACTGCGTATAAAGAAAACATTTTATTCAGCATGATGACATGTAACACTTGTCGAAACGTTTAGAATTAAAATGATTACCTTCTACGTAGTGCCGATTGTTTTGTGTTTTATTGAAAGAGAATTCAACTTGTTCGTAAATTGCTATCAACTATTGAAACGGCACAACACCGCAGGAAGAAGCTGGAGTTAATATAATACTTTCAAACAAAAGCTGAACGATTTTAGATTCGTAACAGCAAGAGACTTATCATGTCGCTCGAAAACATATACCTATTTTCGGGGGGAAGACAAGCGGCGATTGATACATTGGTTTTATAGAATACTCGCTGAAATAAGAATGAAACCATCATAAAAATGTAGTTCATCAAAGGCAAGAAACTACCTTCGAGTCAGAAGATTTAATTTATAAAGATGGCCTATCAATTTAATTTATAAAGATGGCCTATTATGTGTGAAACTATTTTTGTTACAAAATCTTTGAAAGAAAAGTTTCAAATGCCTGACAAAAGAGAGAAGGACAAAGTTGGGATTATGAAGACACAACCTACATTCAAGATCAACAAAACAATCAAAAGTCGATGAAAATTGTTTCCATGGATAGTTGGTGAAGGTCTCCAAAAAATGTTTTGTTCTTAGTATCGACTCAGGCAAAACAAGACGGTCCAAAATGATTACAGCTTTTACAGAAACAGCAGAACCTTAAAAGTGACATGAACCTTGCCTTGTGGACAGGAGTATCTTTCTAGGGATGTAAACTCTTGCTTAGTTAGCGGCAGCGAAAAGAATTCAACAAGTATGTGAAATACTAACCCGATTTTTCGCAACCTAGTTGTCTCATTAGGAGGGGCTTGCTGTAACAAACGAACAATAGCATCGACAAGAAACGTCTGTTCCATGCCCTCGGTAATCCAAGGATCGGGGAGTGCCCCTTGGACGACGTGACATTGACCCTCGCCCTCATCATGGTTGATGCGAGTGCAAACACGACATTGAGCCAGCGGTCGATTTCTGAAATTGCATGAAAAGCAAAACAATGTTCATCAATTATTTAATAACTACTCGTTTATCTACTGTTTTTGAAGAAGTTTTGAGTATAATTAATAGTAAAATAGCGTTTCTCACGAAAATAATTTTCATGGTTTTGGTTGCATTCTTTCTGAAACGCAGTTTGAAGAAAACAGATATGAAATGATGAAAAGTCTTAACTGATCAATTTTTCCTTAATTTTCAATTTTTCACCTGCATTAAAAATCGAAATTCACCTTTGTTTCTTGATACAACTTTCAGAAAAACACGTATATTTTGCCGTCCGGTCGTCACCTTTGCAAGGCTTATTCTCACACGAAGCGGCCACTTCTCCTATTGGCTGAATGATATCCAATAAGAAATGATCTCTTGCCCTATTCGCGCATTTCTCACAAAGAAAAACAGGAGGTTCGGTGTCACACACGCTGGAAGCAAAATGAGCATCGATGCAGAGTTTTGTCGATGTTCCAACACAGCTGGGTACATCACACTGAGAACTATTCCAGGCATCGTAATAAAACTGGGTATCGTCCATCGCTCCAGCAAACGAGAAAAATATATAAGCTGAAATAGACAAGATTGATTTTGACGACAATACACAAAACATCATTTTACAATTCAAGGATATAAATGGCGAACACATAGCGGCACTTTGACTATGGAATTCCTGTCCAATTTGAATCTGTTAAGACAAACTATTTGAACAGTTCTAGCAATATGCGATCAGTGAAATTTTCCGAAAACTGTATTGAAAGTTGACATGGTTCACATGTTCACAGTTTCCAATTCATCAACAACACGAACCCGAAATACTAAAAAAACAGACGCTTGAATGGCTAGTTAGAAATCTCACATAGAGTTAGAGTCGAGACACTCTGAAAGCTCATTCCTCAAAGTTTCGAGGTAAATAGAAATACATGTTTTGCATGCAAGAACTAAAATAGTTAGATACTACACAGCCGATCGGAAAAGAGTGGCATTTACATCAAATCGTGTAAAGTTACCGGAAAATACGTCAAGTAAGGCAAAGCAAATCAGCTTCCCTTTTCACATGACATAAAAAATTTTTAGTTGACATAAATTTTTGAAGTAAGATTCAATGAAAACATTCAAAAAAGTGCTGTGTCGGAAAAAGCTAGAACTCACAAAAAGAACAACCTGACTAACTACAAAAAGAAATATTTTTTCATCTCCAAAAAGTCTTTTTTACAGTATGAGCAGTTGAGAATTGTTAAAACCTAAGCTAGATCGATCTAAGCATAGTTTAGCGTACTCACCAACATCAATGGAGGGATAGTAATGGAACAAGAGTTGCACAGACGGTTGAAGAACCTCCGTCGGTCCATACGCCATAACCGCGAGCAGGTCGAGACAAACGTTCTTTTTGAATCGCATCATTGTTTCCAGGAATTTGGCGTGTTCTTTGGGATCGTTACAGCACAACAAGACGGACATTATGAGAGAAGAGCAAGACAACGCGAAGTGGCTGTCACTGTTATCGCCACTTGAAAAATTTCCTGTGGTTATAAGTGTTCGAAGATTAGACTAATCAAGCGTTAACACTGTTGAATGCAAGAATCAAAGTCTCAGTATATTTATCATATTGTTCCTAATGAATAGAGATGCCTTACTACGTAGGGAATGTATCCCATGAACTCGAAATTTTTTAAAGTATCGGGATTTTTTTCTAATTTTTGAGATGCCCAATCTCGGGGTTTAAGGTTTTAGGAATAACTATTTTGGAGAAAATGGTTTCACCAATAAACGATTGTGTGAAAAACGTGATGGATTCTTTGACTTCGTTTGCTGGTACTAAAACTCTATAGCTAGTTAACCCTAATGACTTGCATACTATATCAAATCGTTGTCAGATTTAGTTTGAATAACATTGTTCAACAAATTATACAACCCAAAATGGACAACTCATCATTGTCCTGGCGAGTTATACTACATGCATGTAATAAAGAAAAAAAACTAATTCCGGTAGGCTCGATAGCTAAACTGCATGGCAGAGAAGCGTCACTAACAAATGGCACCAAAATCAAAATATATGAAATAACGGTCTATATATACAGAACGCAGTGACTCGCTTCTCTCTCAAGGAGCCTGGTGAAGAAAGCACACAAATTGGGATTTTTAAAGCGTGAGTGCCAACAATCGTGCATTGAGTGCAATTGTTCATTTTCACACCAGTCTCATCACTGTATTTCACGCTAACGCAGATACATACATACTTTCACATTTCCTCTTACAAAAAAATATTAAAATAATTGCAAAATAACATACATGAACTATATTTACTTAGAAATGAATAACTGAACAAGGATTGGAGTCATTATGAAGGATTAAATAACAATCACTCTTGCCACTCAATTTCGTGCTTCAAAAAATTTCATGCATAATGTATGATGGTATGACACTCGCTCTCTAAGGAATCTCGGGATAATTGCGACATTCATAGCTTACTTGGGATTCTTTGCAAAATTAAAACAGAGTTAAGCATCGCAAACCGATAAAAAACATGGGGCTTGAGTATGGGAATCCCCCAGATGTTAGAAACAAGATTGGAACAAAGCAGAGGTTAAAGAGCTCGAGTAAAAAAGAGATTGGTACTGCTGCAAAAGATAACTCACCAAGCAACAAAGGAAGAAGATAACCGCAAATAACGTTCACAATGCTGCCATGGAGACTTGAACTTACGGACGTCATCATGTTGGTTAATGTTATTGGAAGATCGTTGAGCCATTCTTCTGGTAGGAATGGAACCAAAGAAGCCATAATGTGGAGAATTGTAAGAGCGCAGTCTGCGGTGGAATTATTATAATAAATCTTTGTACCGGATAAAAGCATGGTTTCGAGTACAATTTTTAAAAAAACATTTTTCTAAGACTATCAAAATTGCACAAGTCGGACGAGTGCAATTTGAAAAGCTCTCGAGTCCATATTATCCAAATTGCACGAGAAACTACACAGTGTTACTTAATACCGTGTCGTATTTGTCAATTGCATCAGATATTTTTTTCGGAACAGCATTGCTTCCAAACACAGAGCCAAAACGAGATAGCTCATTTAGGAGAAATTGCTATTGAGAGTGTTTGTATTTTTGCAAATGTCTCGTAAATGCTGTAGGACCCGGTCGCCGAAGACAATCTACTTGAGTAACCAATCAGGAGCGTTTTTAAAAAGAAATTTGCACTGGTAGTGGTATTTTGTATTTTTGGAATGGTATTTACGAAATAATAATATACATGAAAAAATTTCTCAATTCTGATTGCTTAAGAATAGTGCAATTTATCGTAAATAACAGTGCAAAAATGTGAAACACAGTGAAAAAAAAAGAAATACGGTGCAATTTCTTTTTGAAAAATACGCTCCTGATTGGTTAGTCAAACCAAGATTGGTTAGTCAAACATTTCAAAAGCGTGAAAGTTAAATTATTGTAAACAAAGCAATTACAACGGCTGACGTAAGTTTTAAGTAAATTTTCTTTAGCGAAGCAGTTTACAATTCACCGTTTGTAAGATGTTTCTGGACGAAAATAACAAAACTGCTAAAAGTAGATACCTTGTTTTAGCTGCGTGTGCGGAAGCTATGGTGTTGTGGAAAGTAATATCTGACGGAATTGAAAAATACAAGCCGGTCGATCGACGGTTAAACTCGCCGGCTGAATTAATGTACGTACGTGCATTAGGTTGACGTAATGAAAGTCAACAGAGTTGAGAAATTTTTTCATGTATATTATTAAGTAATAGCATGGTTTATTGTGCAATTTGGAAAACAAGCACTCGTGAGTTTTTCAAAGACTTCAAATTGCAATTTTGATAGTCTTTGAAAAATTCACTCGTGCATGTTTTTCCCAAATTGCACTCTAAACCATGCTATTACCTATACAAATTGCCCTGCTCTTAACAAATCAGAATTGCGAATTTCTTTTATATTTTTAAAAACAAAACAACATGATAACCCCTGTTATACTAGTAAATTCCATGAGTTCTTTTGCCAACCTTATTTCAAAAGTAAGACAGTAAAAAATCTTTCCTCAAGATGGGACATTATATGTAACATACATGCCAAATACGTAACATGGCATTTCTGTCCAAATTCAATATTTGTTCAGAAGCTTTCACATATCGTTTTTAGAAACCTTGCTATTATTTGATTTTTTCACATCCAGCTTTAATAAATGTAGAAACTATTATTGGCAGATATGTCATACCTAAAGATATCAAGAATTATTTGCAGGTAGTTCACCAATCACAGCCGACATTGTTTACATAGTGAATAATAATAATAAATAATTTGGCGCATAATGAAATCACAAAAATTACCAACCTTCATGGCCTTCACCTATGTTTTGAAGAATGCGGAATAGATCAACCAGTGTTGTAAACAGGCCAGTGTAGTCAAGTTCAATAACAGATTGGTGATCAAAAGAGCTACCATCTTCAGAAATTTCAGGTGCATCTTCATTGACCAAACTAAATTGCAGTGAAGAGCTGTCATAAAGAGTAACAAATATTCCACCAGAAAATTTTCAACTCCATTAAAAAATAAATGTATGTAATTTAACATGGGTAGATTTTTGAGGAGAGGAGAGTTTATATTATTGTTTAGCTTTCATGTCAATGCCATTCAATGCAAACTGGTAATCCACTCTTGTGACTAAGGCAAAGCATTGTATTCCTTGCACAGGCCAAAAAGACCACTGAAAATTGTGGTTAATTGCTGCATTCCTACTAAAGTATAGCTATTGCGCAAAACTGCAAGCTCACTGACTACAGTATTACAAGAAGGGTCAATGTTAAAAGCATAGTATGACAAAAATAATATGATTTATTAACAGATAACAACATACATGATAAATTGACAATGTCAGCTTGTTGCCTAATAGATCTGAAAATTTTGTCATTTTGTGCATTTTCTGACTTTTGAAAGCAACACAAAACCTGTTTTAAAACAGTGTAATGATCCAGGTCTTTGAAGAGGGTGGGGGTTGAGTGTTACAACACACTTCATGTAAAGCAACTAATGTAGTTTTTATGTAATCATACCCCCATAAGTAAGTATTATGTCAAAGAGCACAAAGGTCACAAATCTGCATTAATTATCCTTACAATCTTTATAGTTAATAGCATTCCTTGTTTTCTAAACATCCTATTCTTTTCAATTCCTGAAGTTACTGTTTGGGTAAAACATTTGAGAAAACCATATCTTTAGATACAGAAATTTCTTGGTGAAATTACTAGGTATATTAGACAAATTTTGATACTTCACACCATCCTACTGCCTATATAGTATGAAAAAATTCAAAATTGTCAAAGGTTCAACTTTAATACAGCAACTACCCCCAATCGAGGTTCTTCATACAGTTGAACCAAATTACCCAAGGATTCTGCCTCTTAACCAAACCCATCTTCTGCCACCTGTGATCCCAAGTAAAATTCAGGTTGTTTTATGCATATGCTTTTGATAATACAACTTACTGGACTTAACCATACTGTATACCAATCCTCAAAGTGAAAAAAGCTTTAATCAAAAATTAAAAGGCAGTCTACGATGCAACACAAAATCTTATCAATATTTAAAGGATAATACCTCAACAGAATCTTGTGAAAATATTCCAGGTAATCAGTGACAGCAATTGCGGAAGGAAGTGGGTATGTTTCCTCCTCAATACGTTTAAAGATCTGACGTAAGCCATGAACTCGTCCCTTAACTAAAAGTGAGTTTAGAAAGTTGCTTTAGGCATAAAAATGGAGTGCAAATTTTGACAATCATTGCTCCCATTAAAAAAAAAATACAAATTTATCAGTGCATAATAGAACTAAAGTTTTCAACAGAAAATATCCCACGGGCGTTTGACCTTTTTAATCAGTAAAATCAATTTTGCATACATACACAAACTGTTGATGCAGACAATATAGGCTGCCTGATGTTCAATCACCACACTTCAAAAAAAATATTCAACAAATATATTCATAAGTCAACATTTTAACGAACTCTGGCTAGCAACTATTATGTTTGGTTAAAGTTTTCTTAATTTTCTTAAACTTCAAGCAAATTGCCAAAGTAAGGCAAACCTCACATAGTATTCAAAAGAAAATAGCTGAACTCCAAATATTTTAATAATGGAAGCCAAGTGTTAAAAACATAGAAATACAAAGTATTATAGTAAGAGCTTTCATCTACTGGGGTTTAAGTCACTTTGCAGGGGATACAACATATGCGTATTTACTGAAATAATCTCTTTGGAGTTCTTAATCCACACACTTAAACTTAAAATCTCTACTGCCAAAAATATCGAAACAACAAACAAATCTCGTATATAAAAGTCAATATGTGTATCGAAAGTGCAATAATAGATTGTAATTATGCTGACAATCTAACAAAACAAAGGACAATATTCAGATTTGTTGAAATTCGAGGCGGCAATCAACAAAACAAGCGGCACTTTCATATAGCAGCACACGAGCTTTAACACAAAAAAGGCAACTCACAGTGATCTATGTTCGTAGTTTTTGCAGAAGACATATAAAAGTCTCTTCGTTCTGCCCAGACTCGGGTTTCACCAACAGATTTCAGATCTTTGGGCAAGCAATTTAGTCCGAATTAATACAATTAAACGGCGAAGTGTTTCGAAACTGCCACAAATCGACGACAATTAACGCAAATGTAGCGAAATTTGCGACAATTTGTACAAGCCTTGCAGCGATACGTCATGATTTGTTAAAGAAGTGTTTGTAGCATCCCCATGAACTGTAATCGGAGTTACAGACAGTGTTCAATGCATTCTTGAGACGTTTACAGCTGTCAAACATCAAAATATATGCACATGTTTTTATATTACAATTAGGCAAAACACATTGCTCTTTTGAGAATTGAGACTGGTCTTTTTGCGCAACTGGATGAACGAAAGGTGACGTCACGACGTGGAGGGGCAACCGCTGAGTTGTTAGCAGATTAGATCTTTTTTATTGGTAATTCCAATCTTAGATGATACATGATCAACGTTTTTATAAATGAATGTAAAATAGTTCATATATAAGAGCTGTTTTATCATTATAAATTTATCTTTGGTTCATAAATTTGATAGTAGATGTAAATTTAGTAAATTAAGGTAGAAAATGCATATAAGAGCATCTTTAGTACATAAATTTTATAATGGTGTTAATTAATGAAAGTAATGCCGATTGGTTGGACAAATTTAAATTGTAAAGAGTCAGACAACTAAATATTTTTGACATATTTTGAAATTTTACCAAATTTAATTTTTTATCATTATTTTCGTGGGGCAGTGAAGATGCAGTATATTTAAACATAAAATTGACCTCTAAAATTAAGATAATTAAAATAAATATTCAGAAAAAGTTGAAGTATATTGAAAAATTTGGTTAAATCCCTGACTTTGATTAAAACTCAAAATATTATAAAAAGATAAAATTTAGCATTGCACAAACTCCTTTGTACAAAGCAACGACTCCACCAGACACAAAGGAAGGCACAAAGGCGACACAGTGAAAATATAAACTCATATTTTCTGATTAAACACAACAAGAAAGTTTTTTCAAGACGTTGAACAGAAGCTTAGGTCATCGTTATAATGGAGTGCCAGTCTCCAGAGAATCCGGCAATAGTACGATCAAGAAATTTTTAAGTGAAAGTGATGCTTTCATGAATTATAAATAGGAAAAGAAAATGGTGATAATTAAGAAGTCAACAACAAAACCATCAAAAAAGGCTGTGTACGTGACATCTTAAAGTTGGAAGTATGAAGCTTGGGAGGATGACGATTTTCTTATTAAGGTTCTCTGACTCTCTGGTATGGAGATGATGATGTGTGTAGTGTAACTTGACTTGTGAACATTATCAACGGAACTAACAATAATGTCTTCTTATGATAAACATTAATTCTACGCTTATAACTATACGATTACGGCATTGGAAGCCTAATGATTTCCAAAATGCAGTGTCATCTGTTACAATGGTAAGAAAGTTCTTTTCACGATGGAAATTTACCTTCATTGGGACTAATCTTCCATTTCAGCAAAACTTATATAAGGCAAGTTATATCTATGTAAAAATCACCATCACTCTTCCCTCTCCTGTACTGAAGTGTATGTACCATTATTGATTGCGCAATAATATTATTCACAAAACTTTGTCGTTGCAAGGAGAACGTTCTCTAAGTATATTGTGATCTTATATGTTTTACTTGCTCTTGTTAAAGTTTGTTTAAAACCGAGTGCACTTGTGATTTTTCGAGGAATATAGTCTTCGAGTCGACAATGCTTACCTTGATAGACTGTAGTCCTTGACAATCATACCACAAGTATATAAACAAATTTACCTATACCACTAGCTACTTACATTCAGAAGACCTCCAGTTGGAAAAATTTAAAGTAAAACTGAAGCAATTGAATATCGGAGTACACCAAGCGGAAAAATTTAGATTTAGGCGAGAGAGGCGTAAGTGAGCGACATCTTGACGTTTTCGTAAAATAAACGAAAATAAGAGGATAAAAGTTTTGCCTTCAAATTATTGTAGGTTCAAAGGAATAGCCGAAAACATCGATCATGCTGTTAACCTTTTTCATTCAGCAGAACGTAAAATGTTTCAGCTGTACAAAAGTGAAGATGCAAACTGAAGCAATTTCTACATGACGAGAATAAAATGTGAAAACAAGGCGTATTGTTTCTTTAAGTTGTTGTATATTCTATTTCACAGTTGGTATATAAGCTGAGGGAAAAAACGGTGGTCGAGGTTAAATAAAACACACTGTTTTCCTCGACATCAGTCAATAAGTGATATTATGGCTAATTGTGATAAGTAACCTCTTCGCCAGTTTTTTTTTTGACAATGAAATTATCCTTTTTTGCTTTAGTAGTCGTTCCATTCTAGCACATCCGAACAACACCAGCAGGCTCAAACTTTCTTCACTTGCAATTCAGCCATGTTGGTGGTCAGATACAAAAGAATATTTTATCAATATTATTGTTGGTACCAGCCGACGTGGGCGAGTGACACTGTTTGGTAAATCTCAAGAGAACAGTTGCAAGTCAAGGATATGTATATGATTTTCATGGTTAAAATGAGTTAATATATTTCTTTATTAGTGAACTTGTCTTTGCACGTTATCCATATCAAAATTTATGATACATCAATGAACTTCAATACCTGACTATTTTTTATTGTATTGTTACAGTTTTCTTGTAGTTTTGTATCTTCTTAAAAGTTCTGATGATTTGAATTTGTTCACGGTAAGGTCGAAATTAAGTAAAAATTTATTAATCATACATGAATCTCAAAGTTTTTCTACTTACAAGTGAATGCTGGTGGGTGATCAATTATTCTTTTTAATAGGAAAGAGTTGTGTTTGATTGCACCAACAATAGTTTTATTGCTTTAATAGTAGATCTTGTTTATTCGTTCTAGGGCAAAAATTGACATCGAACAAACGGACCACTCGGCTGAAATCGTGGCGTATTTTTTCACTATGCCTGCGTAACTTCCCATCAAGATACTTTCACAAAATCAATATGGAATTGTATTGCACGAGAATGCTATTTTACTAATAATTCACGTTTAAAGCAAAAGTTCGCCGAAATTTTTACAAAATGTTATCATCTTGTGAAAGCAATAAGGCTCCAAGCTTTTGTAGTGCAAAACGGATATATTTATAAAAACACCTATATTTTCTATTGTGATCTAGCAGAAGTATCATGCTGGAAGGCGTGTCTCTATTTGCTTCAGAAAAGTGGGGGCACGAACATCAAAGATTCCGACACAAGTGCACCTTCTTTTAAGATATCTATTCTGTGTCCAGGACTTAGGGCCTGATCATATGGAGGCAAGCTAGCAAGGATAGCGAGCTAGCTCAATGATTTCATAGGATTGAAAGAGGCCAAAACTTCAAGGTTGAAAATCACAACTGTTTGCAAAGCACCGCACGTTATTCCGGTTGTAATCATTGAGTTCTATAATAACTGGAGCGGCTAAGTGTACTGGGGCGAGGGTGTCAAAAAATGGTGGCCAATCATTGAACTAAAATACATGGAACGCTACCTGTAATAGAAAAGTCTGATAAATTCTTGAAGCCAAATTTTACACCCAGACACGCGAGATTACACCCAGCCACGCGTGTGTAGTCAATCAATTTTCAGAACTCCAAACACTACACACGCGTGTCTGGGTGTAATCTCGCGTGCCTGTGTAAGACTTGGCTTCAAATATTTGCTTTAAGTAGCGTTCCATGTATTTCAGTTCAATGCGGTCAATGGACCTATTTCCGCTGAAATGACTGCTTTGCAGAAAAAATATTCTCGTCCTCCCCAGGTGTCTATCGTTAATTATATAGAGTTTTTTATAAACAAACAAGACATTTTGTGGCATTTCTTTTATAATGCCAATACTTCAATTGTTCAATTTTTGGATGTCGTAATTTCCACAAAAAAGGGCATCTCGCTTTCACAGGTGAGATGTTTGCTTGTTTTGTTTGTTCATGGAAGATTTAAAAGCAATTATACACATGAGAACCATAAAATTCTTAAGATCGTACTTTTTAAGACGTTTATATACATTATATACTGATATTTTCCTGGTTTTTTTAATAAAACACAGCATACTTTTCTGTTATTTGTTCATGTATAAAATCGTAAATTTACCAATCTATAGTAGAACCTGTTTAAGCGGTCACCTTTGGGGATTTCCTTTCTGACCGTTTAATACAGGTCTTCTGGAAAGAAAATCCCCAGATGGCCATGTAATATTTAATTTAACTAAAATCGAAGCAAACGGTATTGTTCTTTAACATACATGCAAAATATCCATAACAACACGATATAAAGTAATAATGTTTTCTCAGTCTCAACTAGAAAATAGTGAGTATTTATAAAGATGTTGCGGCTTAAACTGCGTGTCAACAGGGAGTTGTATATGGCTTGAAAAAATCTGAGCGAGTATCACATTGTTGGAAATACGTTTCTCATCTGAAGGGAAATTTTCTTGTCTTGAATGGCTTGTCGGGAATGCTTGCCTTCGAAGCTGTTATTCTCGACAAATCACAATATGGAGACTCGGTTTAAACAGAATTTTTATTATTACCAACAAACACTAAAAATCACGATATAGCTAGAGAACGTTCTCTCTACGACAAATGCAGAATTACAACAACAAGTCTCTATATATTCTCTACTTTAAGTCTATACTTATTGATATATGTAAGTGTTAATTTCCTACTATTACGTAAAATGTCAAGTCTGTTTATTTTCTCAAATACAGTTGTTTGGAGAATACAAACAATTTAATCCCCTACGTGCAGAAAATCAATCTTGCAGAAAGAACTCTTCAAACAGCTGAATGCAGACGGAAGTGCGTTGACAGCTCGTTTTTGCTAAAAACAGTATATATATAAGAAGAGAACATGAAAGAAGATCTCATTCAGACTCGTACCTTATTACGAGAGCGCAAACAACATTCGGTAATAATTTAACTTGACGCGTAAATTGATCATTGGTTTGTTTGTTTGCATGCATATAGCATGTAAAATTGGTGTCTACTCTTTGTGCTGTGATCAACCATCTTGAATTTGGTTGAAACGAAGAAGAATGTTTTCGAAACACTTTGTGCGCTGGGAAACACGCTTGCTTCTGGTTGTTGAAGAGATATTAAAAACGAGGTTGATTCGCTTGAGGATGAATACAAAGTCTTGTGGCTTAAAGTAAAAGGGTAAACATGTTATGTTCAAAGAATGTTTTTAAATCGTGACTTCGGCTTTAAATCAATACTCAAAAGAATTGAATTTTTATTTCTTGAGGTTGCAGGAAGTCAAAGCCTTTAGGTATAAAGGACAAGACGATACCTAACAACACAATAAATGCATCATCCGTATGGTCACGCTATCCACCATACTATATAAGACCAGGGCAAAGTAATTGCTGGTATGCACAATCTGGCAAGGAAAAAGTTCTTGGATTCAGGTTGACCTTGGAAAAGTGAAAAGAGTCACTGGAATATCAACACAGGGTGCAGCAGCGGATGGACGCAAACCTATTCACTGTCTTCCAGCAATAATTGACAAAACTGGTATGAATACAAGGAGATTGGCGTAACAAAGGTACATTTGACTAAATCGTAAAGATTGGAATAAAAATTTAACACTTATCGGCCTTTTTTGTATCTATCTGTTTAGCTTTTCGATGGAAATGTTGATTCTACAACCATGTTGAAAAATTATTTTGACCAATTAGAGCACGATACGTCCGATGGTATCCGCTTTCGTGGTATTCTTTTTATCCTTTAATACGTATGGAACTTTATGGTTGTTAGTTAAATTTTCAACATATCTTTTAGGCTACTGAAGAAGTTTCCTTAAATAAAATTTGATTTCTTCAAACTGTTTTTTAACTATTAGTTGATTTAATTCGTAGAATTAGAGTCGCAAAATAGATTATAAATCAATTTTGAATTTACTATGCGTTTGAAAATAACAATTATGCTAGTAAAATAATCAGAAAATCCCTTTTCGCAGGAATTAAACTTTCAAGCGACGCACAAGGAGAATTGATTTGGCTCAGAAATTAAAAACAGCAGATCTCATCATTATTTAAATCAAGCAATTAGGGTTTCTGTGTTTGGATACCCTGGTCTGATCCGATATGGCACATACGCCAGTCCAAGCCTGATTTAAGAGTTCACATGCAAAAATCATCATAGAGGCATATTGCACTTCGTTCACTTGCTTTTAGTTTTGACTAGATATGACACACAAACTTGACAATGAAGTGCACCATTGTAATATTTTGCAGAGACAATATCAGCTCTACAGTAAAACATCAACTCAGCTCATGATAAAAGGAAGCATGAAAATTCTGTAAACAACGTAAGATCGATCTCTAACTTAACATTTTGTAGAAAATCAGGAATTTAAAGTTAGAAAGGTGAAATAATAGAAGTTGGACTGTTCTTGTTCACACACTTCCTGACATACTGGAAAGAACACATGCTATAATTATCCTATTTATCATTAATGACCCAGCCCACCAGAAAGTAGATAAAGTGCGTGTACTCTTGGATAATGGATTGTAACCAACCTCCACGGAATTGTCAAACAATGCGGCTCGCCCTAGAAGGCTGTTGCCTACAAAAACATTGATAAGATATTCTTTTCTATTTGACCATCAACGAGTGAGTGCAGGACATCCTTTGCTTATGCTGTACTTGAAAATGTCCGCATGACCTGTCATCAAAAGGTGCTAATGTCTCGCCATCTTTTTAAACAGCCATTTCTTACACTTCAGTATTTAAAGAAGTCGTAGAAGTATTTTGTGTAATTCTGTGTCTTCCATCAACGCTATGAAGTTTGCAATTTTTGTTTTGTCAACATATCTCACCGTCTTCATGGTATGTATTAGCTTGATTTAAATTTAGTCTAACTATAACATTACTACACTGATCCCATTGGCGAGTGAAAAGCGGCGACGCAAAGCTCGTAATAAATTATGTTGTCAAATTAGTGTGTGTTGGTCAATCGTCATTGAATGATGTTTCATGTATAAGTGACACGCTATTGCTGTTCTCAAAAAGCAATTAAGTAAAATTTGACAGTTTCTAACCTCAGCAAACCTTTCTAAACTATTCTCCTGATCAAATAAATTTTACAATTAGAAACATTTGACAATACATAGAAGCACATATTGACTTTAATAAGTTCAGCTATGGCTGATAACATATTTCTTTTCTTTAAGGTAATACCTGTACTTTCAAGACAGCGAGTAAAGAGAGGAAGTGAGTACATAATATACTATTATTATCATTATCAATGGCGGATTTACCGATTTAGACATGACTTTTATTTGAAAAGCTTTTATTTGTTTAGTCGTTTTGAGAATGATCTAGCGTTTTAGTTTATAATACAATCATAATCGAAAATCAACTCGTTGATTCAAATCTTTCTCGTTATTTCTACTTTCTAGCATACAACATTACGTTAAATTACATTCATTTTGCCTAACGGATTTGTGACAACTCTTTTTCTAGATCATTGCAATACTGCTTGCATAGAAATTTATGCTCCTGTGTGCGGGTCCAACGGGGTAACTTATTCCAATGACTGTCTATTGGAAGCGGCAAACTGCTCAAATGTATGTGAAAATATCACAATTGCCCATCGTGGAAGATGTGGTGAGTTGTGTATTGTCAATGAATGACGAAGCAAAATATTAATTTTTCCGAAAACTATAGCTGTACATAAATATGTTGACGTAACGAGCGGATGTGTACGATACTCAACAGACTTCTCAGTGTGAAAGTTTTTCTCTGCTACCATTTGTAGATTGTAAACTTCAAGCAGTTGCTGGGCCTTGCGAAGCTCTAATTCCTCGTTACTACTTTGATGAGAACAAAGCCAAATGCTTACAATTTGCCTATGGAGGTTGTGGAGGAAACAGAAACAATTTTGAAACACAGCAAGACTGTGCACTTAACTGCCCATCTGGTAAGTAATGCAATGATAAATTATCAAATAACTTTTTAAAGCAAAATATGGCATTCTCCAAGGGGTGATTACATGAGCCCGGGTAGCCGAGATTCAGCCAAGCGTTAAATGATTTTGGCGAATGGAAACGATTCAATACTTATCATCAGATAAATCTTCTTGAGCAATTTGACAATACTCTGATTTAATAACTACGCACAACATTTAAAATTAAAACAACCAATTTGGCCTAATTTGAGAATTACAACAGGAATGAATTGCGGCATTTAACAAGCAGTTCTAATTTTTAATCTTGAAGTTTTGCCTCTATCAATTCCTCGAAATCATTTCACGCCTTACTTAATCCCGGTTAGCCGGGATCATGTAGACAGCCTCTAATTCTATTAGAGCAATTTATAAGTTCATTTCCTGGCAAAACAATGAATGGAGATGATTTTTAAAGAAATAAATAAAAACTTTCTTCAAAGTTTTACATTGAAAAGTTCACGTTGGCTTCGCCAGTGTATATGTTGATTATTACAAATTATGGAGAAAATGATCGCAGATTAACTTTGGCTGTCAATTGTAGAAAGCAGTACATTTATATGCAAATAAGTGCTGTAATGTAGCTTTCTGCATAAAAAAAGGTTATCGAGCATACGCAGTTGAAATAATCCTGGCACTAGAATAAGTAAGAAATATTCTTTAATAAGTGCACCTATTAACAAAATTTGTGTCTTTGTCAATCGGAAATTTGTCTTTTAGAAAGAACTAAAATGTACTCTATTCTCATTGACGCATGGCAGTAACGCTTTTGTCATTTGCATTAGTTTGGCTGAAAGTCCTCCGATTTGGCCTACTGAAACTCGATAAGTGGTTGAAATGTGTCCCCTGTAAAACGTTTCATTTTAGTGCCTGGAATAGTCTTTGCATCATTTTGTTTGAACGGTTTTAATGCAATTGGCTACAATCAATCCAAATATTTTAACATTAACCATTTATAGAACTGTTTTTGTTTTTCTAATTTTTTTCAGCGATTGCTTCACCTTATGGAAAGTGAAAGACGTACTGCATCACTTAAACTTAATCGTTCACTAATCAAACTTTTTGTACTTGGATATAACCAGTCTTGTGAAATTTGATTTGCATTAAAAATAATCATATTGCTTGTTTGGTTCTTTATTTATGACTAATACCTTCATAGTGTAATTAAACTTTTCTTCAGTGCCATTACAGTTTTCCCACAGTGCAAATGTGCAATTACACATATTCCCAGTGCAATTCCAGATAAACTGCACTGCACTTAACCAATCACAGTCGAAAAATATCTCAAAGTATATTGTTGTTAAGAAATAAAACATGTTTAGTGTGTTTGCACAGGCTTATGCAAGCCGAGGAGACCTTTACACCTGCTCGAGAGTTCTCACAAACGTCCACCAGGTTTGCATAAGCCAGTGCAAACACGAAAAATATCTTTTATTTCTGTTATAAAATAACAATAATCCGAAACAGACAAATTTAAAGTAAACGTTTTAATTTTTCTCCTAAAATGTATTCATGATCGATTTGCAAATTTTCTTTGGCTGATTGATTGTTATGATTGATTTTATTCGGTTGAGCTCAGATGTGTCTTGCACAAGCTGATGCAAACACAGCTCTAGACTAATTAGCGCACGCGTTTCATTGTTTTTATTTTATAATTTCAAATAATAAAACTTTCGCGTGCATACAAACTTTACTTGAGCGCATTATTTTCAGTTTCATTCTCAAATATTCACACCAAAGTAGCTTCAAAGATGAAATGTCAATTTGATGTTCATATAAAATTTTGATACAATTATATTGGGCTTTATTGCTAGTTGTAATTTGATTGGATGACACATGTACTGACGATTTTGACACTGAACGTTCGAACAAGTGAACGAACACGACTTAAGTGTGTCATCGTGAGACATTCTAGTGGCAAAAGTGCTGCAGTAAAATATATCAATCCATTAACTCAGTCTATAATTCAGGAAAGTCGGGCAAAGTGGCGTGATGGCAATTAGAACTGTTCTTGTGCACTTTGCATCAATTCTCTAAACATTGATGAGCAGTTTGTTTTGATCATTGAATAGTATAGCATGTGTTTATGTAAACAGGAGATAAAACACGCTCTCACTGTTCTTAGAAAGAAAAGAAACAAAATCTCACCATTTCTATCTTTCACAAACTTGTCAAAGAGGCTGTGGGTTGTCACACGCGGAGTTGTTCCGTCTAGGCAAATTGACCCGCTTTGCAGAGCTGACTCGCTCCGTATAGGCATTAAATAATGTGTTATATTGTTGAGAATCGCCTCCCATATCCCACACAATCACAAAAAAGAGACGCTTGAAATTTTCCTGATCGTTTAGAATTCCCCTTTTTTCGTTACAAAGTATGATTTGAAAATTACAACTAAAATAACATAGTGTAGGGAACTGGGACGATTTGAATTACGTAATAGTATAGTTAATCATTCGCTGTGTACAATCACGTGAGTAAGTGTATTTAGAGACTATTTTTGATAGGGATGGGCTGTAATTTTGAGTCTTTAGTCAAGTACACGTATTTGTATTTGAAACCTTGATTAATAAAATATATCAAACTTGTGAGTGTATTCACCATCAACTTAGCTTCTCTAGCGTTCCCAACATAAAGTGGCTCCTCCGACGAGATTGTGAGAAATGGAGGAGTTGTTGAAACAAAATGGAACAAAGCGCAAGTTGATCTTCAGCGCAAGAGAAACTATAAAACGCTCAGTCCAGAAGGGAAAGATACCGCCATAGAACGCAAAAAAACTACAGTTGGCAAACTAACTTCAAAAATTTATCAACTGAAACTCAGAATTCAAGAACTTCGAATTGAGAGAGGTGATAATGATGACGAAATTGGAAAATGGTTAAATGAAATGGATTTAGAGTTGGAGGGATTTGATCGTGAAATGGACGATGTAAAGCAGACCACCGGAAATTGGGAGAAAGAAGAAAAAAAGAACAAGAATTGCTGGAAGAAAAACGAGTAACCAAATTACGCCAGGATAAACTCAAGGAACAATTGGGATACGACAAGTTGCAGCAAGAACAACGGTTGCAATACGTGTTGAAAATGGAATCTTTGCGCAAAGACCAAGAGAAAGCGAGGTCCACTAGCGCAAAGCTACTCAGTGACAAAGTTCTCTTACTTGAAAGAAATACCATCTCCCAAAATTAAATCGTGCATAGACAGGTTACCTTTTTCTATCGAAGGATATCAGCGGGCGAAAAACATCCTACAGTCGAAGCTTGGGGATACCAGTGAAATAAACAGCGACTATGTACAGAACATCATGGATTTACCTAACGTACAGAGAACACACGGTGGCAAGATCCACACCTTTTATGATAAACTTTTGTTTAACATTCAATCACTTGAGACTATGGGAAAACAAAAAGATGGAAACGGGTATGCTCGCATGTGCCTTAATAAATTTGAGGGAATTCAGGGCGATTTAATGCGCATGGATGATGATTGGAAGAAATGGGATTTTATCCAACTTACTTACGCACTTAGGAAATGGACGGAGAAAAATATAAATCAAAATTCATGATAAGCATGACGTTAAAAGCAACATAGCAAGACGTCCCAGCATTAATGCATTGCAAATGCGCCAATTGACTCATCTGTCAATTGTAAAAAGTTCCTACGTCAGCAGAACGTAAGAAATTTCTCAGCGCTAATCATCTTTGTTTTAACTGCATTGGAGAGGGGACATCGGGCTTCTGAGTATCGTAGAGAATCCTGCTGCACTATTTGTAAGCGAAGACATCATACTTCTATCTGCAAAAATTCCAGTGAAAACCAACCCACCACCAGTTCAACAAATGACCGATTACTGAATATTAAGTCTAATGATTCTAAAGCAGTAGTTCATCCTGTTGTTATTGTTGGGTATAAATGTCGCGCTCTAATTGATACGGGGGCGGGAAGCTCTTACGTCTCCTCAACACTCCTCGACATTCTTAAGCAACAACCTATTAAGAGGGAAATCCGATCTTTTGAGATGTTTGGCACAACCACCAAATATGTGGGAATTTATGAAATAAAAATGACCGACGTAAAAGAGGAATTTCAAATTCAAACAGAAGTAATACGAGTAGCAAAAAAGGAACTTTTAATGCTTGACAATCAAAAGTATGCAAAATTAATTTCAGAGTACACACATCTAAGTGGCATAAACATGAATGATGATGACGACAAAGGAAAACTCCACGTACATTTAACGTGGATGCCCGGGAATTCAAACCAAGGAGAAATGCCGCAGCAGTTGCAGAGTGTCAGATACAAAATCAAGAAGAAGAGCTGGAGAGTTAAGAAAGAGAAGTAATACTTTCATACATTAGGACATTAACATTTCTTAATATTAATAAATTTATGTTTTTTATTATAAAGTTAGTTATCTAGTAAATGATTTATGTTTATATTCCTTTCAAACGGAAAAACGAATAGGGGAATTACGTCTTCATATAGTTAATCATTAGTAGCGTACAATCACGTGAGTACAATCAAGGGGTATTTATAGACTATATTCGATAGGGATGTGCAATAATTTCGACTCTTTGGTCGAGTACACATATCTGTAAGTGAAATCGTGATTAATAAAATATATCAAACTTGTGAGTGTGCTGGCCATCAACTTTGCTTCTATAGCGTTCCCAACACAAAGTGGCTCCTCCGACTGGGTTATGAGAAATGGTGGAGTTGGAAATGAAACAAATTGGAACAAAGCGCAAGTTGATCTTTAGCGCAAGAGAAACTGTCAAGAGCTCAATCGAGAAGCGAAATATAACCAGCATAGACGTGACAACGTGACGTTTAAGAAAAGGTTGTAAGTTTTGCACTTAACGTTTTACTCCTTTCAATTACTCAAAATCATTTCACGTTATGCCGAATCCCGGTTACCAGGCTCATGTGAACAGCCCCTACGACTGAAGACATTCTAAGGGGCCGATTACATGGAGCAATTTCAGCCCGAATCACAAAAAAAAACCTTCGCGAAATTAATAAACTCAACACTCCAGTGAAAAAAATGACGAACGAACTTAGAATGTTCCTATTGAACTCCTCGCAATTGATTCTCAATATTACGCACACTAAACATAGTTCGTATATAGGCTGCCCGTTATAAGACTTAAGTTGACTGTAAAACGTAGCCTCTAAAAATAGTTATGTATAAAAATAGTATATATAGTTATATGTATCCAGAGATAAGAAAATCTCTTGATTGAAGTTGAATGAAATCAAAGGGAAATGAACTGAATTTTTACAGAAAGCGCGAACGTATTCAAGAGTAATAATGAACGAAACAAGCTCTTACTGCGAAACACCTTTGATCAGGGACGTAACTTCCGGAAGGAAGTCACAGCCCTCCCCACGGTCAGAATGGCAGGGAAAAATTGGTTCTTGCAGGGCAAACGAGATGCTGCGCAGAATTGTTTAAGCCTATTCATGACTTATGAAAAAATATAATTGAAAAGGAATGATTTTAAGAATAAGTTTTTCGCTCTTCGTGTCTTTAAATTATTAGTTGATATGAAAGTATCATTCTAAAATATGACTTTATAATCGCAATCTTATAACGCGTTGCGAGACAGCTATGGCCGATTTGCAGGCTAGTGACACATGTATAATTATGTTAATTATTCATAAATCATAACAGTGAAATCTTTTTGAATGGAAAGAAACATGGAAGGCGAGACTGGCGAGTGTTATTGTTAATGATTGTGTTAATGAATACACATTCTACATTTTCATCAAATTTAAAGTGTTTTTTTAATATTTATGCTGTGAATATAATTTCTTACAAGTATATTAACCTATCAACAAAACAAAACTTAGAAAGCGAAGGATTTATATGCATATTGGCAAAAAGATTTGTCTAGTTAGGACAATGAATCAATACAAACAAATGGAACATGGGAAGAGTACGACGAAAAACGTTAGAAAGAAGCCATACAGAAGAAAGATTAAATTCTCACTTTGTAACAAGAAAATAACTTTACAACGATAACTTTCCCAAACGCAATTAATCAGCTCACAAAGGAAATGCAAGAAAAAGTTAATATTTTCAGAGACCGAAGTTAATATACTCCGAGACCGAAGTAAGTGAAGTCTGACATTTGGTTGATTAAATTCTTAATACTTTGTACCTACAGGCAGGTCAGCAGACTGATAAATATGGGCTAATATTCATGCATACATTTTTACTTTATTAGATTATGTTATTGATTAAAGATGAATATAAGAATACGAGCTCACCCAACCCGATTGTCAATCTTCCAGTGCTCTTATAGTAGGTAAACGTGCATATGCAATCACGCGTATCTTCAGTTTAAACTTGGTGACCCCTCCGTTATCTAACATACATTACTATTATCAAAGAATAGATATCTTGACAGAAGGTCCACTAGTGTCGAAACCTTTGATGTTCGTGTCCCCCACTTTCTGAAGCAAATTCTAAGAAGACACGCCTTCCAGCAAGATACTTCCGCTAGATCGCAATAGAAAATATAGATGTTTCTACAAATATATCGTTTTGCACTGCAAAGGCTTGGAACCTTATAGTCTTCGCAATATGATAACTCTTTGTAAAAATTTCGGCAAACTCCCAAAGGTCTCTTCGGTTTGCATAAGCCTAAGCAAACGAAGTAAACATCTTAACTAGAGCACACCAACCTGGTGCTGATGACGTTCAACGAAGATCCGTTGAGAGTGAATCAAATATATTAAATACACTATGGTTACAATGTTCATACCAATAGTCAGTAAATAGCTAATATAGTTTAAAGCTGACAAACACTTCAGACAAGGCTTACATTCTAATGTTAGATTAATTATTCATAGCTTTAAATTGTGCACTTGAAAAATAAATTACCAAAGTTGAAAAGAAATGGATTTTTTTATTATATATTTAGCACAATATGAACAAGTAGTCCATAACTTTTCAATACCTTTCTCAGCGTTTCGTTCAATTCTTGTAAATGTACATCTTTGTGATATCGCTTCAATACCCGCACAATGGCAAGGTTGGTTTTTAATTCATATCCTTTCAAGACTATAACCTGAACACGGATCAGTGCAGCAAAAATGGCTCCATAAGTAGAAATTCATTATCCTAGGTCTTACCTCATCCAGCTTCCTAAATAAAAGTACCATAATTTCATGAGTTCAAGCGACTATTGCATTTCAGCATCTACCATTACAAAATTCAAGTCAATGCCGAATGAAAAGATACAACAACATTGTGTTAATGCCGTCATCACGAATACAATACGAAGGTAAAATATTGAAACAAAATTTACGATACCTCTCGCAGATACCGATACTTTCCATTAAATCAACCATAGAACTTTACACTCGTAAAATTTCATATGGTCTTTTTCATAGTAGGTCCAACGATTCTAGTTTTGTATAAATCTAACTTTTCTATACTAAAGAGCTTGGAAGCTCTTACTTTATTAAGTTTTTGCATTTTGCATCTTTAGTAAAACGATTGGGTCTTTACGATTCTCATGGTTACGATACCTATAATAAGATTGAGTTACAAACCTCGCACTGACTCAGCAACTTCTACAAAATCTACAATATTACAAAGAGCTTTAAAAAAGATATAAGATGTACCTCGGTTATAGAATGAAATGAACTTTCTCGATAGCAAATGAGTTCTAGTTGACAAGTTACAAAGGTTAGAAGTGAAATGTGGCAGCAGGTTTGATTTTTCCAGCTTTGAAAGATCATGATTTTAGAAAAGATGCTACGTTTGTTTTCGTGAACAGAAAAACTCAGCACGCCTATCAACGACGCTGGGTGTAAAATTTGGCTTCAAAAAATTACTAGGCTTTTCTATTACAGGTAGCGTTCCATGTATTTAGTTCAATGGCCTTTTGTCGTTGATTAGCTAACTATTTATATAATATATATAGCCTGCGATGCAGGTTGGAAAAAGTCAGCCTAAAACTGGTCACCTGCCAAAAATCCAGTTTTTGGTAACTTGTTTTGTAAGTCATTTGTTACTATTGTACAGATATAAAATGTAAAACATGACATGATGATTTATCAAGGTGTTTAACATGAATGTTTAACTTGACAAAGGAAAACGTGTGAATTAAAACATGGCGGCAAAAATAAAGAAGCATCATGAAAGTACGTAAAATTTATTGTGATTATTTACAATGTGATGAACTTCTTGATTGACAAGCCTTTCAAAATATCAATAAAAAATATTATTGTAATGAGGACTACACCTGAATATTTTGTTGAGCATCTTCACAATGTTTTATAGTGTCATAAGCATGGCTCATGTGAATATTTTGGACACCTGCTCTCAACAAACAACCAACGCCAGTGCCAGAGAAAGATGAAGAAAAAAAGTCGATGCAGGGTTAAGCACAGGGCAGAATGATTACAATCTTGCTCGTTGATATTTTTAAATACTCTTAAAAATTGAAAACCAACATCACTAACACGAGTTTTTTATCTGGATAAGCTACCGGCTTTTTGAGGGTATTACATTCGAACGTCTGATTGGTTATCAATGTATCGTGTTTCGAAACATTGATTTAACACGCCTACGTAATTTGCTGATTGAAGTGTTGATGTCAGCGACGACGAGAGCACGTTTGGTGATTACGAATATATTATAACTGGTTGGGAATGTTATGAGCTTAATCTCGATAGGCGTATGGCCGTTATTGCACGTACCTACATGTATGTGTGCTGTTCACATAATAAATGGCATTGCATCTTTGTCGTTTATTTACAGTGCCTTTAAGTAATCACGTTATCATTGATTTCATGTTTTTCTTCATCATTTTCTCCGTTCATGTCATTTTCGTTTAGGTCGACGAAACCAGTTTGAACATCGTTTAATACTTCACCTTAAATATTATAGTACTTATATTTTTATACGCACAAAATGTCAGTGGTGTTGTTGAGCTGAAATTTTCCTGTATTCATTCATGGTAAACAATAGAATTCTAAAGAAATGAGTAATGATATTGCACTGAAATTTACAAAACAGGACCAAAACGTGCAAGCTGGCTAAGCTACTGTCCTCTTGATAACTGACCACGGCAAACGCAGCCAAATATAAAATATGAAAGTCAATGTTTTGAAAATGTAATGAGATCTTTTGGTGTAATATTCAAACTAACAACTCACCACTATTAGTATCCCTCGATTCTGTTTGAATTCCTTTCAGAAACACTCGATTCATTTCAAGGGTTTTCGTTGTATGGGACATGTATTTGAAATCTGTCAGCAATTCCCCATCAGCCGCAGTGCTTTCTGTAAGCAATGACAGAAAATTAGCTTTTACAACAGCCAAAGATTTTTTGTTTTAATTTGAAGATCAATACCATCAGCAAAAGTTATGTATATCTGTCCGAGTGCGTATCTTACCACATTGAAACGTCAGTTTAATACTTATTTTTTCGATCAAAATTTAGCCAGTGACTTAAATTGGAAATATAAATTCGATTTCTCGATAAACAAAAACAAAATTTCTGCAAAGTGTAAATTTTGTTTTTACAAATCAAGGTCTTTCACATAAAACTAACATATCAAAAATCAAATGTTAGCCCCATTCCAATATCAAGGAAACGTATTTGCCGAGCCAAGGATTCGAGCTCGGAATCAGGCACCAGATCACGTCGGGAGTGTAATTTGATATGCATTTTTTCCCAAATCCTATTTCTCGAATTGGAGCTCCGAGGCAAAGATCTGGCCATGGAAAACAAATTGGCACAAAATTGAAACGCGATTGCCACATTTTCGTAAAAATTTGTTTGTCCAAAGTCTAAAGCGGTAAAAACAATTTTCCTTGTGGAACAAACCACATCTTTTTTGCCTTTTTTCCGTCGAGCAATCCATCCCTCTTTTGGTTTTCAACTCTTTTTATTTTGACTTTTCATTTATTTTACAACCAAGAAATGCAATGCAGCACTGTAGGCTGTCTTCGGGCTGTTTACACGAAAGCAGAGCTGGCTCGCTTACCGAGATAACCCGTTAAGCGAGAATCTCCCTAAGTAGTATATATTAATAAGTTTGAAAATTGGTAATACAGGCATTTATACATAAAAAAATGAAAGTTTTTCCGGATTTTTATAAAAATTATTTTGATAAGCTTTCGACTCGGTGCTTCGAGCCTTCATCGGAATGATATAGGAAGTTATATACAGTTGTTTTTATTTGTAGACGCTTAGAGCGTCTAATTGGATTAGTGGGTGGATTAATGTGACTGGTGCTCACTCTTTCATCGTGTTTCAAGTTCCTACTCGTTACAAGATATTTTTACTAAAAGGATGCAACATCCCACAACTTCATTGTAATAATGTGAGATATCAATGCATGCCGTTATGGATGCATGATTTACGTAATATTACATTTTGTTTCAAATAAGCGTTCATGACGTCAACTTGCAGCACATAGCTTCTATCAATCTTGTAACGTTTTACGCTTGCTATTCAAACAATATAGAAAGAGACTGTATTCTGAAGTTGCTATCTCAAGCGGAGAAGGGTCGAGTGGAGACATGCAAAACGATTCGAGATTATCTGACATATCTACTTTCAAAATCAATATAGTATATCTCTCCAATATCAACAATTAAAGTCTTTGCATGTTATCTGACTAGTTATAGAACTTGGTGTTTCAGTAATTGTAATTGTATCTTTTGACGCTATTTGTCTGAAAAATGTGCGTATTTAGGCCAGGGGGGGGGGCACTGGCATGATGGGCAGATAACTTGCTTCAGCCACCTGGGCAAAAATCACATGCCAAAAAATACATTCATTTAGCATATAACATTGCTAATAATTTATTATATAGCATGCTTATGTATCAAAAAAGTGATACTGCCTGGTTATTTTAGTCATTGTTTAGGGAAGCTATCATTCACACATCACATGTGATCCATACCTTGCTCTTCAAAAATAATGTTCGACCCAATGGATTCTGAAGAAAAAATTAACATAGAAAGTCTGTCTGCATGTGAAAGCATATGAAATTAACATAGAAAGTCTGTCTGCATGTCTGCATGTGAAAGCAAAGTAGTAAGTTTGAAAAACCCTAACAACTTATTCATCACAAGCATTTTCTCAGATTAATAAGCACAGGCTCATTAATAAAACATCCATCAATGAATTCCAACTTACTGTGCAGCAACATTAATCATATGAAAATACATTTAAACTAATCACATTGGCAAACATCACCGACTCACAAAGCACAACATTGACTGGGACTTGGCAAAATGCATTACTTACAGTACTGACTATAGACAATGGCTTACATTAGAAAGTTGGTATACCAACTTCAAACATTCCCCCCTGAACAGATCACAGCAATTACTGGCATCTTACAAATGACTTATTCACAATACAAACAAACAATCAACTAAAAACATTACACTTCACGCTAATCCACAATGACAATACACAATTGACACCCACATATTTCCTGTACACACAATACAATGACGTAAGAACCAGATAACAAATACGGCTAACCTGATTTTACTCCTCATTTGACTCTGAAGATGACTACCACTTAGGTTGTCGAAACGTCAGTCAACAACAAAAAAAACAGTCCTTCTCTGGACTCTACTAACCTGGACGATCTACATCTACAAATATGTAATGATACTCCCGGGTTCAAACCATTTACTTTAATACATTTAGACATTAGTCTTAATTCTTCAAGTCCATTATTCTTAATTCAAACATTAGTAATAATGTTATCTTTCAATAAAACTCTTTTCCCAAGATTTCACACCAACTTCATCTATATGATGTTTAACTAATAAAAAGCACATGAGTTGAAGCTAACAGCCTACCCTTATAATTTCCAGTGAAAACCATTTGGTCAATCTGCATTGCAGGTTCATCCGTATCAATGCCCTGAGAATTAATGTAAGACTTGAATCCATAAAAGTTTATGTAATACAAATAGGCCCCCATATCATGTTTTGCATTGACACCTCAAAAATTCACATAGCTTATACTAAAAAAGAAATTTTTATTCCTTATATTTCCACCATTTTTTGGCCATCACATGAATTTATTAATGAAGAAATACAAAACATTTTCTCAGTTTTTAAAGAGTAACAGAATGGAAATACGGGTTTTTCCAGCATTCCCTGTTTTTAAAACCTGTATTATAAAAGCTGTTTTATAATACTATGTAGATTATTATATGTGTACAATTCAAGGACAAAAATGGCTGCACAAAATTTAACAATCTTTTCCATTGCACTGCATATAAACAAAAAAACCCATGTAATCCTTTTACAGGTCAGAAAAGAAAGCCTGTTCAGTTTCAATATTTTCAACAAACAAGTGTACAAATAGTGACATAATGCAGACAAATGAAATACAGAAACAATCTAGGTGAATCATATGCAAAGTTTTTCCAGTTATTAAAACCATCCTTGAGAAATGAAAATGCTTTTATTCTAATAAACTTACCAGAATTTTACAATTGGATGGGTCACACTTTTTTAAATAATCTGTATCAATGATTCCTGAGAGATGAACCACAACCAACTGTTCCTTTTTCAAAAGAAATGTGCAATGTTTAGTTTATTTAGTAAGTACAATCCTTCTCCAAAATTGTGTTGAGTCATCAAAAGGAGAGAGGGAAAGCATTTTTAACAGTATTTTCAAGACTATAGACTATGTAAAATGAAACAAAACTAAGGAATATATTCCAGGGCCATCTCAAGGGGAGGAAGTTTTGCTTGCTAAAAAAACTTTGCCAGCCCCACTGCTAAGTGCATGATATGCAGTGTGAAGGGAATTTCACAACAAAGGTGAATAAAGGGCAAATTCTGCTAATGAAGAGAGAACAGGACACCTACGTACTGTAAATGTGATACTCCGTGTAGTACGCTATACCTACCTCTTCTTTCCAAGCCTCGTCAATTTCTTCCACATCAACATCCATCAATAACTTTCAGCGTTTAACCAAAAACGTTTAGAACAGCGTTTGAACCTTTAAATCAGCGTGCAAAACAGTATTGGAGCAATGGAAGAACTTCCTACAAATAACTTCTTACTGGAACTTCTCACTGTTGGTCTGTACTGATGGGATACGGGCAGACCTCTTAATTCAGATATTTTGACATCGCAAATAAAACAGTCGAGTCGAGTTTCTAATGATTTCAATAATCGATGAACATAATAAATCGTTTTCATTCCATAATTAAATACAAATAATTTCAAAATTTCAAGAACAGAAAGTTCAAACGTTCAGGAAGTTCTCGAGTTGACAATGTTGACAACCTAGGCAGAAGATTCTCTGATTGGTCCATGTCCGTGTTCGTGTTTTGTGCGTTTTAGCTGTCGCTTTATTCCCGCGTGTTTTGATAACTGTTTAATATTAATTTGTGAACTAGAATCATTTAAGTTATAATGAATTGATACAATTAATTGTTATAATAGACAGCGAATCGCTATATTTCATTTAGTGCAAAGTTTCGAACCCATCTTGATATAGAAAAGGTCCATTATCGAGAAATGTATCGTGGCACTGGCACATCGGTAAGGTGAATCGAACGTAATTTTTGAGATGCAGTTATATGATTATTTATTTGTTTGTAGTACGCAATTTAGTAGTCATTTACCACAAGTTACAGAGATTAGACGTTTGGTTATTGATTTAGAAATCGATTAACATTTTTTTCCCATTGACAGCTACAATTATCTGACGAACTGGTGACAATTATGAATTATATAGTATAAAATTGTCGTTGCTAAACGTCTAGAATGAAAAGTTTTTAAAAACATGCAACAACTTCCTGGAGAAAGCACTGCAAGTCTAGATAACTAAGTCAGCTTCCCACATATATACAAATTGTATGGAAATATTGTTTTCATATATATAAAATATATATTTTATCTAATATTACTGCAATGGTTTTGCTGAACTTTTACATCGTACCAAGTTATGCAGATAAAACAAAACAAACATTTCTCTGCTTTCTTAAACAATTACTTGTTTCCTTGCTATGTATATGACCACATAACCTGTTGTCACACACACTGGCCACCTTACAATTTGAAGTGATTTGTCTTCCTCTGTGGTTGCCTTTTTAACTGAACAAAATTTTCTCCCTTAAGTTTTTTAAAGCTCAGTAAAGACATTAAACAAGTTGAGCCAATTGAATATAAAACATGTTTTGCAAATAATCAAGTTTTTTGCATGAGTTATTAGCTTTCACTTATTTTATACAAACTTAAATTCGGCTTTGCCAATGTGCATGGAATACATTCTATTGAGTTGACATTACTAATAAAATTTAATAACAGTCTGTGTGTTGCTTGATTTGAATCGAAACATGTTTGTGTTTATTGAATTTAAGAAGTATTTGTTGTCATGTGGAATCACCATGTGCAATCATAATCTCTTTACTAAAGAACAGACAGTTTTCATTCCTAGTTTAATGTATGTTAAAAAATAAATCAAGCTAGGTTCTATTGACTAAAATATGGCAAACAAACATTGACATTCTAGAACAAAATCAGCAATTGCTGTTTATAACTAGAAAATTAATGGGGGAAGGGGGGGGGGTAGCATTATTAAGATATCTAGTTTCTTCGGAAAAAGGAAAAATCACTTTCATTTTCAAAAGAAAGCAGTTGGACTCAATTTAATATATAAAGAACCTTCCCCTTATATAATGTTCTTTAGACTGCCGTGCTTATTTTATTAGTTTCTTTTTAATCATTGCAACATTAAAAAATATAATTATGTTAGGGTGGTCAATATTCAGACATGGATTATGGACATAATTCAGATGGTCACACAAGAGTACACTACACCCAAAATCCAACATTTATCAATAAAATAGGTAGCAGTATTTGGGCTGCTGTATTTGGAATCTGTATTGTTCTTGCAGCATTTCCGACAATTTACTGGAATGAGGTAGGAAAATTATCCAGCACTTAATTGACTTAAAATCACTTACAATAAGGATATTAAATCACAGGCGTACGGAAGCTATCATTTCTGGAGGCAGTGAATATTTTCCCCAATTTACAAAGATGGTTCCTCTGTGTTTTCTCTGGACTAATGTTTAAAATTTGCCCAACTTTTTCATCTTTAAACTTTCTTGGGTGGGGAGGGAGGGGGGGGGCAGCTGCTCCTCCCGTCCTATATGCCTATGCATTAAATAACAAATTAAGAACTTGTACTTTAATGATTATCAAATCTTTGTGGTAATTAGTCATCAATAGAAGTAAAGTAGACTTTGTTCTAAACAACTGACCATATGTGATGAATGCACTATTCATCACATATGTTATTTGGGGTATGTTTTACATGGTTTTCACACAAACATTGAAAACATTCTTTTAATTGTGGGATTTTATTGAAATATACTTTTATTTAAATATGATTTTATTGAAATATAATTTTATGGATTTTATTGAGATGTATTTTGTTGCAGTGACACTGAAATGGCGTAAACGTTTCTATTTACTATTTTGTGTTTCAGGGTCGTGCTGTAAAAATGGCAGCAGCTCTTGACGAAGGTTTGAAGTATATAATTGACATCAAAAATCCCAGACAGATCAGTAGATCAGAGGATGGAATGTTGGTTCATGTAACTGGAGTGCTACAGACTGATGAGGTTAGTCAATTAAGTTGCGAAGTCATAGTTTTGATTGGAAAGCATACCTCCACAGAGTTTGATTGCTCATCCATTAAAGTTCAAAATTTTATCAATTTTTTTGTGATTTGTCTTAAATGCAAGGGTGCAACTTGGGTCTCAAGACAAGATTGGGGTGATGAGGGCTTAATTTACCTGAGAATAGGGTGTGGCATTTATTTTGCCCACCAAATAATTGCACTACTTAATTTGCTTGCTCAATAAAAAGGCGTAGTTTATATTTTTTGTACATTATCACTGACTAAACACTTTTTTCACAAACCATTTTGTTGAAAATTTCACAGGTATTTATGTCGTACATTTATATTTCCAAAAAATTCAAAGCTCTTAAAACACTTTCTTGTTCTGCTACTAAAACTTACTAAGTTTGGTAACTAAGTTCTGACTTACACCTGAATAAATAAGTTGTCAATTCTTTTTGATTGCAAAGTTTTAAAAAGACCGAAGCAATATTATTCATCCCTGACAACGTATTCTGCCTACCTAGGTTGTCTCTGACCCTGGGTACATGGTTGCAGTCAAGGCTGTTAAACTGAAGAGACAGGTGGAAATGTATCAATGGGTTGAACATAAGAGTGAAAGGTTGTGTAAAAGCAGTACTTCAAAATTTAAAAAGCTATAACTTTAGTTTTTGAGAAATTCTTGAAAAATGTACGTAAAAGTCAATATGATATTATTTTTATTCCCGCAGAAAATTTGATGAGGGTGGAAAGACAAGAGTGGAAACCAAGTTTACTTACAGTGAGTGACTTTGTAAAGTAGGTATTAGTTTCATAAAATGAGCGGTTCGCTGTTGAGAGTGAATTGGGAAACTCATTTCATATGTTTTAGAACAATTGGGCAGATAAGACTAAAGCCTGTTTTTCACTCATTTTATTATTTTTCGATTTCCTGTCAACATTTTGCCTGCTACTCTCTTTTTAAAGCGTACCATGAAACAAGTTTGGACTTTGCTGTTTTAGACAGAGGGGGACAACTTGTTAAAATTTTATGTGTAGTATTAGTGATATGTAGTAGAATTGAAATTTTGTTGTTGAGTGGTTGAAATTTTAGCGATATACCTCTGATTTTATCATTTTGGCACATCCGTGCTTCGTGCAGCCTGCCCCTGACCGAAACAGGGCCGGCGCTAGAACGTTGAAGGAAATCTATCGAGCTTAACTTCATTTATGAATATGCAACCAATGACCCCCCCACCACCACCAATCAACGTTACAGCGATGGCCTTTTCCCGAATGATAAACTTATGTACTTGATTAATGCTATTCAGCTACTGAAGTCGTTCGGTCGACTACATCTTAATCAGGATTTTATAGCCAATCAGGTTTTGCTGAAAAAGTTGTTCGTGCTTTTAGGTAAAGAATGGCGATCAGGCTTAATAAACAGTGCTCAATTCGAAAGGAGCGGTGCGCATCAAAATCCAAGGTTTGTTAGGCAGTAATCGAGATTTCAAAAATATGCTTTGTGCTCACTTTTCTGTCTAATGACCCAGTAACTTTGGTCTTTCACAATCCATTTTTTTATTTGCGGAACGCCCTCGCGTAGATTGCATGTCACGTGAGCGTGCTCAAATCATAGATGGGGAAGTCCTTCCAATTTCTTGCAAATTTCAATGACAAGTTAAATGTCATTGTGACATTGAAAACTATTTTTACTGTTAATACTGTATAGTCCCCAAATGTCTGTATGAGATGCCTTATTACTCAAGCGATAAATCAAAACGCATGCGACTTGTGCTCAGCAGTGTAGCCAGATTTCCACAAGTTTTGGTCCTGCTATTATTTATATAATCATCAATCAGGCTTTTACAGATTGCATAATAGTTTGAGGACAATTACAAGTACAATAAAAAAGAGCTGATCAGTGCAAGCCCAAGACCAAAGGTCGAAAGTTGCATCTTCTTGAGAGTTCTTACAAACGTCTCCGAGGTTTGCACAAGTCAATGCAAACACGAAAAACATCTTTTATTTCTTTTATAAAATAACAATATTGGGAAACAGATAAATTTGAAGCAAAGGTCTTAACATTCCTTCTAACGCGTATTCATGATTGATTTGCAAGTTCTCTTTGATTGACTGATTGATTTGAAATCGTGGCCAGAGATTTGCCAGGCGGAAAGCGAATTTTCAATATGAACATAATAGCCCAACATAAGACTTTTAAAAAAGCCATCACAATAATAAAATAGAGAAAGATTTATTAATAACGTTTCGTCTTTAACTTTTTTCGTTCTTCCAGGCGTCTCTCCTCTTTCTTTCTATTTAAAGATAGGGTTTCCAAGCTCCTGAGATCCGGTGTTGTATACTCGTTTAAGTGTCGATGCTGCTCTGCATCGTATGTGGGTCAAACCACGCGTCATTTACACACCAGAATATCGGAACACTTGGGAATCTCTCCCTTAACAGGGAAACCTTCCTTATGTCCACCACCATCTGCAGTTCTTTCTCATATAAGAAATAAATCTCACTCTGCCGATTTTAATTAGTTCTCAAATCTCTCTTCCTCTTCCGACAATTACGACCTTATGATTCATGAAACCCTTCTTATATCCAAACTTAAACCCTCTTTTAAAGCCCGCCGCACACTGGTGAACTTGCCGCGCGTACTTACGAATTACAAGTACGCGCGGCAAGTTCACCAGTGTGCGGCGGGCTTAACACCCAAGGCAACTCAATCCCCCTTCACCTTCTTTAATATACCGCCATTCTCACTTAATTCCGTCATCTAAACTTCCTACTCCCCTCACATGTAATTTAACATCCTGTAATATATGCTTGTATTTGAAGCCTCATGTATATAATTTATCTCAAATAATCTGAAGATGTCTTAAGTTAAAGACGAAACGTTATTAATAAATCTTTCTTTATTTTATTATTGTGATGGCTTTTTTAAAAGTCTTATGATTGATTTGATTGGTTGAGCTCAGATCGCTTTGCACAGGCTAATGCAAACACAGCTATAGACCAAGCAGCGCACGCGTTTTATTGCTTTTTCTTTTATAATACATTGTACTTCATGTATTCTATATATTATACAGTTTGCTTTATTGTTTCACTCTTACAGCACAATGGTAATAACATCGAAATACTACGAAGTTGATCATGTTTATATCGGAGCGTACGAACTTTCTGAAGGTACAGTAAAGACTTATTTCTCTCGAGTCCAGTGCCCAGTCTCTCGATTTTCGTCAACAATCATTGAAACAGGGTTAGAAAATCTTTTCTTTACAATTAGATTTAGCTTAGAGAATATAGTTAAATTTAGAATCACATTTAGATTATTCTATGTTTTCTAATTCTCTGAACTAACAATGAATAAGGTCTTACCAACATTGAAAAAACTACCATCTGATAATGAATAGGGTTCGATAACAGAAAGTTTTACCGGTTTCTTGTTTTCATCACTTATAACATCAAATTTTATTCTTGCAAACCTTAGAATTAAAAATTGTGTAATTTTAATCAATCGTAAACAAGAGCTGAATAACTTTAATATTATGTCAGACAACATAATATTATAATCATGAATTAATTGAATTAATCTCTGGAAAACTTTGCCGAATTTTAGTTTGCTTCCCGAACCTTGTTGTTTAAAATTAGTTCAGTTGACTTTTGCCATGATCATCTTTTCCCGGCACTCGTGACTGTAAACGTAACAAAATTTAGGAAATAAGTGAAATACCTGATATTTACGATAACATGTACAAAACTCTTCCCGTATCAGAATAAATAATGTTTCTATTTTATGTAGTCAACTTCACTCTGGTTTTGAGATCTTTTTTTAGAATAATCTTTTATATGTACAATTGTACATTGTGAACGGTTTTATGCATATTTGCACTCACTATATCCATACAACCTGTCACAATTAGTGCTTATTGTATCTCATATCTCCTTAGGTCTCAAAAACAAAGTTAGCAACTTCAAGCCCCTTTCATTGACCGATATTCCAGCTGCGCATGATTCGAGTCTTCTGCCACCGGAATTGCATGATGGGATACTATACCACACGCGTAATCTTGCTAAACCCCAGGTACATGAAACATTTCGGAAAAAACCTTGCTGTTTTTTTGACATTAAATCGCCTCATGTGCTACAAATGCTCATCTACTGATTCTCTTACGATGGCTTTGGAATAATGCTTGTTAGCACCAGCAATTAATCCAATTCATGTTTTAATCCTAAAAATAAACTATTTGTTTCTTTGCATCGTAAAACAAATGATGTGGGATAACTTGTTCGTGTTATGCTTCTCTTCATGACATCACGATGAGAAAACACCAAAGTAATTTATCGAGCAATTTAAGAAATATTGAACCGGTTTCTGAACACGCTCGCATTACCGAATGAAGGTTGATGTTGACTTTTCTACTTACCAGATCGGTGATGTTCGTGTGAGCTTCAGTTATGCTGGTTATTGTGGCAAACGCGAAACTCCTTTAGGTGAACCGCTGACGGTAAGATCATAGCGAATTGTAGGCCTGCATAAATGATAAGTCCTATAAAATATGCTTTCTAGATTTGGATGCGTATTTTCATAAATTTCATCATTAGAACGAAACTGTTTAGCTTTATGCCTAGACTGTCTGAATTGGACTCGTTACAAACAAGGCAAGCTCTCCTTGCAGTCATGAAAACCCTGCATGTTGCACACTATGCCTTCAGAATTGTATTCCATTCAACATTTAAAGATGTGCTATTTTTCTAACAAGGTTAGCATCGTCGCCAAGCAGTCTGGAAACATGTTGGGTGAATACGAAACGGATTCTGGCTATTCCTTGGAATTCCTATACTACGGGAAATTGTCCGCCAAGGTAAAGGGAAAATATCTCGTTCGAGTAAATGTCAAAATTAAACAAATCTCAAGATTATACTTTTTTAGGCGATATTTGAAGCAGAGCACGCTTCTAACGTGATGCTCACGTGGGCACTCCGTGGCGTTGGTTGGCTTATGTTTTTCATAGGTTTCTTGATGATGACGAGTATTTTAACAACATTAGGTTAGTGTTCAGGCTATACTCACGTGTGTTCCCTAAATATTTCCGTTAATATGGTGGATATGTATAAAGGTACATGAATAATCACTTAAAATTCTTCAAAATTCCAGTTTCTTGGATTCCCATCGTTCGTGATCTTGTTGGACTCGGGGTGACCTTGGCTTGTATTGCTTTGGCAACGTCTTTCTCATTGGTCACCATCGCTATCGGTTGGTTACGATTCCGACCTCTGATTGGTTGTGCTTTACTTGCGGCGTCCATGATACCTTTTGCATTGTCTAAACTTAAAACCAGCTCGGAAATAAAAACATCGAAATATTGAAAGTATCATTTATTGAACACTTTAGCAACGATGTGTATAAATTCAAATCTCGATTCTTCTTGCAGAATTTTTAAATATTTCATTTTTGTACCGAAGGTTAATTTATTTAATAGTCTAGTAAATTAGTGTTCACTTGATAAGAACCAGATTTTGGCCGATGGCAGAGCTTTTTTCTGCGTTCGTTTTTGAGTTCATGTTAAGTGGCATCTGACATTTAGCTTTGACTTGTCAATTTTACTTACGAATTTGGAACAACACTACTATTTAGAATATTGAAAGAGTTAATGCAATGCGCATGCAATCAGTTTCACAACTAACGCGTTATCGCTTCAGTTTGCGGTGGCTGCCCCTCATAAGCGTCTTTAACCACTGCGTTTGAAAGAGTATGTTGCAATAGCTTGCTCTATCCTTCTTAATCCTCGGTAATGGTCGGATGTACGAACGATGACGAAAAATAACCGTTTTGAGCGTTCGCCGGTTTCTCCGGAAAATATCGCAGGTTATTTTGCTAAAGATATCTTTTTTCGTTTGCTCAATTGATTGCAAACGGAACTTTCGTGAGACAAACCAGATCTGCGAGCTAAAGTGAATTGAAGTACAATTTTATTATTCAAGTAATTAAGCTTGTTGTATTTTGGTAAATTTGGTATCTCGATTGCTCATTTGTGCATTGCGATTGAAAGTTGCTGCATTTAGAGTAGTATTACGACATAATGTTAGGGTGTCAATGCATTCAAGCC
The DNA here is from genome assembly GCF_021976095.1 of Xenia sp. Carnegie-2017. Classification (NCBI taxonomy): domain Eukaryota; kingdom Metazoa; phylum Cnidaria; class Anthozoa; order Malacalcyonacea; family Xeniidae; genus Xenia; species Xenia sp. Carnegie-2017. The sequence continues at coordinate 6,298,302 of NW_025813447.1, read as the reverse complement.
AAGCGCATGATAAATGAGTTAAGATTCCGTCCGCGTTCAAAAATCAAACAGTGTATTTGCAATCGACAAAGAATCTTCGCATGCATAATCTTATGACCATGTTTTCGAGAAATGTCAACTAACGGAAATATTGGTTGGGCAAGCGAATTACCATAATCATGGAACGAACTTCTTGCAACTTGTACCTAGTACGACAAACTCTACTGTTTTCAGTTGCAAACGCTACGTCTCTGCGTATTGTACAACACCAATAATGACATCGCAGACTCGGTGAAAGCATTTAAGGCATGCGCGAGTCTATGAAAGTGCATGATGACGAGTTTGATCGTTGTGTAGAATGGACAGACAAAAATAGTAGTCGACTTAAAAACAAAAACAAATGTTGTAAAAACAAATTTTTTTTGGATTTCTCACTTCATTACATACCTCATGTACAACTTTCAAAGTTTTTAGAAAACAACACAAAGATACAAAGAGAAATATAAAATTACATCTTTGCAATTTATACGGTGATTCAAAATATGAGAAGGTGGTATGGTGTTGGACATGGCACGCAAGTCGTGGATGTAAAGAGTTCTTTAGAGTCGCAAATCTCCAAGCTCGTGTAATGAAATGTGGCTTCGCTCCAGTATTGTGTGAAAATAGATGTGGTCAGGACAAACAGGAGAGACAAAACGCTCCATGAAAATGCACTCTGCGAATTCAGAAAGAGGTGACGATTGTGCAACTTAGCGAGAAGGCGTCGACGAAATGAATGTTGCAATCAGGCAAATGTTTCACACGATGAATGACACAAATCAAGTCGCTCTCAAACTGTCATCTCTAATTGAGGGAATGCTGAACTCCGAAAAAGATGATATTTTGATTGAATGTGGCGAAGCTGTAAAGAATAAGTTTTTAGAAGGAACAACCACAAGTGAAATGTAACATGCCAAAATGTATGTAACATGCCTGAACCACGATAGTATGGTGTCAAGATTTTTGAAAATAAAATTTTGATTTTTGAGGGTCAAAGTGATGAATCCTATGCTTTATCCGAGGTTTTAGATTTTGAACTAAAAATGAAAAAATTTTTGAGCAGACCGTCAGTGCCTCGTGGTCTAAGTGCAATGGCAACGGTTCGCTGGAGGGATCAAGTCATTCTTGGAGGTTGTAATGATCAATCTGTAGTGCTGAACAGTGTTATCATGTATGACTGTAAGTCGGGTAAGATTACACTTTTGCCATCCATGTTAGAAAACAAATCTGGGAGCTGTGCAGTTCTTAGAGGAGATACTATCGTTGTCTTGAGAGGAAAAGTTAACAAAGAAGAAATCCTTGATTCTGTGGAGTGTTTGGACGAAGCTCCACATGGCAATACCTTCCGGCGATTTTTTTACCAAAGATAAGAGCTATTTCTATCATTTTTACCATTCATTTTGGACAATCACGTTGAATTACAAAAATAACTCTTATCAAATGGTTTAAGAATATCATTTGCCTCAAACACCTACGTGATGCTTTCATTGTTGCACATGTTTCCTAGTTGTAGCATCCTACACAAATTACTGCATTCCGGTAACTGTGTCCCTTATTTAGCATTAACATAGCTCACTCTAAATATACAAGCTCGAATGACGGAAAATGTTTTAAAAATAGAATATGTGGGAAGGGCGTGACTAATGTGGGTCATAAATGTTCCGAAATGCACTTAAACTTAGATTTCATGGAACTTTTTTTAAGTTACACATTAATAAATTACCATAGCAAAGAAACATTGACGCAAAAAACTTCAAAAGAATTTCACATTTGTAATTATGTATACTCAATTATCTTTACAAAATATACACAATGAAACGCGTGCGCTGATTGGTCTAGAGCTGAGTTTGCATTAGCCAGTGAAAAACACATCTGAGCTCCACCAATCAAATCAATCTAAACAATCAATCAAAGAGAATTTGCAAATCGATCAGGAATACATTTTAGATGAAAAATTAAAATGCTTGTGTTTTTCGCATTATTGTTTATTTATAAAAGAAATAAGAGATGTTTTTCGTGTTTGCACTGGCTTATGCAAACCTTGGAGACGTTTGTGAGAACTCTCGAGCATGTGAAAGCTGCTTGCACTGATCTGCTCTCGAGTTCTCCCAAGAGTCTCCTCGGTTTGCATAAGCCTGTGCAAACACACTAAACATCTTTTATTTCTTAAATATAACGCTACTATCCTTGCACACATGATCGAAAGGATGAAGAACTTAGTGCTTCCTTGCTAATACAACAACAATTTGGTTTTCTTGAACGTAACTGCTTGCTGCAAAATATAGAGTTAGGGGAGGGATTTACAGCAAAGGTAAAACGCGCCATGAAAACAAATTTCTTTTGTTTGAATGTACAATAATTATACAATCTTCACCATTATATGAAAGTTATTTTGACATTACAAGCAAAACATACCTTATCATGCAAATGACATGGAATTTCCTGGAGGATTTGGAACTCGCCTGACGAAGAGATATAATTCTCTGAACTTCTTCGAGAATTGATACTCGCAATACTAGGGCAGACTTTAGGTAGCAACTGATCAGAATCAATAACTGGATAGAACATATTTGCAAAATTTGAATTATTTACAGTTGGAGGTTAGGATGTGTTTGGTTGTCACAGAACCCATTGAGCCCTTGTCCACATCAGGGCAGGATCTAGAGTGGGGGAAGGTGCATTCTAGTTCGGATTGGATTTCGGTGGCTACTATGTGCATCTTTCCGAACAGTTATATTAGTTTTTCTTACCATGCTTGGGACTTGGGGAGTATTTTTATAGAATGTTTTGAACACAAACAATTGCTTTGGCTTAATTTCTTCGTATATAAATATTTTTCAGAAGAAATTGGCAAGCCTACATCATCCCTTCTCCCCAACACTATGAAATTGGCACTCCTCCCCCCCAGGTAAATCTCTTCCAGGTACACGTATTCGATGAGCTATTCAGTGGTCAAATCTGACGTAAAAATTTAAGAGACTAATCACTCAAACGACGCTAATCCGTTTTGAAGTAGTTTGCGAACTTTCTCTTGTTCGTGGTCTACCGTCCACAATGGCGGCAAATATTTTGGCTTCATGCTCTCCACAAAATGTTCACGCCACATTTTTTCAAAAGCTAGCAGCTCGCCCATTTCTTTCACTCTCCGCACGACCTCGCGGCCATGCGAAACGAAATTGCAATTTTCTCGTCGTGTTTCGAGTTTAGACGCATCAAGCATCATTTCACGCGTTGGACTCACAGTTTTGAAGTATTCCTGGACTGTTGAAAGCAGCTCTCTTCTTCTTCCTTCTGGAATTTTATCGCCTGCGTTTAGAATGGCTTTCGCCGCGCATTTTACTTTCTTCAACTCTGGATCTTCAACTAATCTTGCTACTTGCGCCGATGCTATATAAAACAAAGAGAAAGTCTTGATAACAAAACTATCATCCTGCTAACAATACCGCTGGCAAATACTTAGTGCAATCAGGCAAAAAGCTTTTTGGTTGACTGATTTGTCAATAAACAGCACAGTCCGCGCATTGTGTATCGGCACTAGATTGCCCAATAGCTAATATTCTTCGTCTAGAATTTGACCATTTTGTCAATGACTAAAAGCAAATGCATTCAGTGATAAAATTCTCATTTAACATTTTGCATAAAAACCTGATTAATAGTGCACACGAGTAAAAAGCGCACTACCTTGGTTACCTAATGGCGCTTGATATTTCTGAGCCAAAGATTTCCGTAACACGTCGTCGTGATAAGTGGAGATCATGTGACACGACGGACAGAGTAAGAGCACGTCGTGAGAATGGTGTTCTTTCATGCACACGGGAAAATGTTTCCTATAATCATGAGGAATGATGTTTTTCCTCATGTAGGAATCGTCTCGGCCACAAACAACACATACGTTCTTTTTAAACGTGAGGTAATAGTTGTGTTCTGGGTTAAATGGACGTCCAGATGGTTCGAATTTTAGTCGAACCGTGTATGGTTCATTTTTAACGACGTTCGCTGAAATTAGATAAAAAAGTGTAAAGACAATGAAACACAACGCAATGCAACACATGACTTATTACGTTCACTGCAATATACGTATTATTGACAAAAATCAGGAAATCTCGTTAATCACCCATTTTCTCATTGACCTCTTATACACCAAAGAAATTTTATTGAAGCGTTCTGTCATAACAATTCGTTTTCTTTGAAAAAGACTACAATACTTGTTTTATTTTTCGCCATGCAAATGAAAACTTAAGAACATAGATTGACTAAAGAAAAATCCGTCATCCCTTTGAGCTTTCTCTTTCAACACGAAAAAAACTGCTCAAGCATGTTCGAGCTTGATGACCCAATTCTACCATCTTCCTTAGGAAGTAAGAGAGAGCAAATCCCTTTCTTCTTTTCAAGCAAAAAAGCATACGTTGATAATTAGAACTATATCATATATGCGTGTATAAGACTTAACCTTAATTACACATTTTCATATCCCAAAATAGTATTTCATGGAAATCAGTTTCGTAAAAATCAGTGTTTGTTGACAATGTTAGCAAGTTCGCATAAAATTATTTATCTATTTATCATTAAGCGATGGAATTATTTTTCCAAAGTTGTCGAGGGAAAACTTTTATGCTTCAACCATAAACTGTTTTACGCTACTTACACTCTTACCCAGTCCTTTGTTGATGTACCATTTGGTTTTCTTTTTGTCACACGTGCTCAACATTTCACCATCAGGAGCTTCAATGACACAATTCTGATACAGAGGAGCTCGACGCGGCTGTAACCCCGACTTCTTTTCTGCACGACGCGACGATACGCCAGTCTTTTCTTTATCACTTTTCTCTCCTTCACGTCTCCCGTTGTGTTTTGCTTTCGCCTTATACGGAACGTTGACAATGCCGCGACACAGCGGGGCCAAGCAGGTCCAAAACTCCGCAGACCTCAACAATTCTTCATTGACATGTAAATCTTTAAAACTATCGTATTGCTCATAGTTTCTTCCAGGTTGTTTTTCATTGGAATGCATTTCTGTAACTTTAGATGTAGAAAGCATTGATCCCAATGTTGATTTTATATTCGACGCAAATGTAGTTATTTTTCCGTCATTAGCACTTGAATGTTCCAAAGTATTCGAAGATGTACCATCGCTATCCGAGGTGGATGGTAAAGACTGGTGAGAATTTTTATTAGCCTTACTTACAATCACAGGTGAATTATTCCGTTCAACAAAAGTAGATACTTGATTTTCAAACGTATCTTCAGCAGTCACAAACTCAGTTTGACTTGAGGCAATGCGATTGTTTTTTAAAGACTTTAAATCGCTGCAACACAATTGATCGACGCCTTCATCATGACAAGTTTCTGTTTTTCCAGAAATTTTAACTTCTTTACTTTTCACACTCGCAGAATTTTGAATTTGAAAAGCCGAAAAACTTTGACCGTCGTTACTATCTCTTATATCACCACCAGCGTTCTTTGTTGTAGCAGTTTCAAGATCTGAAGAGCTGCTATCATCTTCCACAGCTTCGATCCTATTTTTTCGTTCGTTTATTTTAGACGCCATCAATTTAAAGAAAATTTCCACTGCCACAACGGCATCGTTCGCAGCATAGTGTATCTGACGTTCGGAAAGCAATTCTGATTCCCAGTTACTGCAACGAATCTTCCAATCCTTATCCATGGTCAGCCCAAGTATTTGTTGCGACAGAGCCGATAAACTCATGTTATTCCTAAATAATCAGAATGTTTGCACAAAAAAAAATAGACAATATACATAGATAATAGTATAGTATCAAGTGCAATTCAGCGACAGCGAATTGGGGTAATCGTATTAAGTTGATTTGAAATCCATTGTTTTCTACTGATTATAACATGCATGTATGAATATGAGCCCCCCCTCCAATTATCAATCCTTTCACGGTCCCTGTAATCAGTGGCGTCGCCAGCCGTACTTGGACGTACTTTATTAATTTTTCTGAGTTCATCCACTGTTAAAACAACAGATTTTTAAAGAAATGAAGAAAGTTAATGATCTAAAATTTACATACGTAGCAGGACCAAAACTTGCGGACTGGCCCCGCCACTGCCTGCAATTACAGAGAATATGCAAGACTGCGACAAAATAGAGCGAGTCCGAATGACGAGTCGACTTTTGTCTCGCTTCATAGCTCTCTTTCGCTTCAGCAAGCTTTGTTGCGTGGCCCAACTTTTATAAACACACACCACAAAAACAGTGCTTGCTGTTGTGTTTTATTCTTTGCATTGTTTGTACAAGTTTTGATTTATACACAATTGCAATGAATCGAAAAGAAGCTTTTTGGCTTTCTCTGCTTTTCAGCCAATCAGGTTACAGAATTTACAATGCAATTACACATTTTCAAAGTGCAACTACAGCTTTTGTCTGGTGCAGTTACACGTTTTTCCAGTGCAATTATAGATAAACTGCACTACAATCAATAAATGACAGTCATAAAATATCTCAAGGTATGTTATACATCAATAATACTTCATCATATGTAGTCAGAGTTATTAAAGCAAAATACTAAAATTAATTTTTCACTAATTTTAATGTCTATTTTCAATACCACATCTTGCTAATGAATAACATGTTATGCCCATAACCAACTAAATAACTTGGGAAGTTGTTCAATGGTCAAATGCAGCACAAAACTGATAGATAAAATGAATCCCAAAATCATAAATGGCATATGGGAGTATGAAGGAGTAAGTGAAGATATTGCATCAAAGGATGGCAAATTCTTCAATTGGGACATGTCAAAAAAAGCATATTAAAATTGTGAAAAAAAGGAGGGAGGAGATTCTCCCCTTGCTCCTCCTGGCTATGCCCTTGGCTACCCCTACCTATAATCTTAAGCTCTATCACTAATGTACAATGTCCTCACAACAATCTTTGACTGACACTAAATCCATAATGCTGAATTGATAGATTATAAAAGATTACGTAAATTTACCAGTTTTTACTCTATTTTAACATAAAATTTAAGATACACCAAAGCTCTATTTAAACTAAATGAATTTTACCGGGATTGACATTCAGCATGGACCAGATCAACATTGTCACCTTTTAAACCAGTGGCGGATCCAGTGTATGTTAAAATAATTTTTAATTCAAATTACTTTCAGAAAAGCACAATTGGTTTTTAATTTCTAAAGAAGATAATTTTACCAATGGATTACCCTATAAGGTGTTTAGAAATGTAAATAAACCAAAATGCGCTGGAGTAATTTATTTTGACAAAGTCTAGATCCGCCACTGTTATAAACTGCTGTATGTGGAATTTTTGCTGGTAAAATATGCTTTGGGAGATTTGACTTTGCTAATAGCAGGTGACAAACTACCATAATTCATCTATAATCTAGCCATGCAGATACAAAGACAACACAAACAAGACCTCATGTAAAAATGGTTAACTCGTAAGTCAGACTTTTGTATTCTCACCTATTTCCTTGATCAGAAACACCATGTTCAATGTATGCCCGGCATCGTATGGCAACATGCCTTAAATCCACAAATCCTTGTATCACCAAACTATAACAAGAGTTCAACTTCTTCACGTCATCCGAAATGCCAACACCAGTCTTTAAAATGTGACTATCCTCCAGAACATCCTTCACTTTATGTGGGATTTTACCGTGCATTTTACATAAACGCACAAGAAAACATGTTTTATTGGGAAAAGCTATTTGTAGCAAAGCTACAGGGTGCTCAAGTCCTTCCTTTTTACCTTGCTTTTCCTGATTAACCCATTCACAATCCAAACCAAACACGACTTTTTCATATGAACATTTGTCAAGCTCTTGCAAAAATTTTTCATTGCAAGCATCTTCATCCTTGAACACAAATATATTTGAACTTAGCCTTATGCTATCACTCATTTTGCTAGAATCAATCTGTAATAAATGACACAAAACACGTGCACGGTGGAAATGAACCACCAATGAGTGGAAGCAGGTTAATCCGTGTTTATAAGTTGCTTTGCAATTTGCATAAATAAATTACGTCGCGGCAAATACTTTCCATAGTTTTTGTCGCGTGAAAATTGAATGACGTCATTTGAAGTACTTGATCGCTGATCTCGATATCATAGAATAGAGAATATATTCTCTATTCTATGTCGATATCGAGATGTATTAGTTTAGCTAACCCATTGAGCTAACCTGACAATGAATCTGAGTAATGGGGTATTGATTTAAGAATTTCTAGCTATGCTATTGCACATAATATGTTGGATGAATAAAACCATGAGAAAGATGTTCAGTAAATTTTGTCTCCAACAAGATAGACAACAGAGTATAGACGACTAAGTCATATGCATTGAGTTCTATAGAACTCAATGGAACTCAATATGGTCATATGGTAGGGTCTAGGGAATCCAATGATCTCGAACAATATATATTAAAGAAAATAAATTATGCAAAATTGAAAATATATTATGTTCAAAATATTACCATATTACAAAGAATAAGTGTGTTTATACTGCTCACTGCAGTTACTCGTTGTTTTTACAAAGCGACGCCATCGAAGCAAAGATCTGTATCAAAAGCAGTTCATCAAGCGTTTGCTGTTGATATGTCGAACAAAGTGGAAGAAATTATTGAATTTTGGTTTGGAGAAGGCCATTGTAAGTGGTTCGGGGGCGGACTGCAGACGGATAATTTGATTCGTGAGAAATATGGCGATGTGATCGAGATGGCATTTCAAGGTAAATTAGATGACTGGAAATCAGAACCGAAAGCGAGTTTGGCTTTGATTTTGATATGTGATCAATTCTGTCGGAACGTCCATCGCGGATCGAAGAAAATGTTTGGCCTCGATCACGTTGCACTAGAATTAGCTAAGAAATTTGTCGAAAGGAAGACACATAATCATTTGGAATTCCCTTTCTTTCAGCGGGTGTTTATGTATATGCCGTTTGAGCATGACGAAAATAGTACCAGCCAAGAACTCTCCGTACAATATACCGCGCAGTTATCCCTAATAGCAAAAACGGACGACGAGAAGAACGCTGCCGTGAATTTTTTGAAATATGCAAAGCTTCACAAGGAGGTCATCGATAAATTTGGCCGCTTTCCGCAACGGAATATGTTATTGCAACGCGAAAGTACTCCAGAAGAAGCGGAGTTCTTGGCCAATTTGCCATCAAAATATAAATGGTGACATTAACAAACGCCTCTCTTGAAGGATGAATTTGTTACACGTTGATCTCTATTAAACGCCCCATTTCTAATAAACGCCTTCCCTCATTACGATTGGGCCATTATTCAGTCGTTTGTCGATTGGGCTCAATAACCGTATGTTTAGTCTTCGCTTTGTTTTCATTTGTTCGTAATAAAGTGATAGTTATGATATAAAAACATCTCTCTATTAACGCCTTGTATCTATTGATGCCTCAAGAACTCCTAAAATTTATCAATCGCCTTGGACCTTTATTAGATTATGTTTTGTCATAAACCACACATATACGCACAGAATATGTTCTATCTATCGCATAAAAAATGGTATGTGCTTACATGTGGGTAACTTGGATGCGAAAGGTAAACACTGTTAATACATTATGTTTTAATTGTAATTATTTCATTGTAATATGTAATTGCCAATAGCTTGTTGTAATACAGATCACATGTTTTAAAAATGATTGTCAACTGCATACATTGCATTTGTTAAATATCTCAAGTACAATTAAATAAAAAACATGAAATACAAATAACATGCTTGGAAATGGGTAGTTTTTGCCACAACAAGTTTAAGCAAGAGACTAACCCCTTCAAGAAGACAGTTGAAAAATACTTGAAACGTGGCAAAGTAAAGAGATGAGCAATAGTTGAGATGAGCCATTCATAATACATAAAGTGTCTTTTCGCGCACAGCAAATTTACCATAAAATTGTATTGCAGAAAACTTTTGCCATGCGGAAAGATTCAATGTTTAATGAAACAGGTCGCTTGGCTCCAGGTTCTTATCACACATACCACACCTTGAAAATACGCTTTTGATAACAATCGAGTAAAAAATCCTGATCAGTAAAAGTTATCGTGAAGAAATATTACTTATTATACTCTTTTTTGAAGTGCCATACAGGCCAAATCCACCATTGTGTTGATCATGGTTTTTATTACTTTCTTATGCTTCAAATCAATGTGAAATGTTCTCTCCAAGTTGATACAAGAATAAAATTTTAATGTGCTTTTTACTTATTTTAATTAAAATTATTTAGCTGAACAATATCAGCCTTTGGTTAGAATTTCAAAGGAATTAATGATTACAACTTAATTGGCTATGCGACTTTCATGATACTAAATTTGACAACAGGTCTGCTTTTAACAAAGACTGCAGTGTGTTTCACATGCAAGATTCGAAGAAATCTCAGTATATACAATCCTTAAACTATTCCGCACCATGTGCAGTTGTTCTTTGTACCATAAAACCTGTTAGGCAAATGACTAAAAAGGTCAAACTCGAACACTATTTTACAACTTATGTTCCTTTGAAATCTTTATGGAAGTTCTTCTCCCCTCCCCACCTTTCATTGATATAAACGTTCAGTCATATTGGTCTACCCAAATTGCTTGATCTAATCCGCCATGTCGTTTTCCAGTATGAAAAGATACCTTTGAAGGCTCGTGTCGCTTATGAATAACCGTAAAAATCCGCAAACACCGACAAAATTGAACGCTTGAATGGAATTTAAAACAAACCAACCATCTTTCGCTGCTCCAATTTCTTCCACTTTGGCAGTTCATTGAATTCTTCTTTAGTCATTTTGAATACCTCCTACATGGGAAAGAAGCTATGTCAAACAGCTTTGAGAACTTGTGAATCAGTATCCTGTTGGTGTTCAAAGTTTGTACTTCATTCACTTTGATAACAAATATTTATAGCGTGCACTATAGGAGTGTTTACGATGTCGTATTATTCACGTAAATAGTTGATTCAAACGGAACGTTTATTTACTTCTTAGTTGTGCTTTATGCATTTTCCAACTGGCCTGTTACATAAATATTCATAAAACAACAACTATAAAATGCGTGCGCTGATTGGTCTAAAGCAGTGCTTGCATTAGCCTGTGCATGAAAACCGATTTGAGCACAGCCAATTAAATCAATTGATCAATCAAAGAGATCTCGAAAATCAATCGGGAATACATGTTCGAGGAAAACTAAAACGTTTGTTTTAAATTTGTCTGTCTCGCATTATTGTTATTTTATAAAAGAAATAAAAGATGTTTTTCTTGTTTGCATTGGCTTATGCAAACCTCGGTCTTAACCTTCGGTCTCGGGCTTGCACTAATCTGCTCTCGAGTTCTTCCAAAGGTCTCCTCGGTTTGCATAAGCTGAGCAAAAAGAGTAAACATCTTTTATTTCTCAAATATAAGTATGTCAATAAAACGATGACTGAGATGCATGCATTTAAGATTAAGTCGCAATACAACCAAAGTTAACGTACGTTACGTGATTCACAAACCTGGAATTCCTCATCTGACAAATACATTTCAATCTTCAATGGATCTACACCCTCGGGCAGAGGTCGAGCGCGAAGTTCCGCCAAGCTATAACGGTCTCTAAGTAACGCAAAGAAATAACATTTCCTGGTGAATATCAAAATAATACCCATTACTTCTTTTGAAAACACAACACTAGAAAACGCAAGAACACCTTGACAACTTGGACAGAAGCTCCGTCAGCAATTCTTTCTTTCCATCGATTTTTTTCGACTAAAGTAAAGATGAACAACTTGCAATGATAGTTTGGAGATACTCGAGCCACTACGCATAACTCCTTTATAGAAACACGTTATAACAACCAAAACTAGGAATCTGAAGATAGCGTTTAGTTACTATATCAACGGTGTCTTGGAGACATACTCGCCCGAAGATCTTCTGGCAATACATTGAAAAACAAAATATGTTTAACTTATTCAGTTCCTCAGAAATATGTTATCATTTCCATAAGGAATAATATAATGAAACTATATGTATTTCTTTTAGACTGTAACAACGACATGAAAGGTAACGTTGATAAAAACAGACATTCTGTCAGCATTTCAACACATCCAAAACACATTAAGTCATGTGATTGTTTGACTAAAGACCAAACAAAAATACGTTCTTTCATGTTCCATTTATGTGTTATGAAATTATTAAGTTTCATATCTTATCATGTCAAGACAAACTCATATGAATGATGAATTTCAGAGCCTTCAACGTCCTCTGGCATAATCTCTTTTAATTTTAGAACACAAAAAAACGAAAACTTTTTACCCCTAATTACCCCTATTACAACAAATACTGCACATTTTAAAACAGTTTAATCTTTCCTCGATGACCTATTCCGTGTTGCAGCGTGCGCAAAATATGTTTAACTGTGTTGATAAATATGTTTAACTGTGTTGATAAATATGTTTAACTAATTGATAACTGTGTTATCAATTACGTCATCGTTAGTCAGACAATTGAGTAAGACCCCAAATGGTGTCAAGTTGCTTAGTAACCTTCACCACAAATAGTAAATATTTAATTGATGTTCAAGGGATAATCTTACGTGCCAAATCATATCAATTGATTTACCTCCAAATTTCTTTTCATAGCCTCCCATTGGTCTTCCCAGAATGGGAAGAGGATGCGAAATTCTATGGGCTCTAGGCCAGCGTTCACGGCATAAGCTTTCGACATCTGACGACCAACACCTAAAAACATATGAAACTATGGTGACTACTCTTTATCAAATAAAATTGCTAAATCTAAACATTATTTGCAAAGTTCAGAAAGCGCAATCTACCCGCAAGTCAACAAGCGTTAGATTTGAAATTGAAATTCAATCGTAAAGACTTTGATGAGCAAATTACCGAAGTTTAATTTTGGCGAATGAAAAAGTTAAAGGATGAAAAGTTGAAAAAAATCAAGCGTTAACATCTACTATCAACACACGCTTACTATCAGCATACGACTGTATACTCTGCATGGCCAATTTTCTGTCTCGATGCCACCTAAATTCCGCTGACCCCGTTGTAGTCGCAAAGTCGGGTTCCTCCTCGTCAACACGCCACCAACCTTGCCACAGGTACATTGCACGGACGGTGTCGATGAAGAACAAAGCTGAAATCAATTCAGAAAAAACTTTTCCCATGAAGCCATAGTAGCTTTAACTCAAAAATGTCTAGCCTGCGAAAACTTGCCAATAAAGCAGAAAATATTTGAGTGCAATTTGCACTTGTATTTTTAGCTGTATTTGTAATACCCGCTACTTCACAATTTGTACAATGTAAATTGAACATGAACAAAAAATTTTCTGTATGCCCAAAAATTTGACAAAGAAAAGCTCGTCATAAGATAGTTGACTCTGCTGATGGAATTTAAAGAAGTGTCTTTCATACAATTTCGAAATTTAACGTCTTTTATTCTGATGTATTTCCCTTACCAGGTTGGGACGCCTCGTAAAGAACGGCTTGCGTGAACGGAAAAGCTGACAAGTTATCACCACGTGTAGGGTTCAGGATCTCTCGCGCGATGAACGGTCCTTCTGTGCTGAAGAAGGCAAACAGTCTCATAGGTTGATCACATTTCTCTTTTACTAAAAAGAAAAGAAATAGATTAGCAAATTAATGGCTTTGTGCGTTCAATTCTGTGTTGGGTAAAATATCTTTGGGTTAAATAGTCCCAGACAATTTAAGTAATGTGTTATATACATCTGACATTTTTCTATATTTAAAAGAATATGTTCATTTTCCGACTACTAATGTCAATACAAGAGCAACAGGATATGAATTCAAATACCCTCCAGGTGAGCGTAAAAGATTCAAAAGCAATTGGAAACAAAAAAACAACCCATACCGTCGATTAATGAACCGTAATCACATTCGCCATCCAAAGCTTCCCAAAACCACTTTCCTTCACGACCTTCATCCAACTCTACTATGTCTACTTTCTCCATGTTGAAGAGGTGCTGAAACCTATGATTATAGAAGCAGTGATAGTAAAGACGAGAATTTGCCGATCATTGGTATGTGGTTCACTTTTTGTTCGAAATTTCTCATAGAACAATTTGTGTGAATCAATTGACTCTCGTAAGAGCAAAATATTTTCAATTAGGAGGAATAGCTAAAACGACCACAAAACTCGATCAATTTCACAATCCGCTTAAAACTAAAACGTTGTCTAATTTAGAGAAACAATTCAGAATACCACGTGACAAGCCTTTTTGCTCCTCTTAATGCACCTCCCTTTTTGTGTTCAGTAGACTTTGCGCCATGCCAAATGCAAACTCCAATGGTCTTGTCAACGACGACGATTACAAAAGACGAACGCGATCTCAAATTGGAAGACCTAAAAAATTTTCATATCGCCATCCTCTAAGCAAAGTTCCTTAACTCATTTGTACAAACAGCGCGATACGCAACTGATAGAAAGATCTGGGATGACATATGGAAAAAATCTCTAATTTTCAAAAGTCCAGGCAAGGATCGCGTAAAACGTAAAGATAATACACAGAGAAAGGACAGCACTGATCACAAAGGTCAAGAGTAAACTTGTTTGCTTCATCGGTTATATTTTAAAATAACAAGCTCCGTACCTCGCTTCCACTTGCGACAGACATATTTCTCGCTCATCTTCGTTGTGTACGCAATACATGAAAACATTGTCGTTCCCTGAAGAAGAAGAAGAAGAGGAAGAAGAAAAAGAAGACAATATTTAAACCGCTATTGGCTACAAAGTCCTACAATGCGATAGATTATGCACTTACCAAATGTTTTTGCCTCATCGCACCTAAAAAACAAAACAATCAGATGCCTCTTTATTAATTTGACGAATCATTACAAGTATAACGTAAAACTCTGTTTAATGAGTTCAACGGCTAAAGATGGTCTGTATAAATAACAGTTTGCTACAACCAAGATTTACTTTGAGATTACGCTTCTGTTGTTTGTTGCTTTCTTAAAGTAGGTTTAACAAAATAGGATAATGTCCATGCGCAATCACACATTGGACACACTTAATTAGTAGAAAAATGGAAAAAGATCGCTTGCTTCTTACTTTCCGTGATGAACAATCATCTGGCCATCAAACATGTTTAGAAAACACGCAGATTCGTGACCTTCGTCGACCATAATCTATAAACGAATAAAACAAGATGGAGGAAAAGGAACTAACGAAAGACGAAGAACTTTGAAGGGTTACACCGTTACACCCACTGAGCTACAAATACACCATTGCACCACGGAAATAGCAAGGAGGGCACATTGTTATAAGCGTTAAATAATACGCTCAGTGCGCAAGCGTATTCTGAGCACTCTCTGATAGTGTAGAGAGTCTCACAATGAGACGCTCAGGGTTATGCGTTATGCCAGGCTCACCAATATTCAATAACAATGTGCCTTTCCGGCTATCACAACAGGAGCCACATAAGCAACAATCGGCAAATGAAAAGTATTTTAATTGGCAAAAACATCCGGCGACTGAATGGTTAACTGAAAAAACGAAAAAAATATTTCGAAACGGTAACGAGCTATGATTAAACATGGGCAGCTATGAGCAGCATGACAACTGGGAAATTACTTTTATGCATGACAATTAAGAGTTTCGCGAAAGTTTAATAACATGTGTACATAGCTAAATATGTGAACAGCAAAACATGTACACAGACTAGGCAATAAACTTTGACGATTTTTCACTACAGCAAATAAGTCATGAAAATAGATGCCTTTTGCCTTACCTGCGGACTTTTATCCGAATCCAATTCTACGGTGGTCAAAGCCGAGGTTCCTTTACCGCTGGTGGAACAGTCACGACCATGCCAAAAGAAATACGCAATCTGATCTCGTCCCTTTGTATCCCGTTTTGATTGACCGCCTTTCAGCGAACGGATGCCAGAAGCCTTGACCGAAAAACTCCATCTTATTACGTAACCTGTAATTACGAAGAAATAAAATAAACAATTAATAACGTGTGTAGTTTTGTAACATTAGCACCGGTTTATAGTCGTATGTCATCTTTTACAATAATGACTATACAAAGGATGCGTATTTATTGTTTTTTTCTGATAGCGAAAAAAAATTGGAGTTTGCCCTGCGCGGTCTTGAGTCGTAGTGCGACCTAGCTACGCTCACTCTATATTCTTATTCATTCAAAACCAAATTGCCCCAAATTGTGGCCGGTAAATAATTTAAAATATTACATAAATGAAATTTACATTTATACTTTTCTGAAGGCCGCATACAAATTCTTTTGACCACGGTTTGTAGATTGCTCCAGGCACTAGCAGGAAGCGCGAATACCTTGAATCCCAGCATATGATACTATTCATAGATATATTCTATACATAAACTCTCATGCAACTAAGAGCCACATTCCTCCAAATGCTATTCTCACAGAACACAATAAAACATGCCGATGAAATCTTTGACAAGACCACAATTCAAAAATTTTGTCAAACAAAAATTCTATGTTAAGGTTCTTTTTTCGCATGAGCTTTTCAAAAAAAAACACACTGACACTCTTTAGCACTAGCCTGAAGCGAATGTATATCTGCTTGTGTGAATATATGTACTTAGATAGCTTATAGTTGTGACACAAGTAATGGATGAAAGATGGGAAATACATATTTCTTACTCTCAGAGGAGTAAAAATGCCCCCATTCTCTTTCCTCGAGTTGCCTGGATTCTTTCTCTGAACTGTGATACACGGTTACGGAGTTTGTGGTGACTTTTACCCCTCGCCTTTCTAACTCATCATAGCTCCCACGACCCCGTCCAACATTGACGCCTTTAAAACAAGAAAAAAACACGTCTACAGGGAAATGCTGGAAGTATATGCCTTCAATATAACATCTTTACCGTCTAAAATTAGAGAGACTGGAGGAGGTTCTTCGGCCATTTGGTGACCATCACAGGGAATTAGCTCAACAGCTTCGTATTCAGATTGCTAAAAGAAATGTACAGTTTATTCGATCCAGATATTCTTACGCATGTTTCAGAATGAGAAAAAATCTTGAGCCCGGTTAGCCTGTTGCAATTTGGTACACCAGGGAACAATACAAAAAAAATATGGTTTTAATTGGCTATTTGCATTGTGTATGTATTGAAATATATCGCTGTTGATTTCAAAGACATAGTTACACTTAATGTTACATTGAATTTGATGATTTTCTACAAGACATGTATTAAATGGTCAACCTGCCATAAGGGGGCGCATGAGAAATCCGGGATGACCGCTTAATTAAAAGGTTTCCCTTTACCTCAATCTGTGCCATCCTCTTCGCATATCCCTTGCTCAAATTTGTATTTAGCAAATCTTTCTCTTTGTCCAATTTCACTTTCATAACGACATCAGGCCAATCGTGAAACTTTTGCTCGAACAATATCGTTTCGGCACGCTCCGTCATTCTGCCAAACAGTGCCCAAGAAGGCCTCTTCAGATATCGAGGCTTGTTGTCATCTTTTATCATGTTTGGAGTAATTGGATTAAGTGAGTTCTGCACCTCGAAAGTTGATTTGTAAATATCTAATGCTAATTCTACAGCCTGAGATCTACTTGTCTTCTCGCACGTACGACCCAACCAAGCGTACACTTCAGTTCCAAAGTCAAAAACAAATGCCTAAAAACAAATAGCACAATTTTTTTCTGAGAATTGGCGATTTTATGAATTATAAAGATACGCAATGATAAATCGTATTGTTACCATGCCATACCTAATACGAAAACAAAAATACTCTGGTAACACTGGAGGAGAAAATACCTGATTTGAATCGAGCATGGCGATTTTCGGTGATCTACCGGAGAGTTCTGAAATCTTCTTCAAAGTAGCCGGTTCAGTTGTGGTATCAACAGCATACACGACGTTACATGCAACAACCGCCTTCTCATACTCGTTATCTTTGGGGATTTCTTTACTACCTGAATGAGGTTTAACATTCATAAAGTAGAGAAAGTAGGGATAATAAGATTCTGAAATACGAGTAAAATGTAATTTAGTCCGGTATATTAAAAGGGTCAGCACTGCTTTTCCCATATTTTTCCCAGTTCAAAGACATTTCAAGCTCAAAATTGTCGATTTTCAAGAACTACAATTTAAATTTATTAGACGATATTTCTGCAGTAGTATTTAGCTTGCGCTGTACGGGGTGTCGGATAATTATTATAAGAGAGAACAAAAGACGCATGCAGGAATTCCATGCACGCATGCATGGAAAATACAACACAGAGTGAAAATTCGAGTACTTTTCAAGGAGCCTTAGGCATGTTTCCTATTTCTAAGGGGTTTACAAGTCCACTTAACAGCAAGATTTCGAGTCAATGGTCTTTTAAGGAGTTCAAGGAGCATCACGAGCCCTGTCAGTGTACGCTGTGAGTTATCTGAAGCCGAGACTTGAATCTTTAAACACTTCAACCTATAGCATATGTCAAAAGTAGCATACCAATGCTGAACACGAATTTTCATAAACTATAGTACAGGACGTAGGAAAGACCGATAATTTAAAGGGCAAATATTCCTATATACATGATATGTGTGAAATTTCTTTAAAGTCCTTTGTTTGCATGGCGGATCTAGGTGAATCAGAATATGAGCTCCCCAAAAAAAACATCGATATTCTTAGGTCTATCATATAGTAAAATGCCTTCTTTGTTTGCGATACCTTTAACAGTTTTCCTCCCACCGAGCGTATTCCAGAATGACCTCGTGAGTCCAGTGTCAATGTTGACCGAGCCGTCTTTGATCGTGGTCACAACGGTGGCGTTACAGTTCAATAGCTTGTACTGAAGAATTCTGTTGGAAATTTCTGAGGCCTGTTTGAAAAAAATTGAATCAATCTCGTGGCTGCATGGATCCATCAAAGATACTGTCTACTTGACAGTCCACATCATCAAAAGCAAAACATGCCAAATATTAAAACAATTACCTTTGACTTTTTCATCACATTAGAGTCTTTGCCATTCCAAACATGAATAGACTTCGGTGTAACGAGCACAAATGAATCCGCAGAATTCAATGACGAAACGCTTGGCTCAACTAGACGCGTCTGCATGTTACGGTGACCTAAGACAAGACACGAAAAACGCCAAATTTTGGCACAATTCTAAGCAGATATAAACAATAAAAAAGAAAGATAGTTGATCTATTTGTAACAATCCTTCTCATTTTTTCTAGCCTACATCAAAAGCAGATGAAAAATCACGTTTAGACAAATGGGTACAAATTAAAAACGCGAAACACAGCCAATCAGAGAGTTTTCTCCCAAAATGCGCGACGAATACCTATACCTTTAATTTGTAACAGCATCACAGGAGCGGTACCATCATATTCACTCTTCTCTTTGCTCACCCCAGTCTTCGACTTGCTCGTCTTTTTAAGAGTTATCTTTGATGCGTCTTCTGTGGCAGCTAGGCCAGCGAGAGTATCGTCTGCATAATTGTTGATATGTTTCGACTCTGAGAACACATAAATAAAATTGAATGAAAATACTAGTCGTATATATATTTCCCACTAGTTTTCGCTAAATCAATTCCGCTTTCAAATTAATGCAGACAACTCGTATAAACGTGAGAATTGTCGTTTCCTTAATGAATAAATTGAACGAAAAAATTTGAAACCACAAAACTAAATGGAAACCGGCTTTTGCTTTATTTGTTTAGTCAAAATTATAATGCTTACGTTTGTCTCCAGGCTCTATAGCTCGTCCAAGTCTTCCAATGGCAGTTGGCTTTAACTCCTCTTCTTCACTTTCCTCCTCTACGTCATGAAAATTCTAAGAACAATAATGAACAAAGTTCAGTTGGCTATTTTCACGCTTACTTGAATTTCAGAGCTTACCTCCGTTCCGGTAATCACGTCGTCTCGTTGCTGAAGTTTTTTGACAGGATTCGATTTTGCTGCACGCCTGTTCGCAGGTCGAACTTGACGTCGGAATTTCGAAAACCCACCAAGTCTAGACGATCATTCAACACATACATGATGGCTTCTTATTTATTCGTGGGTATAGTAATTGACGGTGTAAAAAAACTTACTGCTTTATGTTTTCAGGGTTAACGACATCATCAAAAGATAACTCAGACGATGGTCTAGAGAAGGAAAAAAGTTGGATTAAATTGTCGTTGGTTAAATAAGGAACACAAAAGGTAATTTAATGCATTTAGTTTGGATAAATTAAACGTCACCGGTCAGCTATGACAAGAGATAAGGCACTTTTCATTCTATCATGGGCGTAATCACCTTTCTATCACCTTTCAAATCACAGACCTAAACTTATTTTAATTTAATAAAATTCATGTAGTTCAACTGTAATTTATTCCAATTATACTTGATAGTAAAAATTTGATTTGCTATTTACGAGGTGTTATTCTTTGACAAACAGTCGTTTGAAGACTTTAATTGTAATTGATGTCTTTAATTGTAATTACTTTAATTGTAAATGATAGAAGACTTTAATTGTAATTGATGTCAATATTGAACGGTGAAAACAGCTAACAAAAGTCTTAAAAATCTTACTTTCCATCACTTTTGTTTTTGTCGTCTTTCCGCGCGTTTTTCCTGTTTTTGAACTCGACATCAGCGGAAACTTGCTTTGTTCTTAAATCATCTACGTCATCAAGTGCGTCAGTGGCAACTTTGTCTAGAGCTTGCATTCCACCAGTCAAATACTTCTTCGTATCCGATTTTACATCTTTTATCTCTTCAAGTTTTCGTTGCTGGCAGTTGGAACTCAATAGTTCCTTGATAAACTCGGACACATTCAGTTTGCAGTTCCTCTTTTTCCAACCTGTAGTCAAAAATGAAGATTACGTGTATTTAGAGGGCTTTTATATCAAAACCCAATGTCGACCATTTAAGATAGTACTATATGTTTTAATTGATATAAGCCAAACCATAAAAAAGTAGCTAAGTAGAGAAATACGACAAAATGCCGTAATTTAAAAACTATGCTCGAAAAAGTGCTCACTCCTTTCCGACTGAGCGATGAAAGCACACGTCTTACCTTGTCTAACATTAATCAAAAACACAGGCGGTGGTCTCTCAGCATCTTTAGATGAACTTTCGCTATCCTTTTGCGCTTCCTCATTACTAGGATCATTCCAGAAAGACAGAGCACCCTTTATGTCAACACTTATCGCTTCTTCCTCAGCAGGCATATATTGATCGTTAATACTATCGACGGGTGCATTAGACCCGCTTTCCTCAAACGTGCCCGCTTCTTTTCCGTGGCGTTCTTGGGCTCATCCTGAACCTTGGGTTTTGAAGGCGCAGAAAAGGTGATTGTCCTCGGCGCGGCTTTGTCTCGTTCTTTACAAGCGGCTATTTTATCTTTGATATTACCAGCTTTCTTAATGTTGTTCGGACTTTCTCGCTTGTTTTTCGGTTTACTCTTTCCACCTTCCATTAAATTCGCACGAATATTATCGAGTTTCGATTTTGCCGTTTTTTCTTTGGTAGGCGACAATCGACCCTTCCCAGAAGACGACTCGTGTTTTTCGGGAGAGATTCGTCCAGAAAGTCCTTTAGTTGGAGACACTCCTCCGACATCACTTCTTATCTTCTTCTTGTTTTTTACAGGTGATACGTGACCACCACTGCCGCCATTTGCCTCATTCTTATCATCCGTGATGGAAGCGGTTCCACCTTTTAATGACTTGGTAGGTGATGTTGTCTTACTATGAGCTCGTTTATCGAGCGATATTCTTCCAGAATCCCTCTTCGTTGGCGGCGTTATTTCATTTTTCAATTTACCGTCATTCTTGTTCCATATACGTGCTTTAGAAGAATCCTCTTTTCTCGAATTCTCACAATCGTAGTTGGTTTCAGCATTGTTGGTTGCGATAGTATCTTTTTTTGATTGTGATGCACTATCTTCAACCCAAACAGTCTCAACTTTATTGCCAGAATCTTTCACGTGTTGATACGTCCTTTTATAGCCATAATCTTGTGTAGAAGAGGTTTTTTCACTCGCATCTTCTTTCTAGACAGAAATATCATCGTTATCTTTGAGTTTTACAATATTACTCGATGGCTTTCGATAATTAAAGATAAACTGCACTGCAATCAACCAATGACAAAGATTATTGAATAAGAAATAAAACACAACATACCTCTTCATAGGTCAAATCGATCTTAGTTGATTCTTCGCCTTTAATCAGATTTTTTGAGCTCGTTTCAACTTGCTCATTCTCCGCAGTGGTGTGAATGTTGGCATCTAAGGATTTTGCCTGTTCTTTCAACTCTTCGTCAGTTGTGTTTATTTTTTTCTTGCTATCCGACGCAACCTTCTTTATCGCTGCATGGGCACTTTGCCTGTCTCTCTCCTCGCACTGTTCAAAAAGATACTATTATAGAAATGACCTAATTCGGCAAAGCCAAAATACTTTGCAAATACTATAGCTGTTTTCTTGGCATTCACATTTTCAAAATTCACAGCTAATTACTAAAATCATATAGCTTGCGAGACTCGAGCGAAAGCCTTGCATCCTGACTGAGTACTGGGAAGGGATGCCCTGAGTGAGTACTAACGGTAAAATAATTCCGACTGTCGCGAAATTTCACGCAACGCAAATCAAAAAGGTAGCAAAATTAAAAGTTGACAAAAATAGTGCGCGTGTTAACAAATTGCCCGGTGGGTTTCTGCCTGTAAAATTACTCTCGCTAGAAATAAAATGATGACGTTTCTTGGTTATTGTGCATGTGTAGCGTTCAAACTTGAGAGAAAGGGATTGTCAAAGTGGGAGATCTCGGACCCTAAAATGCGAAATTATACCTCTTGTATGATCTTATTCTTGACATCACTCAAGCCAGACAACTCAACTAGTTCACTTTCTTCATCAAGAGACTTCCCTCTTTCTTTGGCAGTCTTCCACGACTCGTTCCGCTTCTCGTCACGCTCGGCACACGATGATATTATATCCTTCAGTCGACTACTCTCGGAAATTTCTTTTAACTCTTCGGAGATTTCCGTTTCGTTATCGGGGTCCAAGGGCTTGGAACATTTCTTCACCTCTTTCGTCCACGCACTGGCGCTCTCTTTATCCTTTTCTTCGCATTCTTTGATGCGATCTCGAAGCAAGCTTGCTTTGGAGACTTCCTTCAGTTCATTCTCAGTTTCTTCATCCAGCGACTTGTGTTTCCTGGCGCCTTTTTTCACCTGAACGAAAACATAAGACAGTAGGAATAAGCACAAAGACTAGCCCACAAAAACTCCGCAAAGAAAGTGTTTTCAGCTCAGGAAGTCTAACAAATTTTATATCCGTAATTTTTGTCAATCATTTATTTTGTAGTGTGTCTGAATTTCACTGCCCTGATAACGGAAATGCTTCGTTTTCATTTCCATTAACTTTCGCATTAGCATTAATGGTAAAGCCTAATATCACTTTAATGAACAACATACACAAACGACGCTACGTTTGCTTGTAAACAACATCAAGCATACCTTAATAACTTTTTCGTGGCACATATCAGTAAGATGTTTTAGTGTACGAATGGAAGAAGCAGAATTTAGATACGTCAAGCACTTGTGACAAAAATGTACGAAGCTCAAAATGCAAATGAAGATCATGCTTTAAGGATTGTTATCTGATAAATTTTAACTAAAGTGCCACAAAAACTCTACGTTTTTCATTAAAGATAGTTGAGCTATTTGTTATCGTCATCACTTCTATAATGCAATTCATTTCATCACCTTTTTCGCCCAAGCACTAGCGCTCTCGATGTCCTTTTCTTCGCATTCTTTGATGCGATTTCGAAGCAAGCTTGCTTTGGAGACTTCCTTCAATTCATTCTCAGTTTCTTCATCCAGCGACTTGTGTTTCCTCGAATCTTTTTTCACCTGAATGAAATCGCAAGAGAAAGGCGGAATAGATGAGGAGATGGATTAAAAGAATAACACAAAAAATAAACGGAAAAACTACTTTCATGTATGGAGGTATAGCAAAAATTATTTGTCCGACGTTTTTGTGAGTTATTTACTAAGTTATGTTCCCAAATCTTAGTGACCTAATCACGGGTATTCATGCTTAATGCATTAACATCAGCATTAACTCTAAGATCGTGTATTATTTTAAGGAATGTAAAACAAAAAATTTCATACCACTCGTTTCCAGGCTTCAGCGCTTTCTTTGTCCTTCTCCTCGCATGATTGCACAATGTTTCGCAGGTCTCGTCTACGCGACAGCTCACGTAGTTCCTTCTCTGTTTCTTCATCGAACGATTTGTGTTTTCGCCCCGTTTTAATTTGCTTTTTCCATTGTTCGGCAGACTCAACATCACGCGCTTCGCAGTTCTTCATCTTGTTCCTAATCTTCCCCACTTTACCTAGAGCAGTCAATTCCGCGGTTCTGTTTATATCGAAAGCGCCTCGCGTTTTTCGAACATTTTTCTTCCAGGATTCATCACCATCAACTTCTTTGCCGTCTCGAACATTTCTCCTCCGGTTATCAGAAGTGTTTTCTAACCCTTTATCGGTTTTTGTTGATTCGTTATCAGGTCTCGGCACTTGCCCATCGATGCGATCTTTCATTTCTACGGTATCAGTGGTGGCCACTTCCTTACAAAACCTTTCTTCATCTTCATTTAACTTTGACTTCTCTTTTCTCACGTTTGCCTCATCATTAAATACACCAGCTTTATTTTCGTTTTTGTTCACATCATTGTGATCCTTAGAGTCGGAATCATTTGTTTCACAAACATTACCTGACGTACTCGTCACGACTTTGGCTGTTTCCGCATTCACAACATTACTTGCATCAGCTGAAGTCTCATCGACTACTTTATTATGATGAAGACTTTCATCACTATTATCTATTTCCACTTCTTGACTCATTTCTTGTTTCAAATCATTTCCTTTCGTGTTTCCACTTGCAATAAAAGAAGTTTCGATCGTTTCCACTTCAGATGCAGTTGCAGTATCATTGATCTCAGTTACACCAATGACACCATGAAGATCATCATCTACAACACTTATATCTTCACTAACAGTTTTCTTAACCTGAATTTCAGATGCCCTTTGAAGAGCAATGTCTTGCACCGATTCCTCACTTCCATCATCCAAAGGTGCAACTTTCTCAGATGAATGCAGATCATAGTTACGAATTGCCTTACTTTCCACAATACCATTGGCACCCTCATCTGACACTTCCATCTTTCTGTCCCGAATACCGTACACTTGGCTTGTCTTCGATAACGCAGTACCATCTACATGATCATTAGATAGCACCATTCCATTTTCTTCCAAATTTCCATTGCATTCACTAGCTTTATTAGAGTGATCATCACTTTCGACTTCGTTCACAAGTAATGATTCGAGTTCCTTTGGTTGTCTGACAACTTCAACACTCTCCTCCTCTTTGAATTTGTTTTCAGATTGCTCTTGCACTTTAAGAGAAGCGACATCACTCTCATCAAATTCCCGATTCCTCCTTCTTCTTTTTCTTCCCTCGGCTGCTGAAATTTGATCTGAATCTTCGAGTTGAGCAAATTTCGTTGCGTTACTTTCGTTATCCTCCAATAAGAAATCTTGTCTAACACTTTCAGACTCCACAAAATTCTCTTCATGATCTCGTGTTACATTTTTTCGTCTCTTTCCTTCTGATGCTGCAGATTTATCAATTTGTTCTAGATCAATGCTATCCTTCGTACTATCTTCGTATTTGTTGGTCTTAGCAGACTCATGGCGTTTTCCAAAACACCGACGCCAAAATTTTGATTATCACTATGTTCCTTATTTCTTCGTCTTCTTGCTTCTCGTCTTAAGCGGGCGCTGTCCAACATGTTACCAGTTTCGGGGCTACTTTCCTGGTTGAAGGAGCGTGTAGCTCTTTCAGTTCGTAGAGGGCTCCTATCCGTTGCAGTGTGCCTGGTGCGAGTAGTTCTATCTGATCGAAACTGGTTTTTCTCAGCCGTTGTAGTGCTGTCTTCATCCCTACGCCTTCTTGTAACAGACCTCATGGTGGCATCATCGGCAGTGCTCGTCAAGTGTCGGGTGGAAGTATTAGATGATATTGCGTTATCTCTAAGACGGCTAGCTCTAGTGGGTCGCGGAGAAGACCCATCCGTTTGCTCGTCTCGACGACTGTTGGTGTGACCTTAAAGTGTTTGTGAAATGAAATTTCATGGTTTCATAATTTCTTATAATTGCATAGAGTAAACCTTGAAGTGTCCAGTAAAAATTTTAACGGACACAGTAGGAAACAAATTTAAAAAATGACAATGTCCGCT
The DNA here is from genome assembly GCF_021976095.1 of Xenia sp. Carnegie-2017. Lineage (NCBI taxonomy): Eukaryota > Metazoa > Cnidaria > Anthozoa > Malacalcyonacea > Xeniidae > Xenia > Xenia sp. Carnegie-2017. Next base: position 6,272,094 of record NW_025813447.1, on the reverse strand, counting down.
AAAATTATCATTAATTTTGAGCGTATCCCAAGGGCTTGTGTCGTCAGTGGTTGTGTATATGTGTATTCAGTGTAGAAATTTGTACTATTTAAATGTAGTTTGACACGGCAGCAAAAGCGCTTTAGCGTGCCAAATCCAACGGTATTTGTAATACTTCTTGCCAGATTTTATCAGCTATATATGAAATGGTATTAATCGCACCTAAAGTTCATCTAGGTTAAAAATAATTGAGCAATCAAAGAGAATCTTGTGAGAGTCCTTAATAAAACTCTAAACTTTTGGTCCTTTTTTCCCCTTTCAAAGCTTTTTTTCTAGAGTCTTTCTAGAAATATCTTTATCAACATCTCTATAACTAGACCTAATGTTATTGTATTTATGGCAATAAAATCGGCATAAGACTTACTCAAACAACACAAGTCCTGCGTTATTACTAATTTACTGTATAGTTTGTTTATTCTAATACTTGACTTTCCACGATACAGAAAAAACAGAAGGCAACAAACGAAGCAACTTTACAAGACGAACAATTGTAGCTGAGCTGGATTCTCTTTGAATGCCCTTTTGTTGTATATGACACATTAATGTCCTGGTGTTTGACTTTGAGTTTGTCTAGTTTTGGACTGTTTGCTCTTAGGAAATGACTCGATTAGGTTGCTCTGTTGTATTGAATAGATGGTTAGTCATTTTGAACAAATATTTTGTCTGAAATTGCTGTCAAACCACCACTTGGTTTTACACAAGATTTTCTTTTAAATCCATCGCATATATGAAATAAACTGTTTCTTTTTGGCGCGGCATTTTTTGCTTCGCATCTATTATTTGTTTTGATAAATAAAAATTTGTTTCTTGTATAATATACATCAAAAATTATTGTAATTTAAAAAAGATTAAACAATTAAATAGGGTGGAATTAAGTTCAATGTTTTCACCATGTTTTCTTTCTGTAAAGAAAGTTCACCCTATAAGTAGGCTGAAATTAAGCTCTCAAATAACATCAGTCTGTATGAGCTCGTAAACGAGTGTCGTGTTTTTCCGTTGTGCTCAAAGCAATTTACTGTACGCCAATAACATCAAGCTGACGCATATCGGATAAAACATTTCTGTGCAGTGTGCACGAATTGAAATTACAGATCTTAGAAACATTTGGCATCAAGCCATAAAGCATGAAACCGGTTCTCCAATTTCCGTGAGACGGAAAACGAAATGGAACTGATCGTGATTGGAAAATGAAATAATTTCAGAACGAAAAAACAGAATAGTTCACTATGCTTTAGAGACAAGAATCTATACTCACGCGTTCTCTCAGAACTCGCAGAGTGCGTTGCCGTATGATCCTCACGAGCTCTTCTCGATCTTACAGTTGACGTGGATAGTGTCGTTAAAGTTTTGGTTTCGTCTCTGCAACGTGAACTTCCAGTAGTGTCATCATCTAATATTTTTCGAATACGCTCCCGTCTCTGTCGTCTATTTTCCTCTCTTTCTAAACGCAACCTTTCCACATCCATAACTCCAGCTACAAAAAAAGAAAAAAGATCGATGAACTATTATCAAGTGGTTGTCAAAAGAGAATTTGGTTTCAATTGGCTATGTTTCTTTCAAATGCAATATCGTCGATTTTTATTTGGGAAAATATTGCATTTTTGAAGAAGCCGAGGTGCGTTGTGGAAAGAGCTTGCATGATTTCTGCATACTCCGTACGAAGAATTCGGATTTTTGTAATTAATAGATAATTACATCTTTCATGAAAGCCGAGTTGAGAGAAAGGTTCATCTCATGTACGACATCAATCGTTACGTATTAGAAGAATTGCAGTTGCGAATGAATGATGAAAGCGTGCATACAAGTATATTCTTGGATCGAATTTCCAATACTTTGCGCTGACATAATTCGAGTTCATCACAATTCACAAATTACTCATGTCCATTTTAAAAACTATTATAGGGCATGGCATTCTAATATGTCGTTTTAGTCGAACTTATTTGACAATATTCAGGTGGCATTTTTAACTTTAAAAGCATGGAATACACTAAACTGGCCAGCAGACGACACCTTTTCTTCCGCAGAAAGAACTTTAATTGACGAACGTTTATCGCATTAATTAACCACACGTCAAAATCTAACATTCTTCAAAGTGTTTAGCAAGACGTCTTCTTATTCAAAGGGACCTACAGACTGCCAAAAAATTTCGACCATTTCTACCACTCTTTGCAACCACAGTGAAAGCACACTGGCTTTCATTGAAAGGCGGAATGTGAAATCGAGGAAGTGAATGATTCGGAAATGAGTGAGTTCGCTAACATTAAAGGCTTTGAAACACGTTTTTTTTTAACTGTATATACAATTAAATACATGAAATAGTTTAAGTGCCATGCAAATGAGTCCCGTACATTTAGCATCACTTTATAAAGACGAGAGAGAGCATTTGATAAAAGACTCTTTTTTTCTATACGATGATTGTCAAGCTCAAGCACAACTTGTTTATACATAAATTACTTCGCGGAAAAGGTTACCAACACAAGATTACTGTTTTGAAGACAAAATTTTCATTGTGTTTTTAGAATTCCGCACTTCCACATTCCGCGTTTCAACATTTTTGAATGTTCCATTTCGTCGCAAAAAAAACCCTTATTTTCACGTTCTGGAGAATTCCTCAGTCTTACCTCGTTTGTCAGCTCGTTTGTCAGGTAGCGTTTACATAAAAGATGGAAACCCACAGTTTTTCGGTTCTCGAACAAGAACACGCACATAATTACGACTGCACTCAAAGGAGATGTATTTATATTGTACGTAACATTAAGGCAAAATATGGATAGGTTGCTACCTGCAACATCATAAGGAGAGCAGTTTTTTCCTCTGTAATATTTTAAAAAAGAAAGGTAAACAACATATTGCCGTCATCAGCTCATGCTAATGGTGTCCGAAATCGTTTGCATTGTTACTGATACAAAGCACATCAAAAATGCAAACAAATTGCATTGAGCAATAAGCGTTTCCCCTTCGCCACATTAGTTATTGTTAAAGTAAACGAATTATCAAAGCAACAAAATAGCGAACATTTTTATTGTATGAAAAATTTTTATGAGTACAAAACGCAACATGTAAACTGACACGAAAGCCGCGAATGATAATACAAGACAGTCGTATTTCAGCGACTACATTCAAAATGTCGATATACGCACTTCATAGGGCCGTTACACTATCTTAAAGTTGTACTGGCCCGTAAGATATCCACGAGAACACGATTTATAATCCATGATCTCGCCACAGATAACTTAATATCTATCTTGTCAAATTATCCAAAATCTGTTTGGTAAACAAAGGAATTTAGGCGAAATGGGTAATTAAACAATACGCCTTTGCAAAAGAAAGGCAGTGAGATGAGACGTCCCAGCGAAATTCAAATTATTCAACTTTTATTCACAATAAGCGACTAAGAATACACCATTTTGGTGACAATAACAGTCGGAAGTGACACAATCCAAGAGAAAACATCCGCGCAAGACTCCATTGGACTTAAACAATTTTGTAGAAATTATCAGATCTCGCTCTAAAATCGATTATCAATGAGCTAACAAAACTAGAAAAATGCGCTAACATTTTGACCAACAAAAGAACAGATTTCTTGTGGGATTATTTACATCCGACGGAGCTCTAATGAGGCTCGGATGTCGCATAATTAATTCTAACATTTGGAGAAAATTTGAATTGCAGCAGATTCCCTAAACAAATTTGATACAAATGCAGAAAATTATTCAACTTAGTCGACGAGAGATAGTATCTTGAGATGCATAACAATCAACAAATTCCGTCAAAACATATAGAAATAAGTGAATCATATATTTACAAAATAATTGCAATATTACCGGGCTAGGAAACAACACCGTGTTGTTTTTTTATATGCCAAGAAGCGAATATTACACAACAAACTGCTCTACAACACTCGCAGTAAGAGAAACTTCACTTACCGATAGACGAGGTAAAATTTAATATATTCCCGAGCTATGACGCTTGGCTTTGATAATATATCAGTACACTTCGCTTGCTATTCTTACATGACTTTGAGCAACATAATAAAAATGTGGCTAGGATACCAACTTACAGATATTTTTAGGAATGAGGTCAAATTTCAGCGAGATGAAAAAGTTAGATCACGGTTAAAACGGTAAAAAACCACCCAATTAAACGAAACGCTTACGACGTTGTTAGAAGTAAAACACAAATCTTCGCCACTCGCGTTTTCTTTCGCAATAGCTTAGCCACGCGAGAAACACGAGAAGAAAATATCACGCGTGTGCTGGCTCAACCACTGAAACATTTACATAATAGAGATATAATTAAAATACAAAATAGACAACCCCGATACGGTGGCCGGTACGAGTCACCAGAAAAATAATTTAAAAAACATAACAAATAATAAGAAAACATCACTCAAAATCATACTACACATTTCAAAATACTCACTAAACATCTCAAAATACTCACTACACATTTCAAAATACTCGCTACACATTTCAAAATACTCACTACACATTCGTCCCAGTCTTACCCTGGTCTGGCCTGCCAACGGTCCTAATTAGTTTCCATATACGAAATTGACGTGATGTCAGAAAGCTAATATAAATATACGCTTCCGATATTACTAATAGTTCAGTACGCCTAAGGATATTTTGATGCTATTGTGGCGATATGTTGTCTATGTGGAATTCGGCACATAGACAAACATATCGTCACAATAGCATCAAAATATGCGATACGCGTACATGAACTATGAGTAATATTTCTTCCAGGGATTTCTTGGTCTTGGTTAAACACAACATGAGTGGCAAATCTACAGATTGCATGTAAGTGTATTTGTATTGGTGATATTCGACAGTCATTAGTATTGAAGTTCTAAATTTATTGCTTTTACTCGAAATCACCAAACTTTTCATTTTCTTTGGCGTTTCTTGCGCAACAAATTATAGCGCTATGTGCAAATTTCTTCTTTGGTTTCCTTGTTAGTTTTGTAACGCATCACACAAGTACGTACGCGACCTAGCGAATGCAAATTCATATACTCAAATTTTTGCTATTAAAGTACGGGCGTGTGTCGAAAGCCACTGCAAATACATTTGCACGCGATATGTAGATCGTCTACCAATGTTGTTGCCCGACCAAGTCCAGCAAAACCCTGGAAGAATTTCTAATTAGAGTTCAGCCAATATTTTCATGCTATTATCCCAATGTCTTAATTTGTCTGTCTTGTGAAATGCGGAATTATATATTTAATATGCAGGGCGGATCTAGGGTATGTCAAATCAGTCACGCGACTGATGTTTATAGTTCAAAAATTATTTATCAAATTTAATGATTACAATTTTTTTTATCATAAAATTTTCGTTCTGTAATCGTTTGGATTTCATCATCAAAATTCTGTTTTATGTATGAAAACTTATACAAATACCACCTTAGTAAACAGATCAGTAGATAAAAACATATCTAGAATTATATTTACTGGCTGACTGATAAGCGGGGTGGCTCGACTGGTTCGACCGATAACGGAGTTCAAGAACGCTTATTCAAGCAATTCCATTGGTCAATAGCCAGATCAGTGGACGATCTGGAATAATCTCGACATTCCTGCAAATATATTTCAATGGACAAAAAGTCTGTAGCCATAAGGCGCCATACTATTATTTACTTTATCATAAACAAATGTTTGGGGCTTTTCAGTTTATGATCATTGGTCATTCAATCATTGGACAGTTATACTACACATTGTTTAAGATTTGAGAAAACTAACATTGATTACATGAGAAGCTGTTTACTATAACCTTTGATTTTGAGTCTTTTCTGATCCATGAAGCTTTTTATTTTGACAATTTGACTGGAATGGTATTAAACTGAGTATTTCACATACATGAAATGTTGTCCCATGTCACATATTGTCCCCTTTTCTAACTGAACACCTCATGTAGAGATGTCATGGTGTGTTCATCTACGGCTCATACCAGATTGTTTGCCATAAATTCCAAAGGGCTATTGATGTATGAAAGCATTTTCTATAAAGTAAAAATGTCTTCCTATGTATGCAGATAAACCTTGAAATTTGGCAAAACAGCAAAGTATTTTTTTATGATCACTATGTAATTTTTCTGATGATCATTATAATTTCTAAACTAACTTATTTCAGGTTTACATTTAAACGAGCTTTGATCATATGAAAAGATATTTATCATATCCAGTAAGCATGACACATGAACCAATTTTAACATTCATGTAATTATATGATTAAAGACATGATGGTTACATTCTGTTTGTATAGGCAAATACAATGCTACTAGTGATTGCATATATCACACCTTGCATATACTTACAGAAGATAATAGTGTAGTGAAATGCCTAATAAACATTAATGACATTAAGCTGTCCTTAATTGCATATTTTCACTCTGCTAATTTTTGCTTAATCTTTGACAGAAAAAAATTTTGAGTTTTTTTTCTAAAAAGGTGAATTTGCTGGCACTGTATGTGGAGATGGGTAAAGGGTTACAATAAACTTACATGGTTTGAAGTCTGAGCTTTTCTGCATCTATGAACTGTCCCTTGTAGTACCAAATTTCTAACTTAGCTTATTACATAGAGGTTTGAATGGGGGTCTCTAGGGGGGTCTATGCCTGACAACTTGGTAGAAATTTTTAAAGACAATATCTTAGTTGGAATAGCATTATTGTAAAATAAATTTATGTTCCTAGACATGCTAATGAGACATATATTTGGCATGATAATGAGCCTAAATATTTGGCAAAACATTTAAGTATTGTTCACTTCATTTTTTTTTGAAAAAAACGTAAGCAAAATGTGTTGTTTTTACGTAAAAACGATGCCCACAAAATACATTTTGTATTGCTCTAAAACGCTGAAAATGGCATTTCCAAGGCTCAGAAATTCAAAATTTCCCAGGGGAGAATGCCTCCGACCACCCCAGGTGCGGAGCGCCTCCCGTGTTCCATGACTGATGTTTAAAAATCCTAGATCCCCCCCTGTTAAAATGCTTACTTTATGATGTCACGTCAATTTCGTATATGGAAACTAATTAGGACCGTTGGCAGGCCAGACCAGGGTAAGACTGGGACGAATGTGTAGTGAGTATTTTGAAATGTGTAGTGAGTATTTTAAAATGTGTAGTGAGTATTTTGAAATGTGTAGTGAGTATTTTGAAATGTGTAGTATGATATTGAGTGATGTTTTCTTAGTCTTTGTTATGTTTTTTAGATTATTTTTCTGGTGACCCGTACCGGCCACCTTACCCCGAAACCCCCGAACATTGAAATCGTGTATATTTTCGAAACATTTCATTCCCGATGATGATTTAAGAATAGTGGGAACGTTGAGAAAACAAATATGGTTTCAGTAGTTGGATCTACCTTTGTTCATTGTCAATCAATGAGCATTCTTCATTTTTCGTAGACGTTTCGCGATGGGCGACATCAGTTTTTTCTAGTTAGATAGGGTGGCATTCTGACACCAAGAAGTTTAATCCATGACGATTTTCTTTATAATATTTTTTGAAAGACTAAGGACGATTTAAGGCATGATACAGTCAAACATGAAGTCTGTCATCAAAGAAAAAATAAACGAGTAAGAATTCGTCACTGTACGAAAATGTCATGTCGTCAAATGTTTAGAGTCGTGCCTTGGAATCTGGTTTCAATAATTATTATGCAAAATGCGTAGAAACATCGAGTGTTAGCTTTGTCAGTAACAACTTTCGTATTTCCTTTTTCAAAATCAAATTCTTTTAAAAATCTCTTTCTTGCGAGACAAGTTGCTAATTGAGTTTTACTCGACAAAACCGGTAATTTAAATTTTTGGGATGAGTGAGCTGAGCCCCAGATATATAAGCCGACGCGTAAGACACTGGTTAAGATTCAACAAGTTGCTGGACTCACACTCACTCAGAAACTTGGTCATCCTCGATGATTCGTGATTTATTCAATTGTTCTAATATTAAGGTTTTAGGGTGTCCTGTTATGTAACCCAACTTGTGAACATTGAAACAAGAGATTCGAGAATTCTTCATTGTCTTATGCAAACTGGCTAAAATTGTTTGATCCAATCCAATCATGCATGGAAAATTGGATCTTTTGGCCATTTTTTAATACTATCTACTCCAAACGCAAAGCTGAAAGGCAAGCGACTGGAATGATCAAAACTCGTAGTGTTAAAGATACTGCATATATTCATGTATTGATACGTAATAATTGGTAATATCAGCTAACTTCAATAAAAATTAATGAAGTTGAGCTTGCATGTATGAATATAGCTATATCAGAATACTTTGTAGATTGATTCATGTCAGGCAGTGAAGGTTGGATGATGGAATTGATGTTGTTGGAACACTTAAAGAAAGAAAACGTTATGTTGTTTTTTCTGCAGTTATGATAATTCGATAGCTGACCGTTATTTTTTATCTATTGATTAAACAAAATAACATTGTAACCGTGAGCTTAAGTCATTTTGATAGTAAGAACCAAACGTTTCATTGAAAAGATCACTGCTACTGAGGACGATTCTATAAGCAATGGTGCAAAGTCTTTTGTTTGAAAAATGAAATTTAATTCTTTACACTTAGACAAATAAAGTTTCGTATGGTTTTGTGTCGTCCAACGAACGATTTTATGATCTAGAAGTTTTAAAATGCCATTCAGTCAAAGTGCTACTGTCTCACTAGCCTTAGTATCGTCACCATACTTCCACCTGTCTTTCCAATCAACGAAAAAATCATTCACCATTACTAGACCGAGATTGGACCAAGAACTGTACCTTGGGGGTGGTACTCCACAATTAATAGTCTTAGTGATTGGCGATAAGACACACATCCATTCAATATGACACTTGAGAAACAAATTTGTGAATGACACAACAAGTCATCAATACCCACTGCCTGTGAATTCAGCAAGGTAGTCTTAACAGCTTGCGTCTGTTACAACTTACAACGATCACTCAACTATGTGAATTTTCTATGAACACAAAACGCCTGTCAGGCGTTACTCGTAATAGGCGAGATACTCGAGAACAGTGTTTGGCTGCATACGGCAACGCAATCTGAAATGTGGCAATATATATGTCAATCCTGTTTCAGTTTACCTGCCTTCAGCACCGACCCAAAAAAGATTTTGATTGGTTCAAGAATCTCATGCAAGTCACGTGTGATTTGTGCAATCTCGCAAGGTGACAAGAAAAAACGCATTTTCAAGATCGGACTTTCGTTCATTTGGTAGCCCGAGAAGGAAAGTTTGGGAGATGTAAAAATCGCACAATAAATATGTTGTATACGTTTTTACGAAGGCTGTGAATATGAAACAGATATAATCTGACAAGCAAGTCAGAATAAATTAATTTGTATAACGTCATAAATATATGGGAATGCATTCCATACTAATACAGTTTCCCCGATAGATATCAGCTTTATGTTATATCTTGTTATTACAGATAAAACTCACAAGTCAAATCTCCCGCATAAATTTCTACAAAGCTAGCAATCTTGCTTTCAAAGAGTTCCAACTAAGCACGTCACTATAAAAATAGACAAACATCATATATTTGATTTATAAAATGTTTTGACAAATGTCGACTGTCACTGACACAAAAAAATGAGCATGGTCTTCATATACACCCTATATGTACACATAGTCCCTTTCTAAATAAATGTTTCAATTGAATATTTTCCACGAAATTATATATGCCAATGGCTAGCTTGTAATCAGAGGTTTACTATCTCAAAAATATCGATATTTTATAGTTATCGCCAATAGTTAGTACATGACATAAATTTGTTACTTTTACCCTTTTCAAAACAAAGCACATGAATTTATGAAATTTATATCTTATGCAACAGTGTAACAGAAGGGTTGCAAGTTTCATCTCCAAAGGAAAAGTGTTATTGTTGAACATTCAAACAAGACAAGATAAAATTAAAACCAAACGTAGAAGTCAAAAGGTAACCTTCTAACCAAGACTAGATGAAATTTACTTCAATCATTGACTGTTAGCTAACTCTTTAGAACATGTGTTGTCCTAGCTGGCCAAATAAAAAAGTGTACAAGATAAAAGAATGAAACAGCGTCATTTCAATACAATTCATTTTTCAATTCAGCAATCAGACTTAAAATCCCACTAATAAAATCACACTTATGATATGTCACCTATACGTAACCAGGTTTTACATAATCTTCATTAAAATATGCTATGAGTGACAATTTGGAAAGCAAGTCTTGAAGTAGGTATTCGCTAGAACAATGCACAGAAAATAAGTCAATTCAAGCAATGCTATTTTGATAACCTTATCAATATAAACTTGCGAGCTAAAAAAGTCTCCCGCAAGGGATCATTTGTCCATGCGTTGTTAGCTACTAGCTATGTAATTTAAAAAACTGAAATAATCAAATGCCAATTATCATAAAAATTATCCTAAAAATGTCCTGGTAAGAGCCGTCTTGTCTGAGAAACATCCAGCATATCTGCTAACTTCTTTGACAAAAATACCTTTATTAATTCAATCTGAAAAAAAAATGCAATCAGGAAATGTGAGCCTGATAAGAAACGCTTTAATTGCTATTGCTAGTTGCTCTTGTTTGCGAATTAGATGAAATATCTACGTAAGAAAAATGCCAGCACCACGACAAAGACGTCTTGAATTAGCTAACTACTCTCAAATGTAACTCCTGTAATTTTCCTGATAGTATGAAATAACGCATCATGAAATTTTTTATCATGATTGTTCACGTAGACATTGCGATGTGTTTGACAGTATCAAAAATTTTCATTTTCATGCTGCGTGAAAGAGATTAACAGTTTTTCCCGATAAAATAGGGCAAATTAAATTAATTTTTAGCGTTTGCAAACGAGTGCAAACGTTGAGAGTCTGCTTGACACAAGGATTCCCTAGATGTTTAACTACTATGTCAATGTACGCAAGAACGCCATCTTGAAAGGTGGCAAAAATGAAATCTAGACTATCAACTTTGCAACTGTATATGAACTGAAGGAACGTAGATAATAGGGAAAAATATCGTCAGTTTTGCCACATTTCAAGATATTTAGTAGCAGAGTCAGATATCTAGTACATTGGGTTCCAGGTCAATAGTTGGCTTTACATTGTCGCCATTGGCGTGGCCACAAGGCTATTTAAATTCCAGAACATTATCCTTATTCACGTCTTTAGAAACCTATTGTTTATACAAAGGGAACAAAAAAATCTGCATGGCATGTGTAGCATGCTTAGTAAACGGTCTGACTACACAACTTATCCTATTTCAGAAATAAAAGCGTTTAAAAATTAATCCGACTAACCATCAACAATGACTTCGCAATCACATTTTGTCGAGCCAGCGGTATTCGCTGCAACACATTCGTACAGTCCTTCATCTTCAACTTGAATGTTTTTGATGTCCAATCTGAAAACACTTCCTTTACTGACTATCACGTGACGATTGTTCTTACTGGTCAAAAGACGATTTTCCATAAACCACTGTACGTTTGGTCGTGGTTCACCGCTGACAACAACTTCTAGGCTCACGTCTTTGCCTTGTGAAACTCTATAGTCCTTGAGAGTGACTAAAAATTCCGGCGAGGTGTTCCTAAAAAAATGAGAAATTCTTGAAATCAGAAAACATTTTGAAAATAAACAACATTTTCGAAAAGGACGAAGCTTGATTGAGGGTTAAGATTTGGATATCAAACATAAAAAGCAACCATTCATTTTACTGGCACCAGGCACCAAGAACCTGCATAACTCCTCGTCCCAAAAACTACACATCAACTGCTGTTACAGAAAATTGCACAGATAAGATTATTTGGGGATAAGATACATCGATACATACTAATAATTAGCGAGATGAAAATAAATCTTTGTAAATTTTATCGGAAATTTAGTTTCTGAGTTTTGGACATTCGAATACTTTTATGTGAACAAGGCAAAATTACTTTTAGCTTTGGCATGTTTTAAGAATTCCCATTTGATAAAATGGGAATTTCTTCAAACATGTCAAAGCTAAAAGTATCTCTTTCAGAGAGTATTGCAGGACTCTTTGATCACACATAAAAACTGCCCTATTCCTGACAATTTTGCAACCTGAAAACTATTCAAACCAGACCATGTAGCTTTCCTTACTTTAAAATTTATTCATTTGTTACTATTTGATTTCATAAGAGTCTCAATAAGTTAATTTTTTATTTACCTTACACGCTCTTTTTCATTCTTATTCGTGGAATCGCTTTCCTCGTTATTGTGATTTTGCCTACTCTTTGCCTTATCTTCAACATGCGTTTCTTTATTCGGAGACCCTCGAGATATGCCGTCATTTTTTGCAAAAAGCGTGTCATCCTTTTTCTCTACTCCAAACGTGTTCGAAATATTGGTGGCAAGATCTGAGATTTCCTTTGATGCTTCCACAATTGACTGGTCTGCCTCTTGTTTTCTTGATCTCAGCAAATCAAAAAGTTCAGCATCGCTGCGTGTTCGGGTCATTTTCGGACGCTCAACGTGTCTTGGTGGGGTTTTAACTTTTTCCGTAAACATATCCTCGGTGATGGATTTTTGCTCTCTTCCATTATTGCCATCTCTTCTGCCGATATATAACTTGAATTCTTGATACAACTTGAGTTCTTGTTTTCCTTTGGCTCAATTTCTTCCAAATGAGGGAATTTCGTATGTAAATTTGGCGAATTACAGTCATCCAATTTGACTGGTTTTCCCGTAATTGGTGTCGATGTCAGAAGCTCACCCGATGCAAGTTTCTGTTTCATGTCAGAAAAATTAGAGCGAGATGCGAACGGGATTATTTCTTCAGAGGTCAAACTGTTCGCATGAGATCTTTTCTCCAGGTCTCCATCCCCGCTCGAGAAAGACCGAGAGCGTGGCTTTGAAAGAACTGCGGGTGGATTGAATTGTCCAGTTTGAAATTTCTTCTTTGAACTCCAGAATTTGGCTTCCAAACCGACATCCATATCGTTAAGTGCTTCAACATCGGTGGGTTTGGGTAGGTGAGTCCAAAGCGGTGCTTCGTAGGGGTCAGCTGAGAAACGCCATTGCATTGTGGATTGTCTTGATCTTTCCATAGCCAGATTTTTGTGAAGTTCCTTTGCTGGTCCTTTCATGGGAGGACGGGAAAGATTCAGAATTCCTTGCTCTGCTGCAAGCTCGCGGTTTTTAGGATCGTTGTCATGGTAATCATCGTCAAGAAAATAAGAATCACTGAAAGAGGACACAGAGCTAGCAGCAGGTGAGGACATGCTGCTCCTACTGGCAGACGGGACGCCAGAGTCCACTACATCGGACTCAATGCGCCTGCGCTGCTGTAGGAGATACAAAGAGAGTTCATCATCCATGGTGGGACCAGTAATGCTAGTAGGTTCACCACGTGGGTTGAACTTTAGACCTCTTTTGCTGGTGTCCAGTCTTCGCTCAAATTGGATTCTCTCTCTTTCTGTTTGGGGAAATCTTGCTTTTACCGTAGACCTAGAAATTGATGAGGAGAAATGACAAACATTTCAGTACTTTATGCAACACTTCACGTGAGGTAGTGATCTCTGCCATACCTCCATCTTCTTTTGCGAACAAGATCCAACCATGCAGGCTCTTTAAGAATTGGTTCTTCTGGAAGTTGGGGTTGCTCCCGTATCCAAGAATCAGAAGGCTTCAGTTGGCTTTTGGGTTTGTTTGCCCCACGACTTGAAGCTGTCTTACGCCAGTCCCCAGCGATCTGAAGAATGCAATTCAATAGAAAATTTTCAAAAATTTTTTTTGACACTCAAAGGGACAAGTTTTTTCGGAATAACTTCTGGCTTGGTAAAAAGCATCGTAAAATAAATATTGACCGTGTTTACATCCAAAAAAGCTTAGCAGTAGTGGGAATCAACGAAGGAAGCAGTTCCCTAAAACAACATATAATTTTATTACTTGCAAATCATTACTGCCTTCATTAATGCAGACCTTATGTTGATCCAAGGAGCTTGATTCTTTGTCACCACCGCATTCGTTCTTTTCTGACGCTGTTTTTTTAAAAGTTAAATGCGACCACTCATCACATTTCACACTACTGGAAGAATTTTTCCGTGCAGGAGGAGTTGATGACCAACTGGATGTCTTTACTTCTGGATCAAAATTGGCATCTTCCTCTCCTTCAAAGAGCTTGCCACCATGTACTGTGTTTGTATAGTCTTTTATTGGCTGAGTCTTATATCCAGCATTTCCTGGAGTGGACTTCGATTCGTCAATTTCTGTATTTGATGGTCTTTAAAGATATCAATTAAAACGAAAATGCAGGCATTTTAACTGAATCATATGAGCAAAAGGCAGTTCGTGAATTAAATACATTACGAAAGCGGGATATCTACCTTTCCCAATTTTCATTCAATTCGGATCGATTGGCGTTTATCATGAGCTCCTGTCCATCGATAATATGGCGACGATGGGCACCGGAAACATCTGATTATGAAAAAATTGTGACTATAGCTCTTCAAGATAAACCCTATCTCCGTAATCAGCACACACAAGCGACGTTTTTGCAACAGCGCTGTCAAACCAGATGGTTTATGTGGTGTATAAAACCAACCAGATACCGGCTTACTCTTACTGCTCTCGTTGCAATAATTGCAGTTATGACCATACAAATAGAGAAATACTGACAACTGTGGTCGCAGTAAGGAATCACTTTAGCGACTCAGATGTTGCCATAACATCAGTATGAAATTTCATCATACATACAAGTATTGAATTTTATGCGAACAATAAAATAGTGAAATAAACACCATATGCCTAAAATTCCGGGGGGTTTGATTGGTTGTACAAATTTCTTTATTAATATTGTAACTGCATTCAAGATGAACATACGGTGTTTGTCATTGGTCAAAAATTGCATGTTGACCTTTCACGCCAATGGTTGACAGCAATAAGATTAAAGGAAAAAAAATTTTTTTGATTGCATTTATCAATAGCTATTGTCAAATGATTTGCCAAAACCCTAGCAGGACATTCTACTTTTTACTTCTTCAATAATTTTTATCGTCGAAACATGAATCACGAAGCATTGAAAATATTTCTGTCAGGCAAATTGATGAGTATTTGAACAAGTTTATTATTTTTGTAAAAAGAAAAAGGAGTATAAGAACCTTGTTCTTTCGCAAGAAAGGAGTTACCTTTCGTATTGCTAAGAAAAAATGATGGAAAAATTATTTTGTCATCCAGGAAAAGCTTGTAGCTGCCATTATTGTTTTTGATGCAAACTATATAATTATTTTGAAAAGTTTGAAATGTGTGTATCACTTAAGCGACAAATTTCTGTATAATCTACACTTCAAAACTTCGTATAGTAAAAAGATCACTCCATAGTTCGTTCGTTTGTGCGATTTTACAATCGGCACTCGTTAAGAAGGATTGAAAATAAATTAGTTCCCTACAATCATTCGTTTGTTTGCAATCCTTCTCGATTCGGGCATAAAAAACGTGTGCACTCACCGACTATGAGTTAATTTAGCTATGTGTGTTTAATCAAAAATATTCACAAGGACAAAAAATTGTGCTCAGCATGTGGTGCATTTCTTGTCTCAGTGAATTAATCTTATTGTGTTTATGCAGAACATGTTGTTGCTATGCTATGTTGTTAACTATGTATGAGCTGATACGGTATGCGGGCTTATCCCAAAAAACAGATTATAGTAAAACTCATTTGTAATGTGTATCTAAATAATATTTCGACGCAACAAACTGTGAAATTGTAAAAAAATATTATCATAATTTGAAAAGACAGCTAATTACCATCACTTTTCCCATTGTAGGAATTTTTTTCTTTTTCTGCTTGTTTAAGCTTTCTTTCCGTTCGATTCCACGCTCTTTCCTCGGCGTGCGCCATTTTACGTCGTCAACATTCTTCGGAAAGCTGAAACAATAAGTTATGCGGATTCATTTAGGTTTTTTCCCATCTGGCATCATCTATTGTCAATGTTTGTTTCAATTCTTGTTCCTTCGTCAAGAGTGACGTAAAAAGAGCAACTTTATCTCTTATGCAGGTCTGGGCTTTCACAAGAATTCAACAGAAGGCGAGCTATGTGGCGTTAAAAGTTTAATCAAAGCCTTCCAGTCGATATCCTCATTTGACGTAGACACAGCGAGGTATGCCCAATGGGCAAACATGCAATTCACATCCGCTTTGTAGCCTAATTCTCTCATTCAAACAAACACCCCTGCTTCACTAAAATGGCAGAGGTGAAAAATTCTAGTTGTATATCTATTTCGCTTGACGCTTCACATTTTTGGCGCAACAAATATTATAACGAGCGACTTTTCCTACAACAAAATAGCATTTTGCGTAAAGCAGTTTATCTATGCGGCGAACAACTTAATGTTTGATTCGGCTTGCGGCGACCTTTTCTTTCTAAAATTTTTGACAGTCCGAAATATAAATTAACAACACGTTCATAAATACAGCAAAACATCCACATGCATAGAAATTGTACTGAAATATCTCCCCCCAAACCTGTCAGAAAATAACAGACAGAACATGTTAAAAAGCAGCGGGATAAATGTCTACGAAACGTTCGAATTTCTGCGCCCTACATCACATAGTCATTGAAAGCAGACGCCACTGACATTATTCTTTTCAAACTTTTTATTCATAAAGCAAAAATTATCGTCAAGTGCTGGAGCGTGCAGGCGAAAATATTGTACACATACGCTTCTACAATTACAGCAAAATTTGTAGGAGAGTTTTGACAAATATTTTAATTGGCGTTTAACGCTATAGTTGAGTTACCTTTATAGAATTTCTGTTCTCTATGACAATAGTCTACGCTTGAATCTTGAAAAACATTTTTTCATTACGTTGTTACCAAATAATTTACAACAGCACTGGACCGGCGAAAGAGGGACCTGGTCTTTCGCGAATCACTCACAAGCTCTAAATCCGACCATTTCCCCTGGGGTTGCGATATGCTCTTAATGCCTCCTACGATTTGACGCATACATTATGCATAATTGTGACAATTCATCGCGTGAAAAACTGTACTGCCAATGATTGTGACCAGTCGAATCTGATTCCTCGCAAGTGTCCGAATGTTGTTTGAATACGTTAATGTTGTCAAAATAGAAAACTAGTTTACGACGACGGCGTAGATGATAGGTTGATGAAGAAGCATAAGGAAAATGTCATCGGGAAACAGGTTCGACGCAAGAATTGTGCTCAGTTGTGGTCTTTGTATAAACACAGGCC
Source organism: Xenia sp. Carnegie-2017 (assembly GCF_021976095.1). Classification (NCBI taxonomy): domain Eukaryota; kingdom Metazoa; phylum Cnidaria; class Anthozoa; order Malacalcyonacea; family Xeniidae; genus Xenia; species Xenia sp. Carnegie-2017. Next base: position 6,254,846 of record NW_025813447.1, on the reverse strand, counting down.
TTAAACTATGACCTAAATGACCCCCTATCGTCGACAACACCAACTGAACACAAGTTCGATGTGAATGAAAGAAACTAATTCGAGTTTGCTAAATAAATAGCACGATAATCCCATACGCATCAAAAATTGCTCAAAATATTGCGAGAAGTTTTACAATAGGCGAATCCTTTTGAAATCGAATTTCGGAAGACGTGTCAAAGTTAATTATCTACCAAAACTTATTAGGAAGCAATTTTCAACAAAAATATTTTGCGTCTGTTCTCTGCAAGTGTAAAACTGAAGCTAGAAGCAAGGTTTTGTCTTACTAGCGACTGTCGATTTCCAGCAACTGAAACATAAACTTAAAAAATATGTAAAAAGAGTATCCGCATTGTCTAGTGAGGCTTAATTATGAATTTTCATTCGAACACACCGCGGGCTCAGCAAGAAATTTCCATGATTTTTCCTTTGCAGTTAAAGACATGAAAATTATTTGACAATGACTTCATGAAATAGTTCGGTTAGATAGTTTCCTGCTGCTGAAATTATTTCCTTATGTACATGTTTTAGTCAGCAAAAAAAGGAGTTGAGTGAGATTTTCAAACTCTGATGAATACCCGGATCACATTATGAAGATTTTGAAACGTTCATTAAGGCTCACGATGCTGCTTCAGTATTGAACACCCTTTTGCAATTTCATTTAGCCAGTTTGTTCCTTCGATTGCTCGTCGAGAGGGTATTTCAAATGTTCAGTTATGCATCATCCGTTGAAGGGAACATTGCAGATCAACAGAGATTAATAAAGCAGACTGTGGACATACGAACTGGCCTTCTCTCTTCCAACTATACAGAGTGTCACGTCCCTAGTTATATTATCATAAAAACGGCCAATTAACAACACGGATTTCAAAAGCTTTTAAAACTAATAGAAATCACAATACTTCATTAAGCTCCATTGACCATGTATTCCCTTCATTAATTCGCATGGTTTTGTTCATCTTACTTCAAAACGAGTTTTTTTTTAGTCAGCCAAATACGTCAAACACCATGAATTACGTTCGTACTATGTTTTACGGTCATTTCAAGCTGAGTACATGTTGAGGATCAAAATGTCACTTGTTAAAGGCATTATTACTAACCTAATATGGTTAGAATAATCAAAAAACGGCGATGAGGACTATTTTTTAGCTCTTTAAATTTTGATTACGAGCTCGAGATTTCCAGGTATGAGGTGATAGTTGAATGATACCAGTATTCATAAAGAAAAGGGCTGCTGTAGTTTTCCTGGATATTGTTCATTTGCTGTTGTTGACATTGTTTATATTAATGAGCGAACGATTTTTGCTCAAAGCATGTTTAGTTATTTTAATCATATAGTCTACGTATAAATATCTTAACGTTGCACTAATATATAGTGGCAAGTTTAGTCTAGAAATTCTTAGTAAACAAACAAGTTTATGGTGAGAAAACTAAGTAAAATGAGATGCATATCGGGAAATGTCTTGCAAACAGTGAACTGTAGACTCGGTCGCGAAAAGAATATCTACTTAAAACTTACGCCAGCCGTTGTCATTGCTTTTGCTTACAATAACTTTCCCGCCTGTGAAATGTTTTATTTGATTTGCTCCTATGATTACTTCACTAAACAATCAGGAGCACTTTTAAAAAGAAAGTGCAATAGTATTTACGAAAAATTCCATTGCTTTAAGCCAGGGGTCTCCAAACTACGGCCCGCGGGCCAGATGCGGCCCGTTGGGCCTCTCAATCCGGCCCGCAGAGACACTTAAGAAAAATAATAATGTTATTAAACAAAACAAACTTTGTGCAGAAAGTTCACGTTATCACGCAAGTCAACTAGCAAGAGTGGCTTTTTGTCCCAACGTCAATTTTGTCCAAACTTCAACAAACAAATGACTTGCTGAGGAAGAATTTAAAGAAAGAGAACCGAAAGAGAACTATCAAAATTGAGGCATTTTACTGCAGGACTGCTATCTATGTTTGGCACCACATACCTGTGTAAAAATCTTTTTCTTAAATGAAGTATATGAAAAACAGTTATAGAACAAACATGTCAGGGCTCTTCTAATGCTTGGAACCTCAAACTTAAAGCTAGACTTTTTTACAATTTTGTCATGAAAAAACCAATTTCACCCCTCACATTGAGAAAACTGAACAGAATAATTGTGATTTTGTTATGATACTACTCTTGGTTGAAATTAAACCTTTAAAGTTTAAATTTTGAGTAAATATTTTCTTAACTAATGAAGCTTGTGTTATGTACTTCATTTTATTAAAATATTCGCTCTTTGATCAGCGGTATACGGTTCGTCGGCCCTCAACATGCTGAATGAAAGTTCATGTGGCCCTCTGGCTGTAAAGTTTGGAGACCCCTGCTTTAAGCCAATCAGAGTGCAGAATTTTTCTACGTACATTTTTAAACCTTAATAATATACATGAAAAATTTATCAATCCTGATTGGTTTAGAGCATTGCAATTTATCGTAAACACCAGTGCAAAAATAGGAAACACAGTGCAAAAAAGGAAATACAGTGCAATGAAAAATGTGCTCGTGATTGGTTATCAAACAAAGAAATGATCTAAGAGCCAATCAAAATAAAACATTTCAAAAGCGGGAAAGTTAAATTATTGTAAACAAAGCAATTACAACGGCTTTGGTAAGTTTTAAGTAGATTTTCTTTAGCGAAGGAGTTTACAGTTCACCGTTTGCAAAGTGTTTCTGGATGAAAATAATAACACTGCTAAAAGTAGATACCTTGTTCTAGCTGCGTGTGCGGAAGCTATGGTGTTGAAAGAAATATCAGACGGATTGAAAAATACGAGCCGGTCGATCGATGGTTATACTCGCCGGATGAAATGTACGCACGCTGAAGTTAAAAATCAACAGAATTGAGAAATTTTTTCATGTATATTGATAGTCTTTGAAAAACTCACTCGTGCATGCTTTTCCCAAATTGCACTCGAAACCATGCTATTACCTACACTAATTAAACACATGTAAAAATTTCTAAATTCTGATTGGCTTAGAGCAGTTAAATTTTTAGTAAATACTAATGCAAATTGCTTTTTTCATTTGAAGTATTGAAAATAACGAAGTAAATAGCCAAGAATTGCGAAGTATGTTCTGGAAGTCAAAATTACTTAATATCTTAAATTGAAAATTTTTATAGAAGAGAGTGGTTACGATTCATCGACTTCTGGGTTTTTGACTGAGCAGACGTGTGGATTGTCAGGCGAAATGCCAGCGTATGAGTATGGAATGAATATAGTTAAGAGACAAGTTCTGTCGAGATCAATCAGGATGAGTGCAGCATATGCATGGAACAAAAGCTATATTCATTCAAAGACCTTCCGCTCATCTCCTTCAATTCACTTTTTACGTGATGTGGAAGAGCACAACACGAAATTATTCAAGTTACGACTGATTTAAATCATCGAGGGCGCTCTAATTAATTCCCTGAACTACATAAGATTTCATACAATGGATGTCAGACACAAGAAAAAATTTTTTGCACGTAGTTTTGACTTATAAAGGGATCTGAAATGCTTACGCAAATCAACCTTTGAACCTTCATGTCATCACATTCACAAAATGAAAACGCATTCAACAATCTAGAACAACACATTCAATTATAATTCAATCACAGTATTTATAACACGAATGGAATGTTACAAACACACAACGTCGGTAGTTACGATTCCACTTTCCATATCCTTTTCCTTACAAGCCAACCCTGACAGGTGGCGATACCAAGATCACACCATCACCTCGCACAAACAACATTGGGATGTTTCTCTTTGATGTCTAGAAAATACAATCTCAAAATAGTTATGGACATTTAACCAACTATGAACAGCAAACTACAAAAGACAATTGAGGTTTAGCAAGAATACGAGTACAACCACTAGTGTAATGCACGTCATTTTTGCGCGAAAACATTGCTGTGACAACAAAAACTTGTGACCGTCATCAGAAAGGCAAAGAAAAGTTTTTCACTTTTCAAAGCTTTTCTACAAATTTTTTGCTTCTTATTTCTTATCATGAGATTGATGATATAGAGGTAATATAATCCAATAACTTTCTAATTTCTAAAAAGCTTTTAAGCTTCTAGCATAAAAGTACACTATAGGAATGTAATTCATTTGGTTTTATTGCCTTGCTATGACATATCTACTTGCACTTCATCATTCTTGTATGAACAAAACACCAGATGTGGATACTCAGAGAACAAAATGCACTACCAACTGCTTATGAAATTTATTATTGAGGTGAAGACTGTGTTAATCATTCAAATTATAGTGCACTTATATTGCAAATATAGGAAAAACAAAACAAAGTGAAAAGAAAGGTAGAAGTATTAAAACTACAAATGAATTATAAACACCATTGGAAGCATAAGTGTTTTGATGATTATTTGCATTTTGCCCAATTCATATATCAATACAACAAAATCAAAATGTGCTACAACTTCACAAGTATTTGATGCAGTTGCACTTCAGAACATCACAAAAAGGTTACTTAAAGTAATTTCTACACAATATTGTTTGTTTTTATTTACTAAACCTATGCAGACTTGAGTCTTTTTGAAATTTCATATGAAACTCAATTACAGAAAATCCGTAAATATCCAGAGATATAATATGTACTTTTTTAAAGAAACAAGTAAAAATCCTACAATTGTGGCGAAAAAAGCCATTGCCCATTGCATGAAAAGAAGCAAAATAGCAATGATAACAAATAAGCTGACTTCTCTCTCGTGAACCGTGGAGATGAACTATGATATACTTTTTTGTATAGACTAAAGAGTTTAATCGATCAAACAAATTTGACGCTGGTAAGAAAACGACGCACATCTGCATTCATACATGTGTAGCCGACATATAGGTCTTTCGTCGATAGTTATAAATGCATCCTCGTAGGAGCAGATAACTGACAACCACAGTTGACTCGCTGTTATGAATTTAAGGTTTTTACCTTGATTTTCATCAAAAATTGCTTGCCAAATCCCAAATACACACATACATTTTCCTCACTCTTTCCTCAGGAGGAGTGGGAAATTGTGAAATTTTCGGAAAAGCGGTCAATTTCGGTAAATCTCAGCGGCAACGGACGAAATCCGCCATGTTTTTTACAACATGCGATATCTAAGGCCGCGCTTGAGATAGCCGCTCCAGTTATTATAGAACTCAATGGTTAAGCTACTTTGAAATTCATTGTTCTCAACAGATTATACCATGCAATTATGAATATGAGCTTTTGAGCGCAGATGTACATTTAAAACGAAAAAACTCCCTATAACACCTTTCACATATTTCGTGTACGCAAAGTGAAGTGGAAACAAACTGCAAAATACTAAAAATACATCATACAGTCGTGTAGCTCGTTTTGTTGTTTACAACTAAACCAACATTTTGACAAACCGATAACGATGAAAAACTTCCTCGTGCCATCCCTTACACAGTCAAACGTCGTTTTGGTGCAAAAACTTTGTTTCAACAACAAAAACTTGTAACCATCATCAATCTGAGTACAATATTTCGTTATTTGTTGTGTGCAAAACTTGTAGTCGCGACTAGGAAGTCATGAAAGGCAAAGAAAGTCGGTATTTTTTTCATTTTTCAACTTAACTGTTTGAAATTTAATTTTAGGCCGTCCAAGATTAACTTCAATACATGCTTTGAGCCAGATGAACATTCAAAAGGAAAATATGACCTGCTTAACTTTCATGTATACATGCAACACTAAACAACGTGAAAACAAACTGTAAACAACTACAAACATTTTTTCATTTATAAAATGTAAAAAAATCAGAATATCCTTCTGTAAAGAGTTGGAACCGATTTATCGACATTATTATTAACAGACTACGTAGAGCCGTAACTGCATGAAAAAGTCGCTTGCAGTTGTCTACAGCTAAAGCAAAATTTACGCCGAGCAATACGATTGTACGGCCGAAATTCGTACTTGTAGTGTTACTCATTTTCCTTGCTAAAGCTCTCCAATTGTATTCAACATCAACCAAAATTAAAATGCGCAGAGCAATCAGGTAATTGAAACATTGCTGTGCAATAGTTATGAGTTTGCCATATGGACTAAGAAATGGCACTGAACGCATCATTTGCTAGATGAAAGTCTATTTTCAAGTGCAAATTGGTAAATGTCTACTAGCAGCATAAACCGTCGGTTGGAAAAAAGTTTGAAAAAAATGAAAGACTGAGCGGACAAAATGTGTTTGTCGAATGGAATTTCGAGCTTTTGCATAAATAATAACCATGCCAGGGATAGTTTACTTGCAAAATTTAAGAGCAACAACCATTTCATTTTGATAACTGTCAACTGGGGATGCAACAGCGCGTTTTTACAATCGAATATGATCTCTCCACCACATCCTCGTCCATCACTCACTTGAAGTCATCCCTCACCACATTCCTGATCCATCAAACCTGTTACATTGCCTAAATTTTTCTCTGCCCAGTAACTGAAAACTACAACATTTGGTTCCCAAGTTAATGCTCTTCTCTTCTCATTACATGTGCATGTGACACTTTTAATTCTTCTCAAATCCTCGTGATTTTTGCAGTACTTTGAATCTACTCATTACTGATTCTGTCTCTACTAGACACTCGTGACAGAACCCACCTTAACATTCTCAACTCTACTACTTCTAGCCTTTCCACTTGTATGTATAGCTGTCACTGCACAATGTTGGTACAGTTTTCATACCACAAATCTTGCTAATCTAACACTACTCTTATAAAGTTCGTTTCTTGTTGATCACGCAGCACCTCAGTTAGTTTCTTGACCTGCTTGTAAGCATCTCAGTGTTCACTTCAACATCAATATCTCCATCATCTCTTATCATCGAAGGGGCTGAACACGGTTATTTTAAAACAGTGACATTTCAAAATCGTATTCCAGCTTTATTGACTGATCTTCTTTATTTCCATTATAATATCAACAATAGTACCATATGCTCTGTCTTATTGCGACTCACCTAAAGGCCCTTCCTTTCGAATAAGTCTACTCATTTCACCAGGCTTCCAGACAGCTGAGTTCAACTCATCTATACTATCTCCAAACAAAACATTATCATCAGCAAACAATGTGCACCAAGGCGCTTCTGATTTTTTAACTTCTGTCAAAATGTAGTCTTACTCTTCCCTCAATTCCTCAAACATCATGGGTGCACATCAGACAGTTTTTTTTCACTTTCCTACATGTCTCGCACTAGTCTCAGTCAAGTAACTTTTACACATTATAGTCATATATAAACATTGTGATACCGGTATCTCTTTTTGTGGTACTACTCTGTGATACGATTTTTTGTGAAAACAATAAACCAAATCAACTAATGAACTCAAATTCTTGCATGGACACAATCTCTTGGACATTAAACATATCAAGCCTAAGACAGCCTAGACCAGTCTCGCTCTCAGAAAATCAATGTTACACAAATATTAGTGGACGAGCTAAGTTCAGCAACAAGAAAACCCCAGATATACTAATAGATTATGGGCAAGCTGTGTGCAAGTTCTGAAATGGCTTAAGTATGTTTTGGATATAGGTAAAAATACACCTAAAAAACATTAGGAACAGTTGCAGGAGAGGGTTTGTGGCACTAAGGGGAAAGAGCAATTCTGGCACCCATCAGCACTCCCCTTCCTCACCTATGTATTTGTATGTGATGCATTAAAATGTCTGCCTTTTAAAAATTTTCTGTTGCATTATAATTAAAGAACAATTTAATAGACATGGAATCTAAAATTCACGCTAAATAAATTGATTTAGAAATATATGACTTAACTTTTTTGTACTTTTTTTGGAAAAATGGTCAATGACTTCATTAAAATTGATGGAATCAAATATTATCATGCACGAATGGAGTCTTTGCATAAACCTAGTGTGGTGACAAAAATTCTTTCGTTTGCCTGACTGCACCCCCATTTCTTTTGATGCCTGAAGGCAATTGCCCTACTTGTTCTTCCCATCATACCATCACTGGTTTAATAGCAATTATGTACAAATTAATACAATGAAGCTACCTTTTGCATGAAACAAATGCTGATGCTGTGCAAATGTATTGTGAAAAGTATATCTTCGTTGAGCAGTGGACATGCTTTCTTGTAGTTATGACAGACTGAACAATGGAGTTATTGAATTTTCGCTCATTTCATCATCAACAAACCTTAAACAGCTCTTCATAAGTTTCTTCATCGATCTCCACAGATGTCACGGTCTCCTCGACTTCACCGAGAATCATGTTTAGATGTTGATCGTATGCCTAAATTAAGCAAAATTTTGTAACAAAAGCAAGGCTGCAAGTGGAATTGCAAACAAAAACGTGATTTTCCCTAACCCCAAACGTCATGCTCTAAAACTTACATGAAGTCTTCCCCTTAGTTCCCTGTCATTTCTTAATTTCACATAAATTCGTTCATCAATGCTAAGTCGGACGAGATCTAAGGGTTCTTCCACGTTTTGCTGTGGTTCCTTTTCGTCAGCCATGTCGGAACTAAGTAACTGTACACGGGTATGCTGCGCACGCGCTCGCCACATTCGCGATATGGGTAATCCCCTCCTGGAAAATAAACGTTGTCACACTTTCGAAAACACATCACCAGTACGGCTAGCGGAATCGTGGCCGCATCTCGCTTTCATTTTAGCCCTGTTTTCCTAAAAAATACATCATCCACATCTATGGAGAGTGGATTTTATCGTATCGAGACAAATAAAGCCACTTGGGAGCTGCCTGATCGCTACCAAGAGCTACAATCTATTGGCTCAGGAGCATACGGATTAGTGTGGTAAAAACGCATGTTTTTGAACAAAGCCGTCGATGATAATCACATTTCTTGCGGGCTTCTTTTTATTTATTAGCGTATTCTTTTTTGAAGTGTGATAATTTCGTTTAATCAGTGCAAATTCGTTCGGACACTCGAATGTCACAATTATGTTTATGATTATTTTGTTATTACGAATGACGCATTAAGTTTGTTTGGAACAATCTATAATTTGATACACACCTTTGTAATTGCTTGGATTTGATGGCTATAAATACATTAATCAAAATTTGTAGATTATTTATGACTCTATAAACATCTGCATCCTGGGTAACGACGGTAACGTCTGCATCCTGGGTATCCTTGGGTCTTGAGCAGCATCGCCCGTCCTTACTCCAGTTATCATTTGTATGAAATAACGGGCACAGAAGTAGCTTTGAAAGCATTCAATGTATATTTAAGAAAGTTAAGGAACCAATTGGTCATGGATTCTCCATTCATCAAGTATGCTGAAGAAATTAGGGGCTTTCTGTCAGTACAGTTCAATTGATCTCCTCTTCCACAGACACCCCTCCACCCCCCAACTTTGGTTGAGTTTTGATGGGCTTGTCTTTTGTATGTTAAGGGCAGAAACCTTAGCGTGAGCCTTTTTTTCTATTAAGTAATCATGTTTCACTTTGACATAGTTCAGCCTTGGATACACGACACGGTCAAAAGGTTGCTATTAAGAAGTTTTCACGACCATTTCAATCGCTGATGCATTCTAAGAGAACATTCAGAGAAATAAAGCTCTTGCGGCATATGAATCACGAGAACGTATGTGCTTTTGATTTTTGCTAAATTAATTGCTCTATGAATAAATGCATTGCTCTAACAAGTACAATTTATTTGTCAAGCATTTTTCTTTGGCCTTATATAATTTCAGATTATTGCAATTTTGGATATTTTTACACCACAGCAAAATTTCGAGGATTTTCAAGATGTGTAAGTAAAGCATGAATCATGTAACACTTACTTTAATTAAAAGTCTAAAAGAATGATCAGAGGCTCACCTTCAATTTAGACACCATCAGACTAAATACAAAGATATTTTATTGTGAGACCACCACTAATGAAGTTATTAGGGCAATAGACTGCAGTGTTCCTAGGAAGTGGCATAGTCCCTCCAATAATTCCCATGCTATGGTCTTTATACATATAAATAAATAATGTTAATTATATTAAACAATGTATTTGAAAATTGGTAACCCAGGCATAATATGATAATATAAAGGACTACTACTAACCAGCCAACTACTAACCAACTAACCAACCAATCAGACGCTCCAAATGCCTACAAAATCTTTGTAAATAATATATTCTTACATTCTGACAAAGGCTCGAAGCACCGAGTTGAAAGCTTAATAAAAATTTCAAAATAAAAATCCAGAGAATCCTTTATATTATCATTAAACAATGTATATAATCATGGAAGCTATATTTTTATGTGCATGTTCTACTTTATTGTTCCTATTGAAGTCAATTTTTATTGCACTATAACATATGAGTGTATGAATAACAGCCCCCCCCCCCTTATTGATCTTCTGTGGTCCTTGATAATATTTAAGTGACATTTTGGGGATGGTTTGTTCCTACACCAAAAAAATTCTTCTGAATGGCATATATACACTGCAAACAGTTTACAAAGAATACCGATCCATTTGCAATCTATCCCCAAATTCATTTCTTTTTTTTATTTCCCTACTTTCACTAGATACATGGTGACACAGTTAATGGGTGCAGATCTCAACAGCATTTTGAAATCTCAACAGCTTTCTGATGATCATGTGAAATTTTTAATTTATCAAATTTTGAGAGGCTTAAAAGTATGTCAATTTTTACGAGTTTCCAGCTTTACAAGTCGCCCATTTCAATTGCTTTGTTTTGCATATGTTTTTAGTATATCCATTCGGCAGGCGTCATTCACAGGGTAAGCATGGGATCTTGCAAGTAAAAGCTATCAATGTACATCACTTACTTTATCGAGTTGATTTTTTTTCTTTATTATTCATTATCATTGTTATATACAATTTCACGAAATGCAATGTAATATGATTTTGAATCAGTTTTCGAATGATATCTGTAAAGCTTACGTAGATGATAAATCTCTTATCATCATTGGCAATGGCACTGACAGGGTGGGGATTCTCCCCACGTCATTAATATTTTGAAGACTACCATAAAGCCTCGGTCACACTGCACCCGATAACGATCCGATAACAATGCAAAAAAAATCGCTCGTTATTCAAACTCTTGTGTGCGGTCACATTGCAGCGATAACGATTTATCATTAGTATGTGACCATTGAATATTGTTATAGTTTATCGTTATCGTTTATCGTTATCGTGATCGTCGAACAGTGTGACCGAGGCTTAAACCTTTGCCTATAAGCCTAAGGCATGTCACCTAAAGTAGGGCTTGAGCCCCCACACTTTTTCCCCAAGATAAAGTTTTTGCTAACATTTACATATATTTTAGCCAAACTTAAGGCAGAGTAACACTCAGTAAATTTAATAAATATAAGTCGTAGCATTCCCAGGTTCAATTTAGAGACGCCATGTTTATATGTTGGAGCACGTATTTACGAAGAGGCTAATTAATGGACGATATTATACTGCCCTGATCTGTGAATGTGACACTTTTAATAATATTTGGCGCTAATGCGGGTGAGATAAGTTGTGTGGTGGTGGGCTTATTCACGGTCAGTAGAGCTTATGCGTCAAGTAGCTTATAGGCGGAAGTTTATATAGTATTTACTTGGTGCAACACTGATTATCATACATTCTCAACATCATGCACCAATTGCATCCAAGTTTTACCATCCAACTATCTAAATGATAGGGCTTATTTCTTGTATTAGCTTTAACTTGTATCATGGGAAACATTTGCGTTACAGTGCAACTTCTTAGTAGAGGGCTGAAACTAAAACGTTAAGTGGGGGGTGAATATTCAGCTCTGCCCTGCTGATTCTTTTGAAATTATAATCGCTCAAAATTTAAATCAGTGAAGCTAAGCTGAATTTATGAATATTCACCACCCCTACGTAACATTCTAGTTTCGCCCCTGTTCCAACCCTCGTTGAAAAAGTTGATTTGCCCGCTTCAAATATTACAGGACTTGAAACCAAGCAACATTGCAGTAAACGAAGATTGTGAATTAAGGGTTAGTTCTCCTTTTTTGCTTTTCTTGTTTGTTTTTTTCGTGTAAAAATGAGTTAAATGCCAGTAATTCTTAGAGAACTGTGTGTTTTACCGCATGATGTATCATATATTAGCTGCCTGTAAAATTCTCTGTTTGATAAATTTTTTGAGCCGCGACCAATACAAACGATTAAAGCTGGCCGAATTTTCTCTGTGAGTAATGCAATGTACATTTTTTGATTGAGCTTGGTAAACGAACTAACTGTGTATTTTGTGTTTGTGATTAGTTAATATACACTTAATACCGGAACGTGTGCTCCGAGGGAAATAGTGAGTTTTTTTTCAACGAGTTTCATGTAACATAATATGAAGAAAATAATCATGGAAGAAAATAAAACTCGTTATTTCCCGAGGGAGCATACATTAAGTGTTTTGCTATATAGAAACAGATAATAGATTTTTATAGCTTTTCAATAAAATTAACGTCCTTCGGGAGAGATTCGTCCGGCGAAATTTCGTTGCAAAATGCTACAATGGTGATAAGTGATCACAGCATTTTTTGTGGATGCCTTTTTGTTGCTGCAGACTGAGCTTCCGTAGTAAAGACTGAGGAAGCGAGGTTCATATAGCGTTTATTAATTGTTATAGGCATTATTTGATCTAAAACGAAACTTTCTTAGCTCTTTCTGACTGTTTTTGCAAGAGTTGGCTTGTACTTCTCAAGTAAATTTAATTTTCCGAGTGTTTTTCTTCCGATTCACATTCGTAAATGTGTTTTTTTTTTGTTTCGCTTTTTCCTTTTTACAAAACTTGCTTTAGGAAATTTGTTTGTATGTAAAATCATGCAATACCCGGGCCATCAAATATGTTGCTTAGGCAATTGAACTGCGCAATTTTACCGGATGCTTAACTACCATGTTATAAAAGACTTAAATGGTTTTGCAATTTCATCGCAGATATTGGATTTTGGTCTTGCGCGCATGGCAGACAACGAAATGACGGGATACGTTGCTACAAGATGGTACAGGGCACCTGAGATCATGTTAAATTGGATGCATTACAACCAAACAGGTATCTAACTGTGTCGTTTCTGCTATACCAGGTTGTGGTTATTGGAAACTATAACCGCGAATAAAACTACAGAATGTTGCTATTTTACTATATAATTTCAATTGACATATTTATTTTAGTGGATATTTGGTCTGTGGGCTGTATAATGGCTGAATTACTCACATCAAAGACTCTTTTTCCTGGCTCCGATCGTATACTTTCACGTTATTTATTAAACCTGTTAAAGTGCAGCTAGCTGCGAAACTTTTAACATATTAGCGTTAAACTGGGTGCAATTTCAAGTATGATAAAAGTGTTCAATGTCGGCCAACTCGTCCTCTTGTTATGACCGTTTAAATGTGTCTTCTGGGTTTGCAAATTCTGGGTTTAGCAAAATTCTCACGTCGTCCGTGGCAGCTGGTATATACGTTTTTAAAATTAAAACAATAAAACGCGTGCGGTGATTGGTCTAGAGCCGTGTTGCATTAGCCTGTGCAAAACCCATGTCAGCTCAACCAATCTAATCAATCAAAACAATCAACCAGTCAAAGAGAATTTGCAAATCGATCAGGAATACGTTTTAGATGAAAAATTAAAATGCTTGTGTTTTTCGCATTATTGTGAGAACTCTCGAGCATGTGCAACCCCCAACCTTCGGTCTCAGGCTTGCACTGATCTGCTCTCGAGTTCTCCCAAAGGTCTCCTCGGTTTGCATAATCCCGTGCAAAGACAGTAAACATTTTTATTTCTTAAATAATTTGAATTGACTTACTTTGCATGACTTCACAAAGTAAGTTGTTCAGGACTTTTCTTACGGCGGACAAAGTTCATCAAAAAGGACGTTTTTGCCAACTTGCACGCACACATACACATTTTCTGAAGTTTTTCCCTAACTCCAGTTTGAAGATATTGATCAGCTTACAAAAATTTTGCAGTTAGTTGGAAAACCGGACATTGCCTTCCTCCAAAAAATAACCAGTGAAACTGTGAGTGGTTTGATTTTATACATGTTATCTGTATTTAGTATATGTAAAGCATATATTTACTCTTTTCATGCTTTCGTTCATATATGTTTGTGTAAAATTTGGGAATATTTGCTTCTTCTGTGTAGGCACGAAACTACGTCTCCCAAATGCCCAACTTCAGGAAGAAATCTTTCAGAGACGTATTTGTTGGTGCCAGTGAGCATGGTTTGTTTGTGATTTGTATGTACATTAATCTCGAATCCACTTTATCGGTCTGGAAAAACACATATGCCATATGCATCTATGATCATAGCTACGTCGTCTGTTAATGGTTTGCCCGATACTATTCAAAATAGGCCATTTTAGCTACTGTTAATTCAAACATTTCACTTTAATTCCCGTGAATAGAAAAGGGCAGTAGTTTCGCGCATTTGAAGCGCAAAGTGTTTTTTTTGTAGCCATCGATTTACTAGAACAAATGCTACGACTAGACGCAGACACGCGAATTACGGCCGTGGACGCTTTGGATCATCCATATTTGGCAATATACGCTGACCACGAGGATGAGGTATTCAGATGTATGAAGATCTTGAACGGGACGTTGTCGACATTGGTCATCAAAGAGAAACAGCTACATTTTCAAAAAGATATTACAATAGGGGCTGTTCATTTTCATCTATTCGTTTGACTGAAGATGTTTGAAACACTAAACCGTTTTTCCTTTTCAGCCTGTGTGTGAAACGAAATTTATTGAACCTCAGTTTCCTGAACCTCAGTCGAATGACTTAAATTTTTGGCGAAGTGAGTTTTGATTACATCATATTAATTAATAAGACATGCATGCAAACTGGGTAAAATAATGTTTCAATTCATTCTTGGTGTCGCGGATCTTTTTGTTTGTCTTTGTCGTTTTGTAGGAGGAATGTAGAATTTTATTTTTTTCTATTGCCTCGGTATGTACGTAAAACTCTCGAGAAGCTATAATAAGTACCTCCCTGGTAGGAATGGTCTTTTTTTGACTGGCTGAATAAGACGATAGCAATCAGCACTGTATATTGCTTTTAATATTTGTCATTTCTTTTGCATTTAGTACTTTGAGCAAATCATAATCCCTCATCATATAGCTATAGGTAGATAAAGATAAGTGGTATCGAACGACGACTTTTCTTTTACAAATTGGCAGATAAAATGTTTACTGGCGCTATTTTATACGTTAATAAGATGTTCGAGACTAGTAAACCGAGTTTGAGTTTGGGGTCTTGTCTAGTCGGACAAATGCAGGCGAAGGAGTAGCATAAATTCAGTGTTATATAGATTAAAAATTTTCTAGGAAATTCTCTGGTGGAAAAGGTCTGGTTAAAAAAGACAGTAGAAGTGGCATGATTATTTTCCCGCTATTTTTGAACTAAATGAATGTATCTGCAGCAAGATTGCATTTACAAAACGTGATGCGTTCACTGCAAGTTTTAAATAATTTTCCTTGAACTGCCTATATTTACATTAAAAATGCGTGGCAAGAACGTAAAAAACGAGTGTACATTTCATGTCTGCAGCTTCAACAATGCTAGATCCTAGTCTTTTAGTAGTTTCGTAGTAAATGTTGTTTTTTGTTTCGCCTTTTCTTTTTACAAAACCTGCTTTTTGTAATTTTTTGTATGTAAAATTACGTTTTGATGTAATAGCCGTCGCGTCAAAAATGTTTCTGAGAAATTGCCATGTAACAAAATGGTTTGAAGGGTTTTATAATATTTTATATGCAAATGCGTGTTAACAACGTGAAAAATGAGTAGCCATCTCATGTCTCCAGCTTGAACGTTGCTAGATCCTAGCAATCAGTAATTTGATTCTCGTGGAAAATTCTAATCTCAAACATGACTCCTTCGAATTCTATAACTACGAGTGAGGCCAGCCGCCATCTTGAAAGTGTCAAAACTGATGATATTTGAGAGCAACATCTGCTTCTTCTGCATTGATATGTACACTTGCAGAGTTTATAGTCTGGGGTTTGTTTTTAAAGTGTTAGATATGATTGGCTTGGTTTTATAAACTTTCAAGGCTACCTTTCCCGATGGCGTTTTTGCCTTCTCTTGACACGGTAGTTACATATATAGGGGATCGGGGCCATGGGCGTCAGTCCTGCGATAATTGGGGGAGACCATATTCATATGTTCAGTTTCTTTTTTCTTTTGAAAATGAAATTGTTTTGAAAAGAAATTAGCTAGGCATAGCAGAATATATGAATATGGTCCCCCCAATTAAGACAGGATTGACGCCAATGATCGGGGCGCTATGTTATTGGTCCAACACTTTTGGTTCGATCAGCCGATATGTTAACTTTAGTTGAGAGAAAGGCACTTGTCGGCGAAGATTCGAACAATTAAACCTCATCTAAAGTATCATGATCACATAAATCTTTCTTTTTACGAATGTCGTATTTGAAGAACAAGTCAAATCTCACCAATTGCTTTGTTGCATTTTATAGAATTGACTTTTGAAGAAATTTTGGACTACCGTAATTCAGGCAAAGGAGGCCCTGAAGCTATGGAAACGTGATCTTGCGCGAGTTTTAATCAATTGGAATTTATTAAAACCACTTTTAAAATTAATTAATTTGTAAAACACTTTGCCTTACGTATCAGACACTCTTTCATTTTGCAATATTTAGTCTGACATCCTTAATTTACTACACGAAAAGGTTCGATGAAGAGCTTCGACCTTTATATACAAAATGCAAAAGTATGCTGCCCAAACATGGATGCATTAAATATAACTGAAATGGTCTGCATTATGGAATATAGTATCTATTTAGTAAATCATGTTTAAACGACAGCGAATGTTAATTCAACGAAGCAACATTTTTCAATATTTTGGTTCTTTTTTATTGGAAAATTGACTAGAGCAAAATGCTGTGACGACAAGAATATGCATGTGAAATTTGTCAATTGGAAAAAGTCGAGGGCTATAGGAAAATGTCGGCATTGATGGTATAAAAACCATGACCAGCCGACAATTTAAAGAAGTATAATATGAAACAAATTCCGAAGAAACAAGACATCTTGAGATTTGCAAATATGAATCAAAACAAGACGAGAAATAAACTGTAAGTTTTCGACTATATTTCAAAGTCATCCTCAGACTTCTCGTCTTGTTTTGATTCATATTTTGCAATCTCAAGATGTCTTGCTTCTTCGGAATTTCTTTTATATTATAATTGATGGTATAATTTCGAGGGGAGTGAGTTGAACGTCGAGAGTGGAGGGGAGTGTCAAACCTCGTGAGTGAAGGTAAAAAGCCGAACTGTGAGTGCAAATTTGAGAGGGAGGGTCAAAATTCGTGAACGAAAGCAAAATGCTTAGTAGGGACGTCGAGCGAGAAAGTAAAATGTCAAGGGGAGGATAAAGCGTCGAGAGGTAAGGAAAAATTTCGTGGACGAGAATTAAATTTCGTGAGTGAAGAAAAAAAGTAAAGGAGGAAAGTAAAATGTTCAGGGGGGGAGTAAACTGTCTATTGTGTAGGTAAAAAGTCGAATAGGACGACGAAGAGTAAAGGATGATGATAAAACGTTTCAGTGGGGGTAAAAAATCAAGAGTAAACCTGCTCATTTTAGCGAGTTCTTCGCGAGATAAATTTGTTCTCACAAAAAGCAAGTCATGTTTCTCGAAAAAACAGTTAATCTATTCAATTGAACCAGCATTTCACTATACAAATATTTATGTTCCTTTGTATTTTTTGTACACGTCGCAAATTTCTACCAACGTAACTCTTCGAATGTCAAAGAGTACCGGGCTTAAATTCAAGCAATGTATGGTATTACCAATATGGTATGACAAAGCTAGCCGATTTCTCACTCCTGTTTGAACTTATTTGTGTTCATTTTCGGGAAAAATAATGAAATTAGTTTAGGCTGGTACAAATTCAGGGCTTATCATGCAGTGCCAACCCAAATTCACACTACAGGAAACAAACAACATCGGTCCACTTTAATGAGTTTTTCGTGTCATGCATGTATAAAGGTAAATAGTTGGAATGTTATTAAACAACTCAGAAAAAAATAACATACACAACTATAAACAAGAACATACAAATCTAACAACATTTGAATGTTAACCTCCCACTCTTCTTCCTGGTGAACGAGACAAGTCTACTCAAAATTAGAGAGCCTTGCGGTTTAGCAGAGTTAATCAACTTAATATTCCTGTTCATTTTTGTTTTTAAGCATGTTAAACAGGTCATATGGACAAAGCTCAAATCATATTAAATATACACTAAAATAATCCTATGTTGACAATACATCACAGCTTCCCACTGGAAAAGAATGAATCTAATACCGATGTTGAATATAGATTGTCACAAGCATCCCGCTTGCCGATATGAAGATAAAAATAAGGCTAAATATTTGGAATGTTATTTAACAACACAGAAAAACTAGGGATCCAAGGATAGCCCAAAGTTTCTTAGAAAAAATGTTCCTGATCATGGCAAATAAAATTAGTTTCAAGAAAGCTTAGTATCGAACCTTGGCGTTTCAAAAAATGCTAAACTGAAACTCATTTCGAGAAGTGCTTATCAAAGGCTAAGCAGTTTGTTTTTTGACTAATAGCTATAACTTGCTACAAGATTGCGTAAATAAACGTTAATTTGTATGCGCACTTACGCAGCGGATACATAATAAGGTTATATGGCACGCCACAATCATTCATTCGTCATTCATGCATCACATTCTTTTATTATTACTAAGCAGTATACAACATATAAATTACGAAATAACTCATGATTTACTTTATTTGTTTCGGTTATTTTGTATTTTTTTATTCTCCTGATATGTATGTGAAGTTCGTGCGTTCAAAAGAACAAAATGCTTTACTTGCGATATTTTTTAGCGCTAAATTCCACCTAATTAAATAATAAGGCACCGATTAGTAAAATGCAACGATGTTCGATAAATATTTACGTAGTACAATTTGCATCAGTTGATGAAGAAGTCCAGTTTTCGGCAAGTTTGCGTGAATAAACATTCATTTCGTATTTGCACTTTTATAGCGATTACATAAGAAAATCGAAAATTCATACAATCGTACATGACTTTCTTATATTGTTCTAAAGCAATCCACACCTAATGCTTTCTTCAAGGACAGTAATAATGAACTTTATTTCTTGTAAAATGTTCCTTACCGAGGCAGATGTGTGCGCAACTTTCAATTTTACTGTCGTATATTTAAGACCAATTCACCAAGACGTAGTGTATGAGTGTATGAGCAAATTTTTTTGGATTTCGGAATATTCTATTTCCCTTACTTCTCTCTTGCTACACAGTTTATTATACAATTCGCAACTTCGCACAAAAATGGCGAATGAGTATTTAGATATTTCTTCACAGAAATAGAGCTGCTGGGGATAAAACGGGGGGAAATACATTGTTGACTGACTGACTGAATGACTGACTGACTGTTGAAGAAGCAATAGTGGCGCGTCTTTTCATCTCGTGAACAAACAGCACAATATCGATTACAAACTGGTGATAAAGGAATATCCATTCATGCTTTTACACGCTCAACTAAATATTTTCAAAAATTTCATGATGTTATGAGAGTAAAGTCGAGAATTAAGTATGTTTTAACGGTCAACATGCGAATAATTTTATTCCAAAAATTTGGTCACTTGTCTGCTTTAATTCCTTTGCGATTTCTTTACACGCAATTTAGCCTTTTGTATTTTAAAGCCTGGCGAACTTACATCAAACACACAGGAGTAGTTTGACCATAACCATAAGTCAATGAGTTTGTCAATGACTTAAATTTGTCTAACATGTACTCGCTCATCAATTCATTTGTAGCAGTGGCCTATATTTTGATGTTTGGACATGAGTTATTCGTTCTTTAATTGGTTATTTGCGAGCATCTAGCTAACATTCTGCGCAAACGGTGAGTTTTTTGCCTCTCGTGGCCAAAAGTATCAAACATGATTGATATGCGAAAAAAGGTTGCATGAGCCTTAAAACTCAGTAAATTTCCTCCGCACACAGCGAGCGAACTCATCCCACTTTAAAAGAAATTCTATTGTATGTTTACATGAATCCGGAATGAGTCACAACTCGATCCGGATCGAGTTCATTCCTATTTTCATTCCGGATCGAAAATTCATTCCGGATCGAAATTTACTTTTAATCTCATGTAAACGCGAATTGAGTTTCATTCTAGAATGATATTGTGATTAATGACGAAGCACGCATGTGCCATGGGTATTGTCTTCTGGCAAATTGAAGCTCGTAAGCAAATAAAGAGGCTAAATGGGTTAAAATGAGTGCGAAGAAAAACAACAATTAGTTTCATGCAAGTGTTAAGCTGTATTAACGCAGGAACAACAGACAAAAAAGGGTTGCTATAATGTTTATGTTCTCCATCTTCAAATTTCAAAATTCCCGCAAAATGTCAATCCTTGTGTTGATTTCCCAAGTAAACACGGAATGACATCACGTTTCGATCGGGACTTAAAGTCATTCCGGATTCATGTAAACACCCCCTTAAACGCAATTCCTGCCATGGCGGATCCAGCTATAGGCAAAATAAATTACTTCAAAACATTGATTGAATGATTTTTATTCTTTAGAAATTCATAACCAATGCCTTTGTTATAAAGGTACTTTAAATTTAAAATTAGCAGTTATAATATATTTGCCTAACCTTGGATCCACTACTGTAAAAACTCCCGCATTCGGCTGGTTTGATAAAGTAAAGAGTATCTAAAAACTTGTCAAACATTTTAAATATTAAAAGTATGCATTCAATATGAGCTGGATCCATGGCTGGTTCGGCCTCTGATTTCTGGTCAGTGCGAGCGAATTATAGTAAATTATTAAAAAACTATTTGAATATAAAATGTGCTCATTAAAAGAAAGCTTTTGTCGAGCAAATGAGAATACGCAAATCTAAAAAAAATTATGTTAGCTGAATTGATATGTTAGACATTGGCCGTATACTCTGTCAATAATACCTGTTCGGGAGCGCTGTTCTTTTGTGGATTCTTAACTGCGTACTCTGTGGCTGGCGTGATTTTAAATTTTGTTGTTTTAATCAGCACATATAAGTCATCACAATTTTGAAAGAAAAAGTGCTATTTCACGGTTACCACATTAGCTGTTGCCGACGTCCTTGTTGTCGTTGTCATTCATCCTTTAATCATCTGGGTCACTTACTCTGTTTTTAATGAAGATCTAAAAATATTGGAACGATCTGTCTTTATCCGTGTATTCTTCGCAACAAAAGACTTTTTGATGTTATTGCTAAAAATATTCAACATACAACGATTCCTGGCAATTCGATCTCCCTTCTCTTATCAACAGCATATCATTGTCACGGAAGTGTTTGGTTTGGGGCTATGTTTCTTATGTTTTGTCATTCTAATGGAAGATGTAGTTTGGTTTGGTTTAGTAAAACGCTTAGAATACGTTACTCTTCCTTTGCTCTCCGTCACCTTTTTTTACATAAATTTAGAAACGTATCGACGCTCAAGTTGGAGAAGTATTTCAACAAAGAAAGCAAAGAAAAGTGTGCGGAATCAGAAGACGCCATTTAGCGTCTTCTGATGAATCATTCTGAGCACGCTAAATGGCGGATCCAGAAATTGCTTTTTTTAATTATTTGCACGTCTGCATGCCCCTGCGCCTTGTCTGTTTACAGAACAATGCATGCACAAAAGATGATCTTACACAATACATTTATCGTTCATATTTACATGTGGGCCAACACCGTTATGGCAATGAATTCGTCGTTCAACTGTCTGATATTTTTTTGAAGCAATTGAAAATTACGAGGAGTTCCAGAGAGCTTTGTACCGAAACTATTCCGTCGAGAACGAATATGCGTTTGATTATTATGTGATTATGACTGAACATATATAAAGACGAGGTGATAGTAAGACGCATTTCTATTCTTCACTTGCAATTCAGCCATGTTGGTAGTCTGATACAAAAGAATTTTTTAAAAATATGAGAGTTATTGTTGGCACCAGCCGGCGTGGGCGAGCAACATTGTTTCGCAAATCTCTGGAGAACGGTTGCAAGTCAAGAATGAGCTGCTATATTTGTTTTGTGTCATAGTCAGCATATTTTTTTGTGTTTGTGTTTTTTACCTACTGCAAAAACAATATATTTCTAAAAAAATGAACGAAACGAATGTGCTTAATCTCATTTACGTAAGAGTCCTAAAACCTGCTGGCTTGTTGCAACTGAATTTTATGCCTTGCGCACAAGAGCTCTATCAGCAGTGCTATGAGTCACTTGTGAGTAGCGTACACCACTTACAAAGGTGTGCGATTTTCCGATGTCATTGTCTGTGATTTTGGCACGCGTGCCGTTGGCGACAAACATAGTTAAACATGTTGAATATTTTTTACCACAAGTGAATGATTTTGCACCTTGTGTGCGTGTTGTGAGTTATCAGAACATGCGTAATTCCTTATTTCATATTCATACTCATTCAATTCTCCAGAAGAAATTTGCAGAAGGCGTTCACAGTTTATCTTTATCTGATAATGAAGAGACATTCTTCTTCATACTTATGTTATGAAGAAGACAAAGGCGTTTAAGGGATCTTATGCTGTTTCTGGTTCTTGTGATTTTCAGCTTCTTTCAGGTAGTTCATATGACGCTTCCGTAAATTCAGCTTCATTTCAGAGTGTCTGTCATTGTAATGAGCATCGAGAAGAAACTCTGCACATAATCTGGAAAATAACCTTTAAGAGTTTTAAATAGTAAGCAAATTTTTAATTTTTTCCCCTAAGTATATCTTTTTTTTTAAAAAAAAGTTGACTAACGCATTCACATTTGTATCATAACAAGGTCTCATTATAACTCGATTTGCTCGACTCTGCAGTTTTTGTAATTTTGTGCTTAGCATTTTACTAAGCCCGTCTCAAACCGAGCAGCAGTGTGCTACAGCAGAGGCGCAATACAATTATTTACGATAAGAATGTAAATTTCAATATTATTTTAACTTTTTGTCATCATCCAATGGATGTTTACAAGTTGCAACATAGAATGTGTGTTTAAACGTTAGAACTTGTAGCTATTCGTACTAAAGCCGTTTTCTTTGCTTCAGAGCCTTACAAAATACAACGATATCCCACATCCGTTTTAGTTTCACTATGGAAATTCAACATTTCACTTCAAACTCTCTATATGTTAGCTTTACTGTGGAAATTCAACATTTCACTCCAAACTCTATATGTGTTAGCTTTACTGTGGAAATTCAACATTTCACTCCAAACCCTATATATGTTAGTTTTTTATGGATATTCAACATTTCACTCCAAACTCTATATATGCTAGTTTTATTATGGATATTCAACATTTCACTCCAAACTCTCTATATGTTAGTTTTACTGTGGAAATTCAACATTTCACTCCAAGCTCTGTATGTGTTTAATGTGATACTTAAAAAATTGTTAAAAAACCTTCCAGAGCTTTTGAATTTCACAACATTTTATCCTATTCAAGAAATATATTTGGTAATAAAAGTAAGGGTTAGAACCAGTGATAGTCGGCAAGATTTAGCAATTCATTGTTACTGTAGTGATTGTGCACTGAACACAAAAAATTCTCATAGCAGGACCAAAGTCGCACGCGGCTACGCCACTGGTTAGAACATGATCACGTGTGTTCTATAGAAATTAGAATCCCAAGCATTACATAAAAATTCACGGGAGTATATATAGCTCAAGTGAGTTTTTATTTATGCGAAGGACTTTAAGGGTGTAGATAAAAAGCGGACGCGGACGAAGGACGCGGACGGCGGACGCAAAACGCGTAAATAAAATGCTTTTAGTCCGTTCGTAAAATACTCTTATTCTACATCGAAAAATAAACATTGAAAAAGCTAAAATAAAAACGAAACTAAATGATGCTTTTAAGAGACATAGGTATAGGCAAACAGTGGAAACAGTTTCGTGCAGCTCTGTTTTTAATGATTGTACGAACGTCTGTTTGTACGAGCTTTATCTTTCAGGATATATTTTTTGACCTCATGCTGGCAGGCTGCACAAGAAGTAAACAATCCCATTTTGCGGCAACACTTGTGCATGTGCCTTATCGTATTAAACTTAGATTGAAGAATGAGCATGAGATATACCTTCGGGAAGTCGGCATAATTTTCTAGACAAGAGAATCTATTTTGGTGTTGTCATATAGTTTAGTTATTAACAAAAATTATTTATTATTCTGCTGATCTCTTTTTTTTAAGTTTGACTTAAATGCAGTGCGAATGAAAAGTTCATAGAAAAGTTTTGGGTCCTATTCATTTCTGCATAATTAAGTCTTTCAAAATTTAGCTGTAAATATCATCGTACAATCATTAAGAACAGAGCTGCACGAAACTGTTTCCACTGTTTGCCTATACCTATGTCTCTTAAATCCATCATTTAGTTTCGTTTTTATTTTAGCTTTTTCAGTGTTTATTTTTCGACGTAGAATAAGAGTATTTTACGAACGGACTAAAAGCATTTTATTTGCGCGTTTTGCGTCCGTCCGCGTCCGCGTCCGCGTCCGCTTTTTATCTACACCCAACTATACACTAGACCAGAAAGTGCGTTTGAAAAAGATGAAAAATTTAGTTTATTAATGATATAGTGTGTTCAATAAATAATAAAAAACTATCAATGTTCCGTAAAGTGACAATAAATGAAACGAACCATTAATTTAAAGTTTCAAAAGAACATTACAAATCGCTCAAAAAGGGTTTAATTGCATGAAATAATCATTTATTATCAGCTTTGTTCCACAACAACAATATACATATACATAAACAGTATAGTCATGCAAGGGGTGTATGATATTGAAAATCTTTATCACATTTCAAAACGCTTTTCTTTTTCACATTATTTAGAAAATAGAAACTGCATGCTATTATGACGGTAATTTTGATATACTTCGCACATTATATCATGAATAGATCATCACTGATGTTATAAGTTGAAGATTGGACAAGGTGTGTGAAGTTGGTACATGTTTAACCTTCTGTCTGTTATCGTGCGTGTTCTCTGGTAGTCGATTGGCGGATGTTTCACCAATTTGGTTGTGGTCATCTGTGGCTTACGTAAAGAATATCTATATACTACTGTGAGCTTCATTGGACTACGATCACAAAAATATCGAGAAATATTCCATTTTTTAGAGAAATTTTGATTCAAAGGAAAGAAGTATAATTTAGTCGTGAAGCTTTAATGTGCTTATGACTCGAAACTTTTAATATTTACATATCATTTTCATTCAACAGAACTTTTAAAATGATAGTGTATTACTTCTTTGCAAAGAAAGGAGCTCTGCTATGTTGAAGTAACATTCATTTCATTTGAGCAAATACAACTGCTCTTTCAAATTTTCACTATGCAATGTGACGTTACAAGTTGTGTAAAGCGTACATTACATAAATTACTATGTCTCGAGAATTAACAGCGACATGAATAATTGGCTGTTTTAAAAGTGCACTGTCATTTTTCATAATTATATTCAGTGAAAATATAATCTAAACAGAACAATTTTCGAGTCATTAGGATTAAGCCCTTTTAGATTGCAGCACTGCCGCAGATTACAAACAATCACAAATTTGCCATACATATTCATTTAATGTTGTCATCATTGTAATATTGTCTTGACACTTAGATGTTAAGTTGCGTTAAATGAAATATTGCGTATATTGATCCGAAGAAAAAAAACAAAAAACTTTATGTCTATGCTAATGCTACGGTTCTTACAGTCAAAGATAATGCATTTAGAAACTTAAGTCAACAATTATAATTTAGTTGGCAAGTTGTATAAAGTTCTCCCTATTCTTTTGTATTATTTCTTTTGAATTGAACTCTGGCAGAAATGGCATCTGTAATGGTTTGCATGTTTGCCAAAGTGTTATACTTCATGAGTTGATGAAGTCGGTCAAAATTTTCCTTGGTGTATTCAAACTTGAACGATGAATATGGTTGACTGGGGTCGTCAAATATTGGGAAGTTACCAAAGTCCTTCTCCTCTTTTGTCACACGACGTACCCCTACAATACATGAGATATTGTGAACAAAGAGAATAAAAGGAAAACAGAATAATTTTAAATTCATATCTTCAGCGTACATATGCTTTTACCTGGTTTGCTGAACTCTCTAAATGTCTTGTTTACGATTGGAAAATGTAAAATAACTGGACACTTTGAATTGGAAGCATCTTGAAATACATAACATTCTTGAATCTCAGGTTTATCCAGCAATGTGTTTCCTTCTATAGGAGGAAACAGCAACCCACTTTCCTTCGCCCACTTTTCTGCTTTCAGAAGTTCCTACAAAGATATGGTGAGCATGACTTTGAGCTGATTTTTCAAGATCTCTTCTTTACACAATGTCCTCGAAAAAAGTGACACTGTATAGAATCATTTTATTGTTCCTGAACCCTTTTCAAACGCGAGTTATTACGAACAAGAGAACTTAAATAAAGAAATATTGACATAGGCGTACAGGACGGTGAAGCAGGTGGAGCAGCCCCCACAAGAAAGTTTATACATTGAAGAGTTGGGCAAATTTTTCACGTTAGTCGGGTGAAACTTCAGCACAACCTTATTTGTGAGCTGGGAAAATATTTACTGCCCCCCAAAAATTATAGCTCCCGTACGCCTGTAAATATTGATACAGGCACGTTGAGTAGTATGATTAGGAGGACACAAAGCCTGTTTCTCTTGGCAGACTTTTCAGTTTTACGAGTTGTTACATATACATGCATGTAGCTGTTATAAAATTTTTCAACTTATATAGAGCTCAAATATGCGCAAATAAAAGCGATCTGAAGTTATTAATTTACAATGCTTCGATGCATTATGTATCACATTCAAGAAATAAAATAATAGTTAAGACGCATCAATGTATTAAATCAAAGTCCGTCATACCAAGATATTTGAGTTATCTTTGTGTCATGTCTAATGTTTTTTGATCTTTATATTATTGGTCTATTGCTACGACCAGTATTTCGAAGTAAGAAACTGATAAGTATGGTGAGAATCCAAGAACTAAAACCGTCTCATATAACTCAACAATGTGTTGTGGGCTGTGTAGTCATCTGTATGATACAGATACATGCGAACATTTGCACCAGTGCATTGATGAACACAAAAACACGATAATTGGCAAACACACGAGAAAATTACACTATGAAATTCAGATCAAGATGAAAAAAGTTTTTCAATTTATAAAAAATGCCGTAGAAGCTTAGAATGAAATTACGAATGCCTGCTCTACAATGTGTTTGTTTATTCAATTAGCATTGAATTTATCATTGTTTTTCAGTTGTTTTTTATTAGTTTGTAGATATTTTAGCTGTAGACATTCTAGCATAGCAGTGTTATTATTTTCAATTCACTATTTTTTCTAGAGCTCGGCTCTACTAAGTTTATTACAAATTGGACTTTGATTGAATAAGTAAATGCATTCTAAGTATATGAATTAATGGTTCCAACTACTGTTTTATTACTTCAAAATGTTGCAAGAAGCATCGAAACGTTGTAAATTAATAAATTCTCGATCGCTTTTATTTGTCCTACAAATTGTTTAAAAAAATATTTATAGAGTCAAAAAAAAGTCCATTGTTTTTGACAAATTATAGACAAACATTCTATAATTAGCGCTTTGGGCATGAAGCAGCCGTATTTTAGATAGTTTTATGAGGTTATTCCTTCAGCGTATATCGACATGAAACTTTTGTGCGAAAGTGAGAGCGCTAAGTGTTGGATTTGTTACTGTAGATGATTCATTAAATTTGCAACTCACAGAAAATGGTTTTTCTTTATCTCCGCCGTCTCGTTGAGAAAAATCAAACGACAAAATTATTTCAACTTTTCGCTCAGGTCGTAGCAAAACTGGATATGGAGAGTTAAAGGCAATACCAGCGTCGACGAGGCAAATCGTCTTTTGATATCCCGTCACTTTGTTATAAGTATCATCTGGCAAATGATATAATCAATATCAACAACTGATACATATTGTGAAAATTAAGCAAATGTTTGCATAAGTAACTCTATACATGACAAAATTATTTGCAAACAGTTATCATTACTTTGCTCTTTTTTGAATTCCAATCCCCGTAAAGCATTAAAAACCACTGCAGCTTTTCCTCGACGACTAGACATCACGTTAAATGGGTTTAGGGCTTCCAATAACCACCACTTATTACCTTCAGAAATGAACATGGAAGACGTTTGATGTCATGTGCACAAAGCATCTTTCACAAAAAACAGTTTAAACACCATTTTAATGGAATCATGTACGACTTATAGGATATAATAGAGTATGTAAAGAAATAAAAAACAGAATCAAGAACGCAAAACCTTGATTTATAGCTTTTGACCTAATTTTGGTATTTCATCATACGTACGCAGTGTTGATTTTTGCTCATTTGAATAAATGAAATTTGAAGACGTACTTTCGTATATATCTTCAGGTGACTTCAGCCCATCTTCGCTTTTATTTTCTTTTTCGTCTTCGTCATCATCCTCATCGCTGTCGTCAGCTTCAGTTTTGCATTTTTTTGCTTCCTTCAAAGCATGCTTGGCTATGAAAGAGAAATGAAAAGCAATAAAAATATCGGAAACACTTAAGAGAGATAGCACGTATTCTAACACTTACCCATTTCGCTTTGAATTTCGCGATCTGTTCTGTCGTCTTTATTAGTTAATGTGTTTAAAATTATGCTGAATGCACTTCCCCAAATAGCTGGAAATGAAATATCAAGATGGTTTTCCATAAGATCATTCTAAGGTTTTCAGCATTTGGTGAAATCATCGGATTGATCTTTGCTATGTAAAATTGTATTTGACTTGCCTAAAATTTACTTTGGGTTCTTTAAAGATCTCTGCGAGAAAATTAGTTTGTAGCAACCATCACCCCTTCCCACACCGCACCGTTTAATCTCTTGTAGCCTTATCTACCTTGTAAATATGACAGTTGTGGCTCTTTATATTTCTTTACAAGTCGTCCTTTGTAGAATTTCCCGCCAAAATCTTTTGTCTTTCCGAACACACCATATTTGGCAAAACCGTACTCATACGGTGTGAATTCAACCCATTCTAGACAGAAAAATAACACTATTAAAAACTTTATTTGTTTTTTTGTATGACCGCTGTGAGTGGAATTTAAAAATAAATGTGTTTATAATACCAATTAGTATTGACATTTGCAAACAGTGAAGTCCGCTGAACTACCTATGTATGGAAGGCAACCTTCTTAGCTATGTTTTCCACTTATAAATAGTTCAGTAGTCAGGTCATATTTAAAAATGATTATAGTTACTAAATAAGATACGCTGAATGAAAATATTACCACTGAATTCTTTTGCTGGCTCATCCAGGCGAACGTGGACAGCGGCCGTGATAGGCAACGGAGCATGCGCATCTTTAACTCGATTGCATTGGTCGCTTAGTTTAGCGTCAGCGTTCTGTAATAAGGATCATGCTTATCGAATAATTACAAACGTGTGACAAAGATGGTGTCAGATATGGCTGAAATATCAGAAACTATCCGATTGGAACGCAAATCAGTTCTAATTAAGTCTCTGCAAACGTTCGTCAAGAAGGTATAAGAATGTATTATGTGCGTATCTTTAAAATAATCATTTGTCCACTGTAGAAAGGGTTTTTTAAAGACTATACATAGTCTTTAGTTACTGTAAATAGAGTGAAAGTTAGATGTATAGAATGATAAGCTATTGTAAATTGTACTCGGCCTTAAAACATTTTAAGAATGTGAAATGAAGAATGTTTGAGTTCATTTCCTGTTGAGTCACCTGAATTTTTCAGGTTCATGAGACAATTGCTTAAATTGTCCAGCAAAGTGCGAAGATCATATCTTCATTTAATTCCATTTAACTTAAAACATTTTATTCGTTTTTTCTATTGATTGAAATGTTGCAAAACAGCATGAAGAATAAGACCAATTTTGAAGTCTGAAATGAACAATTCCGTTAAATTTGTTTACTCATCTGATTTTTTCAAGAGACGAAAACGTATGTTGCAAATATCAACAAAACCGAGTTCTTACATCAAGTAAGCTTTCCCCAATAAAATATCCAAATAGGTCCACAAATTTGGTGATTTTTCCCCGCCGTTCTTTTGCTCTCAAGCGCGAAATAAAATTCAAACGAAGATGTTCCCATGGACTTGTGTTAAATCTTTCTCGCAATTCATCGGCCATGTTATTGCAAGTGATGCCTGTTGGCCAGGCGGGCTTGTGATACAGAGTGGATAAGTACCTTAAATATTAACAACATGGTTACGGTTTAAAACAAATAAACGAATATCAAATTATTTTTTCACAAATCGGCAGCGGCAGATTGCTAGCCTTTCCCACAATCTGATTGGCTATATAGCAGGAGGCAGAATACTGTCTCTGACTCTGGAGTCCTAGAGCAGCGGGTGGAATTTTACGATATTTTACCATATAGTTTTGTTTTGTTTTGTTTGAATTAACAGACAATTTTTGACTGTGACATTTTTAGTTTTCTACATCAAAATGAGCAGTAAAAATTTGATTGTTTTTTCGACGCTTCTGTTGAAAATGACTGAAAATTTAATCAGAATGATGGTCTCAAAAACTTGTTTAGAGACCTCGAGAAAATATTTTTCCATCCGAATATCAGACTCGGTAAATAACATATATTTCATTCATCATTTTACTATTGCAATGTGTCTGAGATCATATTAAAGACACTTCATTAACCTAGCTATAAAAATTATAGTTACATACCATGATGAGCCAGAGAGCCCAGCTACATAGGTAGCACAATCCAGAATACGCGATTCTTGAAGTGCACTAAATACTCCTGATAGTCCACATGCTGCCCTGTAGCCACCTCCTGATCCCATTATTGCAACCACAGGTACCTGAAATTGAGGTATACGGAAAACAAAGACTCTGTGTTCATTTACAAAAATAACATTGTCTCAATATAAAGCAAATAGAAGACCTCATTTTCTGTTTTTGGACCGTATTTGTCTCGAAGAACTTCGACCATGTGTTGCAGTATTAACTTATTCCTCTTTTTGAGAAATTCTTTTTCTTCCTCACATAAATCATAACTCAGTCTTAGTTCTTCTTTCACACTAAAAAGATCAGCCAGTCGAGTTTGTTGGATGCTTATAAATGTCAGAAATTGAACGTCATTCTCTTACTCAGTTTTGATATTCAACTTTAGTTCAAGACTTGTTTTCTATAAACAAGCACAAATATTTTTTATAGTTCTTCATTCATACCTAGTCATTTAAAGGTTACTTTTGCTTTTGAAATTTTATTTATTTTCATTAAATTTGGTATAACTCGACACAATTTTCTCCGGAATGATGATAATGATCAGGTAATAAATGATGTTAAAAGAAAAATATGATTTTCAAAA
The DNA here is from genome assembly GCF_021976095.1 of Xenia sp. Carnegie-2017. Lineage (NCBI taxonomy): Eukaryota > Metazoa > Cnidaria > Anthozoa > Malacalcyonacea > Xeniidae > Xenia > Xenia sp. Carnegie-2017. The sequence goes on along the minus strand of NW_025813447.1, from coordinate 6,223,467 downwards.
CTAATGTTTGTCATTTTTTCCCACCTCGTTGATTCTTACAGTTCTTGAAATTTCTTGATTCACAGGGAGTTTATTCAGCTCAATGGTTCTAGAACCAATAAAATCGTCGGAGAGAAAGTCGTCTTCGTTTATTGTAATTTCTGAAAACAATTCATCAACGTCAAATAAACTCAATGCAAATCGCTTTTAAATAATGGCTGGGAACGTAAATCTCGTTGTCGAAAATGTAGTTATGCGCCAACGATTAGATTCAGGTATCATCAATTTGCATTAATTCTCAGAAAAATGGGTGTGCAATGTAAGGCTTACAAAACCCACCTAAAATCCAGGGGGCGGATTTGGGGGTGTATGAACAGGGTGACTAGTCACCTCTCTTTCTTTAGTCAAAATTCTTAAATTCTTGTTAAGAGCATAAGAAAATTCTAGTTAAGAGCACGTCTGCGAGTGCAAGTATGTTACACATGAACACGTGAATTTACTCATGCAAAAACATGGCGGCATGAAAATGTAAACAAGGCAATTTTTATTAGGTGATAACCATAAATTGATGAAGCAATAAACATAGACAGTTGCGTATCCAGTCTACAGGTTTTAATCCTGCTACGTAAGATTTCAAAAGAATCAAAATATCCTAATTCATTTCTTTAGAAATCTTTTGTTTTTACGATGATTGAACTTAGAATCGAGTAAGGGGCCTGGTTAGGTTAGTGTAGATAGAACACATTGTACAGTTTTGTTAAGGGAGCTTTCAAAGATGTTCAAGAGGAAAAAACTCAAATGAACAATCAAGTTAGTAAACCTACAATTTTTTTTCAAAAGCGCAAAATGTAACAAAAATGATTTTCAAATCATTTTGAAGAGGTAAGTGTTGTCTCAGACCTCTACAAATGAAATCGTCTAGTATCTCCTTTGTCTTCTCCCTTGTAGATATTCTGCATCCTCTCCTTAAGTCTTTCAATCGCCTTTCCACAAACTATACTTCCGTATAAAACAAAATATTGCCCATTTTTGTACATTAAAAGCTTGGTACATACCCAGTTTGTTTTCTTTATCATTGCTTAAGTAAAACTTGAATGTCTCATTCCAGACAGGAGTTTTGGTGTTCGACTTTGTTTTAGTTCTTTGCTTCATGTTGGGACTAGTTCGAACTCTTAAGACCACATACGGATCTGGTGTATCAACTACATGAAAAAATTCAAATTATAAATTTATTTTTGCTCACACTCATAGTTAAATGCACGTTGAACTGATTAGGTGTATTCAGTGGTTCCCAATTTCGGGTAGAAAAAATCTCAGTGAAAAAGTAACTGATGTGAAGTTCATGCTCTGTTAAGTTTTTGTATTTCGATGTAAAAACACGACCGCTCTGACGCTGTGTATGAACACAAAGCAAATGATAAAAGTTAGAAAATGTCGTCGAGTACTTTAAAAATAATCTTTTATTTAGGGTTGTAACAAAAAGCAAGAACAAACGTCACTGTGATTTACATTTTGAAGAGATGTTGAATATTTTTAAACTTTTGTCTTGGCTTATGGCGAGGTCTTATTTTCATGTAAAAGAAAATGTATATTGTTAGAAAGATTGATTATTTAATGATTCAGTACTTTAGAGACCATACCAGAAGTTCATTAAACATGCAAGTAATCAGTAGTAGTGGAAGAAAAATGCATTTCAGTCATGACGTTCAAAATACATAGAGAAAAGGTTATATTTCTTATTTTTACTCTGCCTCTACGAGTTTGTACACGAACGATTATAAAATGTGCAATCGTGTGCATCGAAAAGACACAAAGTAAGACTCCCAACTGTTTTAATGCCGAACATAGAACATGAGATTTTTACAAGACTGAAAATTGACGGACTGCCCAACCAAATATAGCATCTGCTATTCAGCTAATCAGCATCTGCTAATTTGCAAACCAGCAAATGTGCAAATTTGCATTGGCTATTTTGGCTTCAATATGCGCTTTACAAAAATTTTAACCCGGATATATTTTAGGTATTGCACCTATACTTAGGCTGCGTTCACACTATACCTGACTCGCTCATCACGACACCTTTATTCAGGGGCGTAACTAGACTCGAAGTGGTTGGGGGCGGGGGAGGGGGGTTGGGTGTAGAAAATTTGCTCAGTAAAAGGGCGTTGCCCACAAAAGCCCCTTAAATCATTATGGCTAGCAAATTATAATCATTTCTATTATTGCATGCGTGGTTTATTAGTAAACCTTGTTGAAGACTAGGTTCTCTGTACTGTCAGGATTTGGTCTTTCTCATGATAAACTTCATGAACGTAACTGCAAAAAAACTCAAACTTGACCATTTTCTTACAGAGCGAGGTTGCTTTGGTTCTGGTTAATGAGTTGTTGTCAATTTTTGCTATGTCCGCTAAGGCATTTCGTATGGCTTTAAAAGATCTCCATACCGCTTCAATTGATTCACTTCTATACAACCATCTCGTCTTTGAGAGATTGCGCAATTTAAGAGCATTTTCAATTTTTTCCATATGTTCTTGCAACATAGAATCTCGTTTACAACTTCTGCTGAAAAAAACATACAGATCTTCGAGCAAGCTATACATCTCAACAAATGTAGAGGCCTTAGAGCAAGATAGTGTTTGATCTAAAAACATAAAATTGAAAAATTATTCAACGCAGAGACTAGTCTTAAAAATACTTAAAAAGATATAGTTAATGCCTAAGTAATTTGTACGGTAATGTTTAATACTGTGCATTTGACACATACCTATGACCTTGACATGGGATGTATGGAATGTTGCGTCCAACCACTTCCTGAAAATGTTGTTGAACTCTATTAAAAGTCCCAGGAATTGAAGCTGTGTAGTCGTAAGACTGATACACTAACCCATCGTGACAAATAGTAATCGTGATGGGAATCAAGAATCTCTTTTTCTTGGCCTTCACCTGTTTTATTCATTGTTTCTTTCATCTCTAATATTCTCTCGTTTGGCATGTTCTTTTCATCAACGTAGCGCACTGCCACTACGAGGCGGTCCGCAATTGAAGTGTCAGGAGACGTGTCGACCAAGACTGAGTGCATTTCAGATGAAACGATATCTTTTACGATGCGATTCCTTCCATCTTCAGTCAAAAGGCTAATAAATTCATTTTGTGAAATAGGCCATAGGTATTTTACTGAATAAGGTTTCATGTTCTTGTCTGAAGTCTAGGGTTATGCCTGGCAACAAGATTTGTAATTTGGATAAAGTTTCCCTCGTGCTTTTCATCAGCTTTTCTGAAAGCTAGCTGTTGTCGTGCCAATGTTCTTGCGAAAAGGATATGTCGAAAAGGATCTTTATAGCTTCTTGGTTTCGCAAATTGTTTTCTTCTTGTATTCTTACTTCTCTCTAACTTCTTTTCCAACATTACATCGACGTTTTTCATATTGCAGGAAAAATGTGCCAAATCCCTCAAAGCAATTTTGTGGGATTGGGAAGAGAAATGCTGTTGCATCTTTCCTTTTTCATCTTCACCCATGCTTCTCATCTTATCCCATAATCGAGCTCCAGTAACCTAGGCATCTGATGCTTTCTTCTTCCTGGTCCACTTGGGAAAAGAGCACAAACAAAACAGGATGCATAGTCCGCCTTTATACTGTACTCTAAATGGGGATATTCTTTGCACCAAACTGATGAAAACATACGTTATTTGTGTTGCGCAATTTTGCTGTTCTCAGGGTAACTATTGAGCTTTGGTTGGTATGGGCCATTCTCAATTATATTTTCTTCCGAAGATCAGTAAACAGTTTTGGACAGTCGCCGGGATCAAGCAACAGCCCAAGATCATTTTCTTCTTCCAAAACACAAATATTAGGATACATTGCCTGAAGATTGCTTTGGCATAAAACCCCAACTCCCCAAGTAGCAACAATTTAAGAAATGTAATTTATTAAATTATGTATACATAAATTAGACAAATTTTTGCTGTCGCTACTCGAAGTTTCATGCAGTAGAGCGATCTTCAGGCAACTGACAGATTATTTGTTATTCACTTTATATACAATTCGTTACGAGGTGTTAAGTTGTTTGATGAAGTCCCTCTTGATGCTGTAGTTTCGTTTATGTGCAAATGTGCTATTACAGTTTTACAAATCAGGAGAGTTTTTGAATGTAACCTTTTGTGATATATCAGTATCATGGCAGAATAATTTGTTTCGCACTTTTAACTTCTCCTTCACGCATTTCATCAATGCTATCACATGTAACAGGGGCAGTTGGAAGGATCTAAAATAAATAAGAATACATCGAAACTTTATTGTATGTGTGGCGTTCACAATAACAGAGATAATTGCTGCTGCAACAGATCAGAATAACAAAGTTTTGTGCAACACGAATTATCAATTATTTCACATCAATTGAATGGCACTTATAAAGAACTAACCAGCAATGTTCTAAGAGATCTATAAAGCATGCTGAAGATTTTCATTTTATTTACCATGTACATATGTAAGTAAGTTCCATTTTACTAACCTTAGAAAAATGAAGCGTTGTATGTGATGCTTCTACAACATCTTGGGATTTTGCCATACCATTGTGTTTATGTGAACTGTGCTTCAAAAATCAGCATTCATTTCAGCACCACAATCTTTACATTTAACCTTTCGTCTATAAATTCGTGTACGTTGAGGTTTTCGTTTTTTTGCGCGGGGCTACTGAACATTATCATCTTTAATTCTAGTTGCGCCTCCCTCATAAGAGAAATTTTAATTAAATTAGAAATGTATCTGAGTAAACATCAAAATTATGACAGTATACAATGAACTCACAACTTTCCTTCGGTAATTGTGGGCCTACAAACTTCGGTAAATATAACTAACCTTCCATTGAAAAGTAGCCTTTCTCGCCCAATATACAAAAACCGCATAGAATTTGATGAAATTATTGGATTGAAGCACGCTTCCCGGCTTTCGACAATGCAAAAATTAACATTAGCATGTTTTTTACATTTGCAATCATTGTATCCAGCGGAATCTGTATCTGTGTTTCAAATTACTTCATCTTACACATCTCACAGACACATTGCACTGTAGAATGAAGCCCAACTTGTCAAAAATGAAGGTTTGTTACTTCTACTTAGTAATCATTCAGTTGTTTTCGATGGTATGGCAATTTTTCTAATTCCTGAACACTGCCCTGCCACTTGACGGCAATATGCCCTGCAAAAACATTGTTTTCAGCAATTGGGGGTTGTCACACCCCCACCCTCTCAACAGTTCGCCCCTGCCTTCATTTGCTTTAAAGAGGTAACTGTACGGAGTGAAAACTTATTAAGTTGATAGATTTAGTCTCCTTGATTGTGTTTCTGACATTGAACACTTTCGCTGCCTTTTAATACAAAGAAAATTTGACCTGCTACGATAGTAATCCGGTATATTGTAAGCGAGGCCTTTGTAGTCTTAAATTATGTCCATAATTAGCAATTTATATTTCTTTTGCTGCGTTAATGGTTTCCATTCTGGGCAAATTGCCAACGTTATGTCGTCAATCCTGCGCAAATTGTCTCAAAATAAGATTGCATTTGCATATATGTACATCGAGCATTTTTGTTCCAGTTAATTGTGCCTGCGCAATTTTAAAGTGTGTTATTGAATGCAATAAGCCGAATTCTGAACAATTTGAACTAAAATGAACCAGCACAGCAATTGCTTATGACGCCGAAATCAAACTTCGCAATTTTGCTTGGCAACGAAATATGCTTTGGATCTTTTGATGTCAGAAAGCAAAACAATCATACTAAAACAACCCAGCATGGGCTACACAAACAAAAGGACAATCATGCTGCGCAGTGAAACGTGATCTTGAATAAGTTATCGTCAAATTTTGTAATGATGAAAAGTTTAAAATCCATTTTGTCCTTCTCAGGACTTTATTAACCTGGACGATCATCATTTACAAACATATGATGAAAAGTTTACTAGAATTTGAGGTTTTCGTGTTCAAGTTACAAAGAACAGAGTTGAAAATTTGTTTCTTTTATTGTATCTACACAGGTAGAGGTAGAGATAAAAGAGATACTTTCAGTAGTTCAGTAATTTTCAAATGAACAGAAATGAACCCTCGACGATAAAGTGTCTGTTTATTGTTTAGTACTTACACGCATCAGCAAATGCACCAGCAGTAACATTTTCGGCCTTCACGACTGTGACCTCCAGTACATTAACTGTCTCACTTATTATCTAAAAGATAAAGTCATAAATGTAAGTTTGGCACAATTTTCCCGTTGCCAAAGCACCTATGAAAATGTGTATTATATTGAGCATGGTTATCTTCAACCAAGTGCTTATAGTTTTCAACTTCAAATGTAAAGGTCGAGCGAAATATGTCGAAATATGTTTTTAATTCAAACAGAAAAGCAGTGTAAAGACGCTTCAGACTCTTTGGTTTCAGTTCGAGTAAAAATCATACGCAAGCAGTGAGCATACCGGGTCATCACGCAAGTAGGGTGGAGCACTTATTCTGGTAAATGATAAATATTATATGTTAAAAGCCCAAGTACTAGTACAATATTTGTAACACTCTAATGCTCACTTTATATTTTTCATAACCTATAAAATCCATTTTGTCCAACCGTCTAAAACAAAATCTATAAAAGAAAAGATAAATTACATGCAAATACGATCAGCGCGACTGATCTGTATTAAATTTATTTTCAATAATTTCAAATGATACTTGAAACTGGTAAAGAAAATGTCCAAAACACATATCTCAATCAATGATGGAATGTACCACTTTAACTGTGTAACATGTCCATTTAGTACTTACCGTTGAAATAAATCACCTTGGTCAGTATATCACCCTCTGTCTGTTCAGCTAAATGCTTCTTCAAATACGCACAGAGACTGACGAGTACCTATTTATGCCCGCATATTAAAAGAAGGGACACGTATTCACAAATAATTACAGCAAAATCCATCCCTGCTGTTTCCTGTGACGTAGGAAATGTAAACACTGTGCAATAAATTGAGATGCAGCGTTGGCCCTTGCAGCGAAATCTTTTTATTGTTGCGAAATCAGACTGAGCGTAGTGATGCAGCAAAGAAAATCTGAAATTGACGAAATTTGTAATTAATACGCAGACAATACTTTCAACAATTCCTGCTCCGGAGATCTGATTTGGTTGAAAGCCAACATACGGAAATTAAGATGCATTTTTTGATTGCTATAGCAACAACATATAAGTTGACATAATTCTGTATCGTGGCCATTATTTGTCATTTTTCAAAGGTTTAATTCTAAATTTTATTTTTATTTTAAATGAAATGTCAGTGCAAAGTTTTTAGCACAAATGTAAAATCACAATTGTGAGAAAGGACGGCACGTATACTACAGGCTTTGGGTAACCATCACCATTCAGTGTATCTTTGCAACATGCAACTGATAGCTATCTTTAAAACAAAGAATGAGGAATCAAGGAAGGGAACGAGGAAAGGAACGGGGAATGCAAAACAAGGAATGGAAAAAGCCGGAATCTTTAAAACAAGGAATGAGAAAAGCCGGAATCTTTAAAATAAGGAATGAGAAAAGCCGGAATCTTTAAAACAAGGAATGAGAAGGGCCGGCATCTTTAAAACAAGAAATGAGAAAAGCCGGAATCTTTAAAACAAGGAATGTGTAATTATGCAAAACCGGGGGCAAGTAGCAAGGCTTCACGTGCCGTCCCTGATTTCGACTGATTGCTACAACACGCGCAACACTTCCAAACTTCCAGCCCGAGTTTGGATCGCCCTGGCGCAACAAGATATGATGATGATGATTATGCAAAACCATGCGTATTCAAAACAAATTCATACGACATCGTTCTAATTCCCAATTTTTCACAAATTTTATTCAAACGGTTAGTTAAGATGCGTTATTTTTAGAAAAGCTTACGAAGAATGGTTCACAAGGCAATTATCACGGAGTTTCATCGAATTGATGATTGCAAGAAAATTGCTTTTATAGCGTATTATGAGCCTCGGCATGTTGCCAACTGATTTAGGGACTTCGAACCAATTGTGTCCTCGTGATCGGTATGTACACAGTAAATAACCGTTTCTTTTGATTTACGACTGACCAGTTTGCCCAAGCCTTTAACTGATTTCGGTCGCTATTTTGTCATTTGTCAACATTACGTCATCACTGTATTTTCATAATAACAAATGTTGCATGGTGTCAAGAGAAATGCATAGCTTTTTATTCCCCAAAGATAATATTGAAACATTAAAGCTTATCTTATTTATGAAATTTAAAGAAATTGTTCAAATTTAGCACATAACTGTTTTTAAAATTCTGTTTATAATAACTCATGCAATTATTGGCAAACATAGCCCTTTATGTAAATTTTGACTTGTGTCACTCTAATAATTATTTTAATACTTGAAAAACGTACATATTGCATTATCTTAAAGCCACAAAAATGCAAAACTTTAATAACTCTGTTGCATTTTTTGCTGAAATTTACATGAGTAATTTAAACTTAATTAACAATGTTTATACGAGTTACGACACACCGTGGAATTTAAATTAAGATGATGCAAAAAGGCAAGCAGAAATCAACTGAAATAGAGCGATACAAATCTCGACTTTTAAGTGGGAAAAACGCAAAAAATGCCATTCAACCGGTTGCTTTTTCCTACGAAACTTATTAAAATACAGTGATGACGCAGAGTTGACAAATGACCAAATAGCGACCGAAATCAGTTCAATGGCTTGGGCACATTAGACAGTCATGAATCGAAAGAAACTATAGTTTACTGTGTACATACCGATCACTTTGTTAACTTTATACGAGAACACACTTGGTTCGAAGTCCCAAATCAGTTGGTAATATGCCCAGACTCATATCTCGTTTTAAAAGCAGTTTTCTTGCAATCATCAATTCGATGAAACTCCGTGGTAATTGTCTTGTGAACCATTCTTTGTAAGCTTTTCTAAAAATAACGCATCTTAACTAGCCGTTTGCATGAAATTTGTGAAAAATTGGGAATTAGAACGATGTCGTAGGAATTTGTTTTGAATATACATGGTTTTGCATTATTACACATTCCTTGTTTTAAAGATTCCGGCTTTTCTCATTCCTTGTTTTAAAGATTCCGGCTTTTCTCATTCCTTGTTTTAAAGATAGCTTGCAAATGATGTAAAGTCTTAGGGACATGTGTGATATCTTTGCAGAGCAGGATCAAATCAGGTTTTTTCTATTTAGCAAATCAAAGGGAAAAATCAAGAGATATAATTTTATCGGCAGTAGATTTGTTTATATCAGCAACTATGTCTTTTTAAAATCTTTATATGCAAAATATCGTAGCGTTATGAATACCATAAAAATTTGAGGGAGATATTAGTTGTCTGCGATTTTTCATTTGACTACTTCGTTCTTGACAAGACATAGATTTGAATAACAAATTTCAAAAAGAAAATGACATCTTCAGAATACAGATTATGATTCAAATAAGACGACAAAATGCTTTTTCACTTTTTTGAATTATCGGTGGAAATGTTTTTGAGAAAACCTAATTTATTTTATGGGTAGTTTCTCGACTAACGATAAAACATCGTGTGTTTCACTCCACTATTTCATCTCCTATTTCACATCTATAAATTTAATGAGCCTGTATATTTACTCAAAGGAGAGCGTAGAAATGAATTTCAGATAATCTGTAAGCCACACTACAAAAGCATTTCCACACAACTATTATAAAAGTCTCCTTAGACCGTTTATACAGTGGATATAAGATCTTCTTAGACCGTTTACACAGTCGATTTAAAAGGTGGATAGATTGAAATAGGCTTCGTAAAATCCGATTCTTCAAGCGTATAAAATTTATACGGTGTATAGCGATTTGAACGGTGGTTGGCGAAGTAAACGCATTTTGTAAAACCGCCCCCAGAAATCTAGTATCGTCAACGCCACTGTCAACGCTAATTTTGAAACCGCTCCCTGTTAAGCAACGCACTTAGAATGGAAAAATATTCAAGTGCTACTTCCGATTACGCACCGCACTTGGGTAACGTGGCAGCTCAGCACTTAATAACAATCCGTTTGCACGTCGTTAACTTTTAAGGAATCTTGATACACAGCAGAACTTGTATTCGTTGACTATATGTCATGCAAACAGTTTTTTCAGGTTTTTGGACAATAAAAATATTTGTTTCGGAAATAAGGTAATTTAACAATCTCGGTTCCATAAGAACTGCTTCCGGTCAACGCACGAACGATCGGAAAAAAAGAATCACAGTGCGTATTTGCGGTATAATGTAATGTAATTTAATGGTATTTACAGAAATAATTACCAATTTCATAATTTCCTCCTTGAATTTTAAAATTTGTTTACTTTTTAAAACTTTTTACTCAAATACTAGATATTATCTTTATACATATAGCCTGACGTCAACAAAAAAAAATAGCAAAACAGATATCATAAGATAAAAGAAATTATAAAAAGTAGAAAATGTAAAAAATCCATCACACTATGTCTTACATTTAAACGTCAAAAAATATTCAGTTCTAGAAGTTTTACTTTTACTTGACTAGTTAAAAAGATGTGATTTTCTTTCCCTTCTTGCGGACTGTATACAGTGACGGTCTAGGGTACATCAAACCGGTCAAGTGAAGTAGGTAAAAGTTTCTGAAATTTGGATGTTCCATGTTTCAAAATCAAAGCGAACGTAGATTATCACTACTTTTGTTCAAAAAACATTTTCGTACAAAATCCGGTGCATATTACGCGTAACTGCGCCACTAAAAGAGCAAGCGTTACTTTGGTGTATTCAGCAGCGAGGTCAGCAGTATCTGTATGAATGTATAACCAGTTGGCGGTCTTCAAAGCTCGAAAATATGGTTTGGATTGGTCAGTTTTCAATTTTGACCGATCTGTGGGTTAGCCTGCAAACTTTCCTTTAATACAATTGGTCAGCAATCGTAATTAAATGTTAATTTCAAGACACAAGAGTTAATTTTTAAAATTGGATAGTTTATCATAATATCGTCTCGTTGTGGAACACCAAATCAAAACCCTAACTTTGTCTTGAAGACGTTAATTTGAAATAGTCGTTTACATCGCGGAGTCAAATACATCGTCGTCATTTTGCTAATAAGATTTTGACTTACCAAGTTGCTAAGCTACGTGAATATGATATTGTCACCATGATAGCAGTCTTTTAATGACACCTTATTTCAACTTTATTCCAAATCCATCATCAAAGAATCAGAACATAAATTTTGATGTCGGAATTCATGCATCATGTCAGAATTTCTTTTTCAGTGTCTAAATGATTTTAGACAATAGCAGACTCTTTGTGAAATACTGGGGGAGGAGGTTGTCATCAAGACATTTGATTTATAGGAAGATGTCGGGGCATGCCTATAGCTATAGGTGTACTTATAAAACTTGATCTTCAGAAATATAATTCCAGGATTCCTACACACAATCCTACACACACAAGGTTTGACGGGTCTGCTGGTACGTATGCAGTACAGAAGTCGAATATTAATCATTAATATTTAGCATCACAGTTATGTTATGTAAGTCAGGAATGATTTAAAGGATTTGTCGCAAGGTTTTTAATCTTTCAAGAGTCTTGGAGGGTGGAGCTCAAGCCCCCCTCGCCCTTCCTCGTGGTTGTCACTAGTTTTCGAATAAAGTTGAATTTTATTTAATTAAAGTCTACGTACATACATTCATAGTACTCATTATGACAACATGAAAGGCGAAATATTTACCAAAATTTTAATCAATCCATCATTGAAAAGACAGAACGAAAAGACATTGTGGTGATTGGGAAAAAGCTTGTCCAGAAAGTCTGATATTAACTTACTAATCCAGATGCATTTATTTACGTAATTTTAAGCCAAATATGTATAATGTTTTGTGTTTTGATTTTCCAGCAATGGTATATAAATTTTAGTGATTGCACATTCATGGAAAAATAATCATGGAAAAATAATCCCCTCAAATTTTATTGTTTTTTTTCACTGATATGTTACATTTATGATTTGTTTTCAAAAAGCAAGAAAGATCTCGGTGTTCCCAATTTATGCCCCTTTAAAGACATGATTTTGGAAGAAGTGGAAAGAAGGAAACTAGCGCTAGCGTTATTCAAATTAAGTAACTTGTTATAGAGAAAATTGATATAAATAGCAAAACACTTTCTACTTAAAAAAGAAACAGTTTCTTCTTAAGAAAGATAGTTATTGCCTAATGCTTACACCAATATAAGTTTTTTGCTCATTTGTTCACACAGTCGACAATGTACGTATGTGATTGGTGTATGCCTTACTTCTATGAATTCTCAGATTAAACCAAGCTACTACATACCCAAAGATTAAGATGTTGCTATTGAGTTCATTGCGTTGTTTTTTTCTTGAATTAGACTACTTATGCTGTAAATCTTACTCGTTTTGTTCGGCTTTAATGAATTCTTTACGTCGTTAAAAACCGATGCTTCATACAGAAAATTTCTCTCGAGTTGTCGTGTTGACTGGAGAAAGACTTTCCTTTTTTCCTGTGTTTTGCTTGTAAGCCTATGGCTGTTGCTTTGTTTGTGCAGCACGAAGAGGAAAAACAAAAGCGAAAACAGAAGAGAGAGAAGGAGGTGAACAAGAAACGAAATTTACAAACTTTACAAGAATATGCCGCGAAACGAAGCAAAGATTTTGAGAACAAGGTGTGAAACGATTTATGCTACGATCTGTTCAAAATTTTATTGTTATTGTCCGTCGTTATTATTTTGAATCTTCTGAAAATGTTGGTAGTTTTAGCGGAACTTTTAGCCACTATTCCCACATTTGCTTTTTGATTGAAATTTTCCAGAATTTTGCTGCTTCGTTAAGAATATTTTGCTGGTTTATAGTTTTCTCGTTTATTTTTGAAAATGTCATTTCAAAAGCTACTTACAAGCTACCACGGGCAATGTCACTCATACGTTTTATTACACTTGTATTTTGGCAACTGAGTCGAACGTTCACTTTTACTGAAGAGTAAAGATTTAATTACTTTGAACCTGTTTTCATTTAATACACAGTCTATACATCAGTAACTAATGCCTGCGGAGACACGACCGTGGGCTGTTTGGAGGGGGAGGGTGAATATTCAGATGTACGTATTCAGTCGTGTCCAAATGATTTCCTTCAAAAAGTGAATTTCATTTCTACAGAAACTAATCTGGCATAACCACCCCTTTCCTTCCAAATTAACGTTCTTTGGGACGGTTCTGCGTGCAAAGATAGCGAGTTGTTTCACCAATCCATTTGTTGGATGTCATTGTCAGCATTTGTGCTTTGTTTTATTTGGACAGAATATTCTCGCATTTTATGTTCAAAATAACGCCAATTTACATTAACGCTACGAAGTTTTATGCTTGAAAGTTTAGATGCTAGAAAGTTTTGCTGAAAAAAGATTCTGCTCCTGTTGGTACGCAATTTTAAAATGTGATATATTTGCATCTATTTTGAAAAAGGATGTAAGATCTTGTTTGTATTTTCGTCGTTTTACAGAGACATCCAGGAAAGCCTATTATAAAGACTTCAAAAAGGTATGAAGCTGCTTACGTAGCTTTTGCTGCAACGATTTTTTGACAGAGTCCAGGTTTTAAAATGTAGCCGAGTCAAAAAGCGTCAGTATCAGCTACAACTGAACTGCGATAACTTGAAATCCTGCTAACTTGAGATAAAACAACGTTACAACCATGATATTACTGATTTACCATGTGCAGTTCTTTATTGTAGAAATGATTTGATCACACTTAAACTATTACATCAAAAATTGTTAATGAACAATCAAACTGCTACAGCTAAAGTATTGACACAACACGCTGCTTTATCGGCGCCCTTGTTAACTCAATCTGCAGCTGACCCCAACAATTTTCTGTTCTCTGAACTAGAAATAGTTCAGCAAAAAGATTCTCGATATTTTTATCGTATTGCCTTTTTTGACACTGTATCTTGTATGCCTTCAAGGTGCCTTAAAGTTAACCTAAAACGTAGCATGAAACTGCGTAGCCATGTTGATAGTTAATATATACGTAATAAGTACATTTCAAACCTGTTCCCTACAATTAAGTATCGTTGTACTCTGTGGAAGCAGTAGCTTTTGTTGTCGTTGCTGCTGTTGTTATCGTCGTCGTCGTTGTTGTTCTTGCTGATGATGATTTCAACACTGCGTAGTTACCAATTCAAATATTAAAGCAAATCAAATAACGTACTCCCATTACCGACAGAAGACATTATGGAGCTACTGGAGTTCTGCATCACCTCGACTTTCTTCCAGTACAAAGGTACACACTACAAACATATACATGGAACAGCAATGGGCTCACCCGTTTCTGTTGTAGTTGCAGAAATTGTAATGCAATCTATAGAGAAACGGTCGCTCACGACTTACAAACATGCACTACCTTTTTGGTTCCGCTACGTAGATGACACAATCACAGCACTACATGCCAACAAAATTGACGACTTTCAAACTCACATCAACAAACAGAACAGCCACATACAATTTACCAAAGATTTACCAATTGACACCAACACATTTCCTGCACACACAATACAATGACGTAAGAACCAAATGACAAATACGGCTAACCTGACGTTTACTCCTCATTTCACTCTGAAGATGACTACCGCTAAGGCTGTCGAAACGTCAGTCAGCAACAACAAAAACAGTCCTTCTCAGGACTATACCAACCTGTACTATCAACATTTACAGCATATAACGATACTACCTGGTTGAAACCATTTACTTTAGTAACCTTATACGTAACCATTAACCCATTCATCGGAGGAATCCCCCAAGTTATCCAAAAAGCCTTTAAATCATTCGAAAAATTCATACCTGCATGTCGTTTCATTTAGATGATGTACTGTAAATGCTTGATGCAAGAGACCCATTAGGTTGCCGTAGTTTTAAGATACGTAAAGTCATGCGAGTGTGCGATTATTTATTTTTGTAACTGGCTTCAACTGGCTCAGAATTTTTTTGTAGTTTAAAGTTACTCTCGCGTCTTGAGCTCTTTTATCAATTATTCTGAAAGATATTTTTTGATTTTTACAAAAAAATATTTTGAAGTTTGAAGAGGCGGTTTTGTCTGTTGGCAGCAAGAAAAAACTTGTTCTCGTCTTGAATAAAATCAGTAGGTACCCTTAAAACATTAACACCACCACCCCTTCTGTTTGTTGATGAAAATGGTAGTAAAGCTATCATGTTATTTGGGGTTGCATGCCCCCTAAGAAACATTTTAAAATGATAATTAATACGCACACACACCTTCCCCCAAGAATCATTCTAACTAAAATGGTATTTCATACTGTAGACAACTGTTAAAATAAGTATTAGAGGCTTGGAATATGCATAGAAAACTGAGTAAGAAGTGGAACCTATCATTTCAAAGCAATTTTATACCACTGCCATTTACATCTGAGTTATGTGCGTTTTCATTGAAACATTGGAATTAAAATAAATTACTTACCACCATGTCAACTCCGTTTGGCTTTGCTTTTCTTGTTCCTGTTTGTCACGTGTGAAGTATCCTGTTACTTTGCCAGGTCAACTCCGTTTGCTCTTTATTTTCTCTTCCATTGTTTGTCACGTGTGAAACAACCTGTCATTTTGTCATGTCAACTCCGTTTGTCCTTAATTTTCTTGTCCCTGGTTTATCACGTGTGAAGTATCCTGTTACTTTGTCATGTCAACTCCGTTTGCCCTTAATTTTCTTGTCTCTGGTTTATCATGGGCAAAAGCAACTGTTGTATTCATATTTCACTCGTCGTTGACAATATTTAGATACACATTTTATGAAGCTTTGCTTATTATTTAAGGAAGTATTGTATAGAAGTACTTATAACATTTGGATACATAATTTATAGAGCTTAGTTGATCATTCAATTTCATTTCAAAAGTAACATTCATCTGTTAGCCTATAAATCTACAATAGCCCGAGGACCTGGCACCTTTAGCTTGGCAATGATGCAGCCCTTTGGAAAATCTGCACACCTCCTGTCAAATAAGCATTGATGCGCCTATGATCACGACTTACAACATTTGGCAGACGAGGCAAATGGCTATTAGTGCACGTTTTTTTATAAAAAAATATGTATCTACTGGGAATTGTCTGCAGTCTCCAACCACGAAGTAGTTTTGATAGTAGCATATATTTTGTTAGATTTGCTGTCAGTGGTAAAACTCATATGGTAAGATGGGAAACATGCGTAATTCAATAATCCAACTATAGCACTGTGTTATCCTTGCATCTGTGTCATCGCAGAGGCGTAGCTAGAGGAAGGCGTCGGAGTACATATGTTCCCGGGCGCCAAGGTACAGGGGCGCCAAAATGAGGATTACAAAATTTTTACAACAAGGGTAAAAAACCGGTCAAAAGCAAGATTTCAGCAGCGGCTGTGGCAGACGCAGTGAACTCGACATGATAGCCGAAAGCAAATGGAATGATAGCAACTGGAATGATAGCCGAAAGCAAGCATTGAAGCCAAAAAAATATTTGTCGTCATCGCACGTCAGGCTCTAGTCTCTCGCGTGTTCATTCTAATTTTTTTAAATCATTTGTCCCTTGCTAATGGTAAAGTTCGGATCTTGTTCACAGCGTGAAAATAACGAAATTTTTGGAATGAAAAGGTTCACGTAAAGTGAATCAAAGTGATGAATCGAGAAGCAAGGTGAGGTGAACCTAGTTAAACATATAAAAGTCTTTAAGGATATTCAATTGTTGATATCAAGATGACAATCATTTAGTATTTCAAGCACTATCAAAATCGATGAAAATGACAATCGCTCTGCAAAAAGTAAAAATGCGAGTTATAGACTCAATATTTTTTATGAAACTGGATATTCAAGTTTCTTTTTTCTTCGGAAAAACAGATCTTTAAATCCACTGAAATGACAAAAAAAGACAAACACTGTCTGACACCGTTTAAAAATTTACCTTCCGATGTAAGAAAATTTTTTGCTTGAATATTTTCTCGTCATATTTTCTTATTGTATTGTCTTTTTAGCATACAGTGTAATTTTCAGTTGGCTTTTCCTCGTTACAAGTTGTAAGTTACAACGAACTCACTTTAGTAAAGTTTCAGCTGTAAAAAATAACCTTTTGTGAAGAGTTGGCCTCGTGTGTTGTTTGTCGTGATGTTGTTTATATGTTTATGCTTTTGCAATTTGTATTCAAATTTATATTGGCCGTGTATGTTTGACACTCAGGGGAATGAAACTGACGTACAAACCGCGTGAATATTCGACTTTGGAGGACCGGAACTGACGTACAAACCGCGCAAGAGACTACGACTTTGGCTTTAATTTTATATCTATAAAATGTATTGTCGTTATCATTCCAGATATATATATATATATATATATGGAGTTCACTGGGCAGACGTCATCTGATACGCTTGCCCAATGACTACTGTAGATATAAACACATACATATACGGAAGGGGGTATATTTCTACAGTTATATGTCTTCTAGTTTCATTTGGTCAATTTTTACCGATGGTATAACATTATAAAGCTGATTTTCACTGCACTCAGTGATATAATAAAATATTTTTTAATTTTTTTTAGTCATCTCAGGAAGAAAAAGAAGTGGAGCTGAAGGTCGCAAAAGAATAAAGGAAACCGAAATAGCATCCAAAAAAACGAGTATATTATTTGCAGGTTTTTAAAGAAAGCCAAGAAAAAAACTGAAGCTGCAATCTTCAGTTCTTCAGAATCAGAAGACTGCGGTTATCAACCACCTGTTTCAGAGCATGTCGATGCTAGTGATAAAAACATTGATGACTTGGATTAAAAAACGATTCAAACAGATATTACTATAGACACTGGAAAAAACACCGAAAATACTGAAGACCAAGAGGTCCAACATAATGACGAGTATGTTGATAGTAACGGGGAAGATGAAGCAGAAGAACTTTTTGATACAGAAGTTGCAAATACAAATACTCAATATGATGTGGCTCCTGCTGTACTAAAGTTTCATGATGTTGGTTACTTAGGCCCGGTTCAAACGTCGCATTTTACATGCGCCGAATCAAATCTGAGTTTTAGTCGACTAAAATAGTTTTATGCGTAGTTTGATTCAGACGTCGAATTTAATAGTCGCATTTATTATAGTTATGCTTCCACTTTTTCATAGTTTATTCATTTTCTTGTACTAATTTCCTAAAATGGCGAACAGAAAAATGTTGAGTTTATGCATTTCAAATATGATTCGTGTTAATAGGAAAAGACGAATATTGATGCATGTGACAGCAAATAAACTATTGTAAACGAGACGGCAGCTTCTGCAAATTTCCCATGTTTTTCTACCGTTAATTGGTCAAAAGCCTTCATACGTAGCCTCCTTATCGATCATGTCGAAGACAAGATAGAAATTCCGGCTGGTGGAAGAAAGTTTGGAGTATTTATTCTGATCTTCGATTCAAAAAAACATTTCGTGTATCTCGAGGAAACTTTCCTTGTACATATAAATTTTTTGCACTTTAAACAAGTGTATTTTGTTAAACTTGTGCACGAAATACAAGGGCCGTTACCAACACTCGCCGCCGCCATGTTTTTACAACTTTGCGCATGGCATTTAGCATGGAAATAATTGATTTTTGCTTAGAAATATCTTAAAATAAATTATGCATTAAATTCGGCTCATGTAAAATGCGACGTTTGAATCAACATCGAATTTCCGTCGAATATTCGACTAACTCAGTCGAATATGCGACTAAAGTCGCATTAAATTAAAATCCGTCGAATTTAATTGATTCAAACGTCGCATTTTACATGCACATAATTCTTGCATTTGATTCGGCGCATGTAAAATGCGACGTTTGAGCTGGGCCTTAGAATTTGACGAAATGACAAAGGTTCCGCGAGTATCACAATTTCTTCACAATGAAATAATTACTCTCGAATCCTTACCTTTTCAGCATACAGACAAACTATCATCAGTATACGGAGAACGTTCGATTACATCGGCATGGTTTAAACGTCAACTGGCGAATGGAGAGGAAGTAAATCGGTCATGGCTGTTATATTCACCAATCAATAAAGCTGCCTACTGTTTCTGTTGTCTACTTTTTACATCATCGACTTCGAATTCGCGAGCTGCCTTTGAATTAAAAAACGATTTCAACAAGTGGAGAAAGGCAGAAAAACTAAAATTTCATGAAAACAATCCTAGTAAACGCATGGCTTTTACTAAATGGAAGGAAGCTGAACGACGGCTAGTTGGTGGTACAGGAATTGACGCAGTCGTTCAAGCCCAGATTCATTTGGAAAATCAGCGCTGGCGAGATATATTACAAAGAATACTCAGCTGTATTAAATTTATCGTTTCACAAAATTTGGCACTACGTGGTCATGAGGAAAACTTGAATGCCCAAAATAATAAAAATATTGGAAACTTTCTCGCGCTGATCAAACTCGTTTCTCAGTATGACCCATTATTGGCAAAACACGTCCAACATGCAGAACAAAATCCGCGATCAGTTTCCTATTTGTCATCCGAAATTCAGAATGAACTTATTCATATACTTGCATCAACTGTAAAGAGCAAATTGTTAAGTGATATCAGGAAGAACAAATACTACGCAATCTTACTTCACTCAACTCCTGATTTAAGACATCGTGAGCAACTTTCTCAGGTCATAAGATTTGTGGATGTGGATTTTCAAACTAAAAAAGTAACTATCAAAGAGTCATTTTTAGGATATATCGAAATACATTCAAAAAATGCAGCAAGCCTAGAGAAAGTCGTGGTCAAGAGATTGAAATCTGATGAGATACCTCTAGCCGACTGTCGAGCACAATGTTACGACAATACAGCTGTGACGACTGGGCATATATCTGGCCTTCAACAACGAATATATGACAGAAATCACAGAGCACTGTTTGTGAACTGTGATAACCACAGCTTAAACTTAGCAAGAATACACTCAGCTAAGCAAGATCCAGTTGTCGTCACATTTTTTGCGACAATTGGTTAGAAAGAGTTAAAAGAGCTCTTCCGATAATAGTAAAATGAGAGTCTGAAACACGCTGGAGTGCACGATCACAATTTGTTAAACCTATCCATGAAGGATTGAATGAACTAGTAAGATTGCTAGAAAAATCATGGGAAGACTCTACTATGACCCCTGAAACTAGAAGTGGTGCAAAGCAGTTACATGCCCGCGTATTGAATTTTAGTTTCATAGTTTTATTACAATTCTGGAATGCAGTTCTTGGGAAAATTGATCGAGTACAGAAGCGCCTACAGGATCCTACAATGAATTTTAAGGAAGCTGCAATTGATATTGAATCTTTGGAACAAGAATTTGCCACGCTTAATGATGGTTTGAGCCAAGCTGCTGTAGAAAACGCCAAAGCAAAATGCTCGACCTGAGGGATTCAGGTGGACAGAAGAATCAAACGAGTTAGGAGAATGCCTGGAGAACTGGCAAGAGATGCAGGACTTTCATCGGAAGAAGAAATTGTGCGCGTTATGAAGAATGTATTTGATCGGCTTTAACATGAGATATCAACACGTTTTTCACGACTAAAAGACCTGAACAATAAATTTGGATTTTTGCTGGACGTTAAGACTCTTCTATCTGGCACAGATGAGGATGCAATTCGTCGAAATTGTGCAGATTTTGCAAATTTCTACAACACGGACATCAATGGCTACGAACTTTTCATCGAAATTGGTGATTGCAGAATGCTGCTCCGTAACCGAACTGAAGCTCTACCAAAAACTCCCTTGGATCTTCTTGGTTTTATTCAGTTTTATGGAGATGACATATTTCCGAATTTGCGAATTTCACTACAATTTTTGTTAACAATAGCAGTTTCAATTGCAAGTTGTGAGCGGTCGTTCAGCAAATTGAAACTGATTTTGTCGTATCTGAATGCATTAATGGGACAAGATCGTATCAGTGATCTTGCTCTTCTTAGCGTTGAAAGAGAAAAATTGGAAACAACAGATTTCGATAACGTGATTGACCAGTTTGCGACAGTGAATTCAAAAAAATAAATCTATTGCAGACTATGTGAATTATCTTTGACAATGACTGAATGAGTCATATGCAATAAATTGTATAACATTGCTTCTTCTTTAAAAATAATGGTCCATTGAAATGTGAACTGTATTTCCGTATACAGTAAGGTATACCATTTTTTGTTGAAGAAAATGCGATTAAACACGCAGGAGGGGGCGTTAATTTTATAGTTTGCCTTCGGGCGCAAAATACCCTGGCTACGCGTCTGAACATAGTTAAGTTAGCTCACTTAATTAAAAATTATAGTATATATGACGGATTGGTTGTGCTTAAAAAATTCAAACCACCGCCAGGAGGTACATTTGAAGTTGTATTTGAAAATTTGTTCTTAATGTTAACCAATAACTCCAGCAAACAAATTAACCACTCGTTTCGCTCATTCTAAATGGGTATTACTCAGAGTTCTAAATTTTAGAATGCGGAAGATAGCCAATTTGGATTGCTTTCTGTGCTATCTAAAGGCTATGTTTGTCTCTCCTGACCTCAATATCTCTGGACACTGTTAGTGTGAGACAGAAAAGATGGCGCTTAGTAGGAGCGGCAATCGCAGGGTAAAAACCATACTCTTTGACTGTGAAGACATACTCTGCGTCTGGGAAATTTAGTAGGAAAAATATTTCTCTCTCTCATAATGTTGTTCTTCCCATTCGCACGATCGATACATTTGAAGGCTTTCAAAAAACCTTAACGAAGGTACAAATAATTTACGTGGAACTGGATCTCGATATGAAAGGAGGAGAGTGAATGAAAACGAATCCTGGAAGTGTTTGCAAGATAATTTAGTAAAGTCGTACCAGTGAACTCCATATATATATATATCTGGAATGATAACTACAATACATTTTATAGATATAAAATTGAAGCCAAAGTCCTAGTCTCTTGCGCGGTTTGTACGTCAGTTCCAGTCCTTCAAAGTCGAATATTCACGCGGTTTGTACGTCAGTTTCATTCCCCTGAGTGCCAAACATACACGGCCAATATAAATTTGAATACAAACTGCAAAAGCATAAACATATAAACAACATCACGACAAACAACACACTAGGCCAACTCCTCGCAAAAGGTTATTTTTTACAGCTAAAACTTTACTACAGTGAGTTCGTTGTTACTTACAACTTGTAATGAGGAAAAGCCAACTGAAAATTACACTTTATGCTAAAAACGCAATACAATAAGAAAATATGACGAGAAAATATTCAAGAATAAATTTTTCTTTCGTCGGAAGGTAAATTTTCAAACGGTGTCAGACAGTGTTTGTCTTTTTTGTCGTTTCAATGGATTTAAAGATCTGTTTTCCGAAGAAAAAGAAACTTGAATATCGGTTCATAAAAATGTTGAGTCGATAACTCGCATTTTACTTTTTACAGAGCGATTGTATCTTTCATCGATTTTGATAGTGCTTGAAATACTAAATGGTTGTCATCTCGATATCAGTAATTGAATATCCTTAAAGACTTTGATATGTTTTAAAGGAAAACCGCAGCGTAAAAGCAGATCGACTAAGTTCACCTCACCCTGCTTCTCGATTTATCACTTTGATTCACTTTCCGTGAACCTTTTCATTCCAAAAATTTCGTTATTTTTACGCTCTGATCAAGATCCGAACTCTAACATTACCAAGTGATTTAAAAAAATTGAAATGAACACGCGAGAGACTAGAGCCTGACGTGTGATGACGAATGATGACGACAAATATTTTTTTGGCTTCAATTTTTGGCTTCGGTTATCATTCCAGTTATTCAAATGTCGAGTTCACTGAGTCGTACATCAAAAATTGTGCCATGTTGCCAGGACAACTCTGCGTAAAATGTTTAGAAGATGGGATACCAGCAAAAAAAGCAGAAATTAGATGTCGTGATTGCAGTCACGGACAGTTCTACTGTTTTGAGTGTGCGGAATCCCTTCATCGAACGAGGAATGTTTTCCATTTGGTTGAAGTATGGAAGGTAAGCTTAATTCTTTCTGGCGGCACAGATGAATCCCTATAAAATTTGCCTGCCAGCAAAACATAAACAAGTTAAGTCGTCTATTAGAAGGCAATTCTAGGTGATTATTTCCAAAGTCAATTCTTCAGATGAAATATTTTTGCTTTTACATTTGGAATTTGGCTTGTTAAGCTCTAGTATTCATCAAATGCTGGCAATTTTTTACAACCATGTCTTAACTCTAAAGTAACTTAATCTGTAGTATTTTGTTGAAACTATCAATCATTTTCAAGAAGGATATGCTGCTATATGCTGTGCATGGTGCCTTATAGAATGTATACATGTTCTTATGCTTAAATAACTACTCTTTAGACTGATTGTGAAATGTTTGTTCCATTACTTTTTGGTGGTATATTACGTGACAGTCAGCATGCTAACTGCTCTTCAACACAATCGCGTACTATAATATGTGTGGATGGAAAGGTACAGTATGGCAACAATAACAGTATTTTGACTTTGACTACATGTAAATGTGTATATGTTAGTAATACTGTTAAGCATTAGCTTCATTTAGGCCAATAATTTCTATGTTAATTATTTGCATATCAATTAATCCAATTTTTAATCTCATACAAAATTTAGGTCGGCAGCATTTAAAAATTGTTGAATTCTGTCAGTGTATTAAGGATGCTGAAAAACTAATTAAACTCCAGCTGTGGCCATGCTCATCTTCTAAACCCAAAATTGCATTTCACTTTGACTTCGTGGATTTTGCTGAAAAATTCTTGCTCGAGAGCCATGTATCCTTGCACAAATTTTGCAGCACTGTTGAAGTTGAATATCCTGAAATGCTACCTAGACTGGTATGTATTTCTCATAAACCTGAATTGTGTACCCATATGATTCGTTTATGCAAAAGTTTTCAAATAATTCAATATAATTTTTCTCGACACCAACCAATGCTTTTGAGATTTCCTACAACAAATGCTCAAACTTATTGTCATCTAAACTAGTTGTGGTGATGTGACCAAACACTTTGTTTCGATAATACTTTATTTTTGCAATATTTGCTGAGACTGAGGTATCTGAAGTGGAAGGAAGATTATTCCATCCACTAGCTGGCGCTGTTAGTTCACATATATTTCGCATTAAGACCATCAATATGGAAATATCAAAGTTTTCAATGTCTGGTGAACCAGTTGATTGGTAAAGAAGATACCATTGCTCTTTGCCGATGGCTTTTTGTCTTTTAGTGAGTTCAATGTACTATATGTAGGAGAATCATTAAGTGAAGCGGCTAAATTTGATGGTTTCGATAAAGAGTGTAATTTATGTTTAAAGGATTCCGTTCCTTTACTTAAGAAAAGTTTACTCAAACAAGTTCCGCTTGCTTCGTCATTAAGATATGAATTTGAAGCCATTTCTTGAAATTCGCATTGAAAAGAAGAACAAAATATACTTAAAGTATAAGTTGACAGTCTCCTGAATACTTAAGAATGTAGAAAAGCAAAATCAATGGAAGTTTTTTTTGTAAGATTCATATTCTGATTAAACTTAAGTCAAACAGTTTATAATAGTAAGAATCTCCATTTAGTCATCAAGGCACTTTATGATCTTTATAAATAGGCTCCATCCGCTCCATAATTACATGAAGTATTTAGGTTTTATCTTTATGTGCAATTATGAACACGAATGTTTTACAGTAATTGCAATTGTCTACTAACAGTTGAATTGAAGATAAAAAGCAGCAAAAACTATAATTTTTATTGAATTACTTTTTACCATATTAAGAAACTATACACACAGAGTTTATTGACAATATCAAACCATCTAAAACCTACAGGTGCATCTATATATAATATGCCCTAAAGTATTTTTTAAAAATGGAGTTGTATAACAAGCCACTGTGACAAATATGATAACTGCTCAAAGACCGAAATATACGTTGGATTGACTGTTATTCTATTAATTAAAAATACGTTATACTAGCCACACCCAAGCCCATCTGCATTAAGACTTCACTCAGATTCCATTTCAAAATACCGATATTGAGTTTCATGCCGTTTTGAAATGTTTACACAATGCCGTTAGAGTTTTGTTCGGTTTTGGTGTTGTGTTCACACTACGCTGGACTGTATACCGGCTTTCAGTTCATTCGAGTTATATCAGTTTGAAGTCTACCTCATTTTGCTGACCATATTTATCGTTGAAATTGCTGTGTTCGAATATTTTACCGAGTAATTTTTGGCAAAGAAAAAAGTTTCGCTGAAATAAGGTTAAGCAATAACCAAGGTTAATAGCCAAGGAACACCTTGCAGATCTGAGCACGAGACCCCCTGCGGTTAGCGCATGGTATTAGATAATAGGATGCAGTGAGGTGCATGTCATTAGCAATGTACGTTTGCAGAGTTAAGAGCATTAATTTTTTCACGGCGTTGTTTGATAAAAAAATAGAAATAAAATAAAAATGTCCTTGCCAAATTTTGTTGACAATCTCGACCTCAAACAAAGTGAAGCCTTTCCTCTGAATTTGACGCGAAGCGAATTTCGTGCGGGAATTCAGTCTATAGTGCCCGATGCTCTTGCAAGGGCGTTGGCTATAAGAAAAGAAAACAATCGAAGAGCAACGCTTTCTGGATTAGAACAGCTAGTTGAGGTGTCTTTTGATTCAGCCAAATCAGGTAAGTTGTCTACTCCATTGTTTGTTGGCATGTCCTCTGAATTACCAAATCAAAATAGTGACACTAATGTTATAACTACCATGTCAGCCGCATCAACGGTACCCTTATCGGCTGCGATTACCACCTCTCATTCAGGGCTTGAGATTATTGAACTTAATTAATTTCTTATTGTGACTGCTGGCCGACCTCCAATTCCTTAAAAATTAGTGTGACCTATTGCATGATAATCTGAAGCCAACTGCAGTCACAGTATAGAGAACATAAAGTAGGGCAACTCCATTGAATTTTTTCATTCCACGCATATCTTATTACACATGTGATTACCATATTGGTAGCCAGTAAATTGCATTTTCTGACCAATTGGATTGACGATATGGCAAGCGGCAGCTAGAAAACTAATTAAATAAACAGAAGCAAGTTGCACAGCGAAGTGGCCCTAATGTTTTTTCCCTATACTGTGCTGCAGTTGATCCACCTTCTTTCACGATGAAGGTGGAGCAATAATCCCGTCAAGACGTCAAGTACATATATTTCGCGAAAGAAGTCAGAAATAAGTGATACATTGTCTTGGATAGAATATTTTAACGCGTACGTGGCGGTTATAACCGCATCCCACCCAAATCGAGCGCGAGATTTGCTGGCTTACATGGCTTTGACTATTTGCGTTGCGAAGCAATTCCCTGGACGCGGTGCTGGCACAACTACGACTGCGCATTTCGTCTTGAGGCGGCCGTCACAGGTTTAAGCAACTGGAGTCAAATCAACTCCGACTTTTATCATTACCATACTGCAGCTTCTGGGCAAGCAATTTTACATCGTGAGTCGCGCATGCGGGTGCCTAGGGGTGATCCAGAGGCATCAATCGTATGTAAATCATGGAATAACGGTCATTGTATTAATTTATACGAAAACTATAGATTTCGCCATAAAAACGACAAATTATGAATGGGGGGGGGGTATACACTGGAGAATCAACTGCCGCAAATTCCCTCAAAAGCATGGGAGAAGTCCTGTCATCGAGCCAAATCGCAGGAGAGCAAAACGCGATTAATCATGCTTGTGACAGTTTTGATTACAATTGTTTCCTTAGAACTACCTTTAAAAAATATATTTCTGATATTTCCGATTTTTCGCCAGTTAATGTGGATAAATTTGCATTGTACTTAGGTAACCATCTCGACCAACAAAAAGTTGATTATATTCTGACAGGTTTTTTGAATGGTTTTCGGCTGGGTTTTAAAAATAGCGCCAAATTCTTAAATCTGCGAAAACAATTGTGGATCTACTGTTGACCATTTTACTATTATAGACGAATATTTAGCTGAAGAATTTAAGATGGGGAGGGTCTACGGTCCAACATAGCAGCCTGCATTGGATAATTTGCAAGTCAGCCGTTTTTGGCGGTTTCTCAAAAAGGATGGTGCGGCTGGCGTCTTATCCTCGATTTTTTCTTTCCAAACGGTTGCAGCGTTAACGATGGCATAAGTAAAACGACTTTTCTTTGACCTATAGTAAAGTGTCTGACTGTCTGAGTCCGATAACGTGCTGATCTTCTTGGGGATCGAATTGGACTCCGTTAGCATGTTAGCCTTACTCCCCTTGAAAATGAACTTATTAGTCATCTAAACGCTTGGGAGAGCAAAAGATGATATAAGTTAAAGGAGCTGCACTCCTTAGTTGGGAAACTTAATCATGCTTGCGCTGTTCTACCATATGGGCGGACGTTTGCCAGTCGCTTTGCTAAAAGGACATTCTTGCGGAAAGTCACGTTTTATCCGCCTAAACTAGGAATGCAAGCTAGATATCACGTGGTGGTGTTCACTCCTGCCAACGTGGGACGGGATTTTCTTTTTTAACTTGCCTGACTGAGTGCCTGTGGCTGACATGTTTATTTCAACTGATGCATCCGGGGCTTAGGATACGGAGCATATATAAGGTGAATGGTTTCAGGGGACCTGGTCATCGACACAAAGCTCTCGTAGCATTGCTTATATAGAGCTGTTCCCAATTCTGTCAATTTCATAGAGTTTTGTCACTGTTCTGGCGGGCCGAACGCCCATGGATCCCCTTTACCAACTTCAGAGGAAACGCTGATGTTTTTTGCGGGTAATATAGCATAGTCAATCACTTTACTCATACGAGATAAGTAACGACAAAGAAAGCTTTGGATGTTTGCACCATCAACGCGAGATAAGTAACGGCAAAGAAAGCATCGGGCATGGCACCACTGCTGTTTTTGGCTTGCAATGTTGAACTTAAAATAGTCGCACGGATTGGGTGGGTGGAGTAGGTTGAAAACTTTTTTTAATTTCAGTAGTGCCTTTGGATGGGAAATTTCTGGGAAATTCCCTATGGTGGTCATGTCCTAAAGGAGCAGGTTAAAGGATGAGCCTGAACTCCAAGGCAGTCAGCCTAGCTTAATCGCGTCTGCAGCTAACCATCCTTCACGTAGGTATGACATTATAATGTGACGTCGGGTATTAACTGAAAATAAGTCATGATTGAAACTCTTTAAGGTAAGATGTTTATACGTAAAGGAAACGGTATAGCTTCGTACCGTTTTCATATTATTACGGCTACACGTACCGTTTTTAAATAATTATGTTTAGCGTTACAGTTTCATACTTTTCAAGCCGGCATCGTGTGAACAAGACCCCAAATCTTAAGTAGACAAAAAATATTCGCGAGTTTTAGCTCACCTAGGTAAAGAAAATATCAAACCAAGCTCAGTAAGAGAATTAATCAAGTGTCCCCATATCCTCCTTAAGAGAATAAGTTCCACACGTTGTATGTACTAATAATCATTTATCAAAGTTTTAAGCATCACAATTTAAAGCGGCCAAATTATCCCTCATTTTGACAATTAATTGCAACAATAAGCCACGTAATATTTCTTGTCTTTTTTAAATCAGGATATACAAACTGTTTTAATAAAAAACAAGTAGACAGAGAAGATTGTAGTCAACGATGTCTAATTGAGATGAACAAGCAATTTCAAAATAAATTCACTATTTCAGACATAAATGTCATATGTAGCTACATAGAATTTAGTTGTTTAGACCACATCTTTGTATTCACATAAATAATTTTATTTTAACACCAACACATCATCAACAACCATAAATATTTACCAAAGTTTTACCAAACTATCTGAATGATAGGGCTTATTTCTTGTACTGACAAGCACATTTTCCCATCATTATAGTTTTAACGAGTATCATGGGAAACGTTTGTGTTACAATGTATCTTCTTAGTAGAGGGCTGCATTGTTTTCTCCTTAAATATTCAACTGAGGAGTGAAACTAGAACGCTAAGTGTGGGGTGAATATTCAGCTCTTCCCTGCTGATTCCTTTTGAAATTACAATCGCTCACAATTCAAATCAGTGAAGAAAAGCTGAATATATGAATATTACCACCCCCACCCTCCACTTAACGTTTTAGTTTTGCCCCTGTTCTAACTTTCGTTGAAGTTGATCTGTCCGCTTCAAATATTACACGACTTGAAACTAAGCAACATTGCAGTAAACAAAGATTGTGAATTAAGGGTTCGTTTCCTTTTTTGCTTTCTTGTTAGTTTTTTTCGAATGAAAATGAGAGTACTTCGTAGATAACTGTGGGTTTTATCACATGATGCATCATATATAGCTATTAAAATTTTTTCATTATTTGAGAAATTTTTTGAGATGCGTCCAATACTCCAAACGATTAAAGCTGACTGAAATTTCTCTGAGGGTAATGTTTTTATTTTTTTGAAAGAGCTTTGTAAACGAACTAGCTGTGTATTTTGTGTTTGTAATTTGTTAATATACACTTAATGCCGGTACGTATGCTCCGAGGGAAATATTGAGTTTTGTTTTTCAACGAGTCTTAATGTTACATAAAGCTAAAGGGAAAATAAGACTCGCTATTTCCCGAGGGAGCATACATTAAGTGTTTTGTTGTAGATTTAGATAATAGATTTTTATAGCTTTTCAATAAATCAACGTCATTCGGGAGAGATTTGTCTGGAAAATTTCGTTGCAAAATGCTACAAGGGTGATAAGTGATCAGAGCATTTTTTGTCGACGCCTTTTTGTAGCTGCAGGCTGAGCTTCCGCTGTAAAGACCGAGCAAGCAAGGTAAATAAAGCGTTTATTACTTTTTATGGGCATCATTTGACCTGAACCAAAACTTTCCTATTTCTTTTTGACTGTTTTTGCATGAATTGGCTTTTACTCCTCAAGTTTTCGTCTATATAAAATAAATAGTCTGAAACTGTATCGTCCAGTTAGTAAAATTAATTTTCCGAGTTTTTTTCCTCCGATTCACAATCGTAAATGTGCTTTTTGTTTCGCTTTTTCCTTTTTACAAAACTTGCTTTAGGACCGTCAAATAGGGCCGTCAAATATGTTGCTGAGGCAAATGAACTGCGCAATTTCACCGGATGCTTACTACCATGTTATAAAAGACTTAAATGGTTTTGTAATTTCATCGCAAATATTGGATTTTGGTCTTGCGCGCAAGGCAGACTACGAAATGACGGGATACTTTGCTACAAGACGGTACAGGCCGCCCAAGATCATGTTAAATTGGATGCATTACAACCAAACAGGTTTGAAATCAGAATCCCTGATTATCTAACTGTGTCGTTTCTGCTATACCAGGTTATGGTTATTTTCAGTTATAACCGCAAATGAAACCACGGAATGTTGCTATTTTACAAACAGCACAATTTTCAAGTCATAAGGATGAAGCCCTTTTAGATTGCAGAACTGCCGCAGATTACAAACAATCACAAATTTTCCAAACATATTCATTTAATGTTGTCATCTTTGTAATATTGTCTTGACACTTGATTGTTAAGCTGCGTTAAATGAAATATTGCGAATACTGATAAGAAGACAAAAACAAAAAACTTTACGTCTATGCCAATGCTACCGTTCTTACAGTCAAAGAAAATGCATTTAGAAACTTAAGTCAACAATTATGATTTAGTTGGCAAGTTGTTATAAAGTTCTCCCTATTCTTTGATATTATTTCTTTTGAATTGAACTCTGGCAGAAATCGCATCTTTAATGGTTTGCATGTTTGCCAAAGTGTTATACTTCATAAGATGATGGAGTCGGTCAAAATGTTCCTTGGTGTATTCAAACTTGAACGATGAATATGGTTGACTGGGGTCGTCAAATATTGGGAAGTTACCAAAGTCCTTCTCCTCTTTTGTCACACGACGTACCCCTACAATACAAGAGATATTGTGAACAAAGAGAATAAAAGGAAAACAGAATGATTTTAAATTCATATGTCTTTAACGTACATATGCTTTTACCTGGTTTGCTGAACTCTCTAAATGTCTTGTTTACGATTGGAAAATGTAAAATAACTGGACACTTTGAATTGGAAGCATCTTGAAATACATAACATTCTTGAATCTCAGGTTTATCCAGCAATGTGTTTCCTTCTATAGGAGGAAACAGCAACCCACTTTCCTTCGCCCACTTTTCTGCTTTCAGAAGTTCCTACAAAGATATGGTGAGCATGACTTTGAGCTGATTTTCAAGATCTCTTCTTTACACAATGTCCTCGAAAAAAGTGACACTGTATAGAATCATTTTATTGTTCCTGAACCCTTTTCAAACGCGAGTTATTACGAACAAGAGAACTTAAATAAAGAAATATTGACATAGGCGTACAGGACGGTGAAGCAGGTGGAGCAGCCCCACAAGAAAGTTTATACATTGAAGAGTTGGGCAAATTTTTCACGTTAGTCGGGTGAAACTTCAGCACAACCTTATTTGTGAGCTGGGAAAATATTTACTGCCCCCCAAAAATTATAGCTCCCGTACGCCTGTAAATATTGATACAGGCACGTTGAGTAGTATGATTAGGAGGACACAAAGCCTGTTTCTCTTGGCAGACTTTTCAGTTTTACGAGTTGTTACATATACATGCATGTAGCTGTTATAAAATTTTTCAACTTATATAGAGCTCAAATATGCGCAAATAAAAGCGATCTGAAGTTATTAATTTACAATGCTTCGATGCATTATGTATCACATTCAAGCAATAAAATAATAGTTAAGACGCATCAATGTATTCAATCAAAGTCCGTCATACCAAAATAACTGAGTTGTCTTTATGCCATATCTAATGTTATTTGATCTTTTTATTATTATCTATTGCTACGACCAGTATTTCGAAGTAAGAAACTGATAAGTATGGTGAGTATCGAAGAGCTAAAACCGTCTCATATAACTCAACAATGTGTTGTGGGCCGTGTAGTCATCTGTATGATACAAATACATGCCGACATTTGCACCAGCGCATTGATGAACACAAAAACACGATAATTGGCAAACACGCGAGAAAATTACACAGTGAAATTCAGATCAAGATGAAAAAAGTTTTTCACTCTAAAATAAATGCCGTTGAGGCTTAGAATGAAATCATGAATGCCTGCTCTACAATATGTTTTTTTATTCAATAAGGATTGGATTTATTATTGTTTTTCAGTTGTTCTTTATTAGTTTGTAGATATTTTAGCTGTAGACATTCTAGCATAGCAGTGTTATTATTTTCAATTCACTATTTTTTCTAGAGCTCGGCTCTACTAAGTTTATTACAAATTGGACTTTGATTGAATAAGTAAATGCATTCTAAGTATATGAATTAATGGTTCCAACTACTGTTTTATTACTTCAAAATGTTGCAAGAAGCATCGAAACGTTGTAAATTAATAAATTCTCGATCGCTTTTATTTGTCCTAAAAATTGTTTAAAAAAATATTTATAGAGTCAAAAAAAAGTCCATTGTTTTTGACAAATTACAGACAAACATTCTATAATTAGCGCTTTGGGCATGAAGCAGCCGTATTTTAGATAGTTTTATGAGGTTATTCCTTCAGCGTATATCGACATGGAACTTTTGTGCGAAAGTGAGAGCGCTAAGTGTTGGATTTGTTACTGTAGATGATTCATTAAATTTGCAACTCACAGAAAATGGTTTTTCTTTATCTCCGCCGTCTCGTTGAGAAAAATCAAACGACAAAATTATTTCAACTTTTCGCTCAGGTCGTAGCAAAACTGGATATGGAGAGTTAAAGGCAATACCAGCGTCGACGAGGCAAATCGTCTTTTGATATCCCGTCACTTTGTTATAAGTATCATCTGGCAAATGATATAATCAATGTCAACGACTGATACATATTGTGAAAATTAAGCAAATGTTTCCATAAGTAACTCTATGCATGACAAGATTATTTGTAAACAGTTATAGTTACTTTGTTCTTTTTTGAATTCCAATCCCCGTAAAGCATTAAAAACCACTGCAGCTTTTCCTCGACGACTCGACATCACGTTAAATGGGTTTAGGGCTTCCAATAACCACCACTTATTACCTTCAGAAATGAACATGAAAGACGTTTGAAGTCATGCGCACAAAGCATCTTGCATAAAAAGCACTTTAAACACCATTTTAATGGAATCATGTACGACTTGTGGGGATCCACAAATTTTAAAGGATATAATAGAATATGTAAAGAAATAAAAAACAGAATCAAGAACGCAAAACCTTGATTTATAGTTATTGACCAATTTTATTTTTTCATCATAACTGCACAGTGTTGATTTTTGCCTATTTGAATAAATGATATTTGAAGACGTACTTTCGTATACATCTTCAGGTGACTTTGGCCCATCTTCGCTATCATTTTCTTTTTCGTCTTCGTCATCATCCTCGTCGCTGTCGTCTGCTTCAGTTTTGCATTCTTTTGCTTCCTTCAAAGCATGTTTGGCTGTGAAAGAGAAATGAAAAGCGAGAAAAGTATCGGAAACTCTTAAGAGAGATATCACACATTCTCAATCTTACCCATTTCGCTTTGAATTTCGTGATCTGACTTGTCGTCTTTATTAGTTAATGTGTTTAAAATTATGCTGAAAGCACTTCCCCAAATACCTAAAAATGAAACATCAAGATGGTTTTCTATAAAATCATTCTGAGGTTTTTAAGAAGTGGTGAAATTATTGGGTCGACCTTTGCTATGCAAAATTGTATTTGATATGCCTAAAATTCACTTTGGGCTCTTTAAAGATCTCTTTGCGAGAAAATTAGTTTGTAGCGAACATCACAGTGCCCCTCCCCCTTTCAAATTATTCAACTTATTGAAGTTTGATCTACCTTGCAAATACGACAGTTGTGGCTCTTTATATTTCTTTACAAGTTGTCCTTTGTAGAATTTCCCGCCAAAATCTTTTGTCTTTCCGAACACACCATACTTGGCAAAACCGTACTCATACGGTGTGAATTCAACCCATTCTAAAAACAGAGAAAATACAATAAAAAACTTTATTTCTTTTTTGTATGGCCGCTGTGAGTGGAATTTGAAAATAAATGCAGACTGTAATTCTACTCTGTTTATAGCACCGATTATTATTGAGATTTCCAAACAGTGCGTCCGCTGATCTACCAATACATGGAAAGCGACCTTCTTAGCTATATTTTCCACTTATAATTAGTTCAGAGGTCAGGTCATATTTAAAATGATTATAGCTACTAAATAAATTACGTTGAATGAAAACATTACCACTGAATTCTTTTGCCGGTTCATCCAGGCGCACGTGGACAGCGGCTGTGATAGGCAACGGAGCATGCGCATCTTTAACTCGATAGCATTGGTCGCTTAGTTTAGCGCCAGTGTTCTGTAATAGAGAATATCACGTTTATCAAACTATTAGAAACGTTTTACAAATGTGGTGTCCGATATGGCTGAGTGTTTCCAAATTATCAGTTTAAAACACAAATTACATGGCATCGATTCTAAATAAGTTTCTGCAAACGTTCGTCAAGAAGGTAAGAATGTAAAATACGTGTTTTGTATTTTATGTGCGTATCTCTAGAGAATCATTTGTCCACTGTAGAAAGAGTTTGTTGTGAATGTTACTGTGAAATTCCTAGATCCAGTGGGCATGGGCACACTTCGAAAATTGGGATTTTTTCTTGCTTCCATCGAGGAACCAGAAATTTTTAAGTGTCATGTTGCTGTACTAGTACTTATCAACTTTAGCATGTATGTCAATTGTATAACTGTAAACATTAAAGAGAAAAATCGATTATTTTATCTTGAATATATAATCAGAGAAAAGTGAAATCGATGTTATGTTTTTATGTCTTAGCTAATCAAAGCAAGAAGAGTGTTGCCCTCAACCAATTAGGTAGCGTCGGGGAGAAAGGTCTTTCACTACCCTTGGTAAACAATGGCGAACAACAAAGCTTGCTGAAGTTTCTCACTCGGATGACGAGTTTTTTGCGTTATGCACATCAAAAATAGTGCATATTGGTGTATGATTACTTTTTCTAATGCTAAATGTAGATAAATTTCATGTAATAAAGCAAAATGGCTCAGGAATCCGCGTCAAATTCTGGAGCTAATTGACGACCTTTACGTCGACAATTTGTCTTTCGCTGAAAATGTTCGCACTTCAGAGTGTTTTGTACCCATAACAGCGCTCTACAAATTCCATTGCAATTGTTACAGTCAGTTTTTCGTTGTCAAAATGCTGCGAAGAGAAAAGAACAGGCAAATAAGAATGAGAGAAAGAGAAACAAGACGATCATCATACGGAACTTTCAGTTTTGGCGACTTGTATTTCAGTATATGTAAGATTATTTGGTTCCAGTTGAATTTCAAAGCTACATTTCCTTTCAATTTTAGTTTATTATTCGAAAATTACTTCAAATACTACTCAGAATGGTTGTGATTCTTCGGTGTTTTTTTTTGTTCCGTAAAGTTAAGAAATGCGTGTTGTATGAATTAGTTTCCAATGTTGCTTAAAACTAACTAGAGCGATGTGTAATTTCAATATTAAACTATAATTTTGATAGATGATATCTGAGATATCGTGTTTGCTTTCTTATGTTATGCCATTTGTTGAGCTATGAGTCCATTTTTTCAATTTTTGAGCTTTGCTGTTTATTAACCTTTTTATATTGTAGTTGGGCTGTCATGTCCAACATTCACAAGTATACTTGACATACAGTATGACAAGGCTCCAAATGTGTACTCATATTGCAAGTAATGACGCAGACAAGAAAGCTTCTGAACATAAATTTTGACGACTAAGACGCTCAAAGTCATAACTTTTCACAATGGATCTGGACTCACGGCTGACTTAGCATTTTCATTAACAAACTAAAGCAGAAAATATAATTGGAGCATAGTATTGATGAATTTTGGTTTAATCAATGCCCTTTTTTCGTTTGTTTTGTGAAATACTAGTTTGAAAACGTTGATATATATGCTTTTGAAATATTCTTAAAAATATACTATTGGATGTTTTATAAGCAGTCGTTTTATCACATATACTTTTCATGTTTTCTTTGTGATGACAATTTTAAACTGGTGCACTTCAGATTTTTTTTAAAGATTTCTTTACATCATAACTCATTTCCTGTGTTACATGTTTGTAGATGTTGATCGTCCAGGTTAGTAAGTCCTGAGAGGGAGTCATATTTGACTCTGACGATGACTACCGCTAAGGTTGTCGAAACGTCAGTCAACAACAACAAAAACAGCCTATCTCAGGACTCTACTAACTAACCTGGATGATATGCATCTACAAACATGAACGATACTCCCGGGCTCAAACCAGTTTATTATTATTTCTTGTGTGATGTTTTGGAGGCTATGTGCAAGCGTAGCGAATTTGTTTCAAGATGGCGGACATCGTTGTTCAACAACGCAGTCAAGCAACGCTCATTTTCTACTTAATGTGCAACTTATAGATTTGACATACCTTCGGCAAATGATGAATATAATATAAACTAACTATTTCGTAAAATTCAGCTGTTTCCTCCATGGATGCATGGCAATGTTATTTCGAGACGACTTTTTCCGATTGGGCCCATGGTCTACTTCAATCGTTGCAATATATTCAACTTCACCTGGTCTTTAATTATTGTACATAGAGTCAAGAGTGCAGATTAGACGTATAGAATTATAGGCTTTTGTAGATTGTACTCGACCTTAAAACCTTTTGTTTGCTTATTTTTTTACATTGGATTAAAATTTTGCAAAACAACATGAAGAATAAGACCAATTTTGAAGTCTGAATCGACCAACTCCGTTAAATTTGTTTACTCATCTAATTTTTTCAAAAGACAAAAACGTGTGTTGCAAATACCAACAAAAGCGAGTTCTTACATCAAGTAAGCTTTCCCCAATGAAATATCCAAATAAGTCCACCAATTTGGTGATTTTTCCTCGTTTTTCTTTTGCTCTCAAGCGCGAAATAAAATTCAGCTTAAGATTTTCCAATGGACTTTTGTTAAATCTTTCCCGCAATTCATCGGCCATGTTATTGCAAGTGATGCTTGTTGGCCAGGCGGGTTTGTGATACAGTGTTGATAAGTACCTTAAATATTAACAACAGCATGGAGATGGTTTAACATGTATAAAAAAATATTAAATTATTTTTTCACAAATCGGCGCGGGCAGATTGCAAGCCTTTCCCACAATCTGATTGGCTAAATAGCAACAGGCGGAACTGTAGCAGCGGGTGGAATTTTACGGTATTTTACCTTATAGTTTCGTTTTCTTTTGTTTCGTTCTTTTTTGTTTCATTTTCTTTTGTTTTGTTCGAATAATCAGCCAAATTTTGGCTGTAATTATTTACTTTAAGTCAATTTTGAGTTTTTTAAAGCAAAATTAACAGTAAAATTTTCATCGTTTTATTTTGCCGCCATTGTTGAATCTGACTGTACAATTCAATTAGACTGTTGCCTTTAGCAAAATAAACATACACGTTATATATATTACTCTATAGGTCGGTCTGGATAGAAAAATATTTCCCCTTCGTCTCAATAACGTCCCTTGGCCTGCGGCCTTGGGGTTGTTTAGAGACCTCGGGAAAATTTTTTTCAATCCGGATATCCCACCCGATAAATAATATTTATTTCATTCATCATTATATAATTGCAAAGTTTGAAATCATGTTTAAGACACTTCATTAACGTAGCTATAAAAACTATAGTTACATACCATGATGAGCCAGAGAGTCCAGCTACATAGGTAGCACAATCCAGAATACACGATTCTTGAAGTGCGCTAAATACACCTGATAATCCACATGCAGCCCTGTAGCCACCTCCTGATCCCATTATTGCAACCACAGGTACCTGAATTTGAGGTATAAGGAAAATAAAGACTCTGTGTTCAGTTTCAAAATTAACATTGTCTCAATATAAAGCCAATAGACGACCTCGTTTTCTGTTTTTGGACCGTATTCGTCTCCAAGAACTTCGACCATGTGTTGCAGTATTAGGTTATTCCTTTTGTGCAGAAATTCTTTTTCTTCTTCACATAAATCATAACTCAGTCTGAGTTCTTTTTTCATACTTAAAAGATCAGCAAGATACTGATAGATACTTATATAAATGGCAAAAATTGAACATCATTCTCTTACTCTGTTTTGATACTCAACTTTAGTTCAAGACTTGTTTTCTACACAAACACAAATATGAATGTATGAACAATGCCAAAAAATACATAACATAATCTTTAGAAAAAAAAATTTTTTATAATTCTTGTTTTATACCTAGTCATTTAAAGGTTACTTTTGCTCTTTAAATTTTACTTTTTTCATTAAATTTTGCATAACTCGATACAATTTTCTCAGGAAAGAAGGAAATGATCCGTTAATAAATGATGTTAAAAGAAAAATATGGTTTTTAAAACTAATTTTGTCATTTCCCCCCACCTCGTTGATTCTCACAGATCTTGAAATTACTTGATTCACAGGGAGTTTATTCAGTTCAATGGTTCTAGAACCAATAAAATCGTCGGAGAGAAAGTCGTCATCGTTCATTGTGATTTCTGAAAACAAGCCATAAACATCAAATAAACTCAATGCAAATTGCTTTAGAATAATGGCTGAGAGCGTGAACCCCATTGTCGAAAAATGCTACGTGCAAATAATTAGATTCAGGTATCATCAATTTGCATTAATTCTCCGAAAAATGGGTGTGCAATGTAAGGCTTGCAAAATGCACCTAAAATCGAGGGTGGATTTAGGGGGGGGGGTGAAAAGGGTGGCTAGTCACCTCTCTTTCTTTAGTCAAAATTCTTAAGAAGGCATTAATTAGTAAAGTTACTGAATTTGCACGAGATCTTAAAAGTCTAATATACACATTAGTTTAAGAGCACGTATGCGAGTGTAAGTATGTTACACCTGAACACGTGCAGAAGTTTTCAGAAATTTGAATCCGCTCCTGAAGTCTTTCCATGGTCTTTTTCAAAATTCATCTTTTGCACAAACCATACTGCCGTATAAAACAAAATATTATCGCCCATCATTGTACATTAAAAGCTTGGTACATACCCAGTTTGTTTTCTTTTTCATTGCTTAAGTAAAACTTGAATGTCTCATTCCAGACAGGAGTTTTGGTGTTCGACTTTGTTTCAGTTCTTTGCTTCATGTTAGGACTAGTTCGAACTCTTAAGACCACATACGGATCTGGTGTGTCAACTACATAAACAAATTCAAACTACAAATTTATTCTGCTCACACTCATATATTGATGCACGTTGGACTGAATGTGCGTATTCAGTGGTCTTTAATTCTGGTAGAAAAAATATGAGTGAAAAAATAACTGATGTGCATTTCATGCTCTGTTGAGTTTTGGTTTTTCCACGGAAAAACACGACCGCTCTGACGTCACATGAGCAGACAACAAATAGTAAAAAAGTTAAAATAATCTTTTATTTATGACACAAAGAGCAAGAACAAACAGCGCTGTGATTAACATTTAAAGAGATGTTAAAAATTTTTATTAAACTTTAGTTTTGCTTTTGTTTTGGCTTATGTCGAGGTCTTACTTTCATGCTCATATTCATTGGAAAGTGTGTATAGTAAATATAAATGAGTCAATGTTTGTTGGTTGCAATACTTTACAAATTAGACATATAAAACTTTCATCAATAAGCAAAGAATAAGGGAAACATCGAAGGCCATTCCATGTAAGTTTTTTTGTAGCACGCATATGTTATTACTTATGTCGGTCTCTTACGAATTATCCCAACAATTACGAGCAAGTTACAATAGTTTGCGCTACTAAAAAAGAGATCATGGATTCCATAAAACACCATGCAATATCACGGTATCTTATGGAAGTAGTCAGTAGTAGTGGAAAAAATGCATTTCAGTAATGGGATTGAAATACATAGAGAAAAGGCTATATTTCTTGTTTTTACTCTGCCTCCATGCGAGTTTGTACACGAAAGATTATAAAATGTGCAATCCGTGTGCACCGAAAAGACACAAAGTAAGACCCCTTACTTTTTTAATGCCGAACGTGAAATCTTTACAAGACCGAAAATTGACGGACTCGACTGCCCAACTAAATAAGTGCGTATGTGTTTTGTCGAATGCTAAAAATTGTCAAATTTACTCATTTCGATAAAGGGCAATCAACATCCCTAATTTTGCTTTTATGATAAGTAAATCATAGATGACGTTGCAGTAAAGGCGTACGTTAGCGGCAGAAAATATACTAATGTCCATCATATCGTTTTAAATGTATAAAAAAACTATTATTACTGCCCACGACTTGTTAGCAGGTCTACCATACATAATTCCAAGAATGTTAAATGCAGATGAAGATTTAAACAGGATACTGTCACTTCAGTTCAATTTTAACAGTTATTTATAGCCTTATTCACATGGCACGATGTAAACTTACTCGGGTTTAACACAGGTTAATTTTTTTTGCATTTAAATACTAATAACGCAGGTTTGCCATGGGTTCAACTCAACTAGGTTACACGCACTGATTTGAAATAGACTGGATAACGCAGCTAATACAAAATTTCTAGCAAAAATTGAAGTCGGAAGTAAATTTGTCCGAATCGAAGTTGGGGACCCACGTTTCTATAGACTTGTATTACAGAATCACAGTTTTTGCAATATTTTGCCTTTTAAACACTTCTGATCGGGTCAATATTCTTATTACTACTGTAGAAAGATAAGAAGAACACTTTAGAGGAAAATTTACGGTTATTTCGACTTCACAACGCTATGAAACTTAATTCGCAAATTTGAAGAAGTGAACAACCCTACAGTACACAAGCTCGTCCTAACTAAGACGAACGATTTTTGTCTCAAAATTGATTTTAAATGTAGAATTTATGATGGTGGACGAAAGTAGGGTAAAAATTAGGTTTAGTCAATCATTTTTATTACTATCAGAATTGAAAATGACGACTTTAATTTTGTAAGTCTTTAAAACCATATGATATAGCTCATACAAGACTACTTGGTCTGTTCGTGGGTTCTATATGTTAGTAAGATATTTCTTGTTAATAAGAACGAGTTTGTGTGATCTTGATCAAAGTTTAACTGACATTTTTGAGGGATACGAATAATGTTTCGAACAAATACTGTCCACATAATTTGGGAAAACTTCTTCTTTTCAACCAACTGAGCCAAAAAAACCTATTTTATATAGAAAAAAATACAGGGATGTTTCGAGTATGGCCTGTGAGCACTGATTTAATAATAAGTGAATTTGACAAGAAAAACAATTCCTAAATTGCTACATTATTTTGTATTTGTGGAATAACTCAACAAGACTATATCATGTAGTTTTAAAGACATGCCCAATTGACAGCTCAACTTTTGATTTAATCTACTTTAATTTAAAGTCCTTTTACAGCTGGCCAATATCATTCAACGATGCTTTTCGGTTAGGCGTTTCAGCAATAATCAAATCTATACATAGTAAAAATTGCCAATTGCTATTGTTCATCCAAAATGCTTCTTTCTCACTTAAGTCTTCCTTTATCAGGAAGCACATTCTAGTCTCCTATATGGCTATTGAAAGATTTCTGTAGCCTCTTGTTTAAGTTTGATTGAAGAGTATTTATTAAATTTTTACATCCAGTCAATAGTCATAGAAGTATTATGATCATAAAAGTATTTTGGTCTTGAAATAAGTAACAAATTTTTCTAGTGTAGATCCTATAACACTGCTAACTCAGAGGAAAGTACAACCAGGTTAGGTACCAATTTGGCTGCCTGGTTTTGCAGGATTTGAAAAGAATCCATAAGAATATTTATGGTTCATGTATATTTCCCCACACCAGAGTGACCAGACAACCAAGTCCAAATGTATTCGATAACACCTTTCGCTTCTGATAAGAATGTAGATGGTTGACAAACATTATTTCTACACTATTTTAGTCTTGGATCATTAAATCTATATTTTGAATCGATATTCAGTGAAGAATCATAGCCTTATTCAGAAAAAGCTTGTATAACATCGAAGTTGTTCACTCCTTCAAATTTGCGAATCAAGTTTCACAGCGTTTATAAAGTCGTAATAACCGCAAATTTTCTTCCAAAGTATTCTTCTTATCTTTCTATAGTTGTGATAAGAAAACTGCCCCGATCAGAAACACGTAAAAGACAAATTATTGCAAAAACTGTGATTCTGTAATACAAATCTGTAAAAAATGGGGCCCCTAACTTCAATTCGGGCAAATTTATTTCTGGCTTCAACTTTTGCAATTAGATGCGTTACCCAGTATATTTCAGATCAATGGTTACACGTCACAATCTGTTGCCTATAGCCGCTTTGCAGTCATGATGTAAATTGGCTTCTGATGTGTTCTAATTTCCGTAATTTCCTTTTATAGAAACAAATATCTGGTTGCGATAAAGCTTGGGTGAAGAATAAATTAAAAAGATTTGTATTAAACAGAAAAGCATACGTTGGTAGGCATACGAACAGAAAGAATTTCCACCATCTTTAAGTTTGGCGTGATCAGGTTTGATTTTCGTTTTTTGCAAGTTTTGTCTCAACTTGAACTTTATTATAAATGCAAAACCAAGCCAAAAAAAGACATACGCCAAAGCAGTCATGGAAAACAAATAACAAACAAACGTGATCAGAATCAGAATTTAAGTAAATTTTAAATAATTTACCTATCGCATTCGCAATACTGAGGAGCGCATTTTGAATTCCTTATTTGACGTAAATCTTGATACATTTTTTTGTTTAGTGCTTATCCTAACCAAATTATACAAAGCCATTGTCTTTTCATGCTGAAGCCGCCACGTTCTTTATGATACTTCTCGTAGAGATTAGAGATTAGATCAAGACTAGATCAATTTTTAGTGACTTGTTAATCCACATTAACTTTGAACAAGCAGCAAATCGGCAAAGTTCCATTGCATATTTGGCTTCATATTGCGCTTTAGGAAAATTTTAGCCCTGACAATTGCCCGGACATATTTAAGGCTTGCACCTATACTTAGGCTGCGTTGACACTATTACCGGATTCGCTCTCACGTCATCTTCATTTGCATTAAAAGAGTTAACTGTTCGGAGTAAAAGCTTATTAAGTAGATAGACTTAATCTATTGGACTATGTTTCTGACGTTGAACAACTTCACTGCGTTTTAATCCAAAGAAAATTTATCCTGCTACGAAAGTAAACAGGTATAGTGTAAACGAGGCCTTTGTAGTCTTAATTAATGTCCATAATTTGTAACTTCTATTCCTTTAGCTGCGTTGATGGCTGCATTTACATGTATGTACATCGAAGCATTTTTGTTCCAGTTGAATGCGTGCCATTTTATTAAAGTAAGTTATTAAATACAATAAGCCAAATTCTGAACAATTTGAACTAAAGAGAAACCAGCACAGCAAATGCTTATTACACCAAAATCAAACTTTACAATTCTGCTTGCACCGAAATATGCTTTGAGTCATTTGATGTCTGAAAGCAAAACAATCATACGAAAATAGCCCAGCATGGCGTAGACAGCCATATTATGCCGACAGGGAAGCAAAGTAATGATGTGGATGACAAAACTAGATTAAAAGCGTATTTTAATTGTACATCATTGGTGAAATTCTACAGCTTGTTTTAATTTTTCTAAACCTTTACTTTCTATTCCCGCGAAAAGATGATATTCACATTACTACTTTAAAGACATAACAATTAATATTGTTCATAATGCCTCCACCGCTTTGTTTGCTTGATGCACAAGGATAAAAGTTTGCCAAAAACTCCTAGTAATTTATGGCCTGGCAACTAAATCGAGCTGTGAAATCTATTTGCTGTTGCTTCTCAAGAACAACGTCCGTGGTTTTCGAATAGCGATTAGAACGTGACTTTAATTAGAACGTTGATTGGGAGGGTGGTTGAATATTTGTATATTCAGTTTTGCTTGACTGGCTATTTTTGAAAACTAATTCACTTTCAAAAGTGAATTCACTTTGAAAGTCACTTTGTAAGCCAATTCAGTTTACACAGGACTTTGTAGAGCACAACTCAATATATGAATATTAGCTCTCCCCCTCCCTAAGAAAAAGTTCTTGCCCTTTTACAAATCCACTGATAAATCATTCTTTAGCACAAGAGACCTCCGACAATGCATGTAACAAATCAATGGTTATTTGGGTTAAATATTACTGCAAACGCATGAATATACCATATGAACTATTTTCCAAGTAAATCTATTGGCATACCAGCAATTAATTGAAATTCGATCAAGTTAAAAAAAAATTCAAGTATGAGCAATACATTCTAGTTACCAAACTTACATTAGGTTACAAAATTGCTTAAGTGTTTGTTCAGTCCCAAGACGAAATACCTCAGCTAATGTTGAAAATTGAGGCCTAAAATTTTGCTTTTTGTCTGT
The DNA here is from genome assembly GCF_021976095.1 of Xenia sp. Carnegie-2017. Taxonomy (NCBI): domain Eukaryota; kingdom Metazoa; phylum Cnidaria; class Anthozoa; order Malacalcyonacea; family Xeniidae; genus Xenia; species Xenia sp. Carnegie-2017. Next base: position 6,179,156 of record NW_025813447.1, on the reverse strand, counting down.
ACGAAATTAACAACAAAGCAAATACAAGGGAAATCATGCAGCGCAGTAGAACGTGACCTTGAATAAGGTATCGTGAAATTTTGTAGTGATTAAAAGTTTGTTAGAATTTGAGGTTTTTGTGTTCAAGTGGCCACGAACAGAGTTGAAAATTTTTTCTTTTTTGTATATACACCAAGTTTCAGTAGTTTTGAACTGAACAGAAATCAGAACTCGAGGATAAAGTGACTGTTTATTGCTTAGTACTTACATGCGTCAGAAAATGCACCATTAGTAACATTTTCGGCCTTCACGACTGTGACCTCCAGTACATTAACTGCCTCATTTAGTATCTAAAAGATAAAGGCTTAAATGTAAGTTTGGCACAATTTTCCCGTTGCCAAAGCACCTATGAAAATGTGTATTATATTGAGCATGTTTATCTACCAAGTGCTTATAGTCGTCAACTTTAAATGTGAAGGTCGAGCGAAATAGTTCTCAATTAGTTTTTTTTAATTCAAACAGAAAAGCAGTTTCAAGATGCTTTACACTTTTTAGTTTCAGATTGAGTAAAAAGATCGAGTAAAAATCATACGCAAGCAGTCAGAATGACCGGGTCATGAGGCAATGATAAATATTACATGTTAAAAGCCCAAGTACTTGTACATTATTCGTAAAGTTGTAATGCGTACTTTATATTTTTCATAACCTATAAAATCCATTTTGTCCAACCGTCTCAAGCAAAAACTATAAAAGAAAAGATAAATTACATGCAAATTCGATCAGCGCGACTGATCTGCATTAAATTTTACGTTCGATAATTTCAAGTAATACTTGAAACTGGTAAAAAATCTCCAAAACACAAATCTCAATCAATGATGGAATGTACCACTTTAACTGTGTAACATGTCTATTTATTACTTACAGTTGAAATATATCACCTTGGTCTGTATCTGTCCGTTCAGCTAAATGCTTCTTCAAATACGCATAGAGACTGACGAGCACCTATTTATTCCTGCATATTGAAAGAGGGGACACGTATTCACAACTAATTACAGCAAAACCCATCCCTGCTGTTTCCTGTGACGTAGGAAATGTACCCACTTAACACTGTGTTGGCCCTTGCAGCGAAATTTTTTTATTGTTGCGAAATCAGACTGAGCGTAGTGATGCAGCAAAGAAAATCCGAAATTGACGAAATTTGTAATTAATACACACACAATACTTTCAACAATTCTTGCTCCGGAGATCTGTTTTTGTGAAAAGCCAACATACGGAAATTAAGATGCATTTTTTGGTTGCTATAGCAACAATATATAAGTTGATATAATTCTCTATCGTGGCCATTATTCGTCATTTTTCAAAGGTTTGATTCTAAACTTTATTTTTATTTTATATCAAATGTCAATGCAAAGTTCTAGCACAAATGTAAAATCACAATAGTGGGAAAGGACGGCACGTATAATACAGGATTTGGGTAACCATCACAATTCAGTGTATCTTTGCAACATGCAACTGATGCAAAGTCTTAGGGACATGTGTGATATCTTGGCAGAGCAGGATCAAATCAGGTTTTTACTATTTAACAAATCAAAGGGAAAAATCAAGAAATATAATTTTATCGGCAGTACATTTGTTTATATCAGCAACTATGTCTTTTTAAAATCTTTATATGCAAAAATCGTAGCGTTGTGAATATTATAAAATTTTGAGACAGAAATTAGCTGTCTGCGATTTTTTATTTGACTACTTCGTTCTTGACAAGACATAGATTGGAATAACAAATTTCAAAAAAGACAGTAACATCTTCAGAATACAGATTATGATTCAAATAAGACGACAAAATGCTTTTTCACTTTTTGAATTATCGGTGGAAATGTTTTTGAGAAGACCTAATTTATTTTATGGGTAGTTTCTCGACTAAACGATAAAACATCGTGTGTTTCACTCCATTATTTCATCTCCTATTTTACATCTATAACTTTAATGAGCCTGTATATTTACTCAAAGGAGAGCGTAGAAATGAATTTCAGATAATCTGTAAGCCATACTACAAAAACATTTCCACACAGCTATTATAAATGATCTCCTTAGACCGTTTATACAGTGGATATATGATCTTCTTAGACCGTTTACACAGTCGATTTAACCGGTGGATAGATTGAAATAGGCTTCGTAAAATCCAATTCTTCAAGCGTATAAAATTTATACGGTGTATAGCGATTTGAACGGTGGTTGGCGAAGTAAACGCATTTCGTAAAACCGCCCCCAGACATTTAGTATCGTCAACGCCACTGTCAACGCTAATTTTGAAACCGCTCCCTGTTAAGTACCGCACTTAGAATGGTAAATATTCAAGTGCTACTTCCGATTACGCACCGCACTTGGGAAACGTGGCAGTCCAGCACTGATAACAATCGGTTTGCACGTCGTACACTAGAGCCCGGCGCACTAGCTTTTAATGAATTTTGATACTTAACAGAACTTATATTCGTTGTATTCATTGACACTATGTCGTGTAAACAGTTTTTCAGGTTTTTGGACAATAAAAATGTTTGTTTCGGAAATAAAGTAACAATTGCGGTTCCCACATAAGAGTTGCTTTCGGTCAACGCACGCACGATCGGAAAAAAAGCATCACAGTGCGTATTTGCGGTATAATGTAATGTAATTTAACATTATTTAAAGAAATAATTATCAATTTCATAATTTCCTTCTTGAATTTTAAAATTTATTAAGACTTTTTACTCAAAGACTATAATCTTTATACATATATCTTGACTTCAATAAAAAATATAGCATATATAGATAAGATAATAGAAATCATAAAAAGTAGAAAATGTAAAAAATCCATCACACTATGTCTCACACTTAAACGTCAAAAATTATTCAGTTCTAGAAGTTCTACTTTTACTTGACTAGTATAACACAGACTAATCACCGTACTGACTGCGTATATACGCAAAACTGTGAAGACGCATATGAAGAACATAGCAGAACGAGATTGATTCGCAATTTTAAACAGATCGTAATTAAATTAAGAGATTGTTAATTGCAAACCACAAGTGTTAAAATTTCAAAATTGGATAGTATATCCTAATATCGTCTCGTTATGGTAACACCAAAAACATAAATTTGTCTCGAAGACGTTAATTTGAAAAGTCACTTACATCGCGGAGTCAAATACATCGTCGTCATTTTGCTAATAAGATTTTGACTTGTCATGTTGCTAAAGCTAGTTAAGGTTTGTGAAAGCCGTTATTACACATTGAACGAGAAAGAAGTGCCTTTACATTAACAAGCCTTCATTATGAGATGAATTTGCAAAGGCATGCATTAGCCATTATGTACCCCCAAAATGAAATTTATGTCAGAATTGTCAGGTTCATAACTCTCCTACGAATTGTTATTTGACATTATCGGATCTTTCAGGTATAACACATAACACAATCATCGACTAAAAGCCGGCAATACAACAAAGCTAAATGCCGACAATCCCCATGACGTCAGAAGGTTAGTTAGACCCGAATTTTGTGCCGCGATGGACAAGGTTCGTTGAAAATTGACAGCCATACCTACAATAATCAGAAAATTTTTTCATCGAAAAAATAGAAATCATACACGCTTTAAAAAACAATTTGCTGTCGCATAAATTATACTGCTTTATTTAAGCTCAAAGGAACGGCTTCCACTCTGATTTAATGTCATGTTTTATAATATTTTTATCATTTTTGATACACGGAAGTTGACAACACAAAGTAAAACCAAAATATACGAGATGTTCGAAATAGATTTTTGCAAATGGAAATTGCACAGTGAAACTTTTGAATAAAGCAGTGATAATTCATGCGAGAGCTTCTAATATTTTATTTTTAAATAATTTTTATAAGGTTAAATAGTTGGAATGTTATTAAACAAAAATTGACAGCATAATGCTTTATCCATCAACTACAAACAATAACGACCTCATCTAACAACATTGGAAAAATTAACCTTCCACTCCTCTTCTTTGTAAACGAGACAAGTCTACTTAAAAGGAGAGAGCCTTACGCTACAAGTTTTTATCACGGAAATGTCTTATCCTCCGTAAAGATTGATAATAATAATAATGATAATAAAGTTTCCATAATTTCGTAAAAGCACTATTGCTAATGCGCATTTAATATACACGACGAGTTTTTTTAGAATAGACATGTTTCGGTCATGATGCCATCTTTAGTATGAGTGAAATAATAAATGATACAAGGTTTATGTACAAGTAATATGATACATCAATTATAACAATAAAAAGGAAATAAGGTAAATTAATGGGGAGCGTCCGAGCGTATTATAAACTAAATATTGTATTAAATTTAAAAACTTGAACATTGAGGTCAGGGTTAGTTTTGTTAATGTGGAGTGCTTCTTTCATTTTAAGGGAGAATGAGGTGTCGTTAGTGTCTATGATTTTGAAGCAAGAGGGTGAATAGTTGGTTTTACATGAGTGAGACTTAAGAAGGTGTCGGTAGATATGAGAGTTTTTGTCTGTTGTGGTATGTTCCCTAATTCTGGTGGATAAATGGCGCGAAGTTTCGCCAATGTATCGGGAATTACATCCCACGCAATTGAATTCATATACCACCATAGATTTAATTGAACCAAGGATTAGGTCTTTGAATGAGAAAAGGTTTTTGATTTTGAATGATGTGAAAATTAGTCGAATGTCAATATCTGTACAGAAGCGTTTCATAATGTTTGTAAGTCTGCGTTGTGTGTGTCGTGAGTAATGTCCGATGTATGGTAGTTTGAGTTTTAGTATAGAGTTTTTATTTTGGAGTTTTCATTTGTGTTGGTCGTGATCGTCGTGTCAGGAGTTACGGTGTCTAGTTTGAGGTTGTTGCTTTGCTTGTTGTCGAGATATCGTTTTACAGTTCTGTTAATAAAGTGTAGTGGGAAATAGTTTCGCAAAAGAGTGGATGTGATATTTTTATGTCTCGTTGAAAGCCATTGTTCGTATTGTTAAGTTTGTATGCTCTGTTGATTAGTGTGCGTATAAGTCCGGTTTTGTATGAAAGTGGTGTGAAAGTAAAATAGTTCGTCAGAAGTCCTGTGTATGTTGGTTTGTGATATGTAGATGTTGTACAGCTGTCATGGGATTTTGTTAGTAAAATGTCAAGAAATGGCAGTTGATCTTGTTGTTCAGTTTCAAATGAAAATCTAATGTTTGCGTGCTGTGTGTTAATGTAATTATAAAACTTCATGGCCTCAGTTTCGTTAATAAAAACACAAAAAATATCGTCCACGTATCTGTGGTAAATTAGTGGTTTAGTGTCGTTGTAGTTGTTTAGCCAGTTTCGTTCATGTGAGCCCATGAAAATGTTAGCAAGTATGAGTGCTAAGGGTGAGCCCATCGCAACACCGTCCGTCTGGTTAGAAAATTTTCCATTAAATAAAAATGCGTCTGTGCTGTTGCTGTTAAAAACAGTTGTGTGAGGTCTGTCCTGTTTATACTGAACCTGGGGTTGTGAGTGAATATTAGGTCAATTGCTAGGTTGATGGTTTCAGTAAGTGGTATGTTAGTAAATAGGCTTTCAACGTCGTAGGAGATGAAGAATTTGTGACAAGAAGTTGATGAGTTGAAAGATGAGAAGTCGTCGAGGAAATTGAAGGAATCTTTAGTGGAGTGGTCATCTGGTATGAGTGGTGTTAGTAGAGAATTAAGATACTTAGGTAAATTATAGTTGTACGAGTTAATTGATGAAACTATCGGTCGTAGTGGAGGCAATTGTTCTGGTTCTCGTTTTTTGCGAAGTTTCGGTAAGCTATAGAAGCGTGAGGGTTGAGAACCTCTGGGGAAGATATCATTATAAACTTTGTTGTTAATCAAGTCTTTCTTTAGAAGCTTCCTTAACAGTCGTTGTAGTTTGGCTTCACGTGGTAGTGTGACGTCTTCTTTGAGTGGGGTAAACTTTGCTGTATTGTTAATGATTTTAAAGCAGGAGTTACGATACATTTGACGGTCCATGATTACAACGCCGTTGCCTTTGTCCGGTTTGAGAATGATAATGTTTGGATTGTTGCGAATGTTTTTAAGGATGTGATGTTTTTTGAAGTCAGCTGTTGTCGGGTGATAAGATGAGATGTACGAGTTTGGTGGATTTTTTCGAATATTGCCAGAATGTCGGTTGAGTTGAGTCGTAGAGGTTTAATGCTGAGCCCAAGGCCATTTTTCAGGAGTTCTAGTTCTTCGTCTTTTAATTGGTGTGATGATAGATTGGTTATCGTCTCGTGTGTGTGAATGGTGGAGTTCTGTTCCTCGTAAGATTACTTAGTTTTTTCCGATGTGTGGTAATTGTCTTTTGTAAGTATTTGGTTATGTTTTTTTCCAGAGCTTTGTTTAAAATACTCCAGTCGAGAGAGGATAGATTATTCTTTAAACTTTCTGATATTTTCGTTACTTCATTCGATAACTTCCGATCTTCCTTTGTTCGCTTTTTGATTGCGCTGCGTAATAATCGTTTGCGTATCGCAAAGCTATCTTGGTGGTTGACATTAGGTAGTGGAAAGCAGAGAAACTTTGGATAAACGCCGAATGAATGATAATCTTTGAGAAACATAACATCTAGTTCTGCTTTTCGTTGTTTGGTTTGAAGCTTTCTCATTGACTTCTCATCTTTCAACTCATCAACTTCTTGTCACAAATTCTTCATCTCCTACGACGTTGAAAGCCTATTTACTAACATACCACTTACTGAAACCATCAACCTAGCAATTGACCTAATATTCACTCACAACCCCAGGTTCAGTATAAACAGGACAGACCTCACACACTGTTTTTAACAGCAACAGCACAGACGCATTTTTTATTTAAAGGACACATGCAAGCTAGAAGACAACTTTATTTTATTGTAATGCCTATAGCGTGAAAATAAGACGTACCAAGTTTCAAAGTTGTCCGCAAAATATTTCAAAAGATATTTAGGGTTATAATCGGTAAAAACACGATATTCGATGACCATTGCTAAAACGCCGTGAGATTGTTTAAGTCTGGGAACTGGGAAAGAGTGACGTATTAGTTGACATAAACAAGCATCGTTCTTATATCGTTCTACGACTTGCACGCAGTGTTTGCACGGCTTTCGGTAGTTTGCTATTACTGTTTTTTATTTATCAAAAATTAATGGATTCTTCTGAAGAAGAAGCCGATTATGATGTTGTCATCAATAACAATGAGGTACAACCTTACATGTTTGAGCCTTTGGCCAACGCGCAAGGTGGTCATACCGTCATAGTAATGACAATTCTCCGTCATCGGAAAGCGAAGATAAATACATTAACAGAATTGGAAATGTTGAATGGTTAGTTGCATTTTATTGATGCTTCATTGTTTTTCCCAAAGTAAAAACAATGTTTTTATCTTTTAGGTGCGAGTGTGGCTTTTGTGTGGTCATGAGTACAGGACGGGAAAGTATATGTTGCCAAGAGGTAAACAATACTGATCCTTTGATACATGGCGATCATATTTGTATCACACAAGAGGAAGAGTTTGCCACAAATGAAGCTGTCGTAAAAACAGCTATGGTCGTGTACACACATGACACTGGACCTATGCCTGAGAGTGAAGAAAACGAGTGAGAGTCTGATCCATTGTAGCTATTGCTCATCGTCGACGTGCTTTCTGTATCAGACCATACAGCGCTATCATCAAAATGTTCAATTTCACATGACGTCTGTGTGCTATGATTTTTTGTTGAAATTAACTCAACCTTTAGATAAAATTAAAATAATATTTGGCACTTTTGTTTGAGTGGTTCTTGACCTTACGTGTTTTTGCGGACGGATTGTTATGGCTGCTGGCATTTCACATTGCGCTTCTAGGGTACGTTAAGGAATTTTCTATGAGTTAAAATAACAAAGAAAAGATCAAACGACATTAGTCTGAATTAGTTACCACTGTATATGTTTGTTTCGCTGTCTACATATATCTTGACATCTTTATCTTAGACAAACTTCCTTTGAGGTAAAACGCACAAACATTTCGAGCCGATGTCGACACATCGTGGTCGTCGCATACAAGAAAGTCGTCATGTTCTGCAAGAACGTCGTCAATAATCTAAAATTATAAAATTGTCCTTAATTTGGCAATGCTATATAGCTTAGTTTTTATAAATGTAAACAAATATTGCTAACTATAACTATAATAATCACCTCTTGCCTTCGTCTCTTCTCAAATGCAGTTCTAACATTTGTTGGCTGCTTCCTTTTAGATGCTACACTTGTGGGTTCCACAGAGTATTAAAAAATCGTGGATACAGCATCCTTCTTAAGGCGAAGCCGTCCTGCTGTCCATCCAACTGATTGCATCGCTTCAAAATTTTGCACGAAGCACGAACTCTCGAAATGTTGCGAGCACAATTTTGAGCTCTTTGTTGGCTTCCAATTTTTGCGTCGTATTTTTCAATCCAAATATCTCGCATGCGCTTGTTTTCGGGAAACGAAAAAAGAAACCTTTTGCTGCGTTTGAGGGTTCTTAGAAGAACCGTTTTTATAATTAAAGTGTCTGAAGCATTCTCCCCTGAGAAATTTTGAATTTCAGAGCCTTGAAAATGCCATTTTCAGCGTTTTAGAGCAATACAAAATGTATTTTGTGGGCATCGTTTTTGCGTAAAAACAACACATTTTGCTTACGTTTTTTTCAAAAAAAAAATGAAGTGAACAATACTTGAACAATACTACTGATTATCATGCCAAATATATGGCTCATTAGCATGTCTAGGAACGTAAAATTTATTTTACAATAATGCTATTCAAAAACAGATATAGTCTTTAAAAATTTCTACCAAGTTGTCAGGCATAGAACCCCCTAGAGACCCCCATTCAAACCTCTATGTAATGAGTTAAGTTAGAAATTTGGTACTACAAGTGACAGTTCATAGATATAGAAAAAATCAGACTTCAAACCATGCAAGTTTATTGTAACCCTTTACCCATCTCCACATCAGTGCCAGCAAATTCACCTTTTGAGAAAAAACTCAAAATTTTTTTCTGCCAAAGATTAAGCAAAAATTATCAGAGTGAAAATTTGCAGTTAAGGACAGCTTAATGCCATAAATGTTTATTAGGCATTTCACTTGACTATTATCTTCTGCAAGGTGTGCTATATAGCAATCACTAGTAGCATTGTACTATCAAATACAAACAGAATGTAACCAGCATGTCTTTAATTATATAATTACATGAATGTTAAAATTGGTTCATGTGTCATGCTTACTGGTTATGATAAATATCTTTTCATATGATCAAAGCTCGTTTAAATGTAAATCTGAAATAATTTAGTTTAGAAATTATAATGATCATCAGAAAAATTACCTAGTGATCATGAAAAATACTTTGCTGTTTTGCCAAATTTCAAGGTTTATCTGCATACATAGGAAGACATTTTACTTTATAGAAAATGCTTTTCATACATCACAGCCCTTATAATTCTATGGGTGTATGAGCTAGATTAAACATGTAGTATCATGTTTATGATAAAAATGATAAATACTAAAGTATGGCGCCTTATGGCTACAGATTTTTCGTCCGTTGAAATATATTTGCAGGAATGTAGGATTTCGCTGCCATATAACGGTCACTATTCCCCAAGCACTAAAGAAATCATAGCTAAAAGTCCTTCGGCAACAACAATTTTAGAAGCATCAATCTGCTTACCATACGCCATATTGACATAAATCGCATCACACACTCGCATAAATTGACTGTGATATATTACATTCATGCATACACTTCACTTGTCCTTTACTTACGATTTTGGATGTAAATTTCTGCTGATAAAACTCAAAACAACGTTGGCTTGCTTTTGAACATCAATGACTGAAATGTCGCTCGCGAGATCGTCTTTGTCAAGCATTTACAATTCATCCATAAATTTTTCGCCCTCTTGAAAAAATTCACAGTTTGGACAGCAGCATTCATGTCAAATTATGAATTTGTAAAAGATTTCCATAAATTCCATTTGATTGTAGTTTAGTTTCTATCATGCTTATAAAAATTACTATGAAACGATCAAACATTCAATTCAGACAGTGAGCTTGACTATGTTAGTTCAGTTGGCTATCAGTCGAAATCCGTCAAACCAATCACAATAAAACAAAAATTCAAATGAACCAATTGTAAGATAGCAATTGGACTCCCTTATACGTCCGGCCACCCTATTATCAGTCGAGACCATTCCAGACTGTCCACTGATCTGGCCATTGACCAATAAGATAAGCGTTTATGGCGTTCATAGACTCCTTTATCCGTCGAACCAGTCAAGCCACCCCAGGGGCGGATCTAGAGTATGTCAAATCCGTCGCGCGACTGATGTTTGAAATTCAAAAATTACCTATTCATATTAATTAAAAATCATTAATTATTCTTATTTTCTTATCGCATTTACTTCGTGATAAAAATCCCGCATTATTTATTATTGAAAACTAATGACTAATCCAATGAATATCTCGTTGGTAACCAGATCAGTTGAATTTTAATTGACCTGGAATAACCGACTGATAAGCGGGGTGGCTTGACTGGTTCGACGGATAAAGGAGTCTATGAACGTCAAAAACGCTTATTTTATTGGTCAATAGCCAGATCAGTGGACGATCTGGAATAATCTCGACTGATAATAAGGGTGGCCGGACGTATAAGGGAGTCCACTTGCTATCGTGTAATTGGTTCATTTGAATTTTTGCTTTATTGTGATTGGTTTGACGGATTTCGACTGATCGCCAACTGAACTAACATAGTCAAGCTCACTGTCTGAATTGAATGTTTGATCGTTTCATAATAATTTTCTAAAGCATGATAGAAACTAAACTACAATCAGATGGAATTTATGGAAATCTTTTACAAATTCATATATTGACATGAATGCTGCTTTCCAAACTGGGAATATTTTCAAGAGGGCGAAAAATTTATGGATGAATTGTAAATGCTTGGCAAAGACGATCTCGCGAGCGACATTTCAGTCATTGATGTTCAAAAGCAAGCCAACATTGTTTTGAGTTTTATCAGCAAAAATTAACATCCAAAATCGTAAGTAAAGGACAACTGAAGTGTATGCATGAATGTAATATATCAAAGTCAATTTATGCGAGTGTGTGATGCGATTTATGTTAATATGGCGTATGGTAAGCAGATAGATGCTTCTAAAATTGTTGTTGCCGAAGGACTTTTAGCTATGATTTCTTTAGTGCTTGGGGAATCGTGACCGTTATATGGCAGCGAAATCCTACATTCCTGCAAATATATTTCAATGGACAAAAAATCTGTAGCCATAAGGCGCCATACTATTATTCTATTATTTACTTTATCATAAACAAATGTTTGGGGCTTTTCAGTTTATGATCATTGATCATTCAACCATTAGACAGTTATACTACATATTGTTTAAGATTTGAGAAAACTAACATTGATTACATGAGAAGCTGTTTACTATAACCTGTGATTTTGAGTCTTCTGATCCATGAAGCTTTTTATTTTGACAATTTGACTGGAATGGTATTAAACCTTAGTATTTCAGATACATGAAATGTTGTCCCATGTCACATATTGTCCCCTTTTCTAACTGAACACCTCATGTAGAGATGTAAAGTTGTGTTAATCTACGGCTCATACCAGATTGTTTGCCATAAATTCCAAAGGGCTATTGATGTATGAAAAGCATTTTCTATACAGTAAAAATGTCTTTCTATGTATGCAGATAAACCTTGAAATTTGGCAAAACAGCAAAGTATTTTTCATGATCACTAGGTAATTTTTCTGATGATCATTATAATTTCTAAACTAAATTATTTCAGATTTACATTTAAACGAGCTTTGACCATATGAAAAGATATTTATCATAACCAGTAAGCATGACACATGAACCAATTTTAACATTCATGTAATTATATAATTAAAGACATGTTGGTTACATTCTGTTTGTATTTGATAATACAATGCTACTAGTGATTGCTATATAGCACACCTTGAAGAAGATAATAGTCAAGTGAAATGCCTAATAAACATTTATGGCATTAAGCTGTCCTTAACTGCAAATTTTCACTCTGATACTTTTGCTTAATCTTTGGCAGAAAAAATTTTGAGTTTTTCTCAAAAGGTGAATTTGCTAATACTGATGTGGAGATGGGTAAAGGTTACAATAAACTTGCATGGTTTGAAGTCTGAGCTTTCTATATCTATGAACTGTCACTTGTAGTACCAAATTTCTAACTTAACTCATTACATAGAGGTTTAAATGGGGTCTCTAGGGATCTATGCCTGACAACTTGGTAGAAATTTTAAAGGCTATATCTGTTTTGAATATAGCATTATTGTAAAATAAATTTTACGTTGCTAGACATGCTAATGAGCCATATATTTGGCATAATAATGAGCCTAAATATTTGGCAAAACATTCAAGTATTGTTCACTTCATTTTTTTTTTTTGAAAAAAACGTAAGCAAAATGTGTTGTATTTATGCAAAAACGATGCCCACAAAATACATTTTGTAATGCTCTAAAACGCTGAAAATGGCATTTTTAAGGCTCTGAAATTCAAAATTTCTCAGGAGAGATAGCCTCAGACCCCCCCAGGTGCGGAGCGCCTCCGACGTTTTATGACTGATGTTTGAAAAATCCTAGATCCGCCCCTGAGCCACCCCGCTTATCAGTCGGTTATTCCAGGTCAATTAAAATTCAACTGATCTGGTTACCAACGAGATATTCATTGGATTAGTCATTAGTTTTCAATAATAAATAAAGCTGGATTTTTATCACGAAGTAAATGCGATAATAAAGTAAGAATAATTAATGATTTTTTTAATTAATATGAATGGGTAATTTTTGAATTTCAAACATCAGTCGCGCGACGGATTTGACATACTCTAGATCCGCCCCTGCCTGTTACTTGTTTTTCCTTTATTTACGATCTCCCTTGTATAATTTTCACCGTAGTTAAAAAGACGCAAAGTGAAATATTAGTCAGCAATATGCTTTTTGAGTTGGGTGCTGTGATCGTCCTGAAGATGGAATCTGCAAACCACATTTGTTAACGAAGTTGACGAAAGCTGAAGCTTTGCCACCTTCATGATATTTTGTAGCAGTATAATCATGGTCATCTACGGATAAAGACTTTGGTAAGGGACAAAGGTATCGTTTGCATTCTGGGGAAAATAAATTGTTGATTAACTTCAAAACTATGTATCCTGCGATGTAAAATATAACGTTCGAAATAAATTCGCTGTTGCCTTCGTGGAGATGTCGCACCATGGCATGAAGTTTATCGTCAGTGTCTTGGGCAGCAGTTTCTTGTTACTGATTATGTAATGTGGGTGAATGTTTCGTGGTATGAAAAAGTGGTAACAGGTTGTTAAGGCCAGTAAAGTACAAACAGTGTGCATTTTTTGATGCAGTAATAGCATTTCTCATCAACATATTTCGAAGGGCATACATTTGGAGATTGTAAAAGGTGGTTGTTCCATCCACCTCTTGAGCGAATGAAGGAAAACAAGAATTCATTATGGTCTTGTGAATTTTTGTACGTCAAGAGATACTTGAATAGGTTAATGGATGAAGAGAGCATCTGTGTTGCCATTGAAACAGTGGAATTGATGCAGGTAACAAACCCAAATATAAATGTTTTGCGCTGAGATGAACAAATTAGTTGAGAGAAAGGTGTGTTGATTTTTAATGACAAAGGAATGTCATACGAAAGAATGTTTTTATGCAGTGCGGTGTTTGAAATTAAATGTAGATATGATCTTCGCACTTTGTTGGACAATTTAAGCAATTGTCTCATCAACTCAACAAAATTGACCTGCTTACCACTGTGTGACTTCATAGCTCAGTTGGTCAGAGCACTGCACCGGCACCGCAGAGGTTCGAATCCCGTTGAGTTACCTGAATTTTTCAGGTTCATGAGACAATTGCTTGAATTGTCCAACAAAGTGCGAAGATCATATCTACATTTAATAGATATTCTGCTGATGATGATAATAGTTCTTGCCATGTGTCCTGACTTGAAAGCTGAAGAGGTGCCTTAAAACCTTTAGCCAGTAGATTCCCGGAGTTAAGGAAGTCAAAAAGTTTGTCGATAATACGAATGTCAATGTCCCATTACTGTTTAGCAGATTTGTTCAAAAAGTCAATATAGCATTTGCCACTGAGGAGCTTAATGTTTGTGCGGCAGTCGCACATTTAATTTATGTTTGTGCAAGTTAAGGTGATTACTGTTAAGATATGAACATCAAACGAAAAGACATAAACAACATAGCATTGCATACATAATTAAGTAGATATGACACATGTCAGATTAAGTGATATTCGAAATTGTTATTGTAATATCGTTGATCGCTGATACTTAACTTGTTATTTGTTCTACAATAAAATCATAAATATTTCACGTACAATCCGAATGTTGTTGCTGAATCACGAATAATTTAACAATTACTCGTAAGCTTGTTTGTTAAGTTTAATCCTTCCTCTATTTGTAGGCTTTTAAGTTTTTCTATGTAACTCCACTTTATAATGTTCCCCTGGCCATCCCTAAAAGAACCAAGTTGGGCCAGTGCATTGCGTGCAAGCTTTAACATATGACAGGGGTCAAGGATTACAAACACATCTTCACCAGTTGTTGGATGGATAAATGAAGACTGCATTTCATCATAGGTACCGTTAAAGTTGCAACCAAGAGTTTCAAATGTGTGAAGAGTTACTGCAGTACTATCAGCTATTACGGACCATACCTTTAAATCTGCCTTTGATGTCTTTTCAAGACATTCTATTACCAATGATGCTTCGTCTTTAGCATTGATTTTTTTAACCAAGAAGTACCTAATGGGACTTTTCCAATGACTTCTGGTGCCAACTAATTAAAATACTAGTGTTTCAGAGGCCAATCTGTTTGTTTGATGATTAGGAAGTGCACCTCTAATATTAACAAACCCTGAATACTGATCAACCTAAGGATCCATATTGTTTGTTTTAGTTTTGACATTGCATCAATAACCAAACCACAGTCTCTGCTCTTTGAGGAAGCAACAACTTCATTAGATAACCAGGATCACATTTCATGGACGCAGACAATTTTTTCATCCAAGATGGATTGGGTAGTGGAACAATGGATCGAACATATTTATAAGCTTTTGGCGAGTAGAAATAAAATGTAAGTGCAAATTCTTTGATTTCATCAGAGTATCTTCTGCCTGAATAAGAGCATTTTAGTTATCTCTACAGTTATACAAGGTTGTGTATCATTGAAATGGACAAAAGACTTTCTGCCTCTTTTGAATTGATCACCAATTTATCTTCTAAAATCTTGACAACTTCGTCCATGGTTTCAACTTTTTACATTAATCATTTAATCTACATTTAATCTAATTTACCTTTCGAATGGTAAACATACGTGTTAAAAATACAAAGGCTTGAGGCATTTGTAAATCTTATTTTAGAAATCCAATACGACTAATTATAAAGGCTGAAGAGGTAGCTGCAAAAGGTCTTTTATTTGAAAGCTAGTCTATTCAGCTGTGCATTTGAATGGGTTGTAGAAGTTACGACATTCTGAACATGAAAGTTATGGGAAATAGATGGTATGGCATAATTTTTAAGTCAGCATTTGCAATTTTGTGGAGGGGGGGGGGTTTAATGAAGTCAGTTTGTGGGAAATTGGTCACTGCATATACGATGCACACTTGTTGCTGCTGTTCATGGTACTTCAAGATGCTTGTTGAACAAAATGCCCCCATAATTGTAGGACTGCCTTATTTCTCATGGGAAATCTGTAATATATATACATATTCATGATCTAGTATTTTAAATATTACACTTCCAATATTATGACTATAAGTAATACTTGTCCAGTTAAGTAAAGTTGTAAGCCTTGTAAAACCAGTATGAACCCAGTTGCACCTACTTTACAATTTTACTGTGAAAAAGTATTATTTTATTGCAATTGTGACCAGAAAAACAAACAAATACTGCATACGACCACGTCGTCAAAATAAAGAATTTATGTATATTAGTATTGTATCGAGTTTTTTTAAAATTTTATTTTTGTAGTTAAAGCATATTAAAGCTTTAAAATTGCTGTTTTGTTTGATGTCATTTTTCAATTTATGTATCGTAATTTTTACCAGTGAAATGCAACAGTTTTCGCACCTAGCTATAGGTGGTGAGAAATAGCCCTGTTCCTGCACCCAATTATCACACATGTGTTTGGCATGTTTACTGAACAATCCTAAAAACTTTTCTTTGTTCTAAAGACGACAATTATGCAGTGAAAAATAATTTTTGTTTGCAAAATTAAGGAAAACATGCGCTCTAAGTTAAAAAAGGACTGGGGTGAGAACAAGCTATGTTTTTCTTCGTAAATATTACTTTAAAATATAGTTTTGTTTACTTCGATTGTGTTTTTAAGTCAATATTACTGGTTTAACGTTTTTTGAGAAATGTTTAAAACAATTGCAAAATGTTTGCACACCATGCAGCTTTGCAAAATTTCCAAATCGCATTTGTCGCGGTTTGGTAAGTTCGTTTTTCTCAAAAAGAAACGATTGCTTGATTAATTTATTACTGTAGAAATCTGGCTATGAATGAGCTGGACAAATTCATATTTTTGCAATTGATTTCCAGTTTTTTTCGTAGTTTTTTTCAAAATCCGCTGTCAAAATCACCAAACAACCGAAATATTTTGTTTCGGTCGTGTTTGTTACATGAGTGGAAAGACTGGTAACGATACAGCAGAATTTCGCTTCAAATTTTCGGGAGAAGGTTGCCTTCCAGTTATATTTACTTCAATGATTAAGCCGTGATTGAGATAGCCGCTCCAGTTATTACAGAACTCAATGTATTTGTTGATCGGCCATATTTGTTGACCGGCGAAAGTGAGAGTAAAGGAACGATTTGGGCCCATAGGGTCGATCGCCCGAAATTTTGCATTTAATTGAAATCAGCCTCATATGAGTATGGATGGTGAAATTTATGTCATCACACCCTGTAGAGTTGTAAATACACCCGGATACATCCTGTAGATTTGTAAATAGGTTCAATAGAATCAACAATGTTTCAAAAGTGTCACTAATACATGTGCTGTCATTGTTTGCATACTGCTCTGATCTCTACATTCTATATATTTTTATTTACACATCCATTTAAGTTAAAGAAACTAGAATCTAGAACTTGGAATTCTGCAAATCCTTTTTTGCTTTTTTAAGGCCCTGACATAGAATAAAAATACAAAGAAAGGTAACTCCATTGAAATATTTTGTGCCACGCATATCTTATTACGCATATCATTAACCTTTCATGGCAACCAGTCAATTGCTTTTTTGGACAAATACGAATGATGAATTGGCTAACAGCAGCCAATAAACTACCTAAATATACAACATCAAGTTGTACAGTGAAGTGACCATTCGGTATATTCCTTATTCTGTGGCCCAGAATTTGATGTTATTTCTCTTATACTTCGATTGTAAAAATATCCGCCCAAAAAACGTAACCCACATAAATTAATTATGTTTCACTGAAACTATTACGCACAATAATGTAATTGCCATTAAGCACAGTTTAATGAACTTGACAGTTCTATGGTTTGTAATAGTAAAAGCAAAAACAAGTCAAAAGTAATGTCATACACTAATGTTCGTCTCAAATTTATCACGCAAAAGTTTTGTAAATCAAAGCAACATTAACTGAGTTATAACAGTAACAAAAAACGTAATCATATTTTCCATAACGCACAACAACATGGACAAACTAGCGTGTAACTAAATCAAACCAGGCGGAACAAATAGCAATTGTAGTCTAATTAATTTATGTAGATTTTAATTAATGTTCAAATAATTATTCGTACGGGTTCCGTTTTTTTGGTACACCCTATATAAGGGCTTCAAATGCAAAGATGAGCTTCACATTATAGTTAAATTTACGATTAGCATTGATAAGAGTGCCAAAAACTCACACCTTGTAAAAACTTTGATGCTTCGTTGAATTTAATTTCTACTCCATTCAATTGTAATTCAATTTGATTATTTGAGTGATATTGAGACAAGAATATCCGACTGTTTAAAATATTGTTAAAACACCAATGTTCTACGTACGCTCAGTCAAGCCATATTTCTAATGCAAGCAGCGAATGATACCTGTCCACAACGATAACCCATGACTTCAATCTCCGATTATTTACAAATGAAAATGTTACCTCAAATCTTGAAATATCTTTAAGTTTCTCCCGTTAAGTCTGTTTCGAAATCATAATCTTCATTGCTGCTGTCGACCATACGCTCTTCCATTTTTACCATGGCTTTAGCTGGAAATTCATTGGATCAATGAAAGCATACTTATTTTACAGGATTTTTTATGGTTTCAGAAGTGCAATATCGCTGAGCATTTAAAGCTTTTCATTAAGGAATGCGTGTCAACCACGATGCATTGCTCGTTAATCACAGCGTGACGGCCATTTTTTAGGTAAAGAAAATGGCGGATTTTGTTATTGCTGTCTATGTTGCATAGACTGTAAATAATGACAACAATAAAAATTAATGTAAAATAGATTTTTAATCAATGTTTTTCTAGCTAACTTTTCAGATAATTTAGACGACGTTGTGACGAAATTGAATTTAGTGTATCGCAAGCTCAAAAAGTAACGATGTAAACTGAAACAAAATTGCGCGGTGGATCTTGATCGACACACATTCTTTAAAAATTGTACATTTAATTCTAGCTAGACTTTTAACTGTTGAATCCATTAGAGATAAACAAAGTCATATGTCATCAAATCTATAAGATATAGTCATGTAGCAATGCCATAAAAATTTTATGCACACTATTTGTAACATAGGTTGACTAAATTAAGAGGCAACATCCAACGTTATACACTCAGGGTTTGATTATATGGAGGCAAGCTAGCCCAATGATTTCAAGGGATTGAATGGAGCCAAAACTTCAAGGTTAAAAATTACAACTGTTTGCAAAGCACTACGCGTCACTCCGGTTGTAATTCTCAAATTATGGCAAATTGGTTCTTTCAATTTTAAACGTTTCGAGAAGTTATTAAATCAGAATATTGTAAAATTGCTTGAGAAGATTTATCTGATGATAAGTACTGAATCGTTTCCAATTGCCAAAATCATTTAACGCTTGGCTAAATCCCGGCTACCGGGCTCATGTAATAAGCCCCTAAGTATAAAGATATCATAATAGCATTAATAACCTTTCGATTTTCTTTTATTCCTTTTAATTCTCTTCATCTCCTAAAAAAACCACAAAAAACGACAATCGAGCAATTAAATAGCTAAAACAAAGATTCGTTGAAACTCACCACTCACGTAATAATTTACGGTGAATGATAAAATAATGGATAGGAAACTCATGACCACGTGCTATTTTTCATACTCATCGTCAAAACGATTTTTGCCCTACTTTTCAATTGCACGCAGCAATTGACTTAGAACCCAATCTACTAGATATCTAAACCATTTCAATTATTTAATATAAGTCTTACTGCCATTAAATGCAGTATAGATGAAGAAATGACTTAATTGCAAGAACTGCAACGAAATGACATAAAAACACTACAACTTGAGAAATAATGCTTTCTATTGTTGTAGCACAATATTATAAACATGCCTCAACGACTCTAATAACGATATCTGTGGATTTTGATTAATTTCTTACAGCACAAAAGCATATTTCGAGTTGTTTAGGAAGGTATTCTTTCCCTATACTCTCCCAAGCCCATTTAGGTACGGATTTTTAGGGGGCCAAGAAACCTTTTACTTTGAAATGAAACCTCTTGCGTTTTAATTGAGACGCCAGACATATCATCTATTTTGACAGCGTAGGAAATATGACGATTTGTCATACCAAATGGCGTTCTTTCCTCGGTGGATTGTCCAGTGATGATAACATTTAACAAAGTGAAACAGCATTAGCCGACTTACAATGATTACAAAATGTTTTCTTGTACTTAGAATTCTATTTTAGCTACTTCCACTAATAAAGCGCGGCGCTGCACTATCCGATGTGATATTTTAGTCGTTGTCCGCTCTTGTAAAGTCTTGTGCTTGGATAGACATAAGAGACCTAGATGCGTCACATTTTTCTTATTTCAATCTGATCTTCTTTCAACCTTATGTTTCTTACTTATCCAGAAATATGTCTTCTTGCTTCACAACCTCTTTTTGTCAGGCGAGAACACAGCTGAGACCAAACTCGTCAACTACTAATCGAGCATTCCATTCAGCACGAAGGGGACTCCAACAATCTGTTGATTTCTGGCACAATCATTCTTGGCTTTTTTGTTCTTTCTTGTTTCTAAGTCGTCATACTTTTTGACTACATCCAGTAAAACTGGCAAACTTCACACAATTTTCTACACAAGTTATGCAGAGATTGCTATTAACCTGAGACGCGTTGTGCTCAATTTTTTTCTTTGGTGATTTCCCGCGATAAATCGTCAAGGCTCTTTTATTTTAGCAACCCCTTGCACATAACAGAACCAATACAAGACATCAGCAGATAGAAAAGACCAAAATGCAACATCAGCATGAGAAATATTATTTCATCCAGAAAAAGAGGAACAATATATCTACTGCTTCAAGGGCAGGTGAAACGTAATAAAAATGCATGCCACCCGTATTTCTCGCACACATTTGCTACCCATCCAAGAACAGCAAAAATGGCAATGTTATAACCTTAAAAGTACGGTAATTACAGTTAATCCTTCGATTACTCTTCACCTTATATATTCACTCGTGCTTGGATTTTTTCGTGAGGAGAGCCACATACTACTCATACATAAAAAGTCAAATAAACTGTCAATATAATTGGCTGATTGAAATTGCCAAATTTCAGCTGCATAAGCTTCCCAAAAATTATATTTTTTAGGCATGCGTCTTTATGAGAATTGATGATGAAGGATATAATTGTAAGCCGTAGCCTAACTTTGGACAATTTTCATTGCAGATGGTTTGTGGAGGTTTGCCTGGAACTTGTCGATCATTTTTTGGAAATAGTGTCCTACATAGCATTTGGGATTGTATGATTGGTTAAACCATGAAGTTTTGGCGGTGAATAATCATACTGCATTTAACGCTCATATTTGAGGGGGTTTCGGCAAAATGGGAGTTTGGATTTAAGACAGCTTATGGGCTATTAAGTTCTCAGATAAACGACAAGATCAATATGTCACCCTCGTTTGATAAAAAGCTTTCAGACCCACGCAACATCCTCAATCACATGTAATAGTGATATACCGACTTCAATATCAAAATATGTAACATTTATTTTAAATAAAAAGAAAGAAACTTCAATAATTCAACAACATACAGTAATGTACTGTTGCCAAAGAATGCTATTGATTGGAAAACTAAAATCGGGTTGGAGGTCTGGCATTCTGGCGAAAGAAACACACACGATTCTTCTGAAGCCAAATATACTTTGATTTAAATGAAAAATGCACGCACTAAACACTTTTTCGAAATCGTAGTCAAATCGTATACACTATTTAGTATGTTTTAAAAGTGAGAAAGAATTGGATGAAGTTTTATGACTTTTACGACAACTTTTACCATTAAAACATCGGAGTATCATTGTGCCTGCCAACTAACTTGCCCCTAATTTTTGAGAATGTGCACGACGTTGCACGCATCAAAGAGGTCAGTAAAGTTTCCTATCCAGGTTTATCCAGAATTGAATTTCCTAAAAAAAAATTTATGCTCTTACCTTTTTTTGAGACTTGTTAATCTGCTGATTGAATTCATTAATTTCGATAGTATTTCTCATCTTTGAATCAAGATGATCAATCGAGGTTTGTTTAGACAACACAACTGTCATGTCCGACTGGTTCTGTTCAAAACATAAGCATGTCACGGAAAATCCTGCTTAAACGACACATCAAAACGAGTAAAACTTCAGCTTATTTACATTTTTTTCGTCATCTTCCATTTCCTCAATGTCATCATTTTTATCCAGGCTTTCCACATTTTCAATTTCATCTGGTGTGCTTTCCTTGTAAACATACAATACAAAGACATTGAAACCTATTTAAAACCAGACATTTTAAATAGATTTTTAATGAAGCAAACATATTTTGGCATATTTTATTCCACCTTTAATGCGAACTGAATAGGAAGTTTACATAGATATCATTAAGTTCTAAAATAGCCTGATGGGTGAGTAGACTGGGGCGATGACGCCAAAAAAATGGATGCGAAGCTGCGCCGCCAAAACCAACAAAGGACCTGTTTCCGCTAAATAGTTCGCTCTGCAAAAAAAAATATTAGCGACCTTCCCCTGGTGTCTACAGTCAAATGTAAAATGGTCATAAAGTTGTGCCTACATGGATGTTGATGATGACTCGCTGCAGATGCATAACTTTAAACAGTACAATCCAGTGAGTTTTGTATATCCAAATGGTAAAATCGTGTTATTTAATTGTTACCATATATATACCGTACATCAGACATCATTCACGACACACAACGCAGACTTACAAACATCTGCACTCACATTAACATCCGAAAAACTGCTTTTCGTTCAAAGACCCTATCCCTGATTCTATTAAATCTATGGTGGTATACTAATTCGATTGTGCAGGATGTAATTCCCGATACATTGGCGAAACTTCCCGTCACTTATCCACCAGAATCAGGGAACACACCACAACTGACAAAAACTCACATATCTTTCGACACCTTTTAAAATCACCTTCATGCAAAACTAACCCTAATCTCAACGTTCAAGTTTTTCGTTTTAGCACTATATTCAGCCTATAAATACTTTCATCATTAGCTCTAACCACTACTTCATTGTAATATTTATACGCACTAAAAACATCCTGGTTAATTTTTTGGTCAAAACTGAACTACCAAGATCCAGGTTAAGAAAAAATCAAAATGGCGGCTCACTAATTTTCGGGACGAAATGTCAAAATTTGTTTATAATTTGCGCCATTAATGCTTTTACAAAAACAAAAAATAAAAAAAACTTTTTTGAGTGTCGATAAACATATTTAGAAAATTTGAGATTCCAATTGTTGGAAAACGATAGTTAAATGCTGTCAATAGTTTAAGGAGTGGGGAAAACAACTAGTATATTGCATACAGCTCATGACAACCTCCGAGTGATAAAAGCGAAGCACTAGTCTGGACAAACACCATTGATCTTAAATAATTAGTTGAGAATACGTATGTTTCTTTTGATCGTTTGATCATAGCAACAAAACAACCCGGCCACCTGAGATAAATAATGAAGAAAACCCTGTCATCTGAGACTGAGAGCAACTGCTTTGTTAAGCTTTCATGAAATGAGGAAAGAAGTACGAGAACCGCTCGACACTTTGAACTTAGGTAATACAGTTTTAGTAAAAAAGTCATATTTTCATCCAATAAAGATTTAGATCAAAAACTTGAAGAATGGAATCTTTCCTCCTTACAAGATGTTTTTGAAGGTAAATAAATGCAGTGTCTATATTATTTACTTCTTAGCTTTAGCTGTATTATTTTGTTTCTGAGCTTTTTGTTCACGAAACGGGTATTTATCGAATTGCATTTTTTTAAAAAAATACGAAGGCATTTCTCATTGTAAACGAAGACACCTTGAAGGAGATGAAGATTCTTATTGGACTGCAAATCAAACTATTGAAGAAAATCAAATTTCAAGTATACCAATGCTTAGTTCTGAATTTGGACAGTTGAATCCTACCTAGCAACGCCATAGCAACCGTAATTTCAAAGAGAGCACAAATATCTATAAGCAGTTTTTTATAGTTTCATTCACATATTGTTGTTTCAATGCCGATTTTCAAAGTGTTGATAGGTTTGTACGTACAAAGAAACACGAGATATCATTGGCTTTAGGTGTTTTTACCACTTTTTACGAGATACGAATTGCTTTGAGTAACATAATTTGAAGGGTTAACAAACACGATTTGAACTCAAACCAACTCAATATATTTTTTTCTTTGCCCGATAACATTACGCCAAAAACTTTAAAAAATCGTACCCCAAAATTCCCGAAATAACATCAGTGAAGGTATATGACTGATGACAACCAACAAATTTAAAATCAATGAACAAAATAAAGCACCAGTTGTCTAATCAGTATCTCAGATGACTAAACGATTTCTTCCACTAATGTTCTGCTCTAAAAAACCTGAAATCTTGATCTGTCTATGGACTGTGTGGAAGAAGAGCTGCTTTACTTTCCAATTAACATTAAATTACTGCTGAATGACTTGGACTTCCACTATTTGGAACAGGGAGCAAGGTTTTCTCAAGGCGTTACAACTACTCATTGAAACAGAATTTAATTTCCTGACATATCTGCATGCATTCTATGAGATATTAGAGAAATTAGAGAGCTCTAGCAAGAGTACGACGACTACGACTACGTGTACGAAGCTTGACCGTGTAAGGGAATGGCACGAGGAAGTTTGTGGTCGTTGTCGGCGTTGTCACTTCGTCAAAACTTTGCTTTAGCTATAAACGACAGAACAAGCTTTTTAATGTGAAAAACACTGCATTTTGCGAAGCAACTACCGCTGTATTTGTCATAAATGATATCAACGAATCGTTAACATTGAAATGCAGCTATATATATGGAAATGCGGAAATAATATTTGCCTTACGTACAAAGTGAGAAATTAAAAGAAATTTATTCGCTTTTCCTTTCATCCAATTCACCCAGAAACTTCGGTCATAAGCTGAACAATTTCTAAACATTGCCAGTTTTGCACTTAATTAACAGGTCTCATTGGCATATGTTGTCGTGAGTAGCAAGCATTTGAATATTATCTTGAGGTCTTTGCATAAAATTTGACATCCATCGTGCGCCATCAGCGCCCATTGTACTGTCACTATACACCATACAATCCAATGTATAAATGCTGTATACCTTCGATTGCGAAACACGAGTAAGCAAACGAAGTAACATATGACTAAAATACATAGCAAGTTTAATAACTTGAACGATAAATTTGCGCTTTAATTCATTTTATGCATAAAATTTGTCGTTGTCATAATTTACACAGCAACTACACTTTTTACAGTGCATTTACCCATTTTAACTGTACAATTACACTTATTCACAGTGCAATTACAAATAAACTGCACTGCAATCAACCTATCACAATCGAGAAAAATCTTAAGAGAATGATTAATTAAAATCTATTTGTTAACAAAATTCTAGAAACATTGCTACAATTCAAAATGTGTCAAATTTTTGTAAAGTAAGACTAAATTAAATTGAAGAATATAAACTTTCCTATAAATGCTATTCATTTTATCCAATATAGGCATCTTCAAGCCCCGAATTTACTTGTCAGCTATAAGTAAACGAGGCAAAGCGGTCAGTAGCTGCAAATCAGTCTAATTTGAGAGCTGTGGGGCTCAAACTTTCAACCGAGAAAGAAACCCAGGAATGATTTTGTAAGTATTAACACTTGTAGAGCAATTAAACATCAAACACACTTTTTTATCCTTTTTTTTTAAAGAATATCAAATCGATTTTAGAGGAGTCCGAAGTTGGTGTTCAAGTCATTTGCGAACTGGATACGAATAAATTAAGCAGAAAAAGCGGAATGAAGATGGTTCAGATACTAGTGGCTTACATAATTAATCAGTTTGGAGAAGGGTTTGTGAAAATGTGAATAACTAAATTCACCACTTTTACTGCAAAATGCAAGTCTCCCTATGATGTCATCATAATAGTAAATAATCGTGAAAATCGAAAATCAAAGAGTTGTACAAATTAACGCAATAGTAAAATGAGATCTTAGCAATTAATTCTAAAATACAGGCCTCATACAGACATCAAAATCCAAATGGCAAAGGCAGTGGTAGAGCAGTTTCCTTTCTTAAAGATGAAGAGGGTCAAGGATATGAAAGTTTCTCATTACGTTTAACTTTTCATTTGGAATCAAATGATGTATTTTAAAAATGTTTGTTTCTTTCTTGTACGTGATCGCTTTTTCAATTTTTAGGACGCTTGCTACACGCCAGGAAAAGGGATTCATTCTGCTACAGGGTGGTTGGAAGAACGGCTTAGAAATGTTAGGAGAAAGAGCATACAACACCGTCAGGCTGAACAAGAATTTAGGCTCAACTTGAAGTTCTCTAAAACACTTGGCAAGATCTCTACCAGGTTAAATTTGTCAATTACAAAGATATTAGCAGTTCATTTGATGGTGCTTGTAGAAAATTTGCTTTTTTTTCTTAAAATGAGCCAGTTTTAAGTGAATTAGACCATGATGGAATAAAGCAGTGGATGAAAGACAACTGGGAGCCAATCTCAACCCTAAAAAGTTATATGCAGAAGACCGTCTTAAATCGATCAGAATGGATTAGAAAAACGCTCCAACTTACAATACGAGAGGTTATGAAAGAATACCCACGTCTTTTTTATGTCTCTGGCATGGTAGAAAAAAATTCTTAAACGTTTTTTAGTTATACAGCACTTGTACGGCTAACCAAATGTTTTTAAAAAATTTATTCAGGTTGAAATAGACTTTGCAACATTGTATCCAGATGTCGCGGATAATCTTTTTCTGCGATTTACACCAGAAACAGTGGAGAAAATAATTTGTTACGCAGATACACAAACAGAAAAATAGACAAAATACTTGAATATAGCAACAAGAAAACTTGATTCCGGTAAAAAATTGCAAAAACGGTTACATGATGCATGAAACATATGCGATACATGAAATGCTTTCTTCATCTAAAGTCCTAAAACACTGACTTTTATTTATAAACTACTTTATAAATGAAGAGAAAAGAAATGCTGCGATTAGTCTCCTTCCATGCGTTTTTCCTACTGGAGGAAAGAATAAAAAGAGGTGTACAATGGATGAAGCATTATGTGCTTTTATCGATTGCAAACCGGTATCCATTAAAAATCTTTTCATAAGTTATTCACAGTACCTAATTATACAAACTGTGTCAAAAAAGAACGGGCGTCCATCCATCGTTAATTGAAGGGGACCATATTTATATTTTCTGTCATGCCAGGTTGATTTCTTTTGATTGGAAATTGTTTGGAAAAGAAATTGGATTGGCATATGAATATGGTTGTCCCACCGTATTAAAGCAGGATTGATGCCATTGCAAAAAAAGATATAGCAAAACATTATTAACTTTATAGCATTGTCTCGTGTTGTTGGCAGTAAAATGTTTTAAAAACATGAGCATTTTTTTCTGTGAGAAAGTTTTCCTTAAGTCCTATGAAACAGTGACAAAAATCAATTTTTTTAAAAAAACAATTTAACCAAAAGTCAATACATGCACGGACTGTTTTTTTTCGCAAAATGCTAGATAATCACCATTTTCAAAAATCTCGGTACCAGCTGTGCTAAAGAACAATAAAGTAGCGAAATCACTAAATCACTTGGCTTAGTTTTTGGACTTTATTTTTTCTGAGCATTTCCTCCAAAAGTAGCTATATATTGTCACTCTTAGATACACATATAAGTAGTCGCATAATCAAACTCGTGTATTTGATGTTAACTCTCAAGTCTACTGTTTAATTATTTTTAGGTCGGTACAAACATACCTTAATATTTAGAAACAGCCTCAAGATGGCCGTTTGTTTTAGCAGTTGGTAGTCGATGCAACCCAACGCAAGTGTTCGTTATAATCGAAAGCCAGGGCTGGAAGCAGCCTAATCTTGTGAGGGCAATTGATGTTTGCTTTAAACTATTTCACGTACTTGACGTTAATTACCCATGGCAGAGCTGTTCGTCGTGGGAGTTTATAAAAAAGGTTTTGTATGGCATCGAGGACTAGGGAAAACAGAAGACTACACCTGCTGTTGTTGCAATGAGAGTAGCATTAAAGTAATCAGACCATTGACGTTGAAAATATATTGATATAAATCTAAACTTCTCTAGCTATTGCATGTACCTGTTAATATGCATGATACTTGTCTATCTTCTGTTTGTCGTTTTTACTAAATGTAAGTTGTGTCCGTGCAATGTTTTTTTCTTAAATAAATATACTTTTTGAGCATAAATATACTCTCTCAATGAATCACTAAAAATTGCCCAGGAACTTAACAAGGCAACTAGTTAATTTTAACTGGGATAAGAGTCAAAATTTTAACATTAGGTCGTGGTTGAAGTTAACCAGAATAAGGGTTAATTAATTTAACCTCGATTCCTTGTTAAAATAACCAGGATTGCGTTGATCCCATTTGGAATACTTTCCTGGTTAAGATTTAACCCCATCCTGGTTATTTTTAACCAGGATGTTTTTAGAGTGTATATATAATAATCTTTCCATAATTACGTAAAAGCACTATTGCTAATGCGCATTTAATATACACGACGAGTTTTTTTAAAATAGACATGTTTCGACATCTCATGTTGACATCTTCAGTATAAGTTAAATAATAAATAATAGAAGGTTTATATAAAAGTAATATGATACATAAATTACAACAATACTAAGGAAATAAGATAAGAGCGTACGAGCGTATTATAAACTAAATATTGTATTGAATTTAAAAACTTGAACATTGAGGTCAGGGTTAGTTTTCTTAATGTGGAGTGCTTCTTGATTTTAAGGGTGAATGAGGTGTCGGCAGTGTCGATGATTTTGAAGCAAGAGGGTGAATACTTCGTTTTACATGAGAGTGAGATTAAAGGTGTCGGTAGATATGAGAGTTTTTGTCTGTTGTGGTATGTTCCCTGATTCTGGTGGATAAATGGCGCGAAGTTTCGCCAATGTATCGGGAATTACATCCCGCGCAATTGAATTCATATACCACCATTGATTTAATTGAATCAGGGATTAGGTCTTGGAATGAGAAAAGGTTCTTGATTTTGAATGATGTGAAAATTAGTCGAATGTCAATATCTGCACAAAAATGTTTCATATAGTTTGTAAGCCTGCGCTGTGTGTGTCGTGAGTAATGTCCGATGTATGGTAGTTTGAAGTATACAGTTGAAATTTTGGAATTTTCATTTGTGTTAGTCGTGATCGTCGTGTCAGGAGTTTCGGTGTCTAGTTTGAGGTTGTTGCTTTGTTTGTTGTCGAGATATCGTTTTACGGTTCTGTTAATAAAGTGTAGTGGGTAAGAGTTTCGTAAAAGAGTGGATGTGACGTTTTTTATGTCTCGTTGAAAGCCATTGTTCGTATTGTTAAGTTTGTATGCTCTGTTGATTAGTGTGCGTATAAGTCCGGTTTTGTATGAAAGTGGTGTGAAACTAAAATAGTTCATCAGAAGTCCTGTGTATGTTGGTTTGTGATATGTAGATGTTGTACAGCTGTGATGGGATTTTGTAAGTAAAATGTCAAGAAATGGCAGTTGATCTTGTTGTTCAGTTTCAAATGAAAATCTAATGTTTGTGTGCTGTGTGTTAATGTAACTATAAAACTTCATGACCCCAGTTTCGTTAGTAAAAACACAAAAAGTATCGTCCACGTATCTGCGGTAAAATAGTGGTTTAGTGTCGTTGTAGTTGTTTAGCCAGTTTCGTTCATGTGAGCCTATGAAAATGTTAGCAAGTATGGGTGCTAAAGAAGAGCCCATCTTAACACCATCCGTCTGGTCATAAAATTTCCCATTAAATAAAAAATGCGTCTGTGCTGTTGCTGTTAAAAACAGTTGTGTTAGGTCTGTTATCAATAGAGGTATATGAATTCAATTATGCGGGATGTAATTCCCGATACATGGCGAAACTTCACGCCATTTATCCACCAGAATCAGGGAACATACCACAACAGACAAAAACTCTCATATCTACCGACACCTTAAATCTCATTCATGTAAAACGAAGTATTCACCCTCTTCTTCAAAATCATCGACAAAGCTGACACATCATTCTCCCTTAAAATCAAAGAACCACTCCACATTAAGAAAACTAACCCTGACCTCAATGTTCAAGTTTTTAAATTCAATACAATATTTAGTTTACAATACGCTCGGACGCTCTTATCTTATTTCCTTATTATTGTTGTAATTAATGTATCATATTACTTTTATATAAACCTACTACTTTTATATAAACCTAGGGACGGGGCGGGTGGCTGAATGGTTAATTGCGTGAGTTGCAAGCCAGACGGCGCGGGTTCAATCCCGGCTCGTGGCACATCTGGCAATGTGTCTGTAAAACCTAGCCCGGGTTGACCAAAGCCATGTGAGGGAAATTTGGTAGAGGAAACTATGTCCTCGGATGGACTGTATCTGCATCTGCAATGTTGCAGCCTTGTCACAAATGTGTCACGCTGATATCAGCGTTGTAGTTGCGTGAAAGGTACGAGTGATTGTAGTCTGGTCAGCTGCCTTCACTATAATTTAAGTAACCAGGATGTTCCACTTCGTGGAACCCTCATATGTCGAAATCGACGGAGTCCATTAATTATTAATTATATAAACCTACTATTATTTATTATTTCACTTATACTGAAGATGGCATCATGAGATGTCGAAACATGTCTATTTTAAAAAACTCGACACATATTAAATGCGCATATAATAATCTATTCATAATTGTATAAATTGTATCACAGTATCATATTACCCTTATATATATTCATCACATACATAATACTCATTATACTGCAGATGGCATCATGAAACGATGAAACATGTTCATTTTAAAAAAACTTGTCGATTTTATTAAATGCGCATTATCAATAGTGATTTTACGCAATTACGGTAATATATAAATATATCATCATCATCATCTTGTATCTATGTAAACTTCCTACTCAATCGCACTTTGGAAATTCATAACGAATGACATTGTTGTACAGGTATCTTAAATTCAAAATTAGAGGCTAGAGTGTATTTTGACTAATAAACACATCCTGGTAAAAATTAACTAAAATTTTTTCATACCATTTCTTCATCGAGTGTAAATGAAGATGCCTCGCTTGATGTCAGTATTAAAGCGTCCTGAATGGTACGTGTGAGTTCTTTCATATCTACACGACAAACGAAAGAAAAACAGATCGCGTCAAGAGGGAAATTAGGAGGAGCTAAAACGGCCTAAACATAAATTTCCCGCAAAATTGCCACTACATAATTCACTCAACACATGTTTCAATATCAATTTCTACTTTTTTAATATACCCAATACTGTACACGCATAAGTGCTTTTTCAAAAAAAGAAAATCTTAAAAACATGAGTGTAATTTTGTCTGAAATTTTGAAACAACGCAAGTTACTATTTTGATTTTTACGTTAGAAAATTTCAAATGAATCAAACGCGTATATCAATGAATAGAGCTTCAATAGCATTCGCTTTTTTATTATGATTTCGTGAAATTGACTTTGTGAGATTGACGGGTGATTTTTTATTTACTCAGTGTCAGGAATATATAGATGGTGGAGGTTTATTTTATTTTCGCTGCTACAGAAGTGGGGGATTATCAGTGGGGGAGGAGGGGGGGTGGGTTAAAATGAGGTTGGTGTATAAATAGAGATGTGGTGAATCAAAAAATTTGCCTTTAACTGGGGTGTATAAAAAACTGAACAGATACGAAAACGTTTAAAGTTATATAGGCGGCAAGATCTGCAAAAACCTTAGGTGGAATAGATAGTTGGAATATGTTCCAATGGTTATCTAACAGTAAAATACTAGCGAATAATAACCATTTTTAGAGTGAGAATTATATTCTTAAGAAGCACTTTTGAAATAGCTTGTGCACGAAAATGACAAAGCTAAAAGCAATCGGATCACATAGGATTAAAACAGAGCACATGTTGTTCAAGCCAACAAAGATTTGGAATTTTGGCTTATGTGTAGACAGGCGAACGCTAAGCTTTCAAATAGCGGATTATTTTGAGCTTAAATTAATCCAAATATGAATAATTGATGAAACTTTTAAAGTGCCTCTAACACAATTTTTATATTTGTCCAATCGATTATTCTGTTTATTGAGAATGTTTTAGTAAAAAAAATTAATTAATTTAGATAAAACGTCTATTTTTTATGGCGTGGCAAATTTAGCTTTTTATGGCTCAGTTCCGTGACAATTAAGGGTCTGGATCTACCGTTTGTTTCGACGTTACGCAAGGTAATCGGCATTTTGCTCTGATGCTTTCATATGTTACATACATGTTGAGACTTTGTCGTAATTCCGACCGATTTAGACACTGTAGCATTTATATATTGCTCGATAATTATCTCTAGCAGTGAATCAACAAGTGATAGTTATGAGTCTGATGACTCGCATAAAATTTTATTCCGGGGTATGTTATTATCGAAGACGCGGGAATAAATAACGATGGCAATGTTCATCATGACGATACTGATGATTCGAATGTGGGCGCTTATGCCGCTCTTTCATTTTGATAATTCGGTTTGATTTGGCCAGGCAAAATGAAAAATCTTCTCGAAATCTTCGAGTTGGAAATGATCAGAGCAAAGTGAAGGCTCGAATACCCGTTTTTACTTGACAAAATCGACCCAAATTTTTCTTCGCTTTTTGGCTTCAGGCTGGTCATCGTTACAAAAGGGAAAAGTGTGAAGGCTAATGCCATCGTTAAGACTGGCCTTATCTGTACAATTAGCAGCTACGCAACTAAAAACCATCTTTTTTACTAAGTAATATTGAAGACGCTTTGTATGTTTATTTTATATGATTTGTAGAGCACAAATGCGCGAGTTCCTTGCGTGACGTCACATAAAACACTCGTTTCATTTCCCTACAAGTATATTATTCTCACGGAAGTGAGATAGCCGAAAGGGCTATTTTGCCATCATTAAACTGCCACAAAAACTTAAATACTGTTTAATATTAAATTCTGTTTTCGCGAAGATTCTAGAAATTATGAATCTGTTTGACATCGCTCGAAAAAAAATTGTGCTAGACGCACTTTAAGAAAAAGGCATTAAAAAAGGGAAAAACGCGATTTGGATGCTTGCCGTTGGTTGATGCTTGGCCAAATTTTCCCGTAAGTCAGTAGGCTTGTACAACATGTGTCATATTTTAACGTTATGTGTTCCAATTACTTTTTAGCTACTTCATTTTCGTGCGCATACTTTTTCAAAAGTGCTTCTCGGTAACACAATTTTAACTCTAAGGTCTAGTTCATACGTAAAACTTTACATGCGCTGAATGCATTTAAAACAAAAATAATGAGAAAGTTTATCTCATTTTCCTTGTCTTTAATGCGTTCGGCGCATGTAAAGTTCGACGTTTGAAACAGGCCTAAAATAGGTTATTACTTTCAAACATTTTACTGTGAAGATTAACAATTGGAACTCTAACTAACTCTTCCCTACAAAGGCTTGCGCGCTGATGACCTTAGCGACGTTTCCCAAACTGTTCAGCTTTTTTTGATACACCCAGTATATGAAGATTCATATGTCAAAGCTTGTAAACAATCAAACAATTAGCAAAAAAAGTACTAAAATACAATAAAGACAAGTTAAATAGAGACAAGTCAAAAAATAAATATTTGTACTTCTCATTTCATCGCTTTCTTCTTTCTCTAAACTTATCTGAAAAAGAAAAAATATTATTTAAAAAATGACAACTTCCAAATAGAGATCAAAACAAAAAGCGCAATTCCAATTACCAAATCGAACTCAGTTCCCCATCTCTGAACAATTTCAGCTGATACATGTGCAGGTAAATGATGTTGATCAGGTGGATGAGTGTAAAATACGATTTTCCCACTGAATAAAAATTAATTAATGAAGTTTAGGCATTTGAAGCTAAATCTGAGCTAAATCAATTGAATCAATCAACGAGAATTTTAATACAATCATGAATATATGAGGAAAAATTAAAACGTTGGTTTTGAATTTATCTGTTTCTCATTATTGTTAATTTATTAAAAGATATAAAAGATGTTTTTCGTATTTGCACTGGCTTATGAAAACCTCAGAGACGTGCGCGAGGACTTTCGAGCAGGTGCAACTTTCGACCAATAGTCTCGAGCTTACACTGATCTGCTCTCGAGTTCTCGTAAAAATTTCCTCGGTTCGCACAAGCCTGTGCAAAAACACAGTAAGCTTTTTTTGTTTCTTAAATAAGCTCCATCATTGTGGTGACGACATTAAAGTACATTTGATGTAAAAATGCATGTCCTTAAAACAGGGTTTCAGTGCATTTTAGTCTAATATATTCTACTGTAATTTTCTTCGAAATTTTCAACTTTTATACGGAACACAACAGTTGCTCCAACAACTACATATTGATGCCAGTAATTATAGGTATTCATCTACTCCATCTAGTGTCTTAATTGAGAGCGATCCGTTACCTGTTCCAGTCACCAAGTACTGCTTTAGCAGCAGCGTTCACATCCGGAACGCCACCTGGTGGAAAAAAAGTATTTCACAAGTTTGCAAAAGAAAATACATTTTATCAGTGTACAAGGGGCATTAGATGACGCTTTTCCACCAGATCAAATGCAGAAGTCTTTAATGCGTTTGTTACGAAATTTGCATAACAAAATCGAAGAAGCGTATTCACAACTCTTAAAGTTAAATTTGCATGGATTTTTTTTGGAATTCAGATGTTTTCAAGCAATTTGATGTATTTATGCCCATTTTACGTTAAAAGTAAGTTGCAAAAGTCGTCCTTGCGCGTGCAAATTTTTTGGGCGGCCATGTTTGCTTACTTGACGTCATAAGTAGTGCGGAAGTTGCCAAAGTAATGGCAATTTCTATTGCCATGTTGAGATTATCAACTTACAAAAAGTAGATATTGGTCGTTAATACCGTCAATTTCGCCACCTTTCAAGAAGGCGGCTTGTCCCACTCGTAACTATTAAGCAATTATTGGATGAGATTGAGTATGATATCAAGAATCGAGGTCAACGTTGTTTGACTACGCGAAGCTGAGGCGCATAACATTGACCGAGGTTTGAAGAAACCTTGATATTTGCGAAAAACGAATTCAATAATTTTTTTATTATTCACTTTAACTAACTGAAGTATTGTGAAAACATATCAATATAAAAAATTTTTCTACTCTTCACTAACTTGTTGATGTCAGACGGTTTATTCAACTTCGTCTCATTTAGATATCGGCTTTTAATGGCGTCCATAATTGTAGAAACTATTATTTGTAGATATGACGTCATACTTTCAGATATCGAGAATTATCTGCAGGTAGTTGACCAATCACAGCCGACATTGCTTACATAGCAAATAATAAAGAAGTTTGCTTGAGTCAGATATCTAGTAGATTGGGTTCAAGGTCATTGTTCGCATATCACATGCTTCCGCTTTAGGATATATATATTGTAATTAGGCCGTCATGTTGTTCTCGACAATAGCAGTTGGCTTGAACTTTATGTAAAGAGAAACTAACCTTTTTTTAATTTACCCATTTTCTTCGCGAGTTCACAGAGAAATTGATTGGTATCTTCGTAGTCTGGAATACGATATTTTTCCATGACCTTAA
Organism: Xenia sp. Carnegie-2017; assembly: GCF_021976095.1. Lineage (NCBI taxonomy): Eukaryota > Metazoa > Cnidaria > Anthozoa > Malacalcyonacea > Xeniidae > Xenia > Xenia sp. Carnegie-2017. Next base: position 6,143,808 of record NW_025813447.1, on the reverse strand, counting down.
AAAAGTTACGGTCATGCACGATGGCAAGGAACGTATTCTTTAAAATATTCTTGGTGTGCAAGCTACGTCATAGCCGCCATGTTGGATGATTTTAACAAAGAATTTTCCTTATTTACGTACAATGCAATGTCATCCAGCATGGCGAACATTCCATTGTTCTGTCACTCCGAAGAAAATGGTTGCACACCACCTATAGCTGTTGCATTAAATTAACAGAACAAAATATTCGAATTTAAAAGAAAGGAGGGATTATCAAAGAATTTTTTAACTGCACGAATAGGTCATACGTCAGCTAAGGTTCATACGTAACTCACTACAAAACACACGGCCTATTTAACAATAAAAAATCGTTAAAATCTTTAATATAGATTTTTATAGCAATGCACATCATCGCTCACATTTAAAATATGTACGACCAAGAATTGCTCAAGATTAAGGCAAATACGGGCTGTCAAAACTGCTCCGAATGCATACAAACTTACGAAATGATGAGCAACCACTAATAGATGGCTGCACTATCATTGATGCAAACGCAGTATAAAAAAATACGTACCTGCTTTTTTTCGCATCGCTTTAAAATCGTTTCAACAGGACTAATAAGATCATGAAGAGATTCAATCTAAAAATATAAAGTAATAGTGAATAGGAGTTGGGATCAGTCATTTCTCTTAAAAATTGAGGATAAGGACCGCACATATAAAATACGATTAAATATATGCCGCTACTGTATATTGAATAGAGTCATAAAATATTGCAAATTCAAAAATATCTATTTCAATATTCAATCATTACCAAAAAGAGAAAAAGTATCGAAAAAATATCACATGTACGTTTCACAGAATTAGTGAACTCTAGAAAAACAAGTGATGGGCGATGGGATTGGTGTGGATAAATTTGCTAACTTAAATATTTTCCAGATTTTTTTACATACTAATCTACCAAAATATTAATATATCGAAAATTTATCAAAACCCACCAAAAAGTATAGTTACGTACATACTAAGAAAAACTTCCCTTATTGAAAAGAGAGAGCCTTCATCAGAACTTTAAAAGAAAGCCGTAAGAATCAGAAACTCAATTTCGACAAGTTTTGACACATGAAAAACATGCATGGCGTGCCTGAAGCAAACTATACTCATTTTTTCGTATATCATGCATTTTGCTATTTTACCACCAAACGCTTACCTAAACCTAACTACAATATAGTAGAGCCATTCCAATTAATTTTTTCGTGCCACGGATATCTTATAACGCATGTGATTACCTTAGTGGCAGCCAGTCAAATGCTTTTTTTGACCAATAGGAACGATGAAATGGCTAACAACAGCCAGTAATCTAATTAAATATACAGCAGCCAGTAAGCACACGAAGTGGACCTACTGTATATTTTCTATTCTGTGCTCTAACCACTAGGGCCATAATAATCTTATTGGTAACAATAAAAACATGAAAATGATACGCACCTTAACGCAGTTTCTTAAAATGATTGAACTATCGGAGGTTCCAGAATCCATGACAATACCAGGACTGTCAAGCAGCTTTACATGTTTATCCAGTTGAACCTCTTGCATGTTTCTGGAATTGAAAAGAAATAAAAACGGTGTTTGAATTATAATATGACGTAATAAATGACCCGTATACAAGATCCGTATTAATCTACGTATATCAGATGATTGTATTAACAGGCTGAATATAGCGCTAAAACGAAAAACTTGAACGTTGAGATTAGGGTTAGTGTTAGTTTTGTTAATGTGAAGTGCTTCTTTGATTTTGAGTGCAAATGTGGTATCTGCAGTATCAATGATTTTAAAATCTGATCATTAATTCTAACCACTATTTCATTGTTATCTACTCAAAATTGTATAAACTGTATCATTGTATCAAATTACTCTTATATATATTTATCACATACATAATACTCTTTCTTATATACTGAAGATGGCATCATGAGATGTTGAAATATGTTTATTTGAAAAAAACTTGTATTCATTAAATGCGCTTTATAAACAGTGCTTTTACGCAGTTACGGTGATAAAACTATTAATGAATTCGGCTTTCGTATGATATCGAACATCGACCTTCGTTTGAAAAATCATTTTATATCATGCACAACCTCATCCAATAATTGTTATTTATTAGGGTGCATAACGCGAACACGTCCTCACAATCCACCCACCCTACCCCCTTGATGATATTGCTCTTCAATTGCTTATTCAACGCACTATTTCTATCAAAGACGCCAAGAAAACAGCATATACGGCTGCTGCATTCTCAAACAAATTACACAAAAATAAAATGCAAACATACTTTGTGACACCTGGCGTGGCACCAACAGTGCACGATCTCGATCTTTTTAAGCTGTTTATTAAACTATAATCAAATGGATAAAAAATATGAATTAAAGAATCGCCAAGTTCACGTAGCTAAACATAATACTTAAAATGAAATGTATCAATACAATATATTCTCACATTACGTACCTGCTCTTACCCACATTCGGAAATCCTAAAATAAAATATACACATCGATAAACCTCATCGTCTTCTCGCAATGCACATGTCATTCACATACCTACAACACCAACAGTTATCGCTGTTTTGATATTCTTATTTCGACAGTAATTTCCCAATAGTTTCATAAGAGTGCCAGCTCCCATGCATTGACTGGTCGAAAGTAAGCCTTTTGAGGCAAGCGATGTTGGTACTTTACTTTGAGCCTGAAGAATTTAAAAATGGTAAGTTTTAACGAAACTGTCGAGTGCAGGTTAAGGTACTTCCACCATGGTCTTGAGAACAGTTTCGCAGAGGCGTTTTTCCACCATAAACCTTGAAATTTAAGACCCACATAAAACAATTCCAAATTTTTCTCGTACAGCGTCCCCCAGTGATGTAGCTATTAGCTAGTCGTTCCTCGTGAAAAAATATTCCATATAAATTGATGTGAACAATTTTAACAAAGAGGGCAAATAAAGTCAAAAAACATCAGATGATCCACATGCAAATGATCCATTGCAAAAGTACAAAAAAGTACGCAAGCTGACAGATTTATAACATAAGCACAACATCAAAGAACTTCCTCAAGGTAAAGACGCCTTCTTCGCAACTATGCAAAGAGCCTAAACTCGATGGCGTTAATACCCTACGTATACATTTTTGCTAAAAGCCGTGCACTAAGAGCCATTTCTTTCGCCTACCAAATGTTGCTTTTGTGTTTGTGTCGATGCTTTGAAGGCAATTGTAGGGAACTCGTTTCGTAGGTGCTTCAACCATTTCTCAACAATCGAGGTTGGCACAAGATCTAAATACAAAAAACATTATCAATGTCGATAAAATTATCAATCGTTGAAACTATTCCCAACTCGTGAGACATTTTCGAAAGCAATACTTTAAAGGTCATTAACGTTATTCATGTGTCTATTTAAGTTATAAAGATGTGACAGAAAGGGAAGGCTTACAAATGTTAGGGTACAACCATTACGTACTATTTGTAAGTCGTAATTAGGGGCGAATCGATGATGCTCATTTCACGGAAGGAGATTGGCTTTTCAATATTTACTTAAAAAGTTAAGTAAATTATATATCCTAGTCTCACAGTACTTTCTTCAATGATTAAGAAAGCTTCATATATCATGCATCCAAATATTCCCAACGACGAGTGAAACACGAATAAAACAGTTGCTTTCGCACATGACAAACAAGGGGCAAGAAAATTAAGGCCAAACGGAGTTGACATGACAAAGTAACAGGTTGCTTCATGTTAAGTAATTTATTAAAATTTTAGGGTTTCCATGAAAACACGCATCGTAGTAAACAAGTGCAAATGGTGGTAGTGTAAAATATTTAACTGCCTTTGAAATTATAAGTTCTATCTTTACTTAGTCCTATAGTAAAATTTTATAGCCTCAAATACTATTATCATAATACGTAGTCCACAGTACAAAATACCATTTTGGAATGTTTCTTGGGGTGCTAGACAACTTAGATAGGGTTGCGCACCTACCCCTGGTCTCGATAGCAAAAAGAATTGCTCAACGCCTCAAAGAAAACTTATATACTTGTAACCTAGAGTAGAAGACTAATACAACAAACGTAAAATCATCATAGCATGATTGCCATTTTCATTAAAATGCAGGAGGGGGATCGTCAAAGTTACGCACTTACCGATTTTATTCAAGACGAGAACAACTTTTTTGTTGCTGCCTGCAGACAAAACCGCCTCTTCGACCTGCAAAATATTCTGTTGTGAAAATCAAATATCTCTTTCAGAGAATTTGATAACAGAGCTCGGGACGAATTAAAAAAAAATTCTCAATCAGTTAAAGCCGGATAGGAAATAAGCAATCATTCACTGCCATGAATTTACATACCTTAAAACATCGGCAGCCTAATGGGTCTCTTGCATCAAGCACTTCCAGGACAACATCTGAATTTTGAACAACCTACACGAACCGGCAAACAGGTATAAATTACTCAAATGATTTTAATGCTTTTTGGATAACTTGGTGATACCTCTGATGAATGGGTAGATGGTTGGTTACGTTTAAGGATACTGTTGATTCCAATTAAAGAGAGTTTTATCGAGGATTTAAAAAAGCAGTCGTCCAAGACATTTTGTGGATTGGGTTGGTTTTATTTCAACAAGAATATTAGCGCGTTTTTGACGGCAATGCATATTAAAACATAAATCGTAAGTTAAGCAAACTTTTGACAAAATGAAATTATGGACGTCCACATTCAGAAGTGGCTGTGCATAAGACGGTTGGAGGGCTGCCTTGCTAAAAGCTTGCCTGTAAACTATTTTCCAACACATTCAGGGACGGATACTAGATGACGGGGGTTACAAAACAAAAAAATTGCTGTCAAGAAGAAAAGCGCAAGCTTCTAATATCATTGTACTTGATTTGCTTTGATATTTGAATTGGTAGCTACGCAGTGTTGAAGTCAACAACAATAACAACAACAATGACAACAACGACAACAGAAGCCACTACTTTCAAAGAGTACAACGATACTTCATGGTAGAGAACAGTTTAAAATGTTCTTATTACGCATGTGCCATGCTAGAGAATTTAACTTTTTTCTACAAAAGTCCCAAAAATTACATTTTACCCTCAGGAAGGTAATTCTTATTCGGTAACTATAAACATGGATTCGTAGTTTTCAAGCTACATTATAGGATAACTTTAAGGCACCGCATACATACAAGACACAGTGTTAAAAAGAAAGCGATATGATAAAAATGTAGAGCAATTTTTTTCGCTGAACTATTTCTAAAGGGAACGGAAAATTGTTAGAGTAAGTTGGGGTTCAAGTAAACAAGGGCGCTGATAAACTTGGCGTGTTGGGTCAATACTTTGCGTAGCTATAGTAGTTTCACTGTTCATTTAAAATTTTGATCTACAACAATGCGATATACGTACATGTAGTTAAAGTGTGATCAAATCATTCCTATAATAACTGCACAGGGTAAATTAGTAATATCATTATTGTAATGATATCGAGGCAAATTGTTCATTATGAACCACTCATGTATAAATGGATTAATTTACATTTTCATCTTAGAACCTGAATATATATAGACGAGCTGGCCCGGATAGCGAGATAGCCCGATGATTTCAAGAGATCGAAAGGAGCCAAAACTTCACGGTTAAAAATTACAACTTTTTGCAAAGCACCACACGTCACTCTTGTTGTAATTCTCAAATTAGAGCAAATTGGTTGTTTCCATTTTAAATGTTTTGGGAAGTTGTTATATCAGAATATTGTGAAATTGCTTGAGATGACTTATCTCACGGTACGTAAGTATTGAATCATTTTCATTTGCCAAAATCATTTAACGCTTGGCTGAATTCCGGCAACCGGGCTTATGTAATCAGCACTTATATAGATTAAAATCAGCGAGATTAATCGTTAAGCGTTTTGAGATTAGATTAGGATTTCCCGTTATCCAGGGAAATTTGACCGAGGGAATCGAGGAAAATCAAATTTGTTCAAGTTGGCTAGGAATTCGAGGAAATAAACCCTATATAATGTACTATCAACTCGGAGAATTTATCTCAAGTTTGCAGGATTTCAACTTATCGCCGTTCTACTGTAGTTGATGCTGACGCTTTTTGACTCGGTTACATTTTAAAACCTGGACTTTGTTAAAAATCCTTACAGCAATGGGTACGTAAGCAGCTTCATACCTTTTTGAACTCTTTGTAATAGGCTTTCCTGGATGTCTCTGTAAATGACGAAAAAGCGAACAAGAAATTATGTACTTTTTCATTTGTAGATGCAAATATATAACATGTTACAATTCCATACCGACTGGAGCAGAATCACTTTCAGAAAAATCTTCATTGATCTTCTTATGAGCCATCTAAACGTTCAAGCATAAAACTTCGTGGCTTTTATTTAGTATGATATTTCTATGAAATAATTTTCTGGTGAACATAAAATGCGAGAAGATTTTTCAAATTGCCCAAATAAAACAAAGCTTAAACTTTTGACAATGACAATCAACAAATGAATTGATGAGTCAACTCGCTCTCTCCTTCTATCCTCACAGGGCCGTCATTAAAAAGTTAATTTAGTTGGGAGGGGAATAGTTATGCCAGATTGGTTTCTTTTGAAAGAAAATTAACTTTGAAAGAAATCATCATTCAGACTCAACTGAATGCATCTGAATATTCACAAGAATCCCCCCTCCCCCCCTTAACATCCAACAGCCCTGTCTCCGAGCACATGACTGATGTCCATAATGTGTATTGAATAAAAACTGGTTTAAAATGTTTAATAATGCATCTTTAATCTTTAGTATAAATAAATGTTTCACTCAGTGGCCAAAATACAAGTGTAATCAAACTTTGGGGGTGACATCCATGACATTTTCAAAACTAAACGAAAACTATACACCAGCGAGATTCTTAATGACGCAGCAAAATTCTTTTAAATTTCAATTGAAAAGCAAAGGTGAGAACAGCACCTGGCTAAATCACCAAAATTTTCAGAAGAATTAAAATAATGACGACGGATGAGAATGATATAATTTTCGACTGATACGCACGTAGTATCGTAGCAATAATCATTTCACACCTTGCGTTCAAATTCTTTGCTTCGTTTCGCAGCATATTCTTGTAGAGTTTGTAAATTTCGTTTCTTGTTCACCTCCTTCTCTCTCTTCTGTTTTCGCTTTTGTTTTTCCACTTCTTGCTGCAAAAACAAAGCAATATTCATAGGTTTACAAGCAAAGCACAGGAAAAACAGAGTCTTTTCCTCAAATTAACATGAAAACTCAAGAGAAATTTTCTGTACAGATCATCGGTTTTTGACGACGTGATTCTAAATGATTTTGCAAAGGGGGCATGTTCGAGTTCTTATGAGATGTCAGTCAGTCAGCTTAGCTTGGATTTCATTTCAGTGACTCATTTGAGGGTATTTTTATGTGATTCTAGACAAGGCTGGAGATGGTGCACATCCATTCATTGTATGTCTATAAATAGAGCTTTGAGCATGTAGGTTTAAGTTGAGGAATCATAGAAGTAAGGCATAAACCAATTACATATGCACATTACTGACTTTGTGAACAAATGAGAAAAAACTTATACTGGTGTAATCATTACCAACTATACAATAACTAACTTTCTTAAGAAGGGACTGTCCTGTTATGTAAGTAAATTTTGCCCATAACAAGTTACTCAATTTCAATACCGCTAGTTTCCTTCTTTCCACTTCTTCCAAAATCTTGTGTTTAAAGGGGCATAAATTGGGAACACCGGGATCTTTCTTGCTTCCTGAACACAAACCATAAATGTAACATATCAGTGAAAAAACAATACAATTTGAAGGGATTTTGTGATACATTCCATTAAAAATAGCCTGTGACATCCTTTAAAAGACTCAAGCTCAAAAAATAATCTTATGACTATTTTTCAATAAATGTTCATTCACAAAAACTCATAAAATACACTATTGCAGGAAAATCATAACTGTGAAATAGAAAATTAGTTCATTTATCAACACAAAATTATGAGTCTTAACTACATATGTATTCGGAATGAAATTAAATAAAATGTATCTGGATTAGTAAGTTAGTATTAGAATTTCTGGACCAGCTCTTTTCCAATCCCCACAATGTCTTTTCCTTCTGTCTTGTTAATGATGAATTGATCAAAAGTTTGAAAAATTTTCCACATTTCATGTTGTGATAATGAGCACAATAGAGAACAAAATGTATGCAGGCTTTAATAACACAAAATTCATCTTTACTCCAAAACCAATTGCAAACATAAGGAGGGCAAGGACGGCTTGTGTTCCCCCCTCCAACAATTTTAAAAGATTAAAAATCTAGCAAGAAAGCCTTAAATCACACCCACATAACATAACTGTGATGTTAAATGACTATTTGAAAAGACTTCTGTAATGTACACATACCAGTAGATGCATTAAACCTTTTCTGTGTAAGATTATGTGTAGGAATCCTTATATTAAGTTTCTGAAGATCAAGTTTCATAAGATTACCTATAGGTATGCCCCGGGATCTCTTCCTAAATGTCATGCCTTGAGGACAAGTCCCCCAATATTTTACAAAGTGTCTGCCATTGTCCTAATCCAAAGAGACAATGAAAGAGAAAAATATAAATTCTGACAAAATGAATTCTGACATCAGAATTTATGTTCTAATTATTTGATGGCTTTGGAAAAAGTCGAAATATGATGTCTTTAAGAGACTGTTATCATGGTGAAAATATCCCATTCACGTGCAGTTTATAAGAGCTTCGACTTGTCTTCAATCCCTGAGGACTTGGTAGCTCAACAGGTAGAGCAGCACACAAGTATCCCAAGGTACAGTTCAAGTTCAGATAAAATTCAATTGATGTAGTAAGGAGAAGAAGACAGATTTTGTTTCTGATGGCATTAAATGATGAATTTGCAAGTAGTTTTAGCAAACTTTACCTACACAAACATGTCTACCTACACAAACATGTCTACCTACACAAACATGTCTACCTACACGAACACTTGTGAGTAAAGTTACACATGACAAAGTGAGAGTTGATGTACCCAAATTTTCTTTAATTGGGATCATAAAAAAATATTTCATGGTTGATTTAAGAAGCTATGTATTCATCTCATGCATTCATAGTCAATATCTTAAAAAAAATTTGTTACATAATAGTGATGTTACATACGTACAATAATAGTGCACAATGCAACGAGAAAAATATGGAGAATATATCTTTCATCTGGCCATTATAAAGCAACAAATTTACAATGCCTGCCCTGATATGTCTACAGCAAAATTTGCATTCACCTGTGCAAATGTGGAAAACTGATCTGAGCTCAATCAATTACATCACTTACATGCTAAGAATTTGCAAATCAATCATCAATACAAGTAAGAGGAAAAATCAACAAATTTGTTTAAATTTATCTCAGAGACTTGGGAATTTTATCCTTGATGGGAAAAGATGAAGAGATTCATGTGGGGGTATGTACCCTCACAACGTCCTTATTAGTCTGAAGATGTCTTGAGTCAAGACGAAACATCACTATTTTAATAAATTTCATAAAACCTAATTGTTTATGACTATGTTCAAAATTATTTGTTGGGCTCTAATATTTATATTGACAAATAACATCCTTTCTTTCAAAAATAATTGCAGAATCATGAGCTCGGAAGCTAACTTATAAGGTATGATTTGCAAAATGCTGGCCAAACTTTTCAACTTACTTTTTTTGTTTCGATTCAAATTGTTCTCCTTTCTCTGTTTCTGATTGTGTTCCCTAACCTAAAAAATAAGCACGCAGTAACCAAATAAACAATTTAATATCTTTTCTCTACTGAACTGGCATGAGGGAGAATGTTAACAACTGCAGATTTTTCAGTCAAATAATGTTTCAATCACAAATCTTTGCTTCTTCAGCTAATCTAATTAACATTCTTCAGCAATCCAACAAGTAGAACTTAATAAAAATATGTTCAACACGAGTTGACTAAAGTCATAAAAAACATCGGATTCGTAAGGGTTGCGAGTTTAAGTTAGGGAAAGTAATAAAATAGTGATTGTTGTTTGTTGAACAGCAAACAAGAACAGTCACAGTTCGTATATTATAAAAATAAATTGACATAAAAGATGGTTGAAGTCACTCAAATGTATACCTTCTTTTCAATCTTCTTCCTCTTCTTCGTAGTCATTCTCTTGCTTTGTTTTTCTGGAATATGAAAGCTGCACGTTGAACTGTTGAATTAATTTTTGAAACATTTGGCAACACAAAGTCGGTGTGTTGATATCGAAATTTTAACACAAAAACAAAGCGCATGGACTCGACGATACTTTTGCAATGACAAACTTACTAGGTCGCACCATTTATATTCTTCGCAGTTAGCAGTTGATCAAATGAAAGTGATAAAAATCAATAAAATATTTCACTTCGACTCTGCACGTGTCTAAAGTCCACCCAAGGAGCAAAAGCTGTATTCAAGCATTTTCCGCTGACCATACATTCAGCGTACTCGTGAAGATTTTATTGATTTTATTGATGTTGGAATATCGGGGGTATTCCAATTGAAAAGTTACCACATATAAAATATATTCGCAACACTAGTAAAAAAAGCCTATGGCGTATTTCAAAGCCTGCTTCATTAGTCCTGCTCTGCTAATTGAGTGCACCCAATACAGAAAAAGTGAATTATATTCAACCTTTGTCTTTTCAGTTTCCGATACACGGGTGTGACGTCATATGCAAAACGTCATTTATTGGTTCTTCGTGCCTGGCATATGATATGAGCATTCACAGCTATGTCACTTAGACTGTCCTATGTAGCATCATAAACACCCCTTTTGTATTATATTTCATTATCTGCGTTCTATGCCGAGCTCTCTCCTTACTCTCAAAATGGATCTGCCTGCAAATGTATTTCTACCCTTGCATTTTTTCATGCCTTTTCTAAACACCGTGCTTTGAAAACACCACATGCAATGTTCACAGTTCTTAATTGGAAGTACAAGGTGTGAGGTGTGAAGAAAAAAGAAAACTAATGCACAAATTAATTATATTAATTTGTTTTGTTGCTGAAATGACTAAAGACTATGTTGTATTTATGAATTGATTGAATTATTATGCTCATTTGCCTTCACTTGCCTTCTACATCTCATCTATATTGAAAATCTGGGTTCTTCAACGTCTAACTCCTCGACAAGCGCGTCAAAAAAATCGGATAGCACATCTCTTCGTCAAACGAGGCAAAACACAAATATCATTTACGTTTATGTAAACGGCTTCATAGAAAATTTCCTGAAGCTCTGTTTATATTTTCCAGTCCAACTTTTGCAGTTTTGACTCAATTAATCATTTCGAGAGATAGTTTGCCATGAATATTATTGGATGTTACAGTTTGTTATATGGGAAGAACCCTTGCAAACAAAAAGACAAATTTAGAAAGCAAAAAGTTCTGTTTTTGTCCGTGCCTCCCGACACCCTAGGACAAAAAGGGCACTATGGAGCGTCGCATGCTGACGTTTTGGTTGGACAGTTCGACTCCTGCTACGCCATCCTACGTGGATATGTCAATAGTAAGCTTGGTCCATCATACCCTCCATACGCAGTAAGGTACTCGAGGCAATTCACGACGTCCTTGTTTGAAACAACATAGTTTCAATTTTACACAATGTCTGGCATCAGTAAACTTTAAATTTATACGTAAGATTTAAAAAGTTACCATCAAACAAAGTATTATATTAATATGGAAAATATTGGATACATACAAATATATTACTGGAATAGTTAACAAAGCATATTTCAAGCATATTTTCAGTAATAGTTTCTAACATTCATATTCAGCTGGAAATACATAGAGGGGTAATTATTCATTTTTTCAGCTCTTCCTAACATATTTTTGTTGAAAGCGATTTAATTTTAAAAGAAGTCATGAAGTCGGGCAGAGTTGAATGTATGAAATATTTACTCTTCCCCCTTCCCCAAATTAGAGCTCTTGCTTCTAATGGTATAACAGAAAGCACGATGGTCTAAAAAATCCTCAATAAGATGTTTATGGACATATATACGATCGTCACAAGACACAAGTTAGCATTGTACGTTATACTCTGGAGAGTCCCCCACTTCATAATCTTGAGTTTCATTCCAACATGCAATGCAAACAGAAGATAAAGTTCGTTCAAAGAAATTGAATTCCCATATTCAAAGAAACTTGTGTTAATCGTTGAAGCTAATAATAAGATGTTGAAACATGTCTATACTAAAAAAATATCGTCGTGTTTATCAAATGTGCATTCACAATAGTGTTTTTAGAAAATTATGTTAAGCGTGAAGGTTTTTTATCATTTGTAAAACACTTAATCTTGACATTCAACTGGACATCAGCCAATTAGGATCGTATTCTCACCAAAGTTTCTTATATGGAAAGTTTTTCATGGATTTGGACTTGGACACGGTCTAAGCTTAATCACAGTTCCCGTTTCTGTCATTCTGTCTAATTGGAGCCAGATGTTTTGGGAAAAATTCTTGTCAAAACCCAGGAAATCGCGTTTTCAAGCTTAAAAGCTAAAGTTAAAGTTAAAAATATTCAGGGGTAGCATACCCCCAGAACCCACTAGGTAGGTCGCGCTTCCGGCGCTCACAATGCATCAGTCACGCTAAAAACTGAATCCGCCCCTGTTTCATGATATTTCCAACCAAATTGAAAACTGTCAAAGAATTGTTGCACTGGTCAACTAGATGACATCAATAAAGTTTATATGCGATATCTTTTACTAGTTGAAACCACCAATACTCTCTATTTGTAAGACATGGAATTTCCTATTTTTGTTCACTGTTCAGGATGATACATCTTTTTTTAAGAAAATGTCAATATATTTTTTATTAGTTAAGAGGCACCAAGGTCAGAAAGTGATCGATAATATTTATTTAAGGAACATTGACTTTAAAAAATTAAATTCTGTCCGTTGATGCTACTACGACAGTTTCTGTTTTGCAATATGAGATTCAGTAGCCTCATCGTGTGTTTTGATCTCAGCAAATTTCCTATAAACCCCAAAATTAAAATTTTTGCAGTCCTAGAACAACACACATTTACAATGCAGAACGATTTATAAACAAGTAAGGCTTTGTAGTCGTAAAATTCCGACGTGAGAAGAAAAAATTGCTTTCACTTTCCCGGTTGAATGCACATCAACAACACAACTACCACAAATCCAATCAGAATGTATAAAGGTAGAAAATAAAATAACTGCTTGTTTACTATCACATGCAAAGCAAATACTGCGAAGGATTTCCTTACAGTTGACTGTCGTAAAAATTGTTAAACGAAGGACTTCATAGGTATTTGAACAACTAAAGACATCATGGGTATTTGTTCAGTGTGTCAAGCTTCCAAATAAATTTCGTCCTAGCTAGCCAAATTACGTTGCAGCAACGTCGTGACAACGTTACTTCGGACCTGACGTTCTCAAAACCTTTAACCAACGTCGTAAGTACGTTGTGTGCTAACAAATCGAACGACTTTTTCTTGGTCAATGCAAACTACACGTCACTATGCAAGTGTTTGAATTTCCTTGCATGGTATAGATCTAATGTTTACCTGTTTTTTCTTTGTGAAATCAACTGAAAAGTCAGAAGCAATTGATATCTTTGTAAGATGATGAGAACCATCCCACGCCCACATTAAACCATCAGACCACCAGCATCTGATGTTGCGCAGGTGTGTATCGAACAATGGTACTGTGCTTGATGTTCCAAATAACAATGTTGACGAGACCATGCAGTGCTAATAAAGGCACACAAAAACGATTCATCTGGCGAAAAACAACAACATCTCATTAAAATAGCCTCGTGTCTCAAAAACAAATGTTTCCAAAAATTAAGGCTAAAAACATTATGCTTGATGAATATCGCCGAATTATAAATATTTTTCATATAAGTCGAGCCTAAATCTTCAAAACAAACAATTTTTCCTTGTTGCAATATATTCCTTGCCAATAATCCTTTTTCGTCACTGACGTTACTTCTATTTGCAATGAATTGTAAATAAATTGAATTGGGTAAAAAATCGTGTGAAACAAATTGCTACGGCATGATGATATTTCCTCTTGTAGATCTTTACTCAACAAAGATCCTCTTTTTTTCACAATTTTTTCCCACTGGTCTATTATTAACAACCTGTATATTCAGAGATGGAAACCTAAATTTCTCAAATAAGATGGCAGAAATGATTTTAATATCTACTTCCTAACTAAAGTTGACAATTTCGTCACATTCTATCATGTGATACATCACATTCTTCAAAGCATATATAGTCATAGCAGTGCTCGTTTGATCATCAAAAATGTTTTTTGACTTAATGTGAAGAAACTCCTTCTCACAAGCACGCCCATAGTAACTTATGCCCATTCAGTATAAGGACTGATAATCGACGGTAAACTCATGTCTTTCATAACCATCTGTTTACAGCCAATCAATAAGAGACAAGTGATACACGGTAAACAATCATCGTAAACTGGCAAAATTTGAGGTATCATTTCAATGATATTGATAATTGATTTCATCAGGAAAACCTAAGCACTCAGAAATCAATATTCGGGGCAAATTGCCTAGATAAGCTTCAAACATTCCAAGAAATTTTTAAAATTATCACCTACCAAATAATTATGTAGCGTTGATGAGCTTTCTCTAATGATGCTTTTATTCGACGAAATTCATTCTTGTACAAACCATTCAATCCGATAGGGACGTATAATACTCTCGATGGTAGGTTTAACATTTAATTTATTTAGCTCTTTATGTGCGTGATAAGCATAAAGAAAAGATCTTCAAATTTTACAACTGACCTTTGCAAAACGCCATGAGAAAAGTTTAATTTATATTTCAAATATTGCAGAAGCACAGCCCCCTCCCAAAGCTTAGCTATTCGGGGATTTGGGCTTAACACCATGTGTACTTCGGGCAATTAATAAAAGTCTAAATGACGTAAATTGAATCAAGTTACATGGAAAAGATGAACAAGCAAGTAATTAATTAACATTTAAAATTCTTTGCGTTACATGAAGTTCAAACCTATCTTGATTGAAACGCGGGCAAGCTAGCTGGTATAAAAATATAATTTTAACGCGCCGCGTTAATTTTAATTCCAAAGTTGGTATTTATCTTGCTTTGTGATGCTAATGCAGCATAAAGACGAAATATTACAGGGTTTGTGTAATTAACAGCAACTTTAAGGTACTTACCTTCTGTTTAACACAAATCATCATATTGATTTATTTGTTATATGTCTTTCCATGCTATAGAGCTACTGAAAAGTTTACTGATTTATTTGTATATTTGTTATTGTATCTGATCACAATATACAATTATTTTGGAGGAAGTTATTGACATTTTTACGAATCGGACAACCAAAGATCATATTTTTTCCGACTATCCATTATACATGAGTATGAATGGCTACACCAACCAATCCGACCAGGAAATACGATTGAATACTCTATACATGCCTTGTCTGATTTTAAGTTAAGCTACTAGACGTTACTGTGCTAAAACGGCCAGTATTTTAAGAAGAATGCATATTGCTCCTGCACATTAGAAATACTATTCTTATTATCTACTTTGTGCCGACTGGAAAGTTTGCAAACTGCGCACCCGAGATCAAATTTAAAGGTTGAAATACACTGTGCAGTCGCTTTAGTCGCGGTAGTATTTGAATTGCCAGCCATTGTTGTTATTACTAACACATGCAAGAAAGCGCGCGAATGGAAATAGTATAGCGGCAAACAAATCCGATATCGTGTGAACAAAGAGCATTTAATTTTTTGTATCGGATTGCTCTACGAATCCGGTACGAGACGAATCCGGTATCGTGAGAACAAGGCTTTAAGATGAAGATCGCGAAGAACCCGATAGCGTATCGTGAAGAGGCTGTTTACATGATCCTGGCTAACCGGGATTCAGTGAGGCGTGAAATGATTTCGAGGCATTGAAAAAAAGGCAAAATTTTAAACGTAAAAATTACAACTGTTGTTCAGCGCCAAAAGTCATTCCTGCTGAAATTCATAAATTAAGCCAAACTGGTTATTGTAATTTTAAATGTTTTGCGCAGTTGTAAATCAGAATATTGTGAAAATTCTTGGGAAGATTTATCTGATGACGAGTATTGAATCGTTTCCATTTACCAAAATCATTGAACGCTTGGCTGAATCCCGGCTACCCGGTCTCATGTAATCAGCTCTTAGCACAGAATAGATACGTAACAGAAGCGCCACTCAGCGAAAAATCTGTCCCCTACTTGTACCCAGTTCTTAAGTGCGCATCTTTTGCGCCCGCCTTTACTCCAGCCAGATAAACTGGCCAGTTGTTTTTCGAAAATTTGACGAATGTAAATTCACTTATGGACAAAATTTTTAATGCCATCGGACAGGACACCAAGCATATGAGGTGAGAAACAGTTTTGTTGTAAAATACGTTCGTCATATATAATTTTACGGGTTTTATATTTTCTTGCCTTGAATTGTATGCGAGATCCATGTTTAGAACGTCTCTTACATTGAACGGCAGTTGCCCTAAGAATTTATAATTTAGGACAAAGGTAATAAATATATTTAGTGTGATTCCATTTCTGTATTTTCTAGTAAAGAGTTTCCTATTAGAATGGTCAATGGATTTGATAGAAGCGATAAAGCGACCTACTGTGCGCAAAGAACGTTCTTTAGATGAAGACATTATTCGTAAAGAATTTGGACTAAACTAATTTACATTTGATGCTTGAATCAGGGCTTTTTATTTGCAATGTAGCTTGTCTGTACAATTGTAATTGAAAGTTTTTATATGTAATTGTATATTGAGTTCCTGTGGCTATCATGTCTGTTAAATTTGTATTAACTTACAAATAAAGATGTTTTTTTGTCTTATTTTTAATAAACCATATATGAAATTACAATTATTTAAAGAATGAAGTTATTGATAAATTGTTTCAATGAAATTAACAACTTTGTCATTATGTCAAGCATATTGTCAAGCTCCTACAGCTTAGCTCTTTGGTTAAACTTCACTTGTGCGTTGTGACCAACAATTGTATTTGAAAAATGATTAGAACTATGTTTGATTCACCACATTGATCAACCAGCGGAGAGAAATTATTGCAACAAAGGGCTCGAACATGTAATTTTGCTAAAATCCATAAACTTCATTCAATAAATTAAAATTTTTATTGTAAATAATCATGTCACAAACTGAACTTATTCTGGTAAAAAACAGTTATAGTTACTCTTAATGCCATTATTTAATACTTTACAAAGTAAAATGTTTACCAAAAGGTGAAACACAGATACACCACTTCTCACATCATCAATAAGCATGTATGTCAAATATATAAATAATCTCCTGATTGAATTTAAAAAGGCAGAAATAATAAAGTTAAGTTGTGTGGACCATATGACAGTATATGTTTCACAAATTGCTATTCAAGCACTCTATTGGTGGACCAACATGCTGCTGCTGATGTTCCAACTTGCTCAAAAAGTCATTCAAGCTTCACAAGTAACAACTATGATGAATACAAAATATTTTGGAATCAGACGACCTTCATAGTGGCCATGCAGCATCGCTTCTGATATTTTAAAACACCTGGCAAGACAATTTTGGTGATTTGAATGTCCAGCCTAAAGTTCTTTGCAATATATAAACTAATTAGAGAATAATTTGATTTGTCACTTGTTTCAGCCACGAGCGAGATTTCAAATGTTAGAACAAATATCTTCAACTTTCTCTGCAGAATTCTTATATGATAAAATTAAAACTGACGACAAACCATATACCAACAACAGCAACAACAACAAAATTTTATTTTCACTCTTGAAGTTCTTACAACACACTATTATAAGTCCATATTACAATTTCTTCAATTTGGAGTGAGGGCCACCTATAATAACCATATATGGGCTAATCGAGACAGGTGACCTTAGAATAATATAATATGTTTAATATAATAAAGATAATATAATATAGTTATACTAATTGAAGATAGAGCCATTATTTATAAATAGTAAATAGTAACTCCATCTTTCTATGGAAAAAAATTAGTTACAATAATATTGATCAAATAACCATATTACACATTAATTAACATAGCTTGTAGATAATTGACATGCTGTTTGACATGTATAAATTGACATAAGATAAAGAATAGTAAATGCAAATTAACACGATTCGTATAAATACTGTTGTACACACGGATGTAGGGTCATAAGAAAAAATATGCAAATATACATACATGTAAGAATATATATAAATATAAATATAACAAAACTTTGAATCACACAATTCATTTGAAATCAATACTTATCAATTAATCGAAGTTTTAGTTTCTTTTTGAAATAAGAATAAGAAAAAATTTTTAGTGATTCATCAACGCTGTTACATATCTTAGTTCCAATACACCGTATATTGAATTTTCCATAATTGGTACGAACTAAAGGTAGAGAATAATTTGCCTTAGAAGCTAACCGAGTGTTGTGGCTGTGCTGCTCCACTACTAGATTAAAGAAATTATTAAATTTTTTTGGAAGTTTTGAATTGTAAAAGTTATGTAAAAACAAGGTCGTATTGAGATAGACAATATCCTGAAATTTTAGTAAATGTAGTTCCTTGAACAGAGGAGTGGTATCTTCATTAAATTTGGAGAAAGTAATTATTCCCACAGCTTTTTTTTGCAAAATAATCAATGGAGTTATAATGGATTTGTAATTATTTCCCCAAACTGCCACTGCATAAATAAGAAAAGGATAAATGATAGCTTAGTACAATTGAATTAAGGTCTTTTCTTCAACAAAATGTCTCAATTTTTATAGAATACCTATATTCCTAGCAATTTTTTTTGAAAGCTCATGTACATGATCTTTCCATTTAAGATTTCTATCAATAATAACTCCCAAATACTTAATACTTTGTTTTTCCTTAATTTGTATTCCATTTATCAAAATATTTAATTTTTTAGTACAATTTTTTGGGAAGAAGAAAAGAGAAGGTAAAATGACTTATCTACATTGAGAGATAGTTTATTAGCAGAAAGCCATTCACTAACAAAAGTCAGTTGATTATTTATTTTAATTTCCATATCTATTAAGCTTCTATCACAGCAAAGTAAATTTGAGTCATCTGCAAAAAGATGAAAATTTAGCTGAGGGGCACAGTTGCAAAAGTCAATAATATATAAAAGAAAGAGTGGAGGACCTAGTACAGAACCCTACGGAACACCACTAGGAATAAGTTTAGTGTCAGATGCAGTATTATTAATGAAAACAAATTGAGATCTGTCAGTTAAATATGAGTAGAACCATTTCAAGGCTATACCCCTAATTCCATAGTATTCCAGTTTTCTAATCAAGATATTCTGATTAACAGTGTCAAAAGCCTTAGCTAAATCTAGGAAAATACCACAAGAGAAAAGTTTATTTTCGATAGCTCCTTGAATTTTATCTATAATAAGATGAAGGGCATGGACAGTAGAATGATAGGATCGAAATCCAAATTGACCCTCAAAAAATATCTCATATTTTTGAAAGAATTCAACCAGTCTACTATACATTAGTTTTTCCATAATTTTATTAAAAACTGAAAGCAAAGAGATTGGACGATAATTACATATGTCCGCTCTGTCACCGTTCTTGTGAATGGGAATTGCTCTCGCTGTTTTTAATTTGTTTGGAACCATGCCAGTAGAAAATGAATAATTAAATAAAATCTCAAGTGGTACAGACACTAAGTACTTTAGCAATTTTAAAATATTAATTGGAATACTAAAAGGAATGTTGATTTAGAACCATTCAATATACCGAGTACGCATCTCGTCAGATACATATCTACTTTGTAAATATTCCGAATAAACCCTCATTTATCAAAACGGACGTCGAATTAATGGTAATTTGTTGAAAACTTGATGTGTTAACTGTATCCACACAAAAAATATTAAAAAAATGGCCAATCTATAGGAATATTTGGGTTTATTTGCCAAAACCCATCCTTAGAACTATATATTATATTACGATCTGGCTGCACTCATCTGGCTGGAAACATGGCCGCCGTTTAAAATACCCGGATTGTAGAACTCAAAACAGGGGACACGAACATCTAAGGCTCCGACATCGAGTGGCGCTTCTGTTACAATCCGACATCGAGTGGCGCTTCTGTGCCCTTAGTCGCGGCAAATAAATAAATTGTTATGTAAAGGAAAGATATGCCTTATAATTAATCATTGTTTTAATGTCATTCTAGTATTTTTGATCTGAATCTAAGCAAACTTAGGAATTGTGAATTTTGATTGTTTCTCTCCGTCCATTTCTTAAGTGCGTAAGTTGGATAAAATCCCATTTCTTCCAATCATCATCCATGCGCACTCAATCGCCCCGAATTCCCTGTAATTTATCAAGGCGCATGCGGGCATACCCGTTTACCTCTTTTAGTTTTCCCATAGTCTCAAGTGATTGAATGTTAAACAAAAGTTTATCATAAATGGCGTGGATCTTACCGCAGTGTGTTTTCTGTACTTTAGGTAAATCCATGATGTTCTGTACATAGGCCCTGACTATTTCACTGGTATCCGCAAACTTAGACTGTAGGATGTTCTTCGCCCGCTGATATCCTTCGATAGAAAAAGGTAACTCGTCTATGCACGATTTAATCTTGGGAAATAGTGATTCTTTCAAGTAAGAGAAATTTGTCACCGCAGGAACATCTGCTTGATCAATTTCGGCTTCAAATTGATTCCAAGATCGCATCCGATCTGTTGCTGTACCATTGAAGTTGGTGATAACTAGCCTGGGTTTGTTATCCAATAGAAAAGACCAATAGAAAGACCAATAGAAAAGATTCCATTTTCAACTCGTATTGCAACCGTTGTTCATGCTGCAACTTGTCATACTCCAATTGTTCCTTGAGTTTATCCTGGCGTAATTTGGTTACTCGTTTTTCTTCCAGCAATTCTTGTTCTTTTTGTTCTTCTTTCTCCCAATTTCCGGTGGTCTGCTTTACATCGTCCATTTCACGATCAAATCCCTCCTACTCTAAATCCATTTCATTTACCCATTTTCCAATTTCGTCATCATTATCACTTCTCTCAATTCAAAGTTCTTGAATTCTGAGTTTCAGTTGATCAATTTCTGAAGTTAGTTTGCCAACTGTAGTTTTTGGTGTTCTATAACGGTTATATTTCGCTTCCCGATTGAGAGCTTTATAGTTTCTCTTGCGTTAAAGATCAACTTGCGCTTTGTTCCAATTTGTTTCAACAACTTCTCCATTTCTCACAATCCCGTCGGAAGAGCCACTTTGTGTCGGGAACGCTATAGAAGCTAAGTTGATGGCCATCACGCTCACAAGTTTGATATATTTTATTAATCACAGTTTCACATACAGATATGTGTACTCGACTAAAGTTTCGAAATCTCTGCCCATGCCTCGCGAATATAGTCGCTAAATACCCCTTACTCACGTGATTTTACACTACTAATGATTAAATATATGATTACGTAATTCAAATTGTCCCAGTTCCCAACAAAAATAACTTAACCAGGATGGTATAGGCTATAGGGGTATGTTCATAAACCATAAAATCTGTGTTTACTTCATAGAGTATTACAGCACTTTGATATTAATAGACTTGTGATGAAAATTTTCATAAGCATACTAATATACAAAACATCTAATCAAGAATGATGACAGACCATATATGTGTTGGGACCCATGTGCCAAGGCACAATCATGCAAAGGTCAGTCCGAGCCTGACGCAAATGAAAACTTTGCAACGAACCGAATATATCGGATGTATCATATAACTATATAAGTTATTTTGTCCTGTAAATAGGCTGACCGACGACGTGGAAAACAAATGTAAGCAAACAGGGGCTAATTAAATTAAAAAAAAAAGAAAGCATTTAATGGGAAAAAGTGCCCTTTCAAAAAATGCGATTCCTCTTTGAGTCAGGGCACTGAAAATCGTACCAGACCAAAGACGTCTGCTGTTATATCAAGATGTACGTACGTAGTACAAAGGTCAAGTTAACTGATTCTTACGTGCTTCACTAAAACAGTTACAATTATAAACAACTTCACCACAATGAATATTCAAATCCATATTATATTTAAATGCAAATTAAAAATACTAAGCTGAAGGTCATAATAACATTTGAACATTCAAAGCAATTTCCATCTCTTTTCGAGTCTGTAATAACAGCTGTCGTCGGAAATGGACGAAGGTCGAAATACAAACGACAACATAATTTACACAGAAAATGGTAAAGAGCTAATCTTTGCAGAAGAAACGGCGCGTCTGAAGTCAGATGTCGATGTATACAAATGGCGATTGCAACCGAAAAATGAAAAGCTTAGGTCAGTAAGTTGAATTAAGTATTAGACGAACGAAATGAGTAGTTTGCATTATCAGACATGTTCATTAGCGAAAGTTGTGGAAATGGATAAATGCTTTGGCTTATCTGCTCAATTCAAAGTTTGAAATTGGAAACCTTTGTTCTCAAGAGCGAGCACTTGCTTGAAATATATTATGTCATTGTACTGTTAAGGATTAAGGAAGACTTGTTAGAAGAATGCTTGTTTGAGTAAAGCTTTATATTACTCCCGTTAATGCAGAAATTGACATAAAGCTACTGCACCAGTCTCGAGGCAATAAAATGTCCTGTGCCTCGACGCTATATTATTTGCAAGCGTACTGTTGTGAGAATGGCGTTTTGGATTTCCTCATTTTCACATTCATTGTAATATCACAGTTGCCTCGTACGCAATTCACAAACTTCGTACTTCGTTAGATCAAAGACGATTAATGACGAAATTGACGTCTCAAACATCAGCTTCAACACAGGATGATTATTAGTCATTGTTATATAATACTAATGTGTATGTAATGAGTATGTTTTTCGATGTTCTGTCTGTAGCACTTGGTACTTGGTGCTCCACAGTCCACTGAATACAGCACTTGTTTGCGTATGCTAGCACATTCGTCAATTTCTTTTTTCCTTTGACTTTGTCGTCGACACCTTCTTTCACAAAACTATTTATATTGCAGACATTAATATTATGTTTGCTATTGTCTTATTTACTCTATCTAAGTAAAGAATGATAATGATTTGAAAATGTACTAATAAATTTCTCAAATAAAAGAATGATAAATGGTCAGCCAATACATCTCACCAAACCCCAGCCCAGGGTTTAAAACAAATTTCAAATTAATTGTAAATATTAGCAAAGCTTTTATCATTTATGCAAAACATTAATTTTACATCGCCCGATATCTCCTGGACTTTGACTTTTGTAATTTCTTTACCAAATGTCATTAATCATTATTTTTTTAGGGGAATACTGTTCTTTGCCCATGGCTATGCAGAACACTCGCGTTGCCGGGACGAGTTTGTTAGGTTGTTATGCGCTGAATTGAACATTATTGTAATTAGTCATGACTACGGTGAGTTAGAAACTGACCCCTGCATTTTAAGACTTTTGGCAAAATATATGAAGATCTTTATTCGTGAAAATATTGAAATAATCTAAATGTGTAATTCGCAACATCAGTAAAACTCTTAGAACACTAAGAAGAGGGTGACAGGTGAGAGTTGTCCTAAACAAAAATGCTCTTGTAAATATGGGAAAAAACAACAGCTTTTTTTATTTATTACTTATGGTCAATAATAATTTTATAAAAACGTCCAATGCTTTCCCCGCTTACAAATACAAATCGATACCAATTGATATAAAAGAAAAATTCATAACTTAAGTAGTTGTTTTTCAGTTGAGACTAAAAATCAAAGTCCAAATTAAATCCACTTATGCGTATGTAGTTATAAGTACATACATACAATACCTTAAAAGTTAGCTTAAACAAATAACTATCAGTACACGCTGTCAGAGAATGTGTTTAGCTAATTCTAAGATCAAAAAGAAGACTTACTTGTAAATTGGGATTCTATCAGTCATCAGCACTGATCTCGAAATAAGACTGGATCAAGCATCTAGCACAAAAGTTGAAGACAAAAATAAAGAGCGCCGCCATTACTAAGGGACCAACTTTCGAAAATAAGGAACAAATATATTGTGGATTTATACGAGAATAATCAAGAGTTTTCAACATGTAACTGCATGAACATAACTGAGAGATAAATCAGTTTATAGAAGGGCTAAAAATACGTCTAAATATGATGATATATGATCGAAATGCAGCGATTTTTGTCAACGGTAACTCTACTGTGGTATGGAAAAACTTTGGAAAATAGCTCACAACTGCATGGAAATAATTAAAGTTGTTGGAATCGTATTTCAGAAGTACAAAGTGATTAAATAATCTCATAAACTAATCAATCCTTTAAAATTACAAGTCTTTTTTACGTGTGATTCGGAGGGAAACGAGTGTTTGAGTTTTGTTTTGTACGGCCGATTATTTTTCTACTCGCTTTACTATCGCCACAAAAGTTTTTTTTCATCTTCTGCGTTATCTTAAAGCGTGATTTGGCCATGTGTTGCTATGTTTTCCATAGTTTTTTTTTAAAAAGTCTTTTGATGTGTTGGTCCGTTAGTAATGGCGACGATGGCTTCGAAATTTGTTTATCACAAGTATATAGAGTGGCTTGATCCAATCTTTTTTCAAGATCAGTGGTCATCAGTGAGAATGTTTGCAGAAACAATTAGTATCCATAAAAACTGGTTTCACTTATCTGCAGTAACTTTTAGACATTGAAGTAAAAGATTGCTGAAAAAAATGCTCTAAAGATCCAAATCCTAGACATATGTTTTAAAAATTTCACGAAGTGGCGCCGGTTCCCGGAACATTGAGAATTGGTGATGGGGGAGGGGGGCGTGAGTATTCATACATTCCTAGTCACAGCTCGTGAAAAACAATTGATTTCAAAGGAAAGTAATAAGGCAAAACACGTATATATGAGTAGTTGCTCGTTAAAGTTTTTATTTAAGAAACAAGCGTTTATCAATTTTTGGAGCGTCATTTGGCTCATCATCTGAATAAATAAATTTACGATTTCAGTCGGCCATGGAAGATCCAAAGGGGAAAGAGTTTACATTGACACGTTTGATACCTTCGTGGAAGATATTCTTTGTCATGTCGATGAGTTCAATGCCCTGCATCCCGATCTTCCAGTATATCTCTTTGGTCATTCCATGGTAAGATAAACTATATTTATTAGCTATCTGTACACAAGCTCTGTTTCTAGAGCATTAGCTGTTTATAGAGCCTTTAGACTGCTGGCGCCGGTTGCACGAAGCCTGGATAGCGTTATTCATTGGATAGCGAAAATTTTGAAACTTGTGAAGAAGGTGTTTATATTTTTCTTACGACAAAGAAATTTGGTAATCTTCGTAACAATATTTTATTTCAGATATTG
The DNA here is from genome assembly GCF_021976095.1 of Xenia sp. Carnegie-2017. Classification (NCBI taxonomy): domain Eukaryota; kingdom Metazoa; phylum Cnidaria; class Anthozoa; order Malacalcyonacea; family Xeniidae; genus Xenia; species Xenia sp. Carnegie-2017. Next base: position 6,118,424 of record NW_025813447.1, on the reverse strand, counting down.
CACAGTTCAAATGGTATATTTTTCACTTATAAGAGATTTTATGAACGTTCAGAAAAATTTGCTATCATGTGGATAGCGCTATTCGTTTTCCGTGCAACTGGCCCCAGCAGTAAAGCATATATCAGGGGCGCTTACATGTGGAGCGCAAGGGAAATGGTTAGGGTTAAGAATTAATTTCTAATATTTCTATAAGACTGAATTGTTGGTAGTTGAATATTTTCATGAGCGCCATTTTGTAAGTATATGAATAAAAGTCAGAAGAAAAATGTAAAATTTTCCGCCATTTATTATGGCGCGCGGAACCCGTCATAATTCTAAACTTTATTTATTTCTTCTAAACTCCCAAATACGGCATTCCAAACTCTAAAATTCATTGCAAACACTATTTAATTCTTGCCAACCACAAATATTCTTGCTGAAATGAGTTGCTGAAACTGTAATGCAATCTATAGAGGAACGGGCGCTCACGACTTACTAACATACACTACCTTTTTGGTTTCGCTACGTAGATGACACAATCACAGCACTACATGCAGACGAGATTGATGACTTTCACACTCACATCAACAAACAGAACAGCCACATACAAATTACCAAAGATGTCGAAGAAAACAGAACTCTTCCTTTTCTCGACTGTTTGGTAAAACATGACAATCAAAAACTACGAAAACAGTTTATCGCAAGCCAACACATACTGACCGACTACCAGACCAATCATCTTATAACCCTACATCACACAAAGCCACCACAATCAGAACATTAACAAGACGTGCACAAATCATATGTGATTCACCGGACGCTCTACACAACGAAAACAACTATCTCAAACGTGTTTTTGACAAAAACAACTATAATTCTGACTTCATCTAACGCAACACTTACAAACCCAACGAAACGAACCACTCAGTGACAACAGCAACGATACCTTACATCAAAGGTACGTCTGAGACTATCTCGCGTATCTTACAACCATACAACATACGTGTCGCACATAAACCAATCACAACGTTACGACAAGTACTAACGAACATAAAGGACAAAGAACAACCCAAGGAACGACAAGGTGCAAGTTAAAAAATAAACTGCTCCGACTGCCACGCCTCCTATATCGGGGAAACTGGCAGGAACTTAAACATAAGACTTACTGAACACAAACGAGCTACAAAGAAACAAGACAAAACTAATCACATTGCCGAACATCACCGAATCACAAAGCACAACATTGACTGGGACTCGGCAAAATGCATTACTTACAGTACTGACTATAGACAACGGCTTACATTAGAAAGTTGGTATACCAACTTGGAAAAAACCCCCCTGAACAGATCACAGTAATTACCGGCACCTTACAAACGACTTATTCACAATACACACAAACGATCAACTAAAAACATTACACTTCACACTAATTCACAATAACAATACACAATTGACACCCACACATTACAACCAAAAACATGACACCTAAATCACACTTCACAACTAAAAATATTTCACTTCACACTAATTCACAATGACAATACACATTTCCTGTACACACAATACAATGACGTAAGAACCAGATAACAAATACGGCTAACATGACGTTTACTCCTCATTTGACTCTGAAGATGACTAACGCTAAGGTTGTCGAAACGTCAGTCAACAACAACAAAAACAGTCCTTCTCAGGACTATACCAACCTGGACGATCTACATTTACAAACATGTAACGATACTCCGGGCTCAAACCATTTACTTGTACTCATTTGTCATTCGCATTTTAGCTTTCTAAATTCTATTTATTCCTTCTAAACTTCAATTATTGAAGTAATTAAATTAGCATATCTAATTTATTCATGAACAACATAGCGGAAAGGGTGCAAAGTCGTAGTCAAAGTACTGATGAAAATAATCAAAATCACCGTGCTACTATGGATGGGTTAATCTCAAATGCAATCCAAAGCATTTCGCGCTTAAGAGAAAAGCAACCAGCAATCAATAATGTCGTTCAACCATCACAGCCTTCGCCAACAGATTTGCTAACTAAGAACTTGTTCGCCTGTTTCCAGCTTTTCAACATGCAACTTCAAATCTTATTCGTAATCATGGTGGAAATGGAAATTCACATCAAAGAAGATGAACTGGCAAGCGGCGTCAAGCAAGTGGACAACCTATGAAAAAAAAAATTCTTAAGAAAAAGAGGCTTGTTCACAAAGGTGTCGTGTTTATATACAATCCTTCTGTGGATAAAGTACCAACGCATCAAACTCGATTAAGTTTGGAGCAAAAAGGACGTGTGATTCACGACTTTGAGTTTGAAAGAGATTGGGTAGAATGACAAGTGCGATAGGCCATAGAAGAAGAAATGCCAATATTGCTCAACGTTGAGTATGAATTCCTAAAGGTTAGAAAAAATTTTTAGTTTTTGTATCAAATATCTTTAGTGGTGAATTGGAAGCATTAATACTCCATCAAGAGTTCAATAATTTTTCCGATTAGCAAGATATGTATGCTGCCAAGAAACCTTCATCAAAACGTGTTATCAAGCTGATTCCTGCTGGACCAAAGACCGAAAGTGAAGGGGTGTGCTTTGATCAAAACACGTTTGCAGCATTTTTACAATCTGTCACTGGCATTGATATCACCGTAGAGAAGATAGACGTTTCATTCAATACAACCAGTGGTTCTGCTCGAGTGATGTATAAAATATATTAATCCTAGCACGGTTTAATATGCACATGAAAAACATGTGACTTGGACGAGATTTGAACTCGCACCTTCGAGATACTAGTCCGCCGCTCTACCTGTTGAGCTACCAAGCCCACAGGGATTGGAGACGAGTCAAATCTCTTTTTAAACTGCGTATGGACGAGAGATTCTCGCCACTATAGCAGTTTACTGGATGGCACCGTGTTTCGACTTTATTCCAAAGCCATCATCAGAGAATATATATAATATATTAATCCTAAAACGGTTTATTAAACGGTTTAATATATTATATATATTCTGTGATGATGGCTTTGAAATACTCGAGTGATTGTGGCCCATACTTGTGCACCGATGCTAGAATTATCATCGACTAACCAGAGCTTCAACAAACTTTCAGAGAAAATGTCAAATTCATTGAGCAGCTCCTTTGCATGGTCGATCATGTTAATATAAACCGGATTAACGGGGATATAAAGTCAGACTGTGTTCCATGATGTATCATTACAAGTATATTATGTTGAAATCTGATTTAGCCAATTGGAACTTAGGCGGCCCAAAAAATCCCTTAGCTAGCTAAAGTTTAAAACAAGCGATAACTCTTCCCATTTCAACGTAACAGACCAAGCGCTCGCAAATTTTATATTAATTGATTATATATAATATTTTCCAGGAAAATCCTGGATCTAAGTGCTCCGTGTAATCACTTTTGGCATATGCTGGGTGTTAAACATTTTCATCGACTGATTGCAAATTCGAAACGCCTATAAAAACAGATTCTAGGCCGGCAAAAAAGTTTCTTAGCCCAACAGTGTTCCTCTCGTTATTTTCTGTTTTGTTCATTACACATTAATGTCAAGCAAAATTCCAATATTCCAAAGATACTATTCAGATTCCTTGAAATTCTTTGGATGCCATTTGACATTAATTCATTTCTACTAATATGGCGATTTTGATTCTTTTTGTTCGAATTTTGATATCGGCTTAAAGACGACGACTTTGCATCCTTTTCGCATGTCGTTCATGAATAAATTAGATGCATGGTTAGACTGGAAAACATGAAACAAGAGTTCAGCAAGAATATTTGTGGTTAAGAGTTAAATAGTGTTTGCAATAAATTTTTAGAGTTTGGAATGCCGTATTTGGATTTTAGAATTAATAAATAAAGTTTAGAATTATGACAGGTTCCGCGCGCCATAATTTATCACTTGCGCTCGGTGTATTTTTGTGGCCAGTGACTTGCTAAACTTTAGTAGCCCCAGGTCCAGGCCATTTAAAAAACAGGAAGTTTCTGGATTACTTTTTCTTCTCTAAAGAATCTATTGGACAAATATGAGAGTTTGTAAAGTAATTTTACTCCAATGTCTCATGCATGGAACGATATTAAAGACAAAATTCAGATAAAATTAGCAATCATCTTTTTTGGTTTCTACTAGCTACATTCCATATAATGAAAAGTTTTGCGTTTCAAAACGGCCCTGAAGGATCTAAGTTTATCTTTGTAATTGATGTAAGCTTTACATGTGAACCACAAACATTAATGTGCATACTTTTTCATGGACGAAATTTATCTACAAGACATCATCAAATGTGCATAATTTAGATCAGGGGTCTCCAAACTTTACAGCCAGAGGGCCACATGAACTTTTATCCAGCATGTTGAGGGCCGAAGAATATAAAAATTTCCACGTTATCCTTCAGCTATTTAAATTGCGCAATGTGCTTGAAACGGAAGTAGGAAGTTGGGAGAAAAATTGACGTAAGCCACTCTTGCTAGTTGGCTTGCGACATAACGTGAACTTTCTGCACAAAGTTTATTTTGTTTAATAATATTATTTTTTTTCTTAAGTGCCTCTGCGGGCCGGATTGAGAGGCACAACGGGCCGCATCTGGCCCGCGGGCGGTAGTTTGGAGACCCCTGATTTAGATAAACAATATGGACATTTTTCAAGTTGCCATTTCTAGTTCTTTTTCAATTGCAGGGCGGTGCGTTAACCATCTTGACAGCCTGTAGCCGACCAAATTTTTTCAAAGCAGTGGTTCTCTCTTCTCCAGCTATAGTTATCGATCCAAGTATTGAGCCTGGCTGTGTTAAGGTATGTTTCTGCATCATGTTTCCCAAAAATTAGCTATGCATTACGAACCACGATGTTATTTGAAGTAATACCATGGTTGCGTCAAGTCAAATTAATAACTAATCTACCTAATAAAAATTCACCTATTCAAATTCAAAGGTCGTATTAGAAGTAATACGACCTTACATGACGTCTTTGCAGGTAGCTATGGCAGCTATTAACTAACAATCCCCAATTTTGAGCTTGATATAAATAGTATCATCACAAAGAATTCCCCCAAACGCAAAACCATTAAATTTACACCATTCTTGGCCGTAAAGCATTGACTGCAACATTTCGGCAATCGTAGTACTATACTGTACTAAGCCTCAATTTGACCACAAATTAACCTCGCTGTACCGTGGTATTACTTATAAATAGAAACTGTGATACAAGGGTATTATGTTTATAAAATCCCGACGGTAAAACTAGTTGTACAATTTATCAAATATATGTTGTCCAGAAAGAGGAATTGAAGTCTGCAAACTTAAGCTACATATAGTGATGAAAATATGCATCTGTATGTAAGTTTGCCCATCGTTCCATGCAGACCCATGACATCAGATATACGTAGGTACAGCATTGTAAGCCTCTAGGGAAGACATGAACATGGGATGATCCATTAATGGACAAAAATTTGATTGGTATTGATGTATATTCAATGTTCATATGCTGTCACACAAGAATTCTAAAAAGTCCATCAGTGATTGTGATTCCCGTCATTCCTGACTTGATTCTTTTATTGGCATTATCGGCGTAAAACCTGGTCACATGGAAAATACTGTGGTTTACAGAATCAGTTAATATCTTGACGTGGACTTATAGATACAAGCAGCAGATTCTTTTATTGACAATCACAGGTCGAAACTGGAGGAATACTTCTTGCCATCAGAAAAGATTTGGCGTTTAGTGATAGGCTGTACGTTCTCAATCAGATTATAAAGTCAGGAGAATGTGATTGCGAAACAGAAAGGGTCTAACGTTTGTAAATCCATCATATTCCAAAAAAGTTGTTGCCAACCTTGTAATAGATAATGCCATGCGTGCATGAAAATGACCTCTGACCTTCTGTTGTGACAATGGAAGATCATTCAGAATGGTTGACTGGTTGAGCACAATCCTCAAAAACTCACGATGGCAGACGGATGTTAATTCTACTATACCAGTAATATAACTAGAACGCGGAGCTTCTTTCCAATAATAATATCTCCTATTAACTTTTCTTCGACCTCCGTGTTACTCCTTCATATTATCACCGTGAAATATAACTGGTCTTTTCGACATCAAACCGTCAAAATGTTGCTCAACAGTCAACCAGTGAACTCCATATATATATATATATATAATTTGATTGATTATTTACTATTTACTTGTATGAATCAGTCAGTGAGGGTGTGCTGCAGGACATGGAATCAACTGCATGTTATCTGTTGGAAAGTTCCAGGTTTGTCATACATCTCGAGAAGTCGTGCTTCAGTCCAACTCAGCAGAGGGAATTCGTCGGATTTATGGCACAATCTGACCATGACTCCAAGGTGGAGATTATAAAAACCAATTGTTGTGTATGTTAGCCCAAAACAAAGTGTCAATAAGGGATCTCTCTCAGCTGATTTTGAAGTTGACCGCGTCCATTCAGGTCATACTTGCGGCTCCCTCTAGTGTATGATTTATCCATTTGATTGATCACATCGACATCATGGACAAAACTTCAGTTAGGGCTTGTATCAACCTGAACTAAGATAAGGCCTTATGGAATTGGGCTTTAATTCCAATGTTTATTCTCATTTGCCTCTCTTTTGCATTTGGAGACTAGATCCTTTACCTCTAGAAGTGGATGCCGGTCTGCTGAACTGGTCTATTGGGAAAAACTATGACCAACACATTGAAAGATTTTTTAACAAAACTATGGAAAAACAGCAGAACATGGCCAAATCATGCTTTAAGATAACGCAGAAGATGAAAAACAACCTTCGTGGCGGTAGTAAAGCGATTCAGAAAGAATAATCGGCTGTATAAAACAAAATGCATACAGGTTTCACTTGTAATTTTAAAGGATTGATCAGTTTATGATCGTAAATGAGATTATTTAATCACTTTGTACTTCTGAAATACGATTCCAACAATTCTAGGTATTTCCATGCAGTTGTGGGTTATTTTCCATAGTTTTTCCATACCACAGTAGAGTTACCGATAAAAATCGCTGCATTTTGACCATATTTCATAATATTTCATCGTATTTTTACCTTTGTATAAACTGATTTATCTCTTAGTTATGTTCATGTAGTTACATGGTGAAAATTCTTGATTATTCTCGTATAAATCCACAATATATTTGCTCCTTATTGTCGAAAGTTGGTCCCTTAATAATAGCAGCGCTCCTTATTTTTTGTCTTCAACTTTTGTGCTAGATGCTTGATCCAGTCTTATTTCGAGATTAGTGGTACGACTACGAGTCATTGAACTAAAATACATGGAACGCTACCTGTAATACAAAACCCGAATAATTTTTTGAAGCCGTGATTTTACCCCAGGCTCGTTCTGTTGTTTATAGCTAAAACAAAATTTTAGAGAGCTTTAGCAAGAGTACTACGATAACGAGTACAAAGTTCGACCGTGTAAGGGAATTGCACGAGGAAATTTGTTGTCGTTGTCGCGTTGTCAAAATTTTGTTTTAGCTGTAAACAACAGAACGAGCTTTTTATTGTGAAAAACACAGAAGTTTGCGAAGCAGCTACGGCTCTATTTGTCAAAAATGATATTAACGAATCGGTAATACTGATTTTGCGAGAATATAGGACTCTTTAGACTGAAAAATCTTCACTATTTTAAATTTCATGTGCGATATATTTGTACTATTTTATTGTTTGTTTACCATTCACTTCGCTTACGACATACATGGAAGTTTTGCAGGTCATATTTTCGTTTTAAATGTACATCTGAGCTCAAAAATAATTCTGAAAGAAAGCTTGGATGATCGAAAATAGTACTGTAAACTAATTTCTTACACAATGAAAAAATATACCTACTTTCTTTGCTTAAAAAGACATCGTAGTCGCGACTACGAATTTTTTACAAATCATCGTACTCAGATTGATGACGGCTAAGTTTGGTTGTTGTCGCAACAATGTTTTCGCACAAAAATGACGTAATTCGTACTCGTAGTCGTACTCGTAGTCATTGCTAAAGGTCCCTTTTGACGAAGCGACAACGACAACAAACTTCCTCGTGCCATTCCCTTACACGGTCAAACTTCGTACTCGTTGTCGTAGTTGTACTCTTGCTAAAGCTCTCTAATACGACCATGAACACGACTGCAGTCGTAGATTCAACGGGAAGTAAAAGGCGCATGCCACGCCATTTTTACGACGTCTTATACGAAACGTCGTGTTTGCTAAATCACTCTTATAGCTGGGACCACCACTTTTATACATGATGTTCAAGATTTTTCATACAGGTGACTGAGATGACATGAAAACATTTAACTGATGTTTTCACCCTTTTCCGACCCCCTCCAATTCTCATGAGACACATGGTTTTTTTCATAAATAATGCCTCAAACGGTTGCAAAACTAATATTGAGGTTCGGAGTGTATGTATATTTATCGTGATATTTAAGTAAACGACAGTTTTGTCTTACTTGTAGGTTTTCGTAGGGAGAATAATCAATCGGCTAACCCCAAGATTCCAAATTCTTCCAAAGATCGACACAAATGTTTTATCTAAAGATCCAAAAGAGGTATGCTCATCGTTCATTGTTGTTTACCGTCAAAGTAGCCAAAATGTGATCAATGAAAAAATTCGATCAAATACAACGGTTGTTTAAAATCAGAATCACTGACGTAATTTGAGTGGTCGTGAAAGGCGTATCTGATGCAGGACGACGCCGGAGTTAAGGTCAAAACAAAAACTTCGGCAATGAGATTTACTTAAACGTCTAACTAAATAAATGTCAAACTCCAATAAAATGGCCTTCTGTTGTCATAATTCTGAAAAATCGTTGATCGCCAGTTGATAAAATTTAAAGAATGTGTGTCAACCAAGATGCATTGCCCGTTGATTACGGCCATATCACGGCATGACGGCCATTTTCTGGGTCGCAAAAATGGCGGCTTGTGTTATTATTTGTTGTCTATGGAACTTTGACCAACTAACAACTTTAAAATAAGTTATTTTATAAACTTTTGATTTGAAATGTCGTTTCCTAACAGTGGTGTCGTTTCCTAAGCGTGGAAGGCCAAAACGGAAAGTTGAACAACACTCGATTCGTAAATATGATAAAAAGACAAAGCCAAATCGGATTCGGAGGTTGACATTTTTGACGTGTTTTGAATTTTTACAAATTTGATAATTTTTTTAATTAATTTTTTTTGCTAAAGTTTTCAGCTAAATTAGACGACGTAGTGACGAACTTGGATTTAGTGTGCCGCAGGCTAACTACCGATGTAAACATAAACAAAAGTGCACAATGCATCGTGGTTGACACACATTCTTTAAATCACAAGGGAGAAACGATGAATAACTAAATTTTATCTGCAAACCAACATGTTAGTTTTCTGTCACTCCCTGAAATTGAATCGTTTCTCAAATAATTCGTTTACGGCAGCGAAGACCATAACTACGATCAATGAATTGGTGTTATGTATACCACGTGATTTAATGACGCCTTTCCATCATAACCAGTGAACTGTAAAGACCTTTTCGACAAAACAGTGCATCATAGGTAATAAAAATCACATGGGAACTATTAAATGCAAAGATTGCCTTGATAATCATGAAATTGTAAATAATGTCATCAAAATTCAAATCTTGAAAAGTTAAACTGATTCTAAGTGATATTAAAAGTATGTATTTAATGTTATCGAAGCGGCTAGTTTTGCTGTATTATATCCGCTCAAAACACATAAATACGACCAAGAAATCACATAAATACGCTCAAGAAATCGCAAATGTTATCTTTAAACTTCAAAACGTTTAAGTCAATCGTAAAGTTGAAAACCTGAAATCAATTTTATTATAATGGAATTTCTGTGGCGTCGCTAAGTGGGGAGACCTGGGGGGGCACGTGCCCCCTAAAAAAATTTTGTGGCCCCTATTTGAGTTTTAGAAAAGGGTCTAAAGATGCATAACTAAAAATTGAAAAAGAAGCACGATATTACTCTTATGGCATTCACACAGCTTTACTGCTTTACAGGGAAGCATTCTATCAGCTGTGTAAACTAGTTTGCGTTGCATTTACGCTATCTGCGTTGTCACCCAGTGGTAAAGATTTTAATTGCTTGAAAATGCAAAAAATATATACTTCTAGAATAATTCAAGTGGGGAAGGAAGAACAAGTGGTATTTTGATGCTTGTCGTGAACCTCATTACACCATATCTTAGAACTTGTATGAGATCGGGGACAAGTATACTCATAGACTCAAACTTGTAGACACAAAAATATACAAATAGCATTAACTATGTCTAAGGCTCAAGTGTTAGTATTATAAAATGAAAACATTTCATTAGAATCAATAATCAATTTACATAACGTTATAACACGAAGAATGTACAAATCCCCTTTATATCGTGATTATTGTTTAAAATTATTTCCATGTGCAGAGGCAATTTCGCTTTTGACGACGTGAGACATATTTTGACCCTCCTATTTAAATTAGCTTTTAGCTTGTGCCTCTCCACTCGCGAAATTCTGGAGACGTCACTGGCACGGATTTGCTTCAATAAGTCCTCTCAAACCATTAATTCCATTGATTGTTAGTGTATAAATACAAGTGCTGGTTTATCATCGTTATAGGTGCTGTGTAGGAGGTTGTAGTAACTGCAATAGAACTCCTAAAAAAAATAAAAGACGTTGCCATGCCATTCATACAGAATCGAAACATAGTTCTATCAGGCTTATAATAGGTTTAAACTTTTTGAGATTTGATGGTAATATTTGCGATTTCTCGAGCATCATGCCGATATTTGCTATCTGACTACCCATGATGCACTGTTTTGTCAAAAAGGTCTGTTACTGTTATATCAACTATATAGCGAAAACTTCGCCACCATCTTTGATGCCACCAGTATGATGGCAGATGCAGGTTGCCCAGTTGTTGAATTAAGGAAACACAAATATAATTATTCAAAAAATCTCCAAACAGAAACTAGTTTCCATGGAAATTGCACTTCTCGCCAACCCTTTCCAGTGCTCGAATCGGCATCAATCTAATTACATGGAGCGTTTAAATGGAAGCCTCGTTTAAGTTGATATTACATTTCACTGGTCATAACTCTTTGAAAAAATTACATTATCTGCAGGTAGAAGCGTACGATTCGGATCCGCTTATTTGGCACAGTGGAATGAAAGTACGCTTCGCTATAGCCTTTGGCGACGCACTGGATCGAATAAAATTGTTGCTTCCAAGCATAGAATGGCCTTTTTTGGTTGTGCACGGAGACGAGGATAAGATAACATACAAAGGAGGTTCAGAACTGCTAGCAAAAGAAGCAAAAAGCAAAGACAAAGAAATAAAGGTAGTCGTTTCTCGCTTCACAATCTTGCTTATTAGTCATTTAACGGAAGAGATTGTTGAAATATTCTGTGATACAAATAGAATAAGATATTTATATTATGATATATTTATATATCATAAAAAAGTCATTGGTTATGAATTTCTAAAGGATAAAAATTTACCAATCGATGCGTTGAAGTAATTTATTTTGTCCATAACTGAATACGCCCCTGATCATCGCTAAAGGGTCAATGTTCATTTTGTCTCACTTTAGATTTACAAAGGTCTAAGGCATGCAATGCTAGGAGAAGTAAAAGAGGAAGCAGACGCAGTGGTCGAACACATCCTTGAATGGTTACGAAACAGAATCCCCTCCTGATACCGAGGATGATTACTTACATGTGTACGCATACATATTAAACTATAATTTTCACAAATTCTATCTCCAGCTTGTACATCGGTTTCAACCATCTCTCTCACTACGTGTTTTTGACGATCATGCAATTTGTGTAAACGAGTTTTCTGATTTTATGATCCACGAAGGCAAACAACTAGTGTATTGTTAAACAACGTTAAAACGTTTGATTTGCACGATGTGTTCTTCAGTTTTATGTTTATCAACTTCTTGAACAAAACTAAGTCTTAAACAGAACGCCTGTTTTGCTTGATCGAAAAAATGATGCCACTAAGATCGAAGTAACACAATATTGTAGAATCCACTGTTTTACGTGTTTTTTAATGTCAGCTAGCTAGGTAATTATATATAGGTCCCATGTAACTCAACTGCAATGTAAATCTTACGGAACTGGTCTAAGTGAATCAGATGAAAATATTATACTTGGCATAACCATGTCGACGCGTTCACTATAAAGAATTTCTTAGAAACCAGCGCAAATAAACGTTTACTGACAAAGATATATAGCAAAGAAAGTCAGTAGAAATTTCATTGAACCTTACTTTTCTATACTGTGCGCCAGTATTAATGGGCTGGGGAGATATGCTGAATGGATATACCAATGATTTAGAACCCAATTCTTTAGATGTCTAACTACGGAGACAAGGTCAGGCGAGGACGCAATCTTGAAAGGTGGCAAAAAGCAAAACTTAAAAATGAAAAATAAGCTAAAAGTTTTAAAAACTCAGTCCTATCAAACATTTTAAAAATCAAGCCTAGCATGGCCTACTCAAATTTACACGGCCTGATATCTTGAATAGTAGAAGACCTATCTGTTTTTCGACTCTGTTCACCTGGTGAAGAACATCAGAATACTTTGCTGAATCGCAAAAGGTTTCTTTTTCCTACTTTCAATTTTACTGGGTTTTATGACCCTATTTCAGTAAGCGGAGGAGAGATTTCGTGGCGGTTACTTCATGAGGTGTACGAGAAAGATTAGAAACTTGAGGCAAATTTAAGGGCAGCGCCTGAACTTAGTGCGAAGGTTTTACACCCGGGAAATTGTAAACAGAATGTACCCGTAGCTTTAGCCATTTTTTCACGTTCAACTGCTACCGGCATAAGACATTATTTTCCTGACAAATCCGACGACGCTGCAAGTTTCCTGCATCTTGTTGATGTTTGGTGGACAATTTCAAATTCAAAATCCCGATTTAACACTTCTAATCGCCTTGGGAATGCTGCAGTTCTTAATGACAAAAAACTCGAATTCTTGAGAGCCTTTGCAGATTGGATCGACGAGTGGGATAACCTTAAATTGCCGAATTGCGACAAATTCAATCTTACTGCTCAAACTAGTCATGCGCTTCGATGCCTCCTTCGCTGCCATGCTGCTTTAATTGAAGAACTTTTAAGTGAGGGTTATTCATATGTGCTGACTTCGCGCTTCCAGAGTGATCCTTTGGAAAAACGGTATGGTCAGTACCGCCAAATGAGTGGTGGTCGTTTATTGGTCGACTTAAAAGATGTGGTATTCTCAGAAAAGATTCTAAAAATAAAAAGCCTTGTGAAGGAAGGACTGGACATTGATGATCGGTTCAAAGTCACCGATGAAAAATCACCGGAAAAAGTAGCAGAATTTAGAGACTCCGTGCAGCCAATCATATCTGAGTCTAATAGGATATGTGTGACGGATGCTTCTAAGGAAATTTCTGATAACGTTGCTGGGTACATTGCAAAAAAGCTTTGCAATAGTTGCTGTGAGCATTTACTAACCAATAATGGTGTTTCGCCATATGTGCAGTTACTTTCTCGTGGCGGATTGAAGGAACCATCTGCTGCGTTGGGTAATTTTGTTGCTCATGGATTTGTTGTACTGAATGCAGCAGCGAATATTCAAGACTCTAGCTTGCCATCGTGATTTGTTGCGGAGGATCTTTTGAAAACCGTTTTGTGTAACGAAGGGTTCGTCTGCGAACAGCACGAAGATATCGCCAATAACCGGGCAATAAGAATTATTTGTAACGTCTTCCTCAACAATCAGAGGAAAAGGCGAACAGAGATTGTTGTCAAAGACCGAGTTGTTGCACTAAAGCAAAGCAAGTGTTCCAAAGGCAATTGATGTAATTTTATTTATATTAACCGAGACTGCGTTTTTTAAAAGGCATCTACTTTCAACTCGAGTTTTTGTTTCAATTTCAGCATGCAAATGTCTTGTTTGTCTCTGAGACACTTGATCTCTAGTATATACTCCAATCCGATTTCGCATATAAGTGGTAGAAGTCGAAATCATTTAGAAATCGTGAATGCCTTAATGGCCTTGCCTTTTTGGCCTTGCTATGGCAAGATATCAGGCCGTGTAAATTTGAGTAGGCCATGAGCCTAGACTATCAACTTTGTAACTGTATACTAACACATAAAAAGGCGGTATTACTCGAAAATGTCGTCAGTTTTGCAACCTTTCAAAATGGCAGCTTGCCTCACTCGTAACTAATGAATTTTTGTGGAGTCAGATATCTAGTAGATTGGGTTGTAAGTCATTGATTTATACTCGGACTGATAGAATTTCAAAATAAAGGAGCCCGAATTAAAACGCGTTCTTCACATGACATCGCGTCTAAGTTACTTCAGACAGTGAACTATTCTCATGTTTAAAACACTTCGTGGTTACATCCCTCAGTATTTAGAATTATATAATAATTTAAGTAATTTCATTGGTCGAGAGCTATGATCTATAAGAGGACAGACGCACGAAATTGACGTCACAGAAAATTTCATGATTAAATGACAAACGAACGGCGAATTTATTTGAATACTTACCTGAATTTATCCCTGAAAGGGCAAATAAAAAGAAATTAAGAATGCCTAGTTGAAGCAGTGGACGTAATTGAGCAAAAAGAAAAGAAAAAACCCGGTTCTCAAACATTTATTTGTACTTCGTCTTTGATGGTAAAATTTCAAAAAAAGTGATCAGCCATTGCTTGTTTATTTTGTTAGCCAATCACATTTTTCACGTGATTAAGCTAGGCAATAGCCGATGACTCGTGGCAAGTTTTTCCGTTTTTATCACAAATGACGTCATACCCGTGTCTCTATAACTGTATAGACAACGGTTAAATGTTATCTATTTGTTAAATATTTAGTCCTAGAATGGATGTCAGTCTATTTCTACAGGAACTCTAATAATAAGTTGTTCGATTCCTTCCAAAAAACTGATGATGTAAAAATTTCCTTCTTTTGAAGAGAATCTTTTCTTTGGAAAAACTGAGGTTATCGTTTTGTTGTGCGTTATTTACGTCTCTAGCTACATCCCAAATTCACGAGAAAAAAATTAGCGTGCGCTATTTGGTCTACAGCTCAGTTTGCATTAGCCTGTGCAAACCGAGCTATTTCATCAAATCAATCAAAGAGAATTTGTAGATCAATCATGAACACACAGGAAAATTTAAAACACTTGTTTTAAGTTTATCTGTTTCGCATTATTGTTATCCTAAAAGAAATGTGTTTGCAATGGCTTATGCAAACCTCGGACACGTTTGTGAGAACTCTGGAGCTGATTCAAACTCGGGCTAGCACTGATCTGTTCTCAAGTTCTCCCGAAGGTCACCTCGGCTTGCATAAGCCTGTGCAAAAAAGGTAAACATCATTTCTTAAATAATTGTTTCGTTGATTTGTTTTAGTTAATTTAAAATGTTCTTATAAACAGGTCATCAACATGCATCTGAAAAGAATGCTTTTTAATGGTAAAAAAATCCAAATAAATTCCCTCAAATGAATCGAGCGTTTAAAGTGAAGAAACTGAGAACGGCAGCTAATTTCACGTATTTTATTTTTGAATGTTATCAATAATTTTCCCTACCTGCATCTATATTTATAATTATAATCTATAACATATAGTACTTTTGTTCGAGGAACTGGTCTTGCATGCAATTTCGTACAAAGTATTATCACGGGTATCTTGGTGTGCATCTAGTGAGACATTAAAACTTGCACACCAATATGTTTTTTATTCCCATCGAAACGCTTGCGCATCGTCAAGCGTCTTGCCAAAAGCAACTGCAACAATTATTTGGAACCCAATCCCCTAGATGCCTGACTACCATGTCAAGGTGAACAAAGGACGCCATTTCGAAAGCTGGTCAAAATCAATAAAAAAACACACTAAAAAAACCAATCCTATCAAACATTTAAGAAAAAAACATAAATTAACAACTCTGCAACTCTCATCATCTCACAAGAAGCAGAGTTTAGTCACAAATATCAGCAGTTTTGCCACATTTAAGATGGCGGCTTGCCTGAAGCAAAACTGTAGAATTTCGGATGAGTCAAGTATCTGGAGTATCAAGTAGATTGGTTCTAGGTGAATGAACTGCAATCGTAACCAGTTAAAGCTATGCGCTGCGCTTAACAAAAAAACTCTCTCATTTGTCTCCAGTGGCGAAGCCAGCCCAAACTTTTACTCCTAAAATGAAACTTTTTTAATAAAACTATGATTTATTTTTCTAAAAAATTCATTTCATTGTTCTTCCATGAAAGACCATAGATATATTTTCATTGTAAGAGTAAAAAAGGGAATGGCTTTGCTGCTGCTTGTCTTGCTAAAAATCGACCCCCAACAAAAAAACTTCACAATTAGCTAGGAAACAACAAAACACAGATAATAAGAAATAATCACAAAACAACAAATACAAGACGACACACATCACTAGAGAGTCTTTGTACGGCTGGTGAAAAGGCGACCCATGTAATCTGAAGATTTTAGAGCACATCTCGCGCATAAGAAACCACCATCTTGCTTCTGCCTTGTTCCCTAAGTGTAACACGACACAATGTAAGGGGAAAAATCGATTAACTAAAATTATAGCTTTCGTGGCACGGTGAACTGAAAAGACTTTGGAATGAATTCCTATCCCTTTCAATAATCAAACTAAACAAACTGGGCTTTTCCTAAACAGTATTTTAAAACTGATAAAAAAATGAAACTCTTGCTTCCTTTTACATCTCTATTGCTTCGTTTATCAAACCAAAAGCTAGTACAATACATGATGGGCAATGTTTATCAAACCATCAAAAATTTGAAATGTAAAGAAAAACAAAAGCTTTTTAATGTGAACATTTTCTATATTTTTATGTTCTTAAATTTCAAGCATTTTCATACGCACAAACTTTCTACCGGAGCCGAAGCTAGTTTTTACGTAAGTCGGAGTTTTTTCAACCGAAGCCGGAAATGAACTCTTCCCCTGAGTTTGGTGTCAAATTACTTTCGGTTAGCTTTAGCAGTTTCATTTAATAATGCATTTCTTTTTTAAGGAATTTTATACAGCGACTGCTAAAAGTGAGTGAAAAAATCTACCTATTTTTGGTTCACACAAAGCATGCAAAAGCAAAATTAGTCGTCCCATTTTTAAGAAATCCTATCATTCACAAATTCCGAAGAAACAAGACATCTTGAGATTGCAAAATATGAATCAAAACAAGACGAGAAGTAAACTGTAAATTTTCGACTTTACTTCAAAGTCATCTTCAGACAGAATGAGACAGACCTCTGTCCGAGGATGAGTTTGAAATAAAGTGGAAAAATTTACAGTTTACTTCTCGTCTTGTTTTGATTCATATTTTGCAATCTCAAGATGTCTTGTTTCTTCGGAATTTGTTTTATATTATACTTCTTTAAATTGTGGGCTGGTCATGGTTTTTTTCCCTATCATTCACGTTTTAATTTTCTTTCGGAAAAGACAAATTATTGCTAAGCCCTTAATAACAGAGCGCGAGGTCTTTACGGAGAAATATCGGACCGAAGTTTTTTTGTACAAACCGAGCCCGTAGCCCGTAGGAAAATTTTTTTGGGTTTGGTGGTCAAGTTATTTTTATTTCGAAACGCGGCTGTGAAGTACTTATTCTGTTTATCGAACCAGTGCAAAATTGCAGAGTTGATGAACGCGTATTCATACGACGAAAAATGTAATGACCTTTTTGAGTTTTGATGATTTTTGACTTGGTTTGCCGAATCCCGATTGGTCATTATATCTACTTTCTTGTTGTTCAGCCATCTAGATTCTATGGTCAACTTTATTTATTTTTGCTGAAAATTGTTGCACCTAAATAACAACTAGCTGGATATTTTCCCATTGTATAATTATGCAGTTTTTTACTACACCTGAAGCAAAGGTAATGGGGATATGTTTATAAGTCTTGTGTTATATAAATTATTAACAAACCATAAAAAATGAAAATAAAGGATTTATTACACGATTCATTGAGTTTTCGTTTTGTATTTTTCCTTTGATACAGGACTACAAATTTTACTAATTTAATAACCTCAACACAAATTGTGTTGTTTTGATCGTCATATTAATTTGTTATCAAACAAAATGAGCTTCTGCTACTTTTTAGCCTGCCAAAAGCAAAAAAAGCGACGGCACTGAATTGTAAAAGCAATAAGAACATTCATAAAAATTATATTCTTTCTTTCTTACCGGTGCATTGAAAACCTTTCATTTGCTGTACTATTTTGGCACCCAGGTACCGCACAATTATTTGGCATTTTAGAAAGAAAGTTTTGAAATATAAGACTTGCTGTTAGGACGGCGCAATAAAATATATAAAATTTAAAAATATTCCGGGGGAGTGCAAAACTTTTCATTGAATGAGGCCACGTCATTTTTCACCCAAAATTTGCCATATTTGGTATGACGACATCCATGTTTTTGATACCTGGCCGCGTGTTAATAAAATATAGTAATTTGGATGTGGATTTCTCTTCCAGGTAATTAGTATACAGGCCAGTGGTTCGTATCCGTTTAGTAGAAAAGTCTCGGGATTATTAATTCTCGTTTCGTCTTCTAATTCGACCAAAAAGTTTCTTATATCCATCACAAACTTACCAGGACAATTGGAGCTTGTTTGATTGCAATAAACGAGCTACTGTAGTCACAACGCCGTCTGCATTCACTACAGTACGTAGAGTCAATTTCCTAAGGATGGAATACATATCTTTGTATGAGATACTTAAATGTGACTGTACTCTTTCTTACAATCTAGTTAACTAGAATACACGAACAGGTGACTTTCTACGATATTCAACCAAGACAGATATTTTAATAACTAGTGGTGGTAATCGATTGAGACTTCACAATCAATGATTGGAAATGCCCATCAATCGATTAATATCGGACAAATCTACCTAAAACCACTCCATACGTTCTTTGCCTACATAGAAGTTAAAATGATAACTTAAGAACGTCATCAGTAATCACGAATATGACTTAGAAGTTAAGGCCCATAAAATGAAACTACTCACAGAAGGAGTAGATGTTTGTAGATGTAGATTGTCCAGGATGATAGAGTGCCGAGAACAACTGTTGGTGTTGGTGTTAATATTATCCCTTTTGATATTTGAAATTACTGTTTTTTTAAAGCGACAGGCGACAATGAAAAGCGAAATTGATTGTCGAGTGCCTTGAACTTTTTTATCAACTTGCTATAACAATTGATCATGCTATAACCACCACTATTTATAACCATAGCAAATATGAGCATTCTTGCATAATGCGTTTGACATTATTCGTACACGATTTTCAATATACACAAAACACACCAAATCAACAAAGCAAATTCATAAATTTCCTGCTTATCCAGAGTAGAAGTCGGACTATTCATTACAAAATAGGCATCACTATGGCAACACTTAGTAAAGTAAATGGTTTGAACCGGGAGTATCGTTATATGTTTGTAAATGATGATCGTCCATGTTAATAAAGTCCTGAGAAGGACTGTTTTTGTTGTTGTTGACTGACGTTTCGACAACCTTAGCGGTAGTCATCTTCAGAGTCAAATTAGGAGTAAACGTCAGGTTAGCCGTATTTGTTATCTGGTATTGTCATTGTGAGTTATTGTGAAGTATTGTCTGGTAATGTGTATTGTCATTGTGAGTTAGTGTGAAGTGAAATATTTTATTTTTAGTGGTGATGTGTGATTTAGGTGTGATGTTTTTAGTTGTAATGTGTGGGTGTCAATTGTGTATTGTCATTGTGAATTAGTGTGAAGTGTAATGTTTTTAGTTGATCGTTTGTTTGTATTGTGAATAAGTCGTTTGTAAGGTGCCGGTAATTGCTGATCTGTTCAGGGGGGTTTGTTCCAAGTTGGTATACCAACTGTCTAATGTAAGCCGTTGTCTATAGTCAGCACTGTAAGTAATGCATTTTGCCGAGTCCCAGTCAATGTTGTGCTTTGTGATTCGGTGATGTTCGGCAATGTGATTAGTTTTGTCTTGTTTCTTAGTAGCTCGTTTGCGTTCAATTGTATCATTCTGTTGTTCGCCTACTTACGAACTTTCAAAGTACTTGACTGACACACTGCAACCACTTACAAACAAATCAAAACACAAGTTACAATCCACTGAAACTTTCATTAAAAAACTGTGCACTATACAAATACCGCACAACTATATACTAGTGTCTTTTGATGTGAAATCACTGTTCACCAGTATTCCACTTAATCTGGCACTTACTTGTACAAAAACCCTCATTACAAACACCACGGACGTACTGGCATTACCGACAGAAGACATTATGGAGCTACTGGAGCTCTGTCTCACCTCGACTTACTTCCAATACAAAGGAACACACTACAAACAATTACATGGGACAGCAATGGGCTCGCCCGTTTCTGTTGTAGTTGCTGAAATTGTAATGTAATCTATAGAGGAACGGGCGCTCACGACTTACAAACATGCATTACCTTTTTGGTTTCGCTACGTAGATGACACAATCACAGCACTAGATGCAGACGAGATTGATGACTTCCATACTCACATCAACAAACAGAACAGCCACATACAATTTACCAAAGATGTCGAAGAAAACAGAACTCTTCCTTTTCTCGACTGTTTGGCAAAACATGACAATCAAAAACTACGAACAACAGTTTATCGCAAGCCAACACATACTGACCGACTACTAGACCAATCATCTTACAACCCTACATCACACAAAGCCACCACAATCAGAACATTAACAAGACGTGCATAAATCATATGTGATTCACCGGACGCTCTACAAAACGAAAACAACTATCTCAAACGTGTTTTTGACAAAAACAACTAAAACTCTGACTTTATCAAACGCAACACTTACAAACCCAACGAAACCAACGAAACGAACAACTCAGTGACAACAGCAAAGATACCTTACATCAAAGGTACGTCTGAGACTATCTCGCGTATCTTACGACCATACAACATACGTGTCGCACATAAACCAATCACAACGTTAGGACAAGTACTAACGAACATAAAGGACAAAGAACAACCAACTAACGACAAGGTGCAATTTACAAAATAAACTGCTCCGACTGCCACGCCTCCTATATCGGGGAAACTGGCAGCAACTTAAACATAAGACTTACTGAACACAAACGAGCTACTAAGAAACAAGACAAAACTAATCACATTGCCGAACATCACCGAATCACAAAGCACAACATTGACTGGGACTCGGCAAAATGCATTACTTACAGTACTGACTATAGACAACGGCTTACATTAGAAAGTTGGTATACCAACTTGGAACAAACCCCCCTGAACAGATCACAGTAATTACCGGCACCTTACAAACGACTTATTCACATTACAAACAAACGATCAACTAAAAACATTACACTTCACACTAATTCACAATGACAATACACAATTGACACCCACACATTACAACTAAAAACATCACACCTAAATCACACATCACAACTAAAAATAAAATATTTCACTTCACACTAATTCACAATGACAATACACATTTCCTGTACACAGAATACAATGACGTAAGAACCAGATAACAAATACGGCTAACTTGACGTTTACTCCTCATTTGACTCTGAAGATGACTACCGCTAAGGTTGTCGAAACGTCAGTCGACAACAACAAAAACAGTCCTTCTCAGGACTTTATTAACCTGGACGATCATCATTTACAAACATATAAGCAACACTTAGTATATGTCGTAAATATTCAAGCGCTTCACTATGTGTGTTGATCATTTCTAAAAAATTCGAAGTACATAAATAGAAGAGACAGACAGTGCGCACTGGCACATGTCTGAGAGGTTGACTAAACATAAATAACCTCATTTTTCTCTTAAGAATTTTTTTATTCGAGCAACACGAAAGACACATATCGCATATGCCTCTTCAACCGCACAAACTACAAATAACAAAAAAACCTTTTTACATAAAAGCAAATTTAGCATGATTTTTCTATAAATATGAGCTTATCGACTCGATTTTGAACACAAGCCTTGTATTTTTATGTATGATTTCTGATATGTATAAAGAATGAACGAGCTTGCCCAAAATAAATCTCACTATCTTGAGAAAAATCCAAAATAAAATAGTTTGTCCCATTCAATGTTCATTTATTTAGTTGTGCAGAGAACAATCGTTGTAAACAGAATATAAGGTTGAAAACTGCAAGACCATTTTACTTTCCGAGGAAAATAATTTACGCTCGTGCTTACCGTGACGTAATCCACACTTTCACACGTGACCAGTAAATCCTAAATAGATGAACAATGAAAACATTTGCTAAGAACATCACAAATTGTACTCATCGGTTGGGATTACTTATTACATACGAATAAAAAAGATAATTTGTCTGGACGACCCTCCACTAATATAAAGTTTTAAGACCCAAATGGGGTTCACTTTATAAAAAAAGTTCGTCAACTTCTTCCCACTAGGAGATATACGGGGGGGGGGTTCGAATATCATAGCGTTGGGTAAGGATGTATGTTCAAACAAATTATCCAATATTTTTCACTATCTAGCCATCGGTTGTTACCAAGGGGCACGATGTGTTTCGTGAATAACAAAATCACGTTTTAGCTATAGTTCAGCTCATTCAAATCTGTATTTTGCTACAAGCCTGTTAACTGAAAAATGAGACGTACCGTTTTTTCCTTTAGAAATAGATAGAGGGTAGAGGAGCACTGCAAGCGATGTTTCGCTCGAGTTATAGCCACGTAAAGAAGATTCTTCTCATCCGTTGGAGCATCGCCTAAAAACAAGGGGAAAATGCGTTCTAGTAATATGCACGAGTTCAATTTTCGTAGAATTACAAAAGGATTTCAAAGCATCACACAAGGATTTTATGGCATCAAACATGGATTTCGAAACATCTTGCAATAATTTGTAGCATCATACAAAGATTTTGAGGTACCATAGAAGGTAATCGAAGCATCATACAAGGATTTTGTGGCACGAAACATGGTTTTTGAAGTATCATACGAGGATTTTACAACTTCATAAAAGGATTTCGAAGCATCATACAAGAATTTTGTATCATTATACATAAATTTCGAAGCATCATACTAGGACTTCGTAAAATTATACAGGGATTTCAAAGCATCATCATACAAGGATTTTGTCGCTTCAAACATGATTGTAAAGTATCAGACAAGGATTTCGAAGCATCATTCAAGGATTAATTAGCATTATACGGTTATACATATATAAGGTTTTTGTAGCATCATAAAAGGATTTTGAAGCATTATACAAGGATTTGGTAACATCATACAAAGAATTTGTAACATCATACATGAATTTGTAACATCATACAAAGAATTTGTAACATCATACATGAATTTGTAACATCATACATGAATTTGTAACATTATACATGAATTTGTAACATCATACATGAATTTGTAACATCACAAAAGAAATTTGTAACATCGCACAAATAAAGTAAATGGTTTGAACCCGGGAGTATCGTTATATGTTTGTAAATGATGATCGTCCAGGTTAATAAAGTCCTGAGAAGGACTGTTTTTGTTGTTTTTTGAGTACTGTTTCAGTACTGTAAGTGATGCATTTTGCCGAGTCCCAGTCAATGTTGTGCTTTGTGATTCGGTGATGTTCGGCAATGTGATTAGTTTGCTGACTATAGACAACGGCTTACATTAGACAGTTGGTATACCAATTTGGAACAAACCCCACTGAACAGATCACAGCAATTACCGGCACCTTACAAACGACTTATTCACAATACAAACAAACGATCAACTAAAAACATTACACTTCAAACTAATTCACAATGACAATACACAATTGACACCCACACACTACAACTAAAAACGTCACACCTAAATCACACATCACAACTAAAAATAAAATTTTTCAGTTCACACTAATCCACAATGACAATACACCTTTCCTGTACACACAATACAATGACGTAAGAACCAGACAACAAATACGGCTAACCTGACGTTTACTCCTCATTTGACTCTGAAGATGACTACCGCTGAGGTTGTCGAAACGTCAGTCAACAACAACAAAAACAGTCCTTCTCAGGACTTTATTAACCTGGACGATCATCATTTACAAACATATAATCACACAAATAATTTGTAACATCATACATGAATTTCGAAGCATCATACAAACGCTGATGATCAGACGAAAGACGAAAAATATTGCAATATACCATCCAATTGCGCAATAGAAAGAACTTTTTTAGACGACAAACCTAGACGAGCCTAGACAAACCTAGACGAACCAAGCCTGTGCCTATAATTCTATCGATAAAACGTTTTCTATTGTCCTGACTACAATGTCTTATTTTTAGGGGGATAAAGTAACCCCAAAAGTGGAGCTCAAATAAAGGCAAGGGAAAATCTGTTGCATTTTTTGGCGGTGGGGGTGATCATTCATTTAACTCTATTGATTTTAACTCCTAGAGTTTAATTAACTCCTCGAAAGAGCACGTGTTCTCTTTGTAAGTCATTTCCGGCGTTAGTTCATCTTCTTCTAGGCCCAAAAAGCCGACAAGATAGAATTTTCGACGTATCAAATTTATTGCAAATGTTCTTAAAATCGATTTGACAATTTAAAGAAGTTATTTCCCATATCCTAATACAGGCACTTAGGTACAGACAATATAGTGTAAGAAATTTGGAGTAAGGCACACAGCTTTGAAACTTGACAGTGATTTCGATGCGACGAGTCGTGAAAGTCAATGTAAATATTGAAAAGCAGTATTCAAATTCATCACAACTTACGTAGATCGTTAAAAAGTTCAAGCTGTTGCATAAAGTCCTCTCCCAGCCTAACCGTGTCAAATTCCAAGCCTTTCGATTTATGAGCAGTACTAAACACGATTTCTAAAACGATGAAAACAACTATTAATAGCAAAAAGTTTTTCAAAAAGTCTTTATAAAAGCTATATACAAATATAAGATGTTGAACGGTTTTTCCCTCTAAAACAAATACCTGCTTGATCGAGATCACTGCAATGCTGTTGTCGAAGTCTGGCCACATAATCAGGTATTTTGTACGTGTGAGTTTCCACAATCTGAGAAAAATACTCATAAAAGCCATGAAACCAAATTGTCCACACATAAATGGACTAAATTCAATCAGACAGTAGACAAGACCCCCAAAAAGATGATACTTTTCTCTAAAGCCTTGCTCAAACAAAGCTTTCAGTTTTCTTTTAATTTTGCTTTAACTACGACGGAGGGAAATCGTGCAACTGCAAAACTATTCTTAAAAAGTAACAATCAAGTGGCACAGATGTCAAAATTTGTTGCGCCATTGAAAAAAAACACAGTCCATTGTGTACGAGACACCAAATTTGCTTTAATAAGTACTGTATAAATTCACTCACATCAGGAAAATGAGAATATTTGTTTAGGAAACAGGTGATCTTAATCAACCAATTAAATGATTGTAATTTACAAAATCTTAACTACTGGTACCTAAAAGGACGAGTTTCAGTTCACCCACCTTTACTTTCCCACATAATTCAACATCAGGCGCTTTCTGTGCATACTTCTTCAGTTCATCAAGAGAACGAAATCGTTTGATAAACTTATCTTTGATTTCATCTGTTCATAGAGGAAAACAAAGTTGACGTACTTAAAAACACACAGATGTTTGCCTTCTGTTACGTTGTTCAAATATTTAGAAGAGTTGTTCATTTCAATTCTGTTCTGTCATGCATGGTATCTATGATCAGTTCAAAACTTGAAGAACAATAAATTCAACAAATCAGAGTAAATATACAGGAATATTTAATGTCACACAAACAACTTACTACTGGCGCCTCCAGTATAAAGCTTATAAATATCCAAAATACGATCCAATCTGTAGCTTTCAATCCCCTAGAGTGTCGAAGAGCAAAAAATGTTTTAGTATTTTTAAATCTTCACTTTTTCCGAGTTGTTTTATAATTTACACTCAGCTATAAATTTGCGCAATGTTCATACGAGAAACACTTCAAAGGTTATTTATCGCTTCCGCTTAATAATGGCAAAATCAAGGTCTAAAGGAGGTTCTGAGGCTGATGAGATCTTTTTCTTTGCGCATGACATTAAAGAATTTGAATAAGTACTATCTTTTGGATAAAATTGGCATTGTATCAAAGCACATGCCGTTTTAATAAAATAGAAATAAAAAATTACAAAATGATTTAAAGTAATTATTTTACACAATGTAACCAAATGAAGTTTTTCTGTATAGCACAGAAAAGGTGGGGTGATAAAAACGCCACTACGGAAACAAGCCTTAAATAGTACATGCAAAATCGACAGAGAGAAAGGGAGGGGGATAGGGGGATTTTTTGTGAAACTTCCCCTGACGATGGCCACTTGCTGAATGGCATGGGATTTGTTTGTGCATTACCAATGATACTATCCCCTGTGCACGTGAATCACATTATGTGCATGTGAACAAAATACAATTAATTGTAGCAAACAGCCTGCTCGCTCTTGTAACGTCCGCAATTAACCTTGAACTTCATGACCTTAGCACGTGGACTGTTTTGAGTAAATAAACTAAATAGTAACAAACTTCTCCAGTACTTTTGTATCAGATTGTTTCCTACCCTCTCTCCGTTTCTCCCTGATTAACATATCTCCTATTTACAATTCAAACTACAAAATAACGCGCAGAAGCAATAAAATTATTATTCGCTTATGCAAATAACTCCTTTATTCGCGCACACCCATCAAATTGGCACCTTTCCCGCATTCCATCTAGCCAACGCTTAGAGGGAGCCAGTGCTGGAAAATGTCCACATGCACCGACAAAATTGCTCACAAGAAACATGTTCGATTATTGTTTTAAAAACCAGCAGCGAATGGAATTCTAGCCTTTCAAACAATTTGATTGGCTGTAGCAGCGGGCGGAATTTTTTATCTGACCGCGCAAATTTTTATATCTTGCTAAATAATTCCATTGACTATTATTATAACAAACTATTTAATTTATTTATTTTCATGCAACAAGAAAAAGTGTTATGTTAGAGAAACCAATACACTTTAAATTCAAAAGTAGTAATTTCAATAAAAAATAATGCAGTTTCCCTCAGCAGCATCTCCAGGATTGTCCAGACTAGTCGAGTTGCAGATCCGAGATCACGAAGTTCGAAATATTTTTTGTCTCAGTAGAATTGGTTGAATATTAGAATAAGACGGTATATCATTTATTTGTGATTGTTTTCACTGATTGTAATTTGTATTTAGGTAGTGGAAATCAGGAGGGAATGAATGATAAAATTAATTTTCAAAGTGGAAGATTTTCACCCAAAATTTCCTTGTGGTATCCATGTTTTTGATACCCAGTTCCAGACTCCATTTCCCCTACAGGTAATTGAATAGAACCATTGAATTATAAGTATACTGGAATGATAACTCCATTAAGAATGCCCTGTGTTTGGATGAAGCCAACATACGTCTAAAATTTGTCTAACCCCTCCACCGAAATAATGCATATTTTCATGGCGATCGATGTTTGTTTTTACTTTAGGCAATGGGAATTCCGTCAAAAATTTTTAGTTATTGTCGTATTTTCGACATTTTTCAGCATTGTAACATGTTAAGCTTATAGCTAGCGAGATATCTACGTGGAAAAACTTAATCGGCAAGAATCGAGGTTGATCCGACACACTACTACAAGACGGAAAAGGCTAAAAAATAGACAAAAACATTTTATTTGAATATTTTCAGTATTATACGCATCTTTTTTATAAATACATCTTTTACGTGAATTATTGTTGTATTTATACGTTAAAAAATGTTCATTGGGTCTTTATAACAGAAGATACATATTTCAGTTTGACAGTTTCCCAGTTTTCATTTCATTTTGGTTTTATATTAAAATGTCACGCATCAAGCTTATTCGTGATATGCAATGTGCTTATTTTCTTTTCCTTTTTATTGGTTTTTTTTTTACACACAACATACAAAAATAGGACATTGTTTACATGAAATATGTTATTTGCATTAATACATGACATGAAAAAAGCTTTTTAGCTAAAGGAGTTATTTGCCAAGCGAATAATAGTTTTATTGCTTACGGGGGCAAGTTTGTTATTCGTATCATGCCTTAGGTGGTTTTAGCAGTACTTCGTGTGATTCTAATAGGTTTGTCCAGGAAAAGTTGATACACTTTGTATAACTCCAATCATGTGTACATGCATGTGGCATCAGTAGCGTAGCTAGAAAAAAACAACTAAACGTGCTATAGCGAGAACAAACATGAAGTTACAGTACCGTTGGTGACATTATGCATGTTTACATAATCAGTTTGAGTCAATGAAGTGGACTTTGAACGAAACAGTAAATAAAGGCAACAAAATAACCGCTGTTTCTCCACAATAGCGCACAAAAAATCATTCCTTTCGCACCAAGATTCTCGGAACCCCCTAACTCTCGTTTTCAGTGTGAGCGTAGGGGTTGGTCGTGGCATACAAACAAAATATTTCTACTCTATAGCGTTGCGTGAACTGACAATCCTTCGTAAAAGCTGAGAAACGATATCTCTGACTCTTTGATCTTAAGACGCAACGTTTGACTTTTCTTGATTGATTTCCATGTTCACACACAAAAATAAATGCACAGTAAAACGATGAATAATTTGACATTATTTGAAGTACTCGTGCGAATAAACTTTAGCACGACGAAAGGAAAATATTCGGCGAATGAGCATGCGTACGACGCAATGCAGCCTCACATATTATTAGTAATTTATGTTTTGGTCGTTCTCGCCTGATCAGAGCACGACCAAACTAAGGCTGACTATACCCATTTTAACAGGCCATGAGGTTTTCTAGCCAATCAGCACTTAGGAATATATAATTTGGTCGTGCCGACCTGAGTAGAGCACGACCAAAAACGGGCGAACGCCGGGCCATATGCTTTTAGGCAATGATTAGGACAAATGTCGGGCAGTAACGTAATATAGTGTAAGTAATACGAAGTACATAATTCAAAATGCAAATGAAGCATTAAATATAGATTTTGTTTTCGCTAATATCTGTCAACATTATAAACAAACATTGAAATTTTAGTGGGTTAAAGAAACCTTAGTTTGAAAAATGTTTGGCTGTGCTCAGCACGACCAGCACGACCTCTAGCTACTCCACTGTGTGGCATGTCGTAGTTATATACAGAAATGAATAAGTTACACCAAGAAACAAAGTCATTGTCGTCAAACTAGCCGAAGGGCAGACGTCTCTCAAAGTTAGATATAAAGGATCACCCACCCCCTCCACCCTTCATCACATCATGGAACATTGAAATTTTCTTATGAACAGTTGCAGGACTTATCAGTTATATGCAATTGGAGAGGGCGTTTTACCCCCCAACCTATTCAATAATTATGAAAGCATTCTTACGTTAAATTCCACTCCTTAAATTTGTAAAAATTTAATACATTATAATTCGGCATGCGCTCTGCGCTCACGGCTATTTATTTCCCAAACTGTGAGTGGTTTGTTCACAGAAAACAGAACTCAGCATGATTTGTGGATCGACGGAGTAATGAGTTGTTTTTAATTTGTTGTTAATGGCGAAGGAAGCGATAAATAGTTTTTTTTTTGCGAGAATCTTTACTTTTCATTATGATACACTGAGCTATATATGTACTTGCAATGTTTGTGTTTTCGTGACATAAAAAGCTTCTTAAAAAACAAATTTTTCTCTTTATTCGATGACTCAAATTTTTGAAAACTTAAATAGTTTGTGTAGTTAACCGGGAACTACAATATTTTGGCAGTAGAAACAGGTAGGCATATCTAGAACTTCTTATAACTCAGAAAAAGCGAGTATTTTTGCACGGTTTTTTGCCAATTTTTGTTCTTGTCAGATAATATTTCAGAACTAAACGACCTTTTGTTCAATGTAGTTACTTGAGTGAAAAATTTAATTTCTATACTACAGTCAACGCTAAATATCGAAAGTATTAAACTAACAGAAAAGGGTGAGATTTAGCGATAAAAAGAATATATTTTTTGAAAAACTAAGTTTACAAAGGACTGGCACTACCTAAAAAACACGGCTTCAATTCCCCCCTTGAGTTATCATTCCAGTATGCTTATAGTTCAATGAATAGAACTCAATGATTTTACCTAATGATTTTATCCGAGATACGCGTGTGGAGTCAATCAATTTTCACTCCGCGAGAATCTCGAAACACCACAGGCACGTGTCTGGAGTAAAATCCCGCGTGTCTGGTGAATTCGGCTTCAATTATTTGCTTCAGGCAGCGTTCCATGTATTTTACTTCAATGGCTACAACTAATTTTCAGTTGACACAAGTGTGCAGGCTCATCACATCATAATTGCGTGATTAGTGACTATGTAAATAAAATAGTTATCTTCTCACCCCAGCAAAGCCAATCCTCGTTTTACTGTTCTGCATACACTCTCTTACAGCGTTATTAAATAAATGGAAGTTGGTTCTACAAATCACAGCAATTTGTCCAACATGATCACCACCAAATCCTCCTGAATGAAACACAGAGGAATACGTAAAATTAGATACAGATTGGAATGCAGAAATATAAAATAAAAACACTAAAGCACGCGCGCTGATTGGTCTATAGCTGTGTTTGCATTAGCCTGAGCAAACCAATCTGCGCTCAACAAATTAAATCAATCCACATTAAATAAAAGATGTTTACTGTGTTTGCATAAGCTTTTGCCAAAACGAAAAATCATATTTCTTTTATAAAATAACAATAATGCGGAACAGATATATTTTAAAAAAATTTTTGAAGTTTTTCTCAAACATGTATTTGATGATTGAGGGCCCATTCACACTTAATTCGTTTGTTAATCGAATTAGTTGATTCGAATTCGATTCGTTTTAAAATGAAAAAAAAAACACGAGTGTTCCGCTTGATAACATAGTGTCATAAGAAACCCAAAAGAATAGATATGGAGTAGCAGGTATTTTAGTCTACTTCTAGTGTATTGTGGGTACATATTTTAGAGTCTATACTTTATGTATATTTATAAAATAAAACAATGAAACGCGTGCGCTGATTGGTCTTGAGCTGTGTTTGCATAAGCCTGTGCAAAGCACATCTTAGCTAAACCAATCAGTCAAAGAGAATTTGCAAACCGATCATGAATACATTTTTGGAGGAAAAATTAAAATATTTGTCTTTTTCGCATTATCTTTTTTATTAAAGAAATAAAAGATGTTTTTCATGTTTGCACTGGCTTATGCAAACCTCGGAGACGTTTGTGAGAACTCTCGAGCAGGTGCAACCCTCGATCTTCGGTCTCGGGATTGCATTGATCTGCTCTCGAGTTCTCCCAAAGGTCTCCTCGGTTTGCATAATCCCGTGCAAACACAGTAAACATCTTTTATTTCTTAAATGAAATTTATGTTTACATTTACTTCACATGATTGACATTAAATTTTGGCGCTTTTCTAAAACATCTTTGAATCTTTGATAATAACAATATTTAACAAAAACAAATGGGGGAGATTACTATAATGGGCATACTTTTACAGGATTACCAAAAGAACGAAAAAAACAGCCAAAAGACAGAGAGTAATGCAAAAAAAAAATGCTGCAACACTTTCATAAGAATGCAAGGCGTAGCATCAGGCTTGTCATTAAGGAGTACATCAAGCTGATCATAAAACTTAGGTGGCTTTAACTTAGGCTTTCGACCAGCACCAGAAGTCGCCATAGCATCCTTGTACTTCTTATAAAGACCTTTCAAATGTTTTATTTTCGTGCGACATTGAATGAAGTCTCTGTCGATATTTCTCGCCCTATTTTTTGTAAATATCTGCGTTTTTGTGAGCAGTACTTAGTTTCCTTTGTATTTCTTTTGTAAATACAAATCAGTGCCATTACTTCTTCTTCAGAGCAGGTTTCTCCACGATTCGACATTTTGCTTATAAGTAAAACTGTAAAATATTGCAGCAAGCAAACAAAGCTAAAAGAAATGCGTGACATGTGTGACCGCACGAAAAGCCTGGTTACTAAGCTAAAGACATGTGATTGATCAGGATTGATCCGATTCTATTCGTGTTGCATGTTCACACTATCATGCAGACTAAACAAATCCGATTCGAGACCACCTTTAGAACTGACCCAAATTAGCTCGCATTGAATTGGTTCTCGCATCACTTGCAAGGGTTCACATTAGCCCTCATATGGACTCGAATCGATTTAAAGCGTTTGAATGGCCCTGACTTTCAAATTCTTTTTAAGTGATTTCAGATCGGTTTACTCAGGCTATTGCAAACTCAGCTACAGTCCAATCAGCGAACGCGTTGTGTTGTTGTTATTTTTTGCTTTCTTTAGTGAGCACATTTGTTGATGCACATATAAATAGGGGCGACTAACCCTGCCTCGCAATACCGACAATATTCTTGCTGCGAACACCTTTAAGAATGTCCAAAACAGACGACGCAACAGATGCTATCTCGGCCCCAAATCTAAAAGACTAGAGAAATTTCTAAATGAAGTGGAAGTCTTCACTACTTTCGATAGAACTTGCACGTAATCAATTATGTTTTGTCATTTATTTCCAATATAAAGAAACACCTTCGAAAACGTCGAAAAATGGCTTGTTGCATAGTTAAATTTCTTAAAAAAATTTGATTCGTACCAAAAAAGCACATATGTACTGGGTGTCCCTCACCCCAAAAAAACGGTTCCCACATAAATCAAATAATTGTATTTGCTGAAATTATTATGCGCAAAAATGTAATCAGCATTCCCAACAGTTTAATAACTTAACACTTCTGCGCCGCTAGGATCTCATTTGGTTTGTAGAGTATTAGTTAAAGCGAAACAAGTTAAAAGTCATGTTATATACTGATTTTTATCTCAAAATTATCACGCAAACGTTTTCTAAAATCAAAGCAACATTAACCAAGTAACACTAACTACAATAACGTAGTCATGTTATTGTAGTTAGTGTTACTTGGTTAATATAAAAATGGCGGAAGAAATAGCTAATATTTATGCCCTTTGTCCTTCCACATGTGACATCTCCATTCAGCTTAGGGACTTCTTATTAGAAGACAAAAGATCGTCATTTCATGCGTTTTTTATCGTTCCTCTTCATGCAGGGCCTGCCATGATTTCATCACCTTCGTCCAACGCAATCTTGAATTCATATTTCAGACCACAAATTATTTATGCAGATTCATTTTAATGCATATATAATTGCTTGCGTCGGTTCCGTTTTTTTAGGACACCCGGTATTTAGGTAGAGGATAAGTAACAATAAATGGGACGAGGTAAAACGATATGGATAATTGCTGTGTGAGCACTTATTTTGCACATAAATAGATACCTGCGTGAGATAATAGACTTGAGTTGCTTCAACTTGAGCCATCACGTTAGTAGCTCCACGAAATCCGTAAATCTGTTGATGAGGATCGCCGACTAAGATCTTAGCCAACCTTTGACTCAACAGGATATCGGAAACCGCTAGAAAGATTGCATGATGTACGCTATCAGGAAGAGTCGTAATGCAGTCTCTGGTGTATTGTGGGAAAAACAAACATGCAAATCTATTAAATTTGTACGACTCTAGATTTCAACAATAAATGTAATTTGAGATTTTCCTATTTCTCATGTTTGATCCAGATTAGTTCCTATTCTTTTATAAAATCTCAAGTCATGAAAACTGTCTGACTGATTTACGATTCGCTAAAGCGAAAATACTGGTTTGATGTGTCCTTTCTAGAAATCAACCAATCAAACTTAACGAATTTCAAAAGAATTGATGAAAAATCAAATGTTCGTTGTAAAATTTCAGGGGGAGGGGGTGGTACGCCTCCCAAGTAAAAATTCTGAAAAGGTATTACGTACTGGAGACGATTAATACAACAGAATTAGAGGCTATAAAATTGTTCAGAAAGACTAAGTAAAAGTAGAACTTCTCATTTCAAGGCGATTAAAATGTTTATACTACAACTATTGGCAATGGAGTATACCATGCGCTCCTGTCATAAATAATCCAATCATAATGCAAAGTGAAGATCATTGTGACAATGTGTAAGCATGAGAAGAAACATTTCAACTTTCCAACATTGGAAAGCAGGAAGTTAATTTGAGAGAATGTAAATTGCTTCCTTGTTCGAAGACATCTAGACGTAAGAAAGCCTGTGTATGAGGTTGGCAGAAAGGAGAATGTTTAATCAAAAATTAAGTTCACGGATGAGTCATGATTGCAATTATACATATAATCAAAACGCTACGTTGCATACGTTGACGATCTATCTCACTAACTGTCATAGCTTTTTGCTCAACACTGCACAAGAACTGTACCACCTCTCGACCAATAAGAATCAAGCAATTACAATAGGCCCTAAAGTTTACCTGGCGTACAATCTTGAGCTTCGTCAACCAGAATGCAATCATAGTTTTTAATAACTGGCTTCGATAGTTGATATAATTTCAAATAACCTACAAAAAATGAATGAGAAAGAATAGAAGGATAAAAGCAGACGCGCTTGAACACCTATTGTTTATTGTTTTTTGACACGAAATATTGAACACAAAACAATATATTAGGCAAAAATTTCACGCACTTAGAAATAACGAAAGATTTACTCAACGAGACTTCTGAACGAAATCCTAATTTGGAAAATAAGTATAACACATACAAAAAATCCTGAAATTTAGCAAAGGAAAAAATATCATAAATGTACGTAATTTAAAGTGTTTTTGAAAAGAAATTTTGCTCGATTTTGAAGAAAGGCGGGTAAGGTTTGTTCATACTTCATTTAATTTCTAGGCAATCGCATTTATTGGAAACGAGATGCGGCGTCATTAGTTGTACCTGTATTGTCAGCAAAAATAAATGATAGTGCGATTTCTCAGAAGGGACTAAGCCAAACTTACCCACTATACTTAAGAAAACATTTTAGTAAGTCAACATTTGTTTCCATAACAACACACTAGTACCAAGGCTTCTCTTCTTCTTCACTCATTTTTTCTATTTTTAATACATGCCTGTTTCATTTACTAACTTGGGAGAAATCTCATTTGAAACGTGTTTCTTTCGACAAGTTAATTACGAACGTAATAAATCAACTTTTATAAATCACGATAGAAGCACAGTAATCAGTCTGTCGCTATGAAAACCATGTGAACCGACCAAAATGTCTTCTTAGGTATAGTAAATAGGTTAGTTTGTAAAGTTTCAACTCTTTTGGCCCAATTACTTTTGAGAAATCACACTTTCTTATTTTCATCATCAATCAAATAGCTATTGCTGACTAAATTATCTCATGCAATTAAGTTTCATTAAATGCATACATTATTTGAGCGGGCTCCGTTTTTTGAGGGGAGAGGGGCGGCATTCTGTATACCCACCATTCTCTATTACTTGGCCCATATTGTATAACAAAAAATAAAATGATTAGGAAAAATTTTGTTTCTCATAAACCCTTCAAGGATTAAAGATTCAAAAATTGTCCAACACAAGAAAAATAACATCTTCCATTTCGCGTCTCTTACCATCATGAGTAATTCGAACATCTTCGTTTGTCGGATCGGTCATCTTCTCCCATATATCTATCGCATCGGCCACAACTTTCTTGAAAACAGAAGGGTAAATTGAAGTCATTGGCAAAGTATTTCAGAGCAAGAACAAATAAATTCAAAGATAGTGAATGTAAACAAAGTGTCTTTACAGTGACCAAGTGTACAACGACTGCATTACTGCGAAAAGCATCCAGATTTAGTTTTCATCAAAACAAAACATGGACTTTTAAAATCATTTTTTTGGTCGGTACTGTGAAACATCACACTGTTAATTCCATATGGTCCCACTTACATCTAACTTTAACAATCTCGCTAAGTTCACGTTTAAGTTTCAGTTGATATTTTACAGTCAATTGACACGCACGGTCATTGTATGTTTATTTTGTTGTATAACTACTAGTTATTGAAGACTCAACACTGCCTGAGACGAGATGCAGTCAGAGAAAAAAAATTACAAACTTTGCAGTCAGTGGATATGAAGCCAGAAAACCGTTGATGGATTATGTCTTTTCAGAAAGCAATAAAAACCTTACCTTTTTATAGTCGTAGCTATTAAAGTACTCCAATTGCTTTCTTTCTTTTGCAGTACTTGCGGGAGTCGTGAACTGATGCCACGGAACGTGCTCGCAGCTGACAATTTCATCGCTGGAGGAAACAAAGTTCGAAACAGTATCCACAACACGTTTGGCATGGAGGTAATTCGCGTTCTCTTCACTGAGATTATTCATAACAGTATTAACGCGAATACTAGGAGCAATTTTCCGTCTGTATCTAAAGATGTTGTGTATAAACCCAACGTGAAAAAAAGGAACTTAACATTGTCAACCTACATCTCGATGACCTGAAACGAAGCTTGCTTTCTTTCTAGTCTTTGCTGACTTGTACGGGTTGCCTGTCACTTTTCTAGTTTTTGTCAGTAAAAAATAAATCGCTTTATATTGTATCGTCTGGACATTAAACTGTTTTCCAAGTGTTTTTCCTTCGACTCACGTTCACAAATGGTTTATTGTTTCGTTTTATTTTGCCGTATGCTTTACGAGGTTTGTTTACATTTGACTGTAATATCACGCGTTTTAGACCGTGGTCCAATACGGAAAATAATGGACCGGCAAAAATGTTTCTGAGCCAATCAAAGCGCGCCATTTTGCCGGAAGTTAGGCTTGCCATATAATAGTAAACCCTTAGTAACCAAGCTCAAGTTCTTTACGGAGAAATATCAGACCGAGGCTTTTTGTACAGACCAAGCCCGTATTTTTCTCAGTAAAGACCCAGAAAGCGAGGTTATTAAAAGGTTTATTATACGGCAATATTTGACCTGAAACGAAGCTTGCTTTCTTTCTCGTCTTTGCTGTTTTGTACGAGTTGACTTTCGCTTTTCTAGTTTTTGTCAATAAACTAGAAAAGAGACAATTAAATGCTTAAATGCTTAAAAGAGACAATTGCTTTCATGAGACAATTGCTTAAATTGTCCAGCAAAGTGCGAAGATCATATCTTCATTTAATTTCAAACACCGCACTGCATAAAACATTCTTCATATGACATTCCTTTCACGAGAAAACATGAGCCCAACAAAATCGACCTGCTCACCACTGTGTGACTTCATAGCTCAGTTGGTCAGAGCACTGCACCGGCACTGCAGAGGTCATGGGTTCGAATCCCGTTGAGTCACCTGAATTATTCAGGTTCATGAGACAATTGCTTAAATTGTCCAGCAAAGTGCGAAGAGCATATCTTCATTTAATTTCGAACACCGCACTGCATAAAACATTCTTCAAAAAAGAAATCGTTTCAAATTGTATCATCTGGATAGTTAAACTGTTTTCCAAGTGTGTTTCCTTCGATTCACATTCGCAAACGGTTTTTGTTTCGTTTTTTCCCGTTTTGCTATTTGCTTAACAAAGTTTGTTTACATTAGACTGTAAAATGACGCGTTTTCGACCGTGGTCTATTACGGCAAAAATGTTTCTGAGCTAGTCAAAGCGCGCCATTTTGCCGGAAGTGACGCTAGCCATATAATAATAGGCATTAATATGTTAAAGTAAATGGTTTGAACACGGGAGTATCGTTACATGTTTGTAAATGTAGATCGTCCAGGTTGGTATAGTCCTGAGAAGGACTGTTTTTGTTGTTGTTGACTGACGTTTCGAAAACCTTAGCGGTAGTCATCTTCAGAGTCAAATGAAGAGTAAAAGTCAGGTTAGCCGTATTTGTTATCTGGTTCTTACGTCATTGTATTGTGTGTACAGGAAATGTGTATTGTCATTGTGAATTAGTGTGAAGTGTAATGTTTTTAGTTGATCGTTTGTATTGTGAATAAGTCGTTTGTAAGGTGCCGGTAATTACTGTGATCTGTTCAGGGGGGTTTGTTCCAAGTTGGTATACCAACTTTCTAATGTAAGCCGTTGTCTATAGTCAGTACTGTAAGTGATGCATTTTGCCGAGTCCCAGTCAATGTTGTGCTTTGTGATTCGGTGATGTTCGGCAATGTGATTAGTTTTGTCTTGTTTCTTTGTAGCTCGTTTGTGTTCAGTAAGTCTTATGTTTAAATCCTGCCAGTTTCCCCGATATAGGAGGCGTGGCAGTCGGAGCAGTTTATTTTGTAAACTGCACCTGTCGTTCGTTGGCTTGTTCTTTATCCTTTATGTTCGTTAGTACTTGTCGTAACATTGTGATTGGTTTTTGTGCGACACGTATGTTACATGGCCGTAAGATACGCGAGATAGTCTCAGACGTACCTTTGATGTAAGGTATCGTTGCTGTTGTCACTGAGTTGTTCGTTTCGTTGAGTTAGTAAGTGTTGCGTTTGATAAAGTCAGAGTTATAGTTGTTTTTGTCAAAAACACGTTTTGAGATAGTTGTTTTCGTTGTGTAGAGCGTCCGGTGAATCACATATGATTTGTGCACATCTTGTTAATGTTCTGATTGTGGTGGCTTTGTGTGATGTAGGGTTGTAAGATGATTGGTCTAGTAGTCGGTCAGTGTGTGTTGGTTTGCGATAAACTGTTGTTCGTAGTTTTTGATTGTCATGTTTTACCAAACAGTCGAGAAAAGGAAGAGTTCCGTTTTCTTCGACATCTTTCGTAAATTGTACGTGGCTGTTCTATTTGTTGATGTGAGTGTGAAAGTCATCAATCTCGTTTGCATCTCGTCTGCATGCAGTAGATGACACAATCACAGCACTACATGCAGACGAGATTGATGACTTTCACAAACGAACTACTAAGAAACAAGACAAAACTAATCACATTGCCGAACATCACCGACTCACAAAGCACAACATTGACTGGGACTCGGCAAAATGCATTACTTACAGTACTGACTATACACAACGGCTTACATTAGAAAGTTGGTATACCAACTTGGAACAAACCCCCCTGAACAGATCACAGCAATTACCGGCACCTTACAAACGACTTATTCACAATACAAACAAACGATCAACTAAAAACATTACACATCACACTAATTCATGACAGTACACATTTCCTGTACACACAATACAATGACGCAAGAACCAGATAACAAATACGGCTAACCTGACGTTTACTCCTCATTTGACTCCGAAGATGACTATCGCTAAGGTTGTCGAAACGTCAGTCAACAACAACAAAAACAGTCCTTCTCAAGACTATACCAACCTGGACGATCTCTATTTACAAACATTAATATGTTATTGTATAGAACATGTCCGTACAAATATGTGCCCCCCCGCTAATCATCGAGTTTGCTACGCCACTTATTGACAGTGATTTCAACGTAGTTGCAAACATTCTACGAAGTTAATTAGTATAAGTAAACGCATACCAAATGTATAGTGACATTTCTCTCAAAGAACGCCTGTAAGTTCAAAGTCAACACCGAACTTTTCAATGTGTATATAAAAAACTTCTTCAGACGGTAAATGGCAATATTTACAGCAGCCTTACTTTCTTCCGAGAGCTGCAAATGCCAACGAATGTACGGTACGTGATTCCACGTTTTCCGGAAATCTTCTCAAAGCTTGTTCTTGGACAGATCTAAAAGAAAAGATTGATGAGGTCGGCTTTTGAGAGGAAAAATCATTTGATTGTGCAAAAAAAACCCGGTTAAACTGAAGTGAAGTCAGGCCTGTTTCAAACGAGCACCGCCCTCGAATGAGCGCCTCATTTAGCTAGTACTGCAATAATCAGAGGCAAGTCATGAGA
The DNA here is from genome assembly GCF_021976095.1 of Xenia sp. Carnegie-2017. Classification (NCBI taxonomy): domain Eukaryota; kingdom Metazoa; phylum Cnidaria; class Anthozoa; order Malacalcyonacea; family Xeniidae; genus Xenia; species Xenia sp. Carnegie-2017. The sequence goes on along the minus strand of NW_025813447.1, from coordinate 6,078,747 downwards.
GGGGAGTGGGGTGGGGAGGTTTAGTCAAGAGGCACTCACCAATCTTTGATCTCGAATAATTTCATAGCATGTTAAAGAAGTTATTGTGTTATCACAAAAAATGCACCCCTCCCTTGCTCAATTATACAAAATGTATTTCTAGGATTACGAAGAATCCAAATTAAAAATTAACGTATAAACAAACTGAATATTACGCATATCTTCATCCTATATTCTTATGAAAACAAAATGTAATTCGCGACATACGGCTACTATACGTTCGTAAAGCAACCAGGGCTGTCAAAATTTACTGTTTCTAGGAGCAAATGACAATGTTGCTAAGGTGCCGATTTAAATTGGGAATGAAAAACAAAAACGTAGCTGCTTCATTATTGAACTGTACAACTGGAAACACACGTACTTGTTGTAAGCGACATTCAAGAATTTCCAGCTTGGACGAAGTTTCGTATACTCAACAAGTGTCGTCGTTTTTCCCGAACCTAGAGTATATTTAACGAAATTAGAACAATCTAAACGCAGTTCTGTTACTCTGTAAAACCATTTCATTTCGATGGGTGTGTCTGCCTTGTATTTCAATTAAGAATGTTCCACGGGAGACAAATGCATAATTGAAATATAAATTCCATTACATATACAGTCAATAACATTTGCCTATGAAACGTTGCGATTTAAAACATTATTCTCTATTTTTTGTTCAATACTATATTCACGAGCCTGGGACGAGGGAGCAGTAGTAACAAAACGAAAGCTTAGGCTTTCTACTTAAACTGTAAAAAAGACCTACTCTAGTTAAGTATTATAGTCAACCCAATTAATTAGGAAATGTCCAAGAGGACAAAGTTTCTTAAACATCATCCTCAAAAAACAAAACTCAACTATGAAAATGAGTATGAAAAACAAAAAAAAAATAAGTAAAAAATTTAAAGTTCAATCTACCTGCAAAAGCGACAATTTTCAGAACATCTTCAGGTTTGGTGTTGTGATTCATTATTCGCACTTGCTCATGAGTCAGCCATGTTCTCCCAGTTTTCTCACTGCAACAGTAATAAACGTAAAACTAAATTTACGTAATACAGGGAGGCCTAATCCGAGGCCCCGTTTACACTGGATTGCTATCGTAGCAGATTAAATATTCTTTGTATTTAAAAGCAATGAAATTGTTTAACGTCAGAAACATAATAAAATAGACTAAATCGATCACCTTAGTAAACGCAGCCTGAGAAACCATACAGCAAGAAATTGAGAGCAGTTAATAAAGCCTGGTTCGCACGAGTAAAATAAGCACGACCGTCGAGACTTTTGTTTTTATTGCTCTAGAGGTTTATAAAGACAAAGACATTGGGATTTTGTTTATATTTTTGTTGTTCTTTTGTTCCTCCTTTAGCTTATGTGTTCAATTTTTCCTTATGCTTGCGCTTATGTTGATGCTTATGTCACATGCTTCGTTGATTGTTTGTTTTATCTTTTGTCTACGCCTGTGCTTGTCCTTATTTTATTCGTGTGAACCTGGCTTAAAGTTTCGCTGCCATTTCGAAAAGAAGAATTGAAATAGCGGGGTTTTCCTTGCTTTCCTTCATAAAGCGTGGTTCACACGACTAAAATAAGCACGAACGTCGAGACTTTTGTTTCTATTGGTCTAGAGGTTATAAAGACAAAGACATTGGGATTTTCTTTAAATCTTCTTTTTGTTCTTCTTTTGTTCTTCTCTTAGCTTATACTTGAATTTTTTGCGCTTATGTCGATGCTTATGTCACATGTTTCGTTGATTATCTTTGTTTTATCTTTTGTCTACACTTGTGCTTGTCCTAATTTCACTCGTGTGAACCATGCTTAAGCATCTTCAATAATTGTATTCAATTCTCAAATGGTGGAAAATTGAAATTTCGACAAGAAATTTTTATTCGAGGAGAACTCGATCATTTCCGATTTTTATGAAATGAAAAATATATCAATGGAAAGCTAAAGAGCCCATTCTTTTTGCTATCTAATAATACAAGCGTACAACACAACATCACACGTACTATAGCAAGCTAAACATTGATACACTTTTCGATACATTCTGTATTGCTGTATATCTACTACATTTATGCTTAGGTTGCAAAAGTGTAACGAAACCCTGCAAATCAATCGCCAACAAAAATTGAAATAAGAAAAACACGCACATTTTTAATTGATCGGCCAATATTTGCGACAAAAATACAAAAAGCATGGAAGAAATTTGGATATAACACAATTTTCTCAAGGTAGTGCAAATTTTAGGAGCATGCTATAACCGTGAAGCATGATCAATGCTAGAGATCGAATGAAGTTTGCCAGTTCGAGGGAGCCTTTTTTAGGGGAGGGGGGCGTGTGACAGACTTCCAGTGAAACCAGCTTGCACTCTGCACAAGCGATAGCACTAAAAATCTCATTGATTTCCCGATCCTTTACACTTTCCTAATTAACGATGAAAGAGATTGGGTGCTTTCGGTTATAAGGATATTGAACGTTTACGCTCCCCTCAATGTTTACTGTTATGCCATGTTTATATTTTCGTTAATGTCTAGCGTTATATTTATGTTTTCGTCTACCTTTCTTACTGCCTTAGTGTTTACCTTTTTGTCTATCTTAACGGAATTTATATAAGGTGTTCTTTTGAAAGTTCTTACCAGAACCATTAAAATTTTTTTTACCAGATTAAAAAGGTAATCAATCACCCAATTTGAGAGGTGATCGATAACCCGATTAAATGTGTCGTTGATTAGACGCTTGAATTGAAAGGAGCATGTTGAAATTTTTGAAATGTAGATATCTAACCTTTATGTCTACCTCAATGTCTACTTTTGTGTCTACCTTTTTGTCTACCTTTGTATTTATCTTCATGCCTACATTTGTGTTTATATTTGTGCCTACCTTTATTTCTACATTTAGGTCTGAAAAAATTAATCACTCAGCTCAATAATATACTAAAGCAGCGCCTTATATAACAAATGACGTCATATATAAACTTCGGAAATTTAGGAAAAACAGAATCTAAGCACATAGAAACAAACAAGTAACGTCAATTTCATTATACAACGCATTCCGCTAGCCCACCAGTCCATTGTACGAAGAAACATAGTTAAGCCATCATTGTCATTATTCCTGCAATTTTATGTATAACTTGAGAACTAAACTTGTTGGAATTATGAACAATCGACGACATAACATACATATATATTAAAGTAAATGGTTTGAACCCGGTAGTATCGTTACATTTTTGTAGATGTAGATCGTCCAGGTTGGTATAGTCCTGAGAAGGACTGTTTTTGATGTTATTGACTGACGTTTCGACAACCTTAGCGGTAGTCATCTTCGGAGTCAAATGAGGAGTAAACGTCAGGTTAGCCGTATTTGTTATCTGGTTCTTACGTCATTGTATTCTGTGTACAGGAAATGTGTATTGTCAATTGTGTATTGTCATTGTGGATTAGTGTGAAGTGTAATGTTTTTAGTTCATCGTTTGTTTGTATTGTGAATAAGTCGTTTGTAAGGTGCCGGTAATTGCTGTAATCAGTTCAGGAGGGTTTGCTCCAAGAGGTATACCAACTTTCTAACGTAAGCCGTTGTCTATAGTCAGTGCTGTAAGTAATGCATTTTGCCGAGTCCCAGTCAATGTTGTGCTTTGTGATTCGGTGATGTTCGGCAATGTGATTAGTTTTGTCGTGTTTCTTTGTAGTTCGTTTGCGTGCAGTAAGTCTTATGTTTAAGTTCCTGCCAGTTTCCCCGATATAGGAGGCGTGGCAGTCGGAGAAGTTTATTTTGTAACTGCTCCTAGTCGTTCGTTGGGTTGTTCTTTGTCCTTTATGTTGGTTAGTACTTGTCGTAACGTTGTGATTGGTTTATGTGCGACACGTATGTTGTATGGTCGTAAGATACGCGAGATAGTCTCAGACGTACCTTTGATGTAAGGTATCGTTGCTGTTGTCACTGAGTTGTTCGTTTCGTTTAGTTTGTAAGTGTTGCGTTAGATGAAGTCAGAGTTATAGTTGTTTTTGTCAAAAACACGTTTGAGATAGTTGTTTTCGTTGTGTAGAGCGTCCGGTGAATCACATATGATTTGTGCACGTCTTGTTAATGTTCTGATTGTGGTGGCTTTGTGTGATGTAGGGTTGTAAGATGATTGGTCTAGTAGTCGGTCAGTGTGTGTTGGCTTGCGATTAACTGTTTGTAGTTTTTGATTGTCCTGTTTTGCCAAACAGTCGAGAAAAAGAGTTCCGTTTTCTTTGACATCTTTGGAAAATTGTATGTGGCTGTTCTGTTTGTTGATGTGAGTGTGAAAGTCATCAATCTCATCTGCATGTAGTGTAGTCATTGTGTCACCTACTTAGCGGAACCAAAAAGGTAGTGCATGTTTGTAAGTCGTGAGCGCCCGTTCCTCTATAGATTACATTACAATTTCAGCAACTACAACAGAAACGGGTGAGCCCATTGCTGTTCCATGTAATTGTTTGTAGTGTGTACCTTTGTACTGGGAGTAAGTCGAGGTGAGGCAGAGCTCCAGTAGCTCTATAATGTCTTCTGTCGGTAATGACAGTACGTCCGTGGTGTTTGTAATGAGGTTTTTGTACAAGTAAGTGCCAGATTAAGTGGAATACTGGTGAACAGTGATTTCACATCAAAAGACACTAGTATATAGTTTCTGGTATTTGTATAGTGCTCAGTTTTTTAATAAAAGTTTCAGTGAATTGTAGCTTGTGTTTTGATTTGCTTGTAAGCGGTTGCAGGCCACGCCTCCTATATCGGGGAAACTGGCAGGAACTTAAACATAAGACTTACTGAATACAAACGAGCTACAAAGAAACAAGACAAAACTAATCACATTGCCGAACATCACCGAATCACAAAGCACAACATTGACTGGGACTCGGCAAAATGCATTACATACAGCACTGACTATAGACAACGGCTTACATTAGAAAGTTGGTATACAAGTTGGAACAAACCCCCCTGAACAGAACACATCAATTACCGGCACCTTACAAACGACTTATTCACAATACAAACAAACGATCAACTAAAAACATTACACTTCACACTAATCCACAATGACAATACACAATTGACACCCACACATATCCTGTACACACACTACAATGGCGTAAGAACCAGATAACAAATACGGCTAACCTGACGTTTACTCCTCATTTGACTCTGAAGATGACTACCGCTAAGGTTGTCGAAACGTCAGTCAACAACAACAAAAACAGTCCTTCTCAGGACTATACAAACCTGGACGATCTACATCTACAAACATGTAACGATACTCCCGGGTTCAAACCATTTACATTAAATACATACATGTTGTAATTGATTTGGACGAGAGTTTCTCTTCAGAGGAGCTAAAAATAGAAATTACGTAAAAATATAACAGTACCTGTATTTGAGAATACTTTGTTGTCCGGTTTTGTTGGCTTCCAAGGCAGATGCGAGAGAAGACTGGGTACAATAAGATGAGTTTTCCAGAAGATATAAAGCATAGTAGAGTCGATAATGACGGCTGAAAGTGACATAATTACAGGGATGGTATTAGTGGAGGGGTGAGTAAACCTCTAAGCAACAGGCAGTAATTTATTGATCTCATTAAGTAACCGTGTTTTTTTAACAGACGAGCCACTTATTTGTCCACTCTTTGTTTATAAAAAAGGGCTCAGCTTCGCAACCACCACCCTCACCAAAGAACATTCCCAATACAATCATATGCTTAAACCAACATAGTAATTGCAAAATATGGAGCACTGCATACCTGGAAAAAAAGTCTTGTCGATTCTCTGACAAAACAAAAAAGATCAAAGCGACGCAATGAAGGCATTCCAGAATATCATTGATAAAGCAAGAGGACGACTTCAACAGACGAAATATGATCTCTTGAATATCGTAGATGGTGTTTGATACTAGCGAGAGCAATCCTACCACAGACCAACAGCTGAAAGCCTGCATAAAACAAGAGATCTTAATATATCTGCTGGAAAATATACGAGGGCAATAACTCAAAAAAAAATTACATCTACGAAAAATATAACCATAACAAAAACTACAATTTAAAGTGTTTCAGTATAATACGAAATTTTACCATAAATTTTTGATCCTATTGTAAAGAACGTTTAAAAGGACTATGTGCCTCTTCATTACAATCGAACTTATTGTACTTTTTTCTGGAGATATTTGACTTTTTTCTTTATGCAAATGACATCGTTATGACATCACTTAGCATAATGACATTTTAAAGATCATCAATTTCCCACATCGTTAGAGCGTTTTAAAAATAAAGACAACAGTTTAATGAATACATGTTTACATAAATATCTGTATAATTCCAAAATTAGATATTCTAATTTTAAGTTTTGACATAAACTAGTTTTTTCTAAAACTAATTACGCAATGTGATGCATAACAATGCATTTGCATATTGAAAGTTACATATCTCAAGAAAGAAAAAAAATTACAAAATCCTATTAAAGAAGTTATCAAGCCATTTTAAATTTCCTTTGCAATGCAATCGAAAAATACAGGTGGTAAAATTTGATGTTATAAACACTTTAACAATAATCTTGTATACACCTGTACGTATGGTCGACGAGCCCGGGTGGCTAAACACGCAGACAGGCACTGGTGTATAACTGTGCATGTACGTCATATATCAGCACACAGCTAGGTAGCCACCGGAGTCGTAGTTAACCGAAGGGTTAGGTTGTGCTAAGTAAATTTTTATGCCTTCATCATTCAATGCAAGAATAATAAATTTATAAAGAAACAGATAATGCTAATATTCTGAAACTTAGATAGCAAAGCCAAATTTTCGATCTACTACTTAATGAACTGCCATTTTTCAGGAGAAAATTGAGCCGTTTTTTTTGGAGGGGGAGGATCCGAATGTATTTTGCACTAAACCCGAAAATATTTTGTACTGCATGCTTCTAGTCTGCACATACTTAGGTATGATTACCCCTCTACCAGATGCTTTGCAGACGTATAATTTAACCGAAACCGTCTTCCCCGACTCCGGGAAAAAATTATTAAAAAGTTTAAAGAAAGTTTCAAGACACGTTTTTATTTCTACATTGACATTTCACATGAGTCACATATTAATATACGTTTAATATTCATTTACATATTGAGCATTTTAATAGGTGCACATTATTTCGCTAAAACTATAAGTGCACATACAATGTCGACTGTTGCTCTTGCATAAACTTCATGTCATCGGTGTGAGAACAATCCATAGATAAAACAAAATCAAATACCTCAACATCGACTTGAAGAAACTTCTCTATGATATGATACTTGGAATGTAATTTCAATGCAGCCAAAAGTTGTGTGTGCTCCGGGCGAGAGATTCGAAACGAGACCAAGAATCTTAAAGAAACAGGCAGAAATGTGAAATAAACATTTAAACACTGCAAAATCAGCCAATTCATGAAACATCAGCATCAATTAAAGTTTGCTCCAGCTATTTTAAGGATAAATACATATAGTGGTTGATTTCTTGTGATCTAAGAACAGGCGAGGCTTCGCTCGTTTGCAAGAAAAATTTATGGGACGACCCACGCATTACTCCACGTATCTATGTAGTCAAGACCAGTAAAATAAACACGTTCATGAAAAAGGTTTTCCACATCATGATATTTATGTATAAATGATAATGCACATATTTCTTGTCATACGTATTGCAAATAAAAAAATCAATCTTAAAATAAAATCAACATGCATGTGTTTGCATACATAATTTGCAATTGTTTTTTAACATAATACCAAGAAAGTTGGTTATCTGTTTAAAATATCCTATAAAAAGCTTTATAACAAATTTCAGATTTGCATGCTTAAGAGAGCTGTAGAAAAATTCTTCGCCAAATGCATTGGGTCAAACTCTGGATTTGTTTTTTTTACATTTCTATGTCCTTGTGTTCCCGCGTTCAAAAAATCCTCCTTTTCCTACACAAGTGTTGTAAATGCCTAAAATAACTTTCACTCCTATAGAGCAATTTCCACAAAAAGTAATGTTTCCATTTCACCAAAGACAGGAATTTTGGAAGATTGATGATTGGAGGAGGGACCTAAGTATATTCATACATTCAAATGTTAGTATCTGTAATCAAAATTGATTTCAACAAAAACTGATGAAGTAGAATGTGCATGTTTAACATTGCCCCCCTTCAATTAACAATCCTTTCCATGAAGCAAACACCTATATCGAAGGCTTTTTTACACTGCTGCATGGATGGGCCATATCTGGAAACCATGCAGCATCCAATATATGGTAATATGTGCCTATCTGGCAATATGTAATATCTGGTAAACTTTGCTGGATAAAATCTTTTTCCAGTCGACAATTTCAAAACATAAAAGAAAAAAACTTAAAATTCACTTTTGATGATTATAAAAATGACAAAATCCATTTTCTTGATTTAGAAATTTCAAACTCAGGCTACCCACACCGGTCAATATACACACATCGACAGTTTTGAACCTTAGTGTCGTAAAATTGCGTGGATCAAACCTTTTTTCTTCCGGGATAAAATTTTCAGTAATATAACCCTTCTTAAAAAACAATTATCCAATATTACTAATAAATTTATTAATAAATAAATATTACTAATAACTAAATTTACTAGTTCAGGCTGTTTTAAGTATTCATTGGTTAAACTAATAGAATCCTTCTAACTATTCTTAATGAACATGCAAAATCTGACCACTACAAAAAGCGCCATTCATGACCATCTAACAAACTGCCATGACGCCCAACACATAACTGACGTTTTCAAATTATACGACACAATTAATGACATGTTTGTAAATGTAGATCGTCCAGATTAGTATAGTCCTGAGAAGGACTGTTTTTGTTGTTGTTGACTGACGTTTCGATAACCTTAGCGGTAGTCATCTTCAGAGTCAAATGAGGAGTAAACGTCAGGTTAGCCGTATTTGTTATCTGGTTCTTACGTCATTGTATTCTGTGTACAGGAAATGTGTGGGTGTCAATTGTGTATTGTCATTGTGAATTAGTGTGAAGTGAAATGTTTTTAGTTGTGATGTGTGATTTAGGTGTGATGTTTTTAGTTGTAATGTGTGGGTGTCAATTGTGTATTGTCATTGCGAATTAGTGTGAAGTGTAATGTTTTTAGTTGATCGTTTGTTTGTATTGTGAATAAGTCGTTTGTAAGGTGCCGGTAATTGCATTTACTTTATTACAATTAATGACATAAATCCAATGCATTCTTTTTCCACCCATGATCTCTTTCTTAATAACACTAACACTTTACACTATCTTCATCATAACAATTCTAATGTTTTGATTTTCCTTGGGGCGATTTATATACATTTCAAAAAGCCTCAGCTAAATTCTGGTCTGAAGGCTTCTAAGAAACTCATTATTTTTTTCTTAATTTGATTGATGCAATTCTAAACAGTAACACCTCCTTTCTTTCTTTTCATTGCTTACGTCATTTCCTTGTAACAACTATTTAAGATCACGCATGCTTGTAAGTAATCACTTAGCTTGATAATGACTTCGAAATAAAGTCGAAATATTGCTTTAAATCTTGTCTCCTGCTTTTATAACTCGAGTCTTGAGCTTGCAAGATGATATTTTTTGGAGTGTTTTTTTTTCTTTTATTTGCTGGATATTTACAAGATTTTTGGGAAACTTTTATTACCATTTAAGAAACAAAATGTAAAATAATTTTTTCACCTGAAACAGAAATCTGTGCTTTAATATTACTCATTCTGCAGTCGGGGGGATGCTAGCTAAGTGATGAAGCTGCGAATGTTTGCTAGCTACCAAAGTTATTTATCAATTTAGTTAGAAATATTTGTTATTTGGAGATGATGTTAACAGATGCAATATTAGAGCTTTAGCAACTAATAAGTTTAATACCCGGTGTCTGGTTATTATCTGGTAGACTACCATCCGATACTATCCAGTATATCTCTAAATTCCTGCATTTTTGATAACTGTAATTAGCAGAGAGCAAAAAGCACCTCTATTGCAACAGATAAAGTTCACAATCTACAGATCAATTTATCATTTCATCACTCTAATGTGTATTAAAACATGTATACATACTTGCAAAGTTGTGTAGGGAAAGTTGCAGCACAGTTCAACTGCTTCTCTACAATGAGTTTATTAAACTCAGCTCTGCTGTCATAGAGATGCTTATAACGATAATATTTCTTCTTCCATACAAGGAATGTCTCACACAAGATAATCCTGTGCCACCTTTTGCACACAACCGTCAAACTGGTCAACAAGTCAATTAAGGGTATTTGGCAGAATATGTTCTCCAAGATCTCATCAGGCAAATCACTGAAATAGGAATTCTCAAAACAGTTTAACATTTCTCTACTTAGACACTTGTCTAGTTCATCATCGTCTGAGCTATTCACACCAAACAGACCAAACATGTCAGAAGAACTAGTTGCACTGTAAGATATTTTGTTCATATTCTTAGCTGATTTTTTTGCGTACAAGGTTGATTGCAAATCCTCCATGAAGTTTAAATTAGTAGCATCACCTTCATCAATTTGGATAAGTTTTTTCCACTTTTTAGCCTTTTCAACCCCCTCATTTTTACAATTTCTTTTCTTCGACCTATGCTTTGAGTCGCTTTTAGGGGGATTTTCAGCACATTGTGTTGATTTTGTTGATACAACTGTAACAGATGATGACATCCCTTTGTGATTAGAAATTTGCTCCATAGTATCACCACCTTTCATTTGAGAACAACCACTGGCCGTCTTAGTGGTAAAGGTACAATTTTCCAAGTCATTAAGTAGATTTTTGCTGAATTTCATGGCTTTGACCAACCCCCTTTTCTTTTTTCGTTTCTCTTGGCTTAGAGACAATTCGACTCTTTCACAATGCTCTACGATTTCCAATTCTGACTCAGTGTCTTCTATAGTTGAATGATCATGATATGACTTCCTAATACTTCTGCTTTCTATTTTCCTCTTCTTTTGACTCAAAGTCAATTCTACTTGCTCACAGCAGTCAATCATATCAAGAGTAGATTCTTCATCATCACTGCTTGACAGGAATTCACCACTGTTTAAAGCAATACAAGTGATTTCGGCATCATCTATGTCCTCGTGACTGCTATTCTTTTTGAACAAATTTCGGCAAACGGCATCTTCTTGATCCAACTTAGACCGATTTTTTAGATTTTCTTGGCTCATACAGAGTTCAGCTTTTTCACAAGACTTAATCATTTCCAACTCAGACTCCTCACTGCTAGAGTTCAAACTAAAAGTACTTTGACTACCCTCCCTTTTACTGGCAATGCTCTCACCACCGAAATTCATTACATCGATCTTTGCAAAAGGTGCTAAAATTGTTTGTTTTTTTCTCTGGGCAAACTTCGGTGTGATCGTAGCACGAACAATTTTGTCACATGTCAGTTTTCGAGAATTTGTATTTTCGTACTGACGATCCGGACTTCGAACACAAAATGCGTCAATGCGTTTCTGAGTTTCGTCGAAATAATTATCTTTTCGTCTTTTTCTTAGTTTAGGCATGCCTTTCCTTTTATAATTTGCTATGAAGACTTTGCTCGAACACTTGAAGCCTTGACTTCGAAGTAGAAATTTGAAACATAATCATATTTATTGATTTTACTGAATGATGAAATGGTTGAAGATTGAATATGGAGTCTTAAAAGTTGAAAGTCAATGTTTGAAACCGCCACTTTATTGAGCCTACGTGACTTAAATGCTAAACAATATTGCAGAACGTGGTGTAAGTAGATAATAAAAGCAATAACACTTGCCATGCAAAATTTGCACATGGATGCTGAGAAGTCTGACACCGTTATACGAGCTCGTTTAAATAAAATAAACGAATTGTCGGAGATTTTGAAGAATAGCGATCGTTTCATTGAAAAAATTTCGCAGAGATTCAAATGGAACGCGGAAAGTAGATCACAGAACGAGGTGCAGCTTTTGACTCGTTTAATATTTTAGTTCATGACGCCGGGACTGACTGACAATCCCGAGGCTTGCTCCACCCTGGAAAACTTCTTGCCCACCCTAAAATGCTATGTTTTTCGTATATATTTTACATTTATACATTGCTAAACTGACAGATGTCCCCCATCTGCTCTTATGACTCCTCCCCGACAGAAAATCCTGGTAAAGCCACTGAAAAACCCAGGCACATGGGCAGGCAGTCTCGGGCAGTCCCTAGCAGTATGACTTCTTTGCCTTGCGCAAACACGTAAGATGTAGTTTGGTGTATTTCATATTTACAGCCATGAATTATAGGTGTACTAAACAGTTCTTTCAAACTCTTTGTGGCTCTGGTGTTTTGAATTTATGTGGTCATTAACAGGGAAGTGATGAGTGGATGCTCCATAAGCAGCCTATGATGAGATCGTGTGACTTGGAAGGCAACAAAGTAAGTTGTTCTTTGATGACCAAAACTTGTACTCTTGATGACTCTCAGTGCCTTGAGAGCTGGAGGGGGGACAAAATAATTTTGCTTTCATTTTGAGTTTTTGAAATTAGTTCCTTCACTCCCTATGTACTTACCACCTATTTCTGTGGCTTTGGAAATCATCACTTGCCCCACCCCCAAATCTAAAATATGCTTTGCTGTCCCTGTTCTGTTGTGTGTTTTATAAAGGTGTTGCAAGGACATGAATTGAGTGCTGTGTTTATTCATGTACTCAGTTGTGTCAAACTCCTTTCTTTTGAAAGTGATTTGGCACTATTGAATTCGTGAATTTTCATCCCCCCCCTAATTAACATTGCAGTAATGCCACTATTCTTTTATTATGTTGATGATGAGCTTTATGGACTTTAACTTGCTTGTCAGTTTGATTGTATGACTGGATGAATTTATATATTATTGAACTCCTTGGATATGAACTACATTTTCACACGTCAAGCAGAGAAATAAATTGCCCATGTGATGGTTGAATAGATTTATATATTATGTAAAGAATTGGTCGACGAATAGAATAAACAAAAGCATGAGAATGAATGAGAAAAATGTGAGGAAAGAATAAATAGAAGATAAGATTATAAGTAAAATAATGAAGAATTTGTGAAGAAAGAATATCAAAGACGCGAAGAAAGTTTTTTTCCTGTGGTGTAAGAAGATACTTGAAGGGGGCTCATATTCATATATACATGGTTTGCCATTTCAAATTCCATTGAGATTAATTGTTTTCTTTGGATTATAATGTACATATAGCTCCCTCCCCTCCCAAATTATTGATCTTCCAAGCAAATTCCCTACTTTCATTTTTTCATGATGCAAATGTATGTACAGGCATGTCAGTTACTTGTGGTGAATTTTTGTGTTTAAATTTGTAGAGTTCAAAAAATTTTTATGAGAATTCGAATGTGGTGATTTCTCTGGAAAGAAAAGATACAGGTATAAAGTCATGTAGTTAATTTCTTTATTACGTTTGTCAAGATGGTATTCAACAAGTCCTTTTCATGCAATTAATTAGATTCAAAAGAGCAACTAATACCAGCCCAGCTTCAACCATTTGCTTTCACTCCAGAAGAAAGATTACACCAATACAATTTGGATGTTAACGTATAAGTTTTTACTGATTGTTATATTGTTATTTTTGAAGTTTGGGCTTTTACTATTGTTTTGTTGTATTTCTAAATAATAAGTGGCAGACATGGGGCTCAACACCCCTCAATAATGTTTGAAGAATAAAATCTTGCACTCTATACTTATCTCTCAAACCGTTTGACTGGGATTTTCTGTGAAATCTTCCTTGAGAACGACCTCCCCCCCCCACTCATAAAGAGTCCGAAATGTTATTACGTTGTTGCATAGCTAAATTGTTTTACTTGGTACTTTTCCTTTGGTTTAGATGTCAAAGTCAAAGCGTGAGGCTGATCATAAAAAAGTGCACTGTGATCTAAGTGAATTGACGAACCTTGACGATAAAGAAGGTGAATGTGCTTCATGCATACGCTTTGTTTAAAATTATTCAACCATCCAAAGATGTTATAAGGACGTCAGTTTTTCATGACGGTAAATTGCTGATTAGATTGTTTAACAGGAAGTTATCTTGGCTCAGCTGAAGGGGTATTGGATGCCTGATGAAAGTTAGGACATCTTAGTAAAGATGTCACCTTATGCCTGCATTTCAGTCTTAATGGACCTACATTTCGTGGTTTTTACATTGCAGAAACACCGATCGAAGGTAAAAAGTCGGAGTTAGAAATTCTTGCCGAACAGCGAGATTACAAGAGAAGACGGCAATCTTATCGCGCCAAAAATGTCCATATTACGAAGCGTTCCCCTCTAGAGGTGTTTGTTTTTGTAATTATGTTTTTTTGGCCTTTGTATATGTAGCGACTAGCGAGTTTACAAGGAACAAGTTTACTATGCTGAGTTACCGATAAATTTTACACCGACCAAGTTTTTACATATGTTGTAATTGATGTTGACAAAACATTTAGATTGAGCGACCTTGAGATGACTCAAATTTAGAACTTCGTGAGCACAAAACCTTTACCAGGGCTGACCCCGAATGATAGGTAGGGTTGGACAAGAGGGGGCTAACCCCCTCCCCACAATGAACAGATTTAGTTTCCCTCGCAAAAAACATGAAATCCGGGTAGAAATTAGAAGGGGTGGTGTGCGATACCTAGTTAAAATCAGTTTGCTAAAACGTAAGCGTACTTTGACTGTTAGCTTTGAGTGTTTATTTACTTTTTGATGCGCTCATTGTGTCAATGAACTTATTCTCTCTAAATAAAGTATTACAGTTGCTTATGAGCCAAAAAAGGCTTCAAAGTCTTATATTTAAGTCAGTCGAGTCATGGAAGGGACATAGGTTCAACATTTTGTCGACGTGTCACCAAGAAGAATAAAGCGTAACAATTGAACGTGTTGTAGACGTTCTCGATGTCCTGTTTAAAGTTTTTTTTGAGATACTAACTTTACTAGTATAATGCTGATATTTCGTGATTATATATATACTTTGTAAGTATTAAGAGGGATGTTTTTCTTGTCGCAAAAAACTTTTAGGAAACACGAAAAATCGCTATCAAGGGACTATAAATTTAAAATTTAGAAGGGGGAGCATACCCTCTGACTACCCTAGAGAGGCTCACGAGTTCAAAAGTACATGTCTGTCTACGTCACTTGTTTAATCATTAAACACAAATCACTTTTTTTTGTTTTTATTGAGCAAATGAGTATTTTGTTGGTAAATTGTCACCTTCCTACAACCCTTCTAGCTTAAGAGAGGTGCGCACACCCTATTTAACTTCATAAACAGTTCATCTTTTACTTTGAGGTTTTTGCGAGTAGAAATGATCTGTCAATTTATATTTTGCTACGCACTTGTTCTAGGGATTCATACTCATGCAAAAGATTGTAAAAGATTTAAGTTACTTGTCGTTTCTACTTTTCTATTACTGCTCACACATGGATTGTGTTTAGGACTCTTTTTCCGGTTTACATTTCTAGACTGTCAATATGACAGATGTATTGAAATATTTTATCGCGTTCCTTTAAGATTACTCGAGAAATCATAAACAACAGAATGCAAGAATTGCAGAGCAATGCTGCAGAGTTTCGAAGTGGCAAACGAAAGTCTACGTCGGAGGATTGAAATACGTCGTTCGTGAGTGAGCCGATACTCATTGTGCGTCAGTGGTGGCTTATGCTGGTAGTCGACCATTGTGTATCGTAAACATGTGCACACTCCCCGGAATTACGGGAAATTTTGTTACAATCTAATAAATTTTCGTCTCTTTCACATCACCTTACCGCCAACTACCGCGATGCTCGTGAATAAGTTTAGGTGCACTCCTTTGTGAAATGAGAACTACATATATATCATTCAATCATGATGCGATTTTTTCTGAGTTAAATCTTGACTTTTCAAAATGATTGATTAAATTACGAATGAACATATCAACTTTTCGACGAACTTTTTCATACAGTTACAGTCAGTTGATATTTCGAGTTTATAATAATTACTCCGCCCTTCCGCCCCCTATGTACATACCTGTGCTTGAAAGTTGAATAAACAGCAAGATTGCCTTATAAGCTACAACTCAAAACGAATAACTTCAAAGTAAAATCCTTTCATTTCCCATCTCTCTGCGAAGTTATAGAGTTTGGGACTTGTGGAGTATAATTTCGCTAGAAGTGAAAGAATTTTTCTTCGCATTATTCGTTCATTTTTTCAGTAGCTAGGTTATGGCATGTCAGCGTTTTAGGTTGTAGCTTATTGCTCTAAAGATGACTCATTACTTTCAGTATTATATAGTTTTCATGCATTGAGTCTTCTCTTAATGATAGTTATATATGTAAAATGAAATGTATAAAAACGTGTCTATGTCTTTAACACAAAGTATGGAGATGCTAAATGGAAAATAATTTTTACAAAGTACGTTGGAGGTCATAGACCTCTTAGCCCACGCAGAATATGTGAATTAATGTAGGTTTTTTGAAAACAATAGCCCAAGTAATGACAGGTTTGCATTTCAATGCCAGTTTCCGTGTACCGACTCCCTCTCATAATGATAGTTACACATATTATAGAACATAAAAACACAACACAATAGACACTCCGTATAAAGTAAACATTATTTAACTGACGTCTTAGGCTTTTTTTCTAACATAGCATAAGTTGTTTATAGTCTTGGAATTCTTTTTAATCCACAAAAAATTGAGTGGGTTTTGCGCCAAGGTCATCAGAACGTAACTAGAACGTTAATTGGGGTTGTGGGGTTGCATATTCATATATTCCGTTGTGCCATACTGGTTTCTTTTGAAAGTGTATTGAATTTCCAAATTTTTCCAAATTTACCTGAAATTTCACTGACATGCATTTCGCCGAATTTAAAAAAACAAGAATTCAAAATTTTCAATTTTAAAAAATAAGTGATTAGTTTTTAATTATTTTATTCCATCATAAATTTTAGTTTACATAATCAAGAAATATGCAGCCTTATATGCCGCTCAACAATTTAACAAGTAACATTTCTCTCCTAAAAATGGTAATGATGATTACGGCCTTAACAACAATAGGCGTGCGGGAGCTTTAATTTTTCAGAGGGTAGTGGTTAACTTGCCCAAATTTCAAACCGATCTAAAAGCAATTGTAGTAATTTTTCATCCCATGCAGATTTTGTATTATCAATTAGTCGTTATACATAATATAAATCCTAACACGGTTTTTATATGCACATGAAAAACATGTGACTTGGACAAGATTTGAACTCGCACCTTCGGGATACTAGCTCTACCTGTTGAGCTACCAAAACCACAGGGATTGGAAACGAGTCAAATCTCTTTTAAAACTACGTATGGACGAGAGATTCTCGCCACAATAGCAGTTACAGGATGGAACAACCACGATCACAGAGAACAAACCAATTCCACCAGTTAGATCTGCTGAAATGTCTAAAATAACTCCGAGTAAGCCAATTCCATTATTTAGATCTTCTAAACAATTTTTGCCACCGGAATAAAAAGCTTCAGCTAATGAAAGAAGAGCAGTTTCATTGGAAAGTTTAAACGATCAACCATTGAGAAGCGACGAACAACCTCTTACATAACAAGACAGGCAGAAGAAAATATTTTGTTTGAAAGATTTTTTTCCTGTGGATACCACGAAGCAAAAAGATGTGAAATCTTTACCTGTTATTATAGGAACAGTAAGAGCAGTTTCTTTATAAAATATTACCCAAACATTGCCTGGCGCGGGAAAAAGTTCTGCAGCAAAGAAATCAATCTCCAATTTTTACAGAGAAACACCATATGAGTATGCCTCTTTTTAAATGTCTGGAAAATATGATCGTCAAATTGATGAGGATACCCAGTAATAATAATAATAATAATGGACTCCGTCGATTTCGACGTATGAGGGTCCCACAAAGTGGAACATCCTCGTCACTTATAGTGAAGGCAGATGGAATACTAAAGACTCGGCAAAATTCCTTCCATAAAATTACGCCTGATGTGTACTTTCAGAAAAACTTGACTGTCTTATTCACGAAGGCACTTGCCCATATGTGGACGAAGCGGGGATAACATTGCTGAATGACAAATACTTACGCCTGAAAATTCTTAAGTACTTTTGGAAATAGATTATTTGTGTCATGTCATTTGTATTATTGTCAGTCACTCGATGCATCACTAGACGCAACACTTATAGTTTGTCTTAGAGGACTCGACACAATCCACTCTAAAACACAAGCAGTAAACTCCGTGACTCACAAGTGTTCTAATATTAGAATATTACATAATTTACATCGCCTAAGACATCGATAATGATGAAGATTTCATGATAGGGAACTGAAACTAAAATCATAATAAAAGTAGACTGCTCACAATGCCCATTATTGTGTACAGCTATTTGACTCTTTTGAATATTTGTCGGCGTACTGTTCAAAGTACAAAAGACACAAAAGTGCTTCCGTGACCTTGCTTTGTGCTTCGTTTCGCCACTTGAAATTTACGAAAGCAAAACTATTCTTATCACAAGACAAATTAAAGGATGTCGTTTAGCATTTATAAGTCGACATTGACTTCTTGTCAATTCCAAAATAAGGCTTCCGCAAAAGCACATGGATCACGCTTATTTATGAACTCTACTAAAAAGTGTCGAGTAGCATTTTTGGTGTTTTTTAAAATTGCTTTGAATTCAACAGAAAGATTCTTAAATCATTTTGACAAGCAAGCAACTCTTGTAGGCGAATGCTATATGAATTAAAATGTCATTTGGCTCACAGAACTTCGTTTTTTTATTATGTATATCCTCACAAATACGAGTTTCTTTTGCTGTCAGTTCGTCGGACGGATACGATTTGCAAAGAGGCATTGACGACGAGTTTAGGAACATCGAATGCGATTCAAAACAAAGCAGATGCACTATGGAGCAATGTGAAAGGCGAAATGCTAAATGTTCGGACAATTCCTGCCGTGTATGCCGATGTCCTAACCGTGGCACATTTCTCGTTTTTCCTGATCTGGTCGGAAAATGTTCTAAAGACGAAGACCTTGTGAAAGCATTTGGTAAGAAAAATATGGTCAAACTGTTTTATTCCATAAATCATCCATGCATGTTATTAAATATATGTCTAGTCAAATGCTATCAAAAGGCGAAATTAGATCACAATTACGAATCCAATTTTGTCAGTTAGGGAATGTACAAAGCTAGAAGAATTTTTGTAAAAAGAGAGAAATTTCACCGGATTTGTAAATAAACAAATGGAATACTTGATTTACATAAATCGACAAGGAATCATAAGCTTGTTTATCGACCAACTAAATCAAACTGTAGAGTGTTAAATAGTTACTATTCGTCTAGCAATGGCTAATTTTTTTGAAAATTTCATCCCTGTAAAACGGCACTAGCGAACGCACTCTGGAGTAAGATATTTACAGCACTGACAACACCAGTTATTGTTAGTTAACCTCAGCCCACACGGTATCACTTTCAATAGCGCCGACAGTCAGTGACAAACCCTTGGAAACGACGAGGATTCAATTTTGTCGAGGCTATGGTCACTTTTATGATAACAAACGTATTTTTGGCTTCTATAAAAAATATGTACCTTTTCCCTTTCAAACATCGAGAGTTTTTTGGGCCTTGCTGCACCTTTTCCCTTTCAAATATCGAGAGTTTTTTGGCCCTGCCCACACCCTAGAGGCAATATCTATCCGCTTTTCTTCTATTTTACTTAAATGTCTCGTGATTCGTACTTGCTGTCTGATAAGACTTTCAATATGTGGTAAAACATAAACATAAAATTAACAAAAATTAACATAAAATGGATTTCCATTTTGTATATCCAATGTGATGTTTGATGTCGCAATAGTAATGACAGCGCATTTATCAGTTCTCAATGAAAAGATTCCAGGACTTTGTCTCTGGACGAATGTTTGATTGAATCTTTAATTGATGTTTGCTATAATCAAATAATCAAATATGTAAGAAATGTAAAATACAATCACATGATCACAAAAAACAAACATGCTGGGCTGAAAAAGTTACACTGTTTTAATGAGATATTACATGGGGGTATAGATTTCAATTTTCAAGGCAATTATCATGTTTATAAATAGATATTTGGATAAGTCAAAACTTGGTCCGATCTGTTGTTGGTCCCCGAAATGTCGTTAAACCATTAATAAAACAATTTAATCGTTATGCAGAGTAATCTGAAGAATAATCTAAACGCAATTGAATTATCTTTCGTTTCTTTTGAAATTTTATTACTCTACTTACATTGTATGCACTATATGCATATTTTTTGAACGGTGCATGAAATCATTATCATTTGTAAATTTGCATGCATTTAAATATAAATCACCAAAACGCATTGTCTTTACGGTATGGAAAAATTAACAAAATGATACGTTGACACTTCAATAGACTTTCGTATTTTTGATTATTCTGCTTAATTCTGACCTATAGATTGTGTTTTCAGCAATAGTTAAAGCAAGTATTAATATAGCTATAGGCTTTCTATAGAGAAGAAAGTAAAATTTCTATTCATCACTGTGATTATATGATATCAAGGACTCAAATATTGTGTAAAGCAAAGCAAGTTGAAAATACTTTGTTTTAAGTTGGAGGGTACATAAAAATAGCATATAAAGAAATGGAAAAGATGTACGTAAATTGGTGTTTCCGCCGACACGTGTCATGTATGAGGTTTTGAAAATTGTAGTCTGATAATTTTCCGCGGGTTTTTGATACTTCCCTTAGCCAGAGGCCTAACTTAAAAGTTAATTGGGGGGGTTGGAGGTGCATATTCACCTATTCCGTTGTGCCCTACTGATTTCTTTTGAAAGTGAATTGAATTTCAAAAGAAATCAGTAGGGCACAACTGAATATATGAATACACCCCCAATTAACGTTCTAGTTACGTCTCTGCCCTTAGCTTAATAGAACCTTTATTTAGAAATGACATGATCGAGAACTCTGAAAAACTCTTTGTGGTTTACATAAAAATTTATGACGTAATAGCTACGTGCAGTAAGGGATCTTGGCAAAAGTTCCTCACGTAAATCAACAAGTATTGTTGCGTTATGTTGAGTCCATGTGTAAGTAATGTTTTTGACAGTAATAACGCGTATAATTTATGACGTATCATTACACACTAAAGTTTCATATAATTCATCCGACCACATGGAATAACGACGGAGCTCTTTAAGTTATTATTTATTGAAATATTTTTTGTTCCTTTTAGGATGCTATCATTTTGAAAAGCTAGTCGCGCATCTGAATAGAAAGTCATGCAAGAAGAGTTGTTTTCGTTTTTATTTCCCTGAATTGACAGGCGAAAATGCTTGTTATCTAAATTGGTCAGAGTCAAAAGTAATGTTTCAGAATGATCAAGAATGGCACTCTATTTCGAGCTATCTAAACGAAACGCAGAACTCTATTACAAGCATCCCTTATGGAAAATCTATGATTAAACTAAAGGTAAGGTTTTTGAAGTTGTAATTGTGCCTATAGAAATCTAACAATGCAAACAATGTCCGATCAAGTCTCGACGCAGGGAATTTGATATCCTCATGGTAAGCTCTTGCAAATGATTAAGGGAGGAGCCTATTCCAGTGGTGTCGTAACATGGAGTAACAGAGGGAAGGGGTAGAAATCAACATAGGTGCCAAATAGTTTGAGCAATGAAATTGTATTGTTGGGAAAGATGCATTTGAAATAATTCAGTCATTTCGGCTGATAACTGATAAGGAGATACGCATTTATAGATGAGCGCAAACAGGCGATAAATTGATTTTATAAAATTTCAATGGTTTTTTGCAAATGCTCGTAACTTGCTACCGTACACGAGATTGTTTTATTAAAAACATGATTGACACTAATATATCTTTACTTTTGTATTATGATTAAATGTAAGCACAATTTATTTTCTTTGGATATGGAGTAGATTATTACAACAGTTGGAAGTGTCACATCTGAATTAACATGCAAGGCTGTGGTATGAAACTACTGATCGTTATTGAAATAACAATTACATTGTTTGAACTTTCATCAACTTCAGAAAACAAGCTGTAGAAGAACATCTTTTGATTAATATGGGCACAACTCATGATACATATTGTGAAATTAATTGTACGTTCAGCTGACAATTCAAACATTAATTGTGCATGCATTTCAACCAAAATTTGTTTAAGTAAGATTGGTATAAAATAAAAATAAAACATGTTTTGCAAATATAATAGTCGACTGATTTTATTTTGCTACAGAATTTATATAAAATACTGAAAATACCAATACCAATACCAAGTAAAGCCAATACCCTATTAAATTAAGTACTAACTAGTTCTACCTAAATTTAAATTTTCCATATTTCTTTAGCTTCTGCATTTATGTCAAATCTTACCCCCAAAATGCAGGAAATAGCCTTTCAGAGCTTATAAAAGGTTATAAATCAAAAATTTTCCATTTTCCCTGAACATTGCTTTAAAATTTTCCCAGCATGCCACTGGCCATCTCATATTCCTCGTAGAAGCCATTGTTCCTTCCAAATCTTTTAATAACGTGCCTTACAAAGTTGAGGTCTGTGTCTTCTAAAAATAAACACTTTACATCAGGATCAAACTGTTTTTGTTGAGTGAAAGTGAAGTCATTTGTGTTACTGAGGTAAAAACTCATTTTCAGCCTCGTGCTACGGCGCAAATAGAACGTGCAATATTACTTCCATTTCGAGAACAGTTGGCTCAATTTTTATCACAAAACTAATTATAAATCGCATCATTTTTATCACAAAACTAATTATGAATTATGTATGTCATATAGATTCAAGGACATGCTGTTCAAATTTTGAGCAACTCGTTAGTGAAACTTAGTGTCTCTTGTGGAAACGGAAAAAATCGCTGCATCTTAATGAAATTTCATTCTCACGTAAGTGAAGTAGCCATAATACACAAGATTAACGCTATTATTTATCATTATACAATATGTTGAAATCTCGATTGTGATTGGCTAAGAGCATTGCAATAATTCTCAATGCCTTGCCTCCCACAACTGAGAACAACATTGAAATGATCTGTCGGAGACTGATCGGTAACTTTTAATGTTTTTTTATATGGCAACTGAAAACACAAAATGTATAATGGCGTATATAATCTTTCTCGAGATTTAAAAGAGTTTCACAAATTGATTTAGCTTAAATTATTGAGAATAATGATGAAATGACTCTATCAGGCAGAAAATTTTCAACGAGTTTTTTCTGGGAAAGACGAAAGCGATTCGTCAAAGTGCCCGTGAAACGAAAACTTTGGTATTTTAATAAAAATTTTATCGATTAATACTTTTAAAATGATAGCAGATTTCACACTCAAAATATTATGATGTTTCTAATGTCTAACTTCCACAATCAATGATGTCACAATACATACTAAAAATCTAAATTTTCAGGTATTTATGCTGAAGTGTTACTTCAATCCGACAGAGTTTTCTTCGTTGTGAAAAGTACTTTTTCAATAAAAATTAATTCCTATAATAACGTATTTACCTAATTGGAACTCACCTATTCAAATTCAAAGGTCGTACTATCTGTGTACTGGTAGATGAGGTACTACAAATTCCAAAGTTTTGAGCTTTAAATAATAAAACTCACTACAAGCTATTCCCAAAAACATAAAAACACCATCGTTCCATTGTGTGAAGCACTGACTTAAAGTGTTTATATTACGAATTTTAGCCCCCTTTTTTATTAGCTAAATTGAAAGACCTTGTTTCAGTGATTTTAAATCTGCAATTTTAATTGAAATTGGATTGCTGAAAGTGATTTTACGGACGTTCAAAGTCACGATTTTCAGCATTTTTTTTTTGCGAACTTTTTGATCGGTATGCTAATGACTTGTGACGTAGAAAGTTGAACACATATATCAACATGGCGTATTCTACTAGTAATCTTAATAAGAAACGCGGAGGAAAACGCTGTGTTGCTGGCGGACCTATTCAAATTAGTTGCGCCAATGATTCAAAAACCGAAAGAATGTCGATGCATCTGTTTCCTAAAAAAGAAACAGAGCCGCAAAGAGATAGAAAATGGGTAAATTTTGTGCGTAAACATAGACCGGGTTTTGAGGCTTCCTCTACCTCGTGTCTGTGTTCTGCCTATTTTGAAGATTCTTGTTTTGACCTTAATTTGAGCGTGCAATTCAAGCTCAAAAGAAGGTTGAAGAAAGATGCTATCCCAACCATTGACGTGGCTGGGATTCCTAAACCATTACAGGACGAAATAACCGATCGAAAGAGAAGACAAGTCAGTTTACGCTTGTTTATGTTAATTTTTCTTTTGTTATATGTAAATTCGTTATTCATATGTAGATTCGTTTTGTAGATTATTCGACATACTCTCCATAAGCCATCGCTGAAGGAAACATGTTCTCTCGATGAGGAAGTACCATCTACTAGTGATGGAGCTGAGCATGTTGAAGTATGCACTGGGGAAGCAAACGATTCGCCATTTAAAGAAGAACTACATGCAGTTGGTGAAGATATTTGTGAATCCCAATCTCCGTGTAAATCGTGCCATCGTCTTAAGAAAAAACTTACATCTTTACAAAAGACTTTAAACTGGTATAAAAAGACAAAAGCATCTTTGAAGAAAAGACCCAGAAGTTGCAAAAGGAATATCGAAGCGAAATCAGGGAAAATCGTAATACATCCGTGGTGACCAGCATTAATATAGACGATGAAATGCAGGGGAGTGCTGAAGAGCTTTTCGAAGGAGAATCATACATGGACTACTCCTCTTTCGAAGAGTCTAGTCAGAGTGAAGATTTAGATGAAGATACCACAAGTAATACAGTCAGGTATTTTATCTTATAAAGAATTAGATCTCTGTTGTATTTCATAATAATGAATTTTCTTAATCGTGTTACAGAATTGATGAAGGAGCAAGCTCGCATGAACAACCTATGTTCATGGCATTTTACATCTCATTGGTTGAGTTATTTGAAAAATTTTGCTTTAACTGCAAGGCTGAAAATCCAAAAGTACACATTAAAAACATTGGTTCGATGGCCATTGTAGAGCAAAATTGTGGTAAATGTGTTGAAAAGAACTTTATGTGGAGAAGCCAACCTATGGTTTTGGGAAGATATCCAGCTGAAAACATTATGAATAGTTTTGGTACTTTGATGTCTGGTGTCAGTATAAGTCAGGCCATGCTGATGTTCAAGCACATGAATCTCTCAGCAAATAGTGTGTCCACTTATCATGTGCATCGACGCACCTTTTTGTTTCCAGCTATTCTGAAGCATTGGGAAAGCTATCAGTCAAAGTTAATTGAAGATGTGAAAAAAAGTGATGTTTTTATTGTTTACTCTTGTGTCAAACCATTAAACTGCATGTCAACTTATATAGTGCATCCATGTATCTCCTATTTGGTTTTCATCTAGGCATATTTCCTGACCATTCTAAACTCAGCAAAGAAGGTCAACAGTCTCTACAGTGCACAAGTTAAAAGACCTTTCCATCATCGCCCCTCTGATGTTATGTAACCTTTTGTGTTACCACTTGGATATGCTTTCCGAATAAAGTGGTAAACACAAGCAGGTAAAGGCCAAGTAATCTTCCATCCATAGACCCACAAAACCATCGCATCAACCATCTGTACGCCACAGCTCTCAAGTACCTGAAGTAAATAAAAAGGTTGGACTAATTATTGTTGATGAAACAATGTTGATGATAACATTGTTTCTCATACAATTTACAATCTTAAATATTTAATGATTGTGATGCTTGGCGGCGATAAGCACGTCCATTCCTATCTCTCAATAGTGGCCCGACGTTTTCAAGGACAGCCTCATGAACTAAAGGCCCAAATTTGGCATGCTGTGCTATGCATGATATTTTCTCAATGCTGCCATCGAATGTCATTTTCTGCAAAGCTGGTCCTATTTCCTTACAGCATCTGTACTCTAATGCGCCTTTTAACAAATCGGTATGACAGCATTGACAATTACACCTGAAACGTGGGAGCATTGTGGTTTATAAAGTAACTTTATGTAAATTACAAACAGGAAAAAACAACAACTTACCATTCACCGAGTGGAATTACGCCATCACTTCGTTGTTCTAATGTCGCAGGGAGAATTCCATCGGGATCATCTGGAGTATGCACTTCATCACCATCTCCTGCGAGTGGTTCATCGTCATATGCGAAGTCGTTTAAACGACAACAAAATCACCTTCTATAATATAATATTATATTGACGGAAACAGATGTGTTGAACTATCGACGTCACAAGTATCAATATGGCGTCGTAAAAAATTCGCAAATAGTACCCGACTTTGGAGGCAAAATTAAGGAACTTATATTTATCTGTTTAAGTCCAGCGACATGTCATAGTTCTTTAAATAATCCAAGTTTTCAATTAAGCTTATAAAAAAGGGGGGCTAAAATTCGTAATATATATAAGCACTTTAAGCATTTCGACAATCTACTATGATAAAGTAATCCTATGATTTCGACTATGATGAAGTAAGCCCATGGTAGTGAGGTTACTTAGTGATAAAATGTTTACTCGAAAGCCTCTGGAGGCTAGTAAAATCCTCAAGTTATTCATGAGGTAACCTCACTAAAATGGTTTTACTTATAATTATGTTGATTCAAAATTTTGACAGATCCAATTGTCTTGGTCACGTGTTTAATGACGTCATATATTTGCAAAGTGGAGTCATATTCAACATTATTGAAAAGTAAATCAACTTTTACCTAACAATCGCGGTCTAAAAATAGGAAGCTTGCATGTGGTATATTTAAGAGTTACTTCAAATTTTATACAGCATGTACATTGAAAGTAAGTGGAACAAGTAGCTGGACCAACCTTTACGGCATTAACTTTAATCAGATTGCAGCTTTCAAATACTTTTTTGACTAAAATGGACAGGTGAGCCCACTTTTATCTCTCATTTGCCAACAGGACATATTACCAAAATTAAAACTTACCATGGTTCTAGCAAAACAAGAGTGATTTAGTGTGAATCAAATTTCACTTTTAAATCATATTTTCTTAGACGAGACAAAGAAATAATGCAAGCAAAGTATAATAAGCAAATTCTGTATAAACAAAAATATAATTGAGTGAGAAAAAATAATTATTCACCATCGTCAGAATTGCACTCCAAATCATAAATTCCATTGCAAGAATGAAGGGGACTCATTAACTTTGGGGCATTGTTTGATCTTTTGATCGATTTCTTTAATCAAGTTCTTGCAGAATAGTAAATGCTTTTATGATAATTTTCCTCGAAAGTAAGTCTTATGTTTGTGTGAATTATTGTGTCCTGTTAAAGGAGAAGTAAGAGTTATCTATGTTAATTTCTTTTTAATATTTTTTGAACGTTAATTGCGTTAAATACAATGTTTCATCATGATTGGCTACATTTGGGTCAATAAGATTCCTGAGCTCTGATGCATGTGAACAGTTTTTTGACATGCACATTGCTATATATATTTACTGCATAGTATAAAGATATGATTTCATATTGAGCATACTGTTAAGTGATTTGTAACTATGATGTCGCGTAAAAATTAGCATATTTTTCTCGTTTGACATCGATAGTCATTTTTAAAAAGTACATTGTCAAAATTAAAAGCACCTTAGTCTTTACAATCGATTAATAAAAACTAAATGATGATTTTTTTGATACACCGAGGCTAAATAACGTAAAATATTAAAGAGAATTTTATTATTGATACCTTTAGGTTAAATAATTGTAAAAATAACGTTTTTTTGTAAAGCACTGTTTGATAATTTAATTTGAATTTTTTTGATGGTATAAAAAATGAGTACTTTTAAAATTTCTATTAGAAATCCATAGATTTTATAATTGATGCACAATTATAATTAGAAAATTAATGAAGACGTCATAATATAATTTAGGAATAATTATACTTAAAACCTTAAACGTTTAGGTCATGGTTGCTACATAAATGTTAATCAGCATTAAATTTTCTTTAAATGGCATGCAACACAACCTAGCATAATAAACTTCAATATTCTGTACAAAAAGTGACGACGTCATCGATATCTATCACATAACGAAATGAGATAGCAATGTGTCTGGCAAAACTTTAAATTAATAAAAGATGGGTAACATGTGTAGCAAGCTTCGAGGTTAAAAAATAAGAATTATTGTAGTTCTTGGTCACAACACTATTAAATATATACTATGTTGCAAAAATATTTGTGTGGACGAAAGAAATTCAAATAATATGGCACAAAAATTATTGTTCTTACATATTATGAGATATTGCATTTAATTCTGTTTAAAGGACGAAAGAACGTGGGCAGCTAATAACAGTATAAACAGAAACAAGTTGACAGCAATAGCAGCCTGCCTTTCCGGTGGTATTTGCGTCTTGGTTGTGCTTGTCTGCTTGTTTTTCAAATGGAATAGAAATAGACTGAAGTAAGTTCGATAAATGACAATACATATACTATAACTGAGTAACGGTATCGACAATGTATTGCTCTTTTTTCATAGGAAATCTGCTAGCACACAAGTGAATACAGGTAATTATTGAAATTAACTAAATATGAAACTTTAAAAAGATTAGTTGCACGCTCTTTAAGGGTTACTGTGGTGAAAACATGAAGACACAAGTTTCCACATTACAGCTGTTGCTTTAGCAAATGCTAGAAAGCTTCTCAACTCAAATATTTACATCAAAGTTTTTGGCTGCCGTTAAAACGTTTTTCTTCTAAATTAAAAGTACTTTGGCTCATTGACACAGCCAGCCTGAAGTTTTGGTCCCGCCATGCAAGTTTTTTTTTGTGTTCACTCACTGCAAAAACAATAGATGGCTAAAATAAAAAAATCTAAAATTTAGATAGCTAGACCAAAACTTGCGGACTGGCTACGCTACTTCTTTGGTGTCATACAGAATCTACAACGATTGAAAATCATTAGACTTTCAACAAAGTAGCACCATCTCATGTCTGACTCACTGTGGTGTCACAAAATCCATAATTAGTGGTGGTGTGGTATTTTCATAGATGCATGTTTTGTTGTATTAAGGCCGTTGCAAACGTGTAACTTTACATTTGCCAAATGCATTAAAGATAA
Organism: Xenia sp. Carnegie-2017; assembly: GCF_021976095.1. Classification (NCBI taxonomy): domain Eukaryota; kingdom Metazoa; phylum Cnidaria; class Anthozoa; order Malacalcyonacea; family Xeniidae; genus Xenia; species Xenia sp. Carnegie-2017. Next base: position 6,049,681 of record NW_025813447.1, on the reverse strand, counting down.
AAGTAAATTAAAGTTCGACGTTTGAAACGAGCCTAAGTTTTTTGAAATTAGTTGTTTTGTAGGGGCTATAATATTCATGTATGAATTTACCCGCCCTCAATTATTGAGATTGCAAGCTACTCCTAGCAAACACAATAGTTTCAATTCGACTTAAAACTTTCTGAAGTAAACTACTAAAGATCCTTTTGATTTCAGAAGTGCAAGCCTCTGCTGTATTAATATATTTTTATTTTAGATGCACAAGATGCACAAGAGACCATTGAAGAACCAGAGACTTCGGAAGAAGACATGCTGTGTATGCACCCCAATCCTTTATACAGAAAAAACCACCAACTGATTACAGCTCAAAATGATCCAGGAAAAAAAGCACAAAACGACAAAAAACGAAATGGACTACATAAAGTATTATATTCTGATAAAATATGGCCGGTTATGACTGATGATCCCATTTCTTCAACGAGCAACACCATCGTGGATAGACCCGTTAAGAGTTTTGAAAAACCACCATCAACCAAGGACTGTTCGGAGATGGAAGAATCGCTTGAAGAATTGGAGGTAAGCAATTCGATGGATAGAAAACGACGTATACTCACCAAAGCGCTGTCAAAATCACCTAGTACTCCTCTTCAAACTGCCGATTTCCCTTATGGTCAGGGTATAGACACATCGAAGGCAGTTAAACCTTATCATTACGTTACAATTGACCCATCAATGAATTACGACCGTGTAATGGAAGAGGATGTCCAGTTACTCGTGGACAATGCGAGGAGAGCCAAATTTGCTGACGAAGAGTTGCAGGATGGGATACCAACCATTTCAAACAACGGTTACGCCGTACCCCGAGGATGCAATGCCCAGTCGAATGAAGAGAGGAAAGTGGACAACAAGGACTCTTACTACAATTTTGAAGCCATACAATGCAAAGCACACTGTGAAAATCTAGAACCAAGCGAGCTCGGTTATATTGCTCCTGAAGAAATCAACGTTCCTTCTCCCAAATACAGATTTCACAAAATACTTAATGAAGCAAACGAACATTACGACCAACCTTCACCTCAAAAAGATCTGTCAGCAAAATCACGTGATCCTACGATGAAGACTCTGTTTACCGAGGGACATTATTATGGAAACAACACAAATGAACATATGACAAACGAACATTACGTCCAGCCTTCTCCCCAGAACTACCTTTCAACAGTTTCACGTGATGCTATGATAAAAACTTTGTATACTGAGGGACATTATTATGCCAATGACACATTCATTAGAGTAAACAATTCAAAAGGAGGAAAGAAGATAGACGAAGAAAATTACGTCGACATGAATTGCGCATGATCTCCTAAAGGTTCCAAATTTTATCTACGACGAGCGTTCACAACATTTGCTGACCGACTAAGCCCTGGTGGACGTTCTTATGCGACGCTCGCCATATATTGATATTTAAGGACAAAAACCAACTGAAGATATGAAATAATGTTCAGAAAACAAAATATTGTTTTTCGTGCAGGAAGTATTTTATGGCTTACACTCTATATAAACTAAGAGTGGCGTGGTCACCATGTATATTTTGGTGTTATTTTGTGTTTTATTTTTAAAATCATTATCACTTTTTTGGAAATCGTTTAGTTTTGTTGTACGTGAGTAAAAAAATTGGCATAACAAGAAAAAATTTTCGGGCTAACTACACCATATCGGGCTTTTATTTTTTTATCGATTTTTTATTTCATTAAAGCTTTAGTTGATTTTTTAGCATGGGCAGCTGAAAAGGGGGCCTTAGGGAGCTGCAGCCTCTCAAAAATTAAAATGGGAGGCTAAGCCCCACAATCAAAGAGCTATCTTCTTCAATATTTTCCCTGTAATATATGTTTTTGTTTAACAAAGGAAAATCATCAACATAGATGGACTCTTAAATACTGACAGCCATTTTCAAAGCTTGCTTCTCCTATAGACTTTCATTTATTTAAAGTAATATAACGATTAACTGCAATAGAACGGTTTTGAGCAAAAATTCATGTTTGCTAAAATTCATATAGAAATCTTCTCACGTTGCTTAAATATCATAATAAAAGATTTGGCATGATTTCTGGAAGAGAAATGAACAAGAATACAAAATTTGATAAAAATTCATTATAAAAAATATACTAGAAGTGGATAGTCCAATATGGCCGCTGCTATCAAAAGTTGGCTTCAAAATTTTCTAAGCAGCAGAATTAGGTTGCGTTATCCAGTCTTTATATATATCAGTGGGTGCAGTCTAACTCATTTCTACCAATTTGATTGGCTCCCTCAGCGGACAGCTTTTTGCGATATCTGTCCATAGGGCCAAAAGTGATATTTTTTCAATGTATTTGTTTACGAAGTGAAATGTAAATGTTCAAATATGATTTAAAAACGACGTAAATTGTTCAACGAGAAAGCAAAGTGTATTTAGATGAAAGTTATCATAGTAAGACTGAACCTTACTATCCAGACTAAATGAAGTTTGTAGAAAACAATCCAATTTTAGTGTCAAATGAAGTTGCATCGGCCATTTTACAACGCAAATTTCTTCATAATAAAAAAATAAGTAAGCTATTTACCGTTTTGATCGGTCTGTACTTAAAAATACTTTTCCGTACGGACCTCCCAGCCGGTAAATAACATATATTTATTTTTTTTATTTATGCACGAGAAACGATATTTTTAATTTCCAGAAATTTGATTGGCTTCCTGAGCGAGCAGCTTTTTACGATAACTTGCCGTGGGCAGAAGTGATATTTTTTGCAATCTAGCTATTTGTTTGCGAAGTGGAACGTAAATGCGCTTTGTCCATCACCTCTACGAAAGATTGCTGCGTAATGTACTTCTTTTGCAATTAAATAACGGAAGTTAAATTATTCACTGATTATAAGGTATAAATATAATAATTAATCATTAAGTAGTGATAAGAGATGAAATGAAAATCTGTAAAAAGTGCAACTTTTGTCATTCCTTATTTGAGGCAACATTATAACAGTTGTATTTTGTGATATTCGGTTGTTTTCACTTTTACCTACTAAAAATTCAAGCGCCACTGCTTTTCCAGTTGCTAAGTACTTTTTTATGTGTGAATGACAAAGTGAAACAAAGCAGTTTTTTTCGTCATGTGCGCACGTTTTGAGTGCGTGGGAAGTAAATATTTTCAGTGTTTATTTGTCAAAAAGCAATAAAACTCTAACTCCTGTTGATTGGAACATTTATTTTATTAAAGTGCAGGACGTCATGCCATAAGGATGGAAAATTGATATAAATATCAATTTTCTATGATAAAATAATAATTATAGAAAGAAAATTCCCGACTTTTTGTTCAGAAATATGAAATGTTTGATCGCATTAGCTGTTCTTGCGTTGCTGAAGATACAAGTACTCATAGGCACGGAAGTTGAAATCGTGCGAGGAAAGTATGACAAATTCACCAACATATTTGGCTGTAAAATATCAAAAGCAATTTGCTTTAATTCAATCTGTAACTACTGCACATGTACAAAGCATGAAACGTTTGTAATGACGCGGGGTAAAAATGGTGAGTGTGTTAAGACGGACCTCTTGTTGTATGCTACAGGTAAGTGATCTCAGACATCGGATACTTCGTAAAATGACCTTCGATATAATTAACTCCTGATACGTCAGATCTGATATTCTTGATAAAAATTCAGTGGGATAGTATACGATCGAAATCTAAGCAGAGCTTAAACGATTTTTATACATTTTCAACTTGTACGCAAGTGATGATATTCTCCGGTCGGCATTACAACTTTTCCCAAATTTGTTGTTCAAATGGAGGATGACAGCCAAAAAAATATTGTCATTGTCGACAGGCTTGCTAGAACAACGTAAAATAATGTGGGATGAGATGAAAAAACGCTGATATATTATATATATTATCATTTTTTGCTATTTCATGTTATGTGATATCGACGATGTTTCACGGTTTCAGCTAAGTTCGGCCAACCACGTACTGTATTTGTTGTTTTTTAAGGTCAAAAGGCCATCTTTCTGTAATTACTATTGGTTAACTCTCGGGTACACTTTTGTCTTCATAATTACATTGTGAATTAATTAGTTGTTATGCTTTGACTTTAAAGACGTTTTCAAAATATATAATTAAATAAGACTGCACTAGCTTTAAAGGATCTGGCTTTAAACGAAAATAAGAATGTCGAAGCATCGTTTTTTCGTATAGCATGAACTTTTTTCGTAATATAAGCGTATATATGTATACAGTATTTATTATATCAAATGTACGTCTGAGAGCATCTCGCGTATCTTACGACCAAACAACATACGTGTCCGCACATAAATCAATCACAACTTTACGACAAGTACTAACGAGCATCAAGGACAAAGAACAACCCAACGAACGACAAGGTGCAGTTTACAAAATAAACTGCTCCGAGTGCCACGCTTCCTGACAAAACACAACATTGACGGGTGTAGATAAAAAGCGGGCGCGGACGACGGACGCGGACGGCGGACGCAGACGACGGACGCGGACGGCGGACGCAGATGTAAGACGAACGTCTGTTTGTTGTGGGCGGGGATTGCAAATGATTTATTGTAGGAGTTTGACCGTGATTTAAACGAGCTTTAACTTTCAGGATATATTTTTTGACCTCATTATTTAAAGCAATTAAACATGCATATTTCAATTTCAGTCAGTCATATAGAGTGTACCGCAATGAAACCTCATTGTATTTTTTTCGTGTTTTGTCAATGGCATTTCACTCATGTTGGGTGAGCCTGTTCATATTTACTGCACTATAATGATTTCCGTCAACTTGTCATTTGGCAAGCAGTACGTATATTACAGTTTTCAACTTTAACTTCCTTTTGAAAGCTGAGGTTAGAAGCAGTTGCAAGTTAGTCAGTGCGTCAGTTACAGTCATGTTTGCTGTAGCTATATGACAACTTTTGATGAATGTTGGATCATGCCTCAAGCTAGGAAGCCATTATACATATATGTTCGATCACTTCGATGAGCATTGTAATTGACAAGCGTTGGTTTAGTCATTGACGTGACGTATAAGGTGAACCTCCATTACATTATTTCTGTGACGTTTGTCTAAAGATTTATGAAAACATCTGAACAGAACAAAACAATGACTACAAAATTGTCAACAACGATTTTCAACCCCTTGGCGAGAAGTACAAATTATTTTTAATCGTATGTGTTGAAGCGAATTGTTCGGAAAAGCGTTTTGAAAATTTCCTTAGTAGCGATTCACTTTTTAGTAAATGAGCAACATCAGCTTGTGTTTTGTGGTTTCACAAAAGCATTTTTGTGCGTTATCTGAACAGATACTCTCCGGTTTTATCAGCCATAGGATGTGAAATATTTCAAGACAGAGAACCTATCGTAATTCTTGATAAAGAGGAGTGTGCTAAACAAAAGTTTTTGTGTTTGGGTGAAAAAAAGATGATGTTGCAAAAGAAAAACGAGTGCGTAATACAACACGATAAAAGTCAATACTTATACAATGATATGTGGAAAAATTTTGTGATGAAAGACAAAAGTTTGTCAATCGATACATGGTTCTATGGAGTAACATTGAAGGTAGCATGCTTTGCTAGAGAATACCTATTTGCCGAGCCAAGGATTCGAGCTCGGAATGGAGCTTGGAATAGTTCACTGGATCAAGTCAGGAGTGTAATTTCATTTTTTCCAATCCAATGTTTCAGTGTTAAAACCAATTTTCTTTATGGACAAAAAACAACATTTTTTTGCGTTACTTCCATCGAGCAATCCACTCCTTTTTTGGTTTACAGGTCTTCAACCCTTTTATTTAAGCTTTTCGTTTATTTTTAAACCAAGAAATTCACTGCAGTACTGTAGAGTTTGTAGTATTCTGGCTGACTTGAAATTGATTATTTACATCTTAAATGACGGTATATAATTACTGCAAAATATTAGTCGATCTTTCTTTTTACCTCATTAGCAGCACTCAGTCTTTCATCGTGTTTCAAGTTCTTACTAGTTACAAGATATTTTCATTGCTATAACTAGAATGCACCATCCCACAACTTATTTGTGATAATGTGGATATTAATGCATGCCATTATGCATGCACAATTTACGTCATATATACATTTTTTTAAATTAAGCGTTTATGACGTACACATGCAGCACATAGCTTCTCTGAGTTCTATCTTGTAACGTTTTAGGTTGACTATTCAATTGCTTTCATGGGCATACGGGCCAACATTTTAAGGGGGTCGTTTGGAATATTTTCAATCTTAAATGACCTCAGTTACCCAACAGTTACCCAATTTTCCAGCAAATAATGCCCGACTGGCTTTGTCTGCCTAAAATTTAGGGGTATATTGCCTGCCGTCTCGTTTACCTATGTTTGCTTTTGATATGCAAAACGATCCGAGATTATCTAACATATCTACTTCCAAAATCAATTCTGAGTTCAACTCCAAATTGGATACCGACGTCATTTAATGATTTAAATTTCAAAATCACTTAAAAGCTCGATTCTGAGATCGAATCTTTGGCTCAGTAATAGTATATCTCATTTTGCTCAAATGGTGAAGCTTAGAGGAAGCTGTACAAATTGACTCATCTTAGATAAATCATTTGGTTTCATTTCGGAGACGTAGATTCAGTTTCATTATATGTTAATTATAATTGTATATAATTTTATTTATTTTTCATACATGTTTTTGTTTTGCTCACTTGTTCATTTTGTTTTTATGTTTTTGTTAAATTTTAATGTTCTTATTTGTGCATTTCTATTTGTATGTTTTTTTGCAATGGTTTAGTTCATCGGATCGAAAACATTTACATAGCGTTTTAAATTATCTTACGATAAATAATGTTTGGTCATAACAAATTCATCGGAATACCAATGCAATTTATTCCTTATTTAGTGGAATTTAACAAACACGCCACAAGCTTGGAAAGGTTTGATTGTCCAAATAAAGTTTCGATGCCAGCAAAGATATAGTTCTCAAGCGACAGAGCATTGCGCGATGATAAAGTATGCAGGAACCTTTAAAGGTACATCACATGTTCTTTATATCTTCTTACCAGGAATATGCGTGACCCAAAAGTTCATTAATTACTTACTACAATACAACTTTTAGACGTTCTAGCAAGTATTAAAAAATACTGAGAGATCAATGGTAATGTCGTCATCAATTGGACTGTTGCTTTTAAACTTTTGGCATGCTGCCTGTTGTATTTGCTAAAATGCTGAACATCTCTAAAATGTCAGTTCAAATTTATGAAAAAACTTATTTAAATCTAATAATATTCAAAGATATAGCTGTGCACCTGCTACAAAGATTCTCTATTTATCTTATTATTTCCGCTGTTTATCTTATATATGAATAATAAGATAAACAGCGGAAATAATAAGATAAATAGAGACTCATGGCAGCAGACATAAAAATGGTAAAGGGGACGGTAATGGAAATAACACTGGAGATGGTCACAGAAACGACCGTCAAAAAGAAAAAGAGACAAAAGAGAAAAAGGAAATCGACAGAACAAGTTCACTGAACAAAGGGAGACGTCGAACTGAAATCATTGCAAGCAGTTTATTTATTGTTATGGCGGTAGTCTTAGTCGTCAACCTTTTTTTTTACAAAAAAAGACACAGGTAAATTTTAATACATAGTAATAATGGTCAGTTTAAGATACTTATAATGTGCCAAAGCTATTACTATCTAATGTTAGATCTCTTGTACCTAAAATAGATGAGATCAGAGAATTCACTTTACGCAACAACATTCATCTCGTTTTTATCACAGAGTCATGGCTACGATCGTCAATTTCTGATGTTGTCATTTCTATCCCAGATTTTGCTGTCATTCGAAAAGACAAGCAATCAGACAGCCATGGAGGTGTATGTGCTTATGTGAAGGAAGGTATATGCAAGTACAAAGAACTGAAAGATTTGCAGTGCTGCGAAAACCATGAAATTTTATGGCTCCATTTAAGACCTAATAGATTGCCCCGTGGTTTTTCATGTATTATTGCTGCTGTTGTTTACCACCCTCCCGGTGCCGACGAAGGGTCAATACTAGATCACTTATTCACTTCATTACTACAAGCAGAAACAAAGTACCCAAATTGTGGGTTTCTCATTACGGGAGATTTCAACAGATTAGACATTAAACAAGCAGCTAACCATTTTAAATTGAAGCAGATCGTAAAAGTACCAACCAGAAAGAATGTAACCTTGGATTTGGTATTTACCAACATGCATGAATTTTACAACAAACCCGAAGCACACCCTCCTTTTGGCTTATCTGACCACAATTCTATACTAGTACCACCTAAAACTAGAGATCGAAGTACAGATAATGAGAAGAAGATCATTATGAGACGTGACTTAAGGAACAGCTAAAAAATAGCTATGAGGAAGTTCCTAGGTTCCTTTGACTGGCATGTCCTACTAAGCCCCTCCTCAAACTCTTGCGAGGATATGTGGAATATATTCTGCAAGATAATACACACAGGCTTAGACATTCTAATGCCCCTCAAAAAGACAAAAATCTGCAGGGCTGATGCACCATGGATGACTCAAAAACTGAAGTCATTGATTCTGAAAAGACAAAAGGCCTTTAACACCCAGGGTAGCGAATCAGCGTCCTTTAAATACTACCGGAATCTGGTCAACAGGGTTAGGAAAATGTGTAGATCTGATTATTATGAATCAAAGATTCAACACCTTAAGGGAGAACAACCTAAACAATGGTGGGCTGAGGTTAAACGCCTAAGTGGAATGAAAGCCCAAACCAGTGATCTAGTAAACCAAATTGACATCGATGGCTTCTCCGAACTGTCACCCCAATTACAAGCAGACCGAATAAATGCTGCATTCTTGGATCCTCTCGACGAGTATAAACTTACCAGTCCCTTGGAATACCATCATCTCGAAGGGTCGCCTGAAATACTTACAGTGAGTGTAGAACGTGTCCAGAAGGCATTAAACGCATTAAATGTACACAAAGCGTGTGGCCCAGATGGGATTCCAAACTGGTTATTGAAAGACTTTTCTGATATAGTTGGTCAACCAGTAACCTTAATAATCAATGCATCTTACAAAGAACAACAACTCCCAAAAATGTGGAAAAGTGCTAATGTTATACCGCTCCCAAAAGCCAAACCAGTTCAAGACCTTACCAAACAATTAGGACCACTATCTCTCACACCATGTCTCTCAAAGTTAGCTGAAGACTTTATAGTATCAGACTATATAAAACCGGCAGTAACCAAGGTGATCGATCCCAACCAGTATGGAGTAGTATCAAGCTCGTCAACAACAATGGCACTGATCAGTATGTTACATAATTGGACATTAGGTACAGATGGAAATGGGTCTACTGTAAGGTCGATTTTATTTGATTATCGAAAAGCATTTGATTATATAGACCATTCCATACTCGTCGACAAACTGTGTAATCTGGACATTCCAATTAGCGTAATCAATTGGATCATCAACTTTCTGAGCGACAGATTGCAACGCGTTAAATTAGCAAATGATTGTTATTCAGACTGGGGCTCTGTTCCATCTGGGGTTCCTCAAGGCACCAAACTAGGACCCTGGCTTTTTGCATTGATGATAAACGATCTAAAACACGGAGCACCATCTTTTTGGAAATTTGTCGACGACACTACTGCTTCCGAAATTGTACCTAAAGGCAGTGTGAGTCATGCACAAAATATAGCTGACGATGTAAATGATTGGTCCAAAAATAACAGAGTACAATTACATCCTGACAAGTGCAAAGAACTGAAAATATCCTTCTCAAAACAAACATCAAATTTTGACCCACTTGTTATTAACAGCAACGAGGTTGAGGTTGTTAAGTCAGCAAAATTTCTTGGAATTACGATCAGCAATGATTTGACGTGGAACATTCATATTGACAATATTATCAAAAAAGTAAATAAACGAATCTATTTTCTAATTCAATTAAAGAGAGCTAAGGTATCCCCTAAAGATCTCTCTCTCTTTTATATAACTTGTATAAGATCGGTTATGGATTATGGAGTAGTTAGTTTTTACAATTCCTTACCAAACTACTTAAAAAACGAATTCCAACGTGTAGAAAAAAGAGTGATATCAATAATATTTCCTTATAATAGTTATAAAATTGGGCTAAAAAAGCTAGATATGTCACCAATAGAGTTACTTCATGAAGATTTATGTAAACGTTATTTCCGGACAATTGAAACAAATGAACGCCATAAATTAAGAAATTTACTGCCAAACAAAAATAACTGTAAATATAGCCTGAGAAGTAAACATAAATATATAGTTCCGCTTGCTCGCACCAACAGAGCGAAGAACTCGTTCATCCTGTCCTTGTGTACATAAAGTTACACAAAAGTGGCCAGGTATGGAGTTTTTTTTGTCTCTGTTGGTGTTAGCGAGTACCATTTTTAGATACTTATTTTTAGATTTTTAGATACTTATTTTTAGATACTTATTTGTTATTATAATTTTACTAATTTAGATATTTGCAATTCAGCCGCAAGACTGCAATTAATATTTTAATAAACTACCTACCTACCTACCTTAAATGCATCGTAGAAACTAGCTACATGTCTATTCACATTCCATATCCCACTTTATGTTCCTTTTCAGTATACATATTGTATGACAAAATGCTTTTCAGCAGATATATTCATGTAATATAATCCATAATCTTGATTGATTTCAATTTAAAAAGGTAAAGTAGAATGTGCATAAATGAATATCAGCCTCAACCCCAACTATCGAGCATCCGTTATTCCTGCTTTTGTTATTCAATGTACGACTTCATAATGTATTCCTCACACGCAGAGAACATGGCAAATGGTACATGATGGCAATTATTTATTGTGTATCCTAAATTTCACGATAATGCCGAATGCACTGTTTTTACATTACTTCTTTTGGAAATCTGAGAATTTAATTTAACTACAGAACTCATCCATATTAAAGTTTGAATTTTTTGGTACTGGTCAATGTACGTGAGAGAGCGTATAGATTTTCATACTTACAGCTCAAAATGAAAGATATCGAAGTCAGGAAAACTGCATGGCTATACAATATTGGAATATATTGAGTGAGCTTGCACTGATGATTTATCATACAGAAATTTCAAAATAATGTTGTATATAAAATTAATTATTCTCAAATACTGAGCGAACTCGACTTAATATCATTTATAAAAGTCCTGTGCACCTATACTCGGTGAATCATCTTCCCAGCATGGCTTTGCACATCTGTAATTGCTGCTTCTAATATCGTTATGATTGCAGATGTTATAATGAGCTTCGTTTTCTGTCTTTCACTGTCTAGATTTACATGTTTAAACAAGACAGGAAAAGCAAGCAAAGGTAATTTTTACAAATAAGAAATACTGAGAATAAAAAGTAGGACAAATATCAGATGCCCAGATGCAGTTACATTTATACAAAAGATAAAAATGTCGTCACTTTTAAGTTTTTATTTTATTCAAAGGTTCTCATACATGAATTACACACAATGCTTAAGAGCTGCATTAGCCCCCCCTTCCTATCTCAATTCGAAGTTATTTTATCCAAAAAGACAGTTTTTTAAAAGGGTCTTATGGAAAATAACCTTTTTATTTGCCTACATGCAGTGTGCATACCAACATTTACAGTTCAACTTTACTTACTTTAATTAATTAATTATTAATGCGGTTGTTCATGAGAAGAAAGAGCAACATCCAGAAATGATAAAATCACCACCAAACCCGATTTATCAATCTTCAGAAGCATCGGCAAACCCAGTGTATCAATCTTCAGAAGTATCACCAAATCTGGTGTACCAGTCTTTTGAAGCATCACCAAATCCGGTGTACCAATCTGTAGATGCAACATCCCACCCAGTCTACCAATCTGTAGACGCAACACCTGATCTTATTTACGAATCAGTAGAACTAAACGCAGACAAAGGAAACGACGAAATTGGGAAGTACGATTACGCAAATGTAGAGAACGCATTATACGAAGGACTGGCGACAAATGCTAATGTTGAAAATTGGACATACGGAAAATATAGTTAACACAATTCAAACATGAGGATGGTTACCAAAAATCAATTTTTTGCCGCAGAAAAGTTGGCAATATGTAAACGAGTTTATGGATATCAGATTGAACAATGTTAATATCTTCATTGGTCTTGATAACTTGGGGTTGACAAATAACATGACGTACTCACTCTCAGGAAACGATGTTTGGAATTGGCTACTTTGCACTTGCACATATTATGGAGCTTTAGTAAAGACTACGAGTACAATTTACGTCATTTTGGCGCAAAAACATTGTTGGGACAAAAAAAAACACGTAGCCGTCATCAATCTGAGTACGATGTTTTGTAAAAAATTCGCAGTCGCGACTATGATGTATTTCGTACGCAAAGTGAAAGGTAAACAAACAATAAAATAGTACAAATATATTGTACATACAACTTAAAATAGTGAAGATTTTTCAGTCTAAACAGTCCTATCTTCTTGCAAAATCAGTATTACCGATTTGTTGATATCATTATTGACAAATAGAGCCGTAGCTGCTTCGAAAACTTCGTTGTTTTACACAATAAAAAAGCTTGTTCTGTTGTTTACAGCTAAAACTAAATTTTGACGAAGAGACAACGACAACAAACTTCCTCATGCCATTCTCTTACACGGTCAAACTTCGTACTCGTTGTCGTAGTCGTACTCTTGCTAAAGCTCCCTATTAAATAGAGTGACGAAGCCAACCCGATGTAACAATGTTTAACCCTAAACTGTTCTTATCATTCCAATTTCTTTAGAAAATTAAATCCATTCATTATTGAACACAAAATTGACTGAGAAAAAACGGGCGGGCTTCGCTAGCTACTGAGAACAGACATTTTGTAAAATCTTCTTGTAAATTTTTTATTGTTTGTCTTACGGATTTCTCAATCCTCCTAATAAAAGAATAAACTATCTTGCCTTGTGTATTGTGAGTATTCAAAACATGCTTTGTGTTTACAGTTTTGTCAAATGACCTTGTTACAACTTTTCTTTGCATTAGGGCCTGAATATATGGAGACGAGCTGGCCCGGATAGCGAGCTAGGCCGATGATTTCAAGGGATTGAAAGAAACTAAAACTTCAAGGTTAAGAATTCTAATTTTAAAATCTTAAATTTTAAAATCTTAATTTACAATCTTAAATTTTAAAAACACGGCATATTCAATGTTTTTCAAACTTAAAACTCACACAACACATTGTGAAAACATTGCCATGTAGGGTTGTCTTTTCTATATTCGTGACAATCCACGCACACAACACGCGTGTTTTATACCTTCAAAATATCACTCTATAGCCGTCATATTGGCTTCATTTTATCATATGGCTTTTGTATTTGAGTTATCGTTCCAGTCTTTTAATAGCGTTCACTGCTTTCAGCTTTATCAGCGAATTCGCTTGAGCACATGAAATCCTGCGTCGCTGTCAAAAATTTTAAACACGGCGTCTTTCGAAGAATCATTAATTAATATTTTTCGAAAGTACCCAGTACTCTATGATATGTCTTTAAAAGATTACAAAAATGAAAAGTTGAAATCCAATTTTTGGGACAAGATGCAGATGAAATGCGCGAGATTGGCTTTGATTACACAGGTAAATTGACTGATTACATACTGAATTTTCAATTTTCTAACTGCTGAAAGCCCTCCACTTGAAACTTTCAGTGAATATGGAAGTTATAGGAGCCCTTCACCCAGCCCTGCAAACCCAACAGGGTCAAACACTGCCACAAGAAAGTGAAAGGCAGGAAGCGAGCTTTCTTTTTACCAAAAAATTGATAGATTGTTTGGAGACATTCAAGAATAGCACTTCGAAGATGGCTGCCAAACCTCCTGATGAGTACGATCATTTTGGCATGAGTGTTGCCGAACAAATTAGGAACCTGCCTACTGCTTTTAGCAGAGCAAAAGCAAAGAAGAAAATTGAAGATGTTCTTTTTAACCTTGAATTTCCTAGTGGACAACCCTGATAGTTCATGTTATTTATAGTATACTGTGGTATAGTCTGCCCACAAGTTTGGTCATGTTATGTTAATATTTCAGTGTTCAATCACTGTAATGGAATGGAATTGTAAAAAAATGAATAATGCTGATTATGGTAAATTTATGACCAAATTTGTGGATGGGCTATGCCACTAAAATTAATTTCAAAATATTACATTCTAAGCAAAATAAATGTGTGTTTATGTGATGCCTAATAGGTGTGGAGTACATAATCTTGCTGCCATGACAATTCACTAGGAGTTCAAGCAAAAAAATTTGCAAAGTCATCCCGAACCCTTAGGTCTGCTTTTGTTTGGTTCCTAGAATTTGGAGTAAGTGTATGAAGAGCAGCTATTTCTCCTTCAGCCAGCCATATTCCATCAGTGATTTGACCATTTTTATCAACAGAATCTGTAAAGTCTGATGGTGTGTAAATGGAAACATTGCTTTGCCTTAAAAAGCTGTGGTGTACACAAATAGCTTTACTCATTTTTACTACATTTGTAGGCTCAGCATCAATTGTACTTTTGAATAACCTCCAATTTGAAACCATGATACCTGAAAAAGATTAAAACATTTTAATTTTGATCATTTTCAAGTTACATATTTGCTGAAAAAAAAGAATCATATTATGCTTACCAAATGCATTTTCTATTGTCCTTCTAGCTCTAGATAGCCTGTAATTGAAAATTTTCTTTGATATGGAATTCAGGGATTTTCCAAGGTATGGTCTCATCAGCCAGGTTTTCTGAGGGAGAGCCTCATCACCAAAAATACATTGTGGCATGCTTTTGCCGTTCTTAGTCAATGGCTTTGGTGGAGGGAGCAGTACCCTACCTAAAAAATTCATGACATTATCCAAGTTGCGGGAGTGTATGAAGTATGTTTACTCTATTTAGACCCACTGGTCTCACCATTTAGCAATGCAGACCCAAATTATGTGTTTTCAAATACTCCAGAGTCACTCCATCGTCCTGCTTCACCAACATCAACATAAATAAAACTGTATTCAGCATCATACATAGCTATGAGGACAATGGAGTGAAACTTCTTGTAGTAAAAAAACGAGGAACCAGAATTCCTTGGGGCTTGAATAGCTATATGCTTTCCATCCAGAGCACCAACACAATTAGGAAAATTCCAAACTGTGGAAAATCTTAACCAAAAGCATTGGATGTGAATATGTGACAGGTTGAATATCATTGTTGATGAGGTATAAACTTCACTAATGTGAGCAGTACTTGCCAATCCTCAATTGTTTGCCATTCTTGAAGACTACACGGTGCTTTCATATAAATTGGCATAAGAATATTCCATAGCATATCACATGTATTATAAACAATGCATCGTGCTGTGCTCAATCCATGACGATATGCAAGTGCTATAGATTGGGGAGAATTGCCAGTTGCTAAGCTACGAAAGGTGATGGCTAATTGCTCTGCTGGTGAAACTGACTGCCTTAAATGCGTGGCTTGCCTTCTCAACGAGGGACCGAGTAAACTAAATGGCAAGTCAAACGTTCTCTGATTCATTCTGAAAGACATGTAGAACTGTTCGTCATCATTTCTCAATTCTTGAACCAGATTTAAAAAGTTGCCTTGCACTCTGTGTCGCCTATTAACATCTCTCACCCAACAACGTCTCCTCTTGTTCGCCTGCGTCTTTCCTCTTGGACTAGCTCGCTCAAAACTACAGCTAACAACACTAATCCGGCGTTTGTCTCTATATTGGAAAATACCGCGTGCAGCTATTCCCGCCAAGACTGGGCTAAAAGGGATCTGGCTCTACTTTTAGATATTGTCGCTTTTAAGAAGCGACAGGCGACAGTGTGTTCCGAACAATTTTCGTGTCGCTATATCGCTACGTCGCTTTGTCGTACGACCAAGCGACAGTGATAGTGTGTCTCGGCCTTTATGTTCCATACAAGCGATAAAGCATACGAGTCTAGTCTTGATGTATAATTTAGCCCTCATTTGGTAATCTACAAGTTTGAAATTGAGGTAAGAGTTCGATTATGATTAATGATTTGCCTCAAGTATGTTCAATTCAATCAGCACTCACTCAAAAGGAACACTAATGCAAAATTAAGGAAATGTTTCTAATGTAATATTTGTTTCAGAAAATCAAATATTTGCCTTTATTGAAATGCCGATTTGAAACGTCGGCAATTTTATTTGACGTATTTTGCATTTGATTGACGTCATGCATAAATTTGACTTACCGTCACAACATTTTAAATAACAAAAGCACCACAAAAACAAGCGATTCATCTCTTGTAAATGTCCATTCGTGAATAAAATCTCTGCGTGTTAACTTAGAACAATGCAAAAGGGCCAAAGAACTATAACGTATATAACATATTAGAAATCGATAACATTTCATAAAATTGTCTTGCTGTGAAATTGTCTTGCTGAAACTAAATATAGGTCCATATAAGAATTGGGCATCTGGATCTGACTGAATTCTGTTTCAGAGGGCTTCTGTTTTTTAGGAGCATTGCGGAATTTTATGTCCATAATTCCGCAAAAGCACAAGAATCATTAATTTTTTTTAAACGAACAAAAAAGCTTTTTGAAGCAAACATGTTTCGGCATACATTTGGCCATCTTCAGTGCAAAGGGAACGATATAACACATAACTTTATGTAGATAGTGTTATGTGAAAGAAAGCGAAAGTATAGATAAGTTATACATATATGTTTACAATTGAAAAATAGCTTAAAAGTCAGATGACAAGCGTTAATTGTTGAAGGAAAAAAGTAACAAATAAAATAATATTTAATGCTATTTACATATCGAAGATAATGTTAAGGTGCTGTATTTGTTTGTTCTGATTAGGTTTACGTTTCTAATCTGGAATTTCATCCAGCACAAGGAAATTCATATGCCAAGCATGTACGTTGGATTTTAAGAAAGTGGGAATAGGATCTATGGAACGAAAGAAGTTTGATTTTTTATCATTTGTTAATCTTTCCATGTATGTAATGTGACTTATTTGCTGATAATTTGCATGTAAAAAGGTGCTTGAAATTCAAAGACGCCGATGTCTTTTATTCTTTTGTATTTGTGTTTGTAGTATATTGGGGCAATTTGTGTTCAGTTTATAAATAATGGAAGATATTGAAATTTGTATAAAAACGTTTTTTGTTCATATATCTGAAGTATTTTGTTTGTATCTTACGTATTTTTCACCTGTACGTAAAACATCATTATCATGTATATTTTTCTTATTAAGGACAAATGATTGGGCGTAAGGACTCTTACCTTTGTGTTGTGTTTGTAGCGAATCTTGATGTCAGTAGCGGATGTGGTATAGGTCAAAATAAATTTTTGCGTCTGTAAACTCATCAGTGAAACTATATTATTTAGTAGTTTATGACGAAAAGTGTTGTTCTGAAGGTATTTTAAATTTAAAGAAGCGGCTGTAAAACTATAAATACATGCAATAGTGCATGCATAAAAAACTTCTTTTACTACGTCTTACGTGTACAGCCTACACGCCACGTCACAGCTCAATGAGTTGCGTATGTGTTTAAAATATACCTACACGTAATAGGAAACCGTTAGGCACTTGCTATTGTTATTTTTCAAAAACGTTATCCACCCTTTTAATGGGTAGCTATAAATACTCATCAACACTTCGAATAGTCGAAAAATTTAGCTGAACGGAGAGATCATAGATCAAACCTGTTACCTTGAATTATCTCAACAGTAAGTACAAAATACAATATATATACAGTGCTTCTGTACTTAATCGATCTATTCCATCATTAAAGTGCGTTTTCTGGATTTCTTACCGAATTGAATTTTACCAAGCATTGATAACGTAGAATTTTATGCACGCTGGACAGCTTATGCTGGTAGTATTTGTAAATTATCTTCTGATTTGTATAGTTTTTTCTTCGAACTGTTTAAAGACATGAAGCTTAAAGGTTATGAAAAATTTAAAGTAAGCAATAGAATATAATAGATATGAAAGCGCAAAGCGTTTTTTACTTTGTATTGCTTGAAACTGAGTGAAATCACTAGAGCGGATGTATTTACGATGACTATATTACGCCACAATTAGAAGCTTAATTATGGATTTAATATGGATTTGTACAGGTTATCAGAAGGTGCTGACACTATGTGGAAAATTTTTATAATGTGCCCTTAACGTCACGAACTTTTCTTTCAAATTGACTAAATGTGTTCATTATTACGATGTCTTTGTCAAGATTAAAGATGAGACGGTGAGAGTATTGCTGGTCACAGTGGTAAAGGCAGAAAATGTTACTGTTGGCAGGATTTCTGATTTTCGTAAGTGCAAATACTCACGGTTTAATCATCAACAGTTAGCTATTTTATCTAGAAGGGCTAATTCCTGTCCAGTTATAAACATTTAAATCATGCTCCTATCAGTGTGCATAAAACTGGGCTAAAAATACTATCTTGTGGTGTGACATTTTACACAGAACAGAAACGAGCCTTGACGTATAGCAAGAGGAATAGAGTGTTTGCATATGACGTCAGGCAGCAATGTTGGTAGGTTACATCAAAGGACCGATGCTCGTGAAGTCAACATACATTCTTGTTTCTACTGTATAAGGGAAACTCTAGTAACACGATAAACGATGAAAACATCTTATATAAACTTGTTTGGAAGCAGCATATTTGTTATTTGTATATGATTACTGGGTTTATTAGAATTAAAATATACATCAAAATTACGGATGTGCCAGCAAATGAAAATATTTCTCAATTTATTAAATTTGATGGGATTGGGAATTGAAATAAAAAAATTGGCTGATTTCAGATCTGCTTTGTTTTTGATACACCTTTTACAACTTGACACCGAAAGCGGCATGAAAAATATTAATTGAATATATGCATAGACCAAAAAAATACATAATGATATGCCTTCCCAAAGAAGGAGTAAAACAAATACTCATTAGATGCTTAGATCAATGCGCATCAATATGATTAAATTATCAGCCGGATACCGAAGACAGTTGACGTTGAATTTCAAATGTTTTTTTGCAGTGGACACACCAGATCCATATGTGGTCTTAAGAGTTCGAACCAGTCCCAACCAGAAGCAAAGAACCACAACAAAATGCAACACCTGCAATCCGGTCTGGAATGAAACATTCTCGTTTTACTTGAATAACGAAAAGAAAAATGTTTTGGGTATGTTTTATCATTTCATTGTATCTCTTTAAGTGCTCGCTTAATCTATCTTTCACTGAAAATTCTGCAAATTTGTGCTCAATCATCAAATTGGTCATATGACATTAACATATTTTAGTAATTAGCTATATACCCTGTTCCATCAAAAAGAAAACTGCATTGAATTTATATTACTTTAGCAAATTATTTTCAGAATTTGCAATGGACGATAAAGACATTCTATCCGACGATCTGGTTGGCTCTAGTATTATTGAGTTGGATGAAATCACTGAAAACAAAGAAATTGTAAAATCGGTCAAAGTGAATCAGGTAAGACAAGCAACAGCTCTGCACAATTATATTCTTTTGGTTAAGCTGCTTTTTATCATTTTGTTGAGCATGCAGAACTATATTATAAAGAGCTGTAAAAACAAGCTTTTTTGAAAGTAAATATGTGAATGCTCTTAATTTTCAAGGGAATATAGTATCAATATACATAGTGTTATTTTGCTTATGCTCACACATGAATGTTTGTATTTATACAGAAAACAACTCTTGAACTAAAATTGAACATCAAAACTGAGTAAGAGAATGACGTTCAACTGTTGCCATTTGTAAGCATCCAACTAATTAACTTGCTGGGTTTTTAGCGTGAAAAAGGAACTGAGATTGAGCTACGATTTATGTGAGGAAGAAAATGAATTTCTGCGTAAGAGAACTAAGCTAATACTGGAACACATGGCCATAGTTCTTGGAGAAAAAAATGCTCCAAGAACAGAACACGAGGTTTGCTTTTCGTTTTGAATCTGAGTCATTGTATTTTTGTGTTAGAATCTATATGTAATCTTTATATACCGTAAACCTCAATTTCAGGTTCCTGTGATTGCTATCATGGGATCAGGTGGTGGCTACAGGGCTGCATGTGGATTATCAGGAGTATTTAGTGCACTTCAGGAATCGGATATACTAAATTGTACCACATATGCAGCCGGGCTCTCTGGCTCATCATGGTAAGTATAGATTGTTGGTCATTATGAGTTTGGACGAAGAGCATCATATACTTACACTGCATTATCTTCACAGTACATCATTGTGAAAGTATAAATGAATATGTTGAATCGTATTACCGTAATCATGTTGTTATTTTTTAAGGTACTTATCCACACTGTATCACAAGCCTGCCTGGCCATCAAGCATCACTTGCAACGATATGGCTGATGAATTGCGAGAAAGATTTAACACAAGTCCCTGGGATCATCTTCGCCTAAATTTTATTTCGCGTATGAGAGCAAAAGAACGACGGGGACAAATTACGAAATTAGTTGACCTGTTTGGATATTTCATTGGGGATAGCTTACTTGATGTGAGAACTTAATCATATAGATAATCATAAGCAACACAATATTTTGCAAAGAATAAAAGATTTTGCGATTGTTCAAGATTTTGCAATAAAAGAATAACTAATTTTTAGTAATAATGAAGAAAAATTATAAGTGTAAAAATGGTTGTTTTGGGATTACAGTTGCACTTGTCAAATTACCTTCCTGTAAGGCAAAATAAATCTTGCCGTTTGCTTATCAGCTTTGTTAGTTTGATAAATTGAAAATCATAAGATTCCTTATTTATGTTATTGCTGTACTTTTGCTAAAAAATTAATTGTTTTTTTATGGATACATCTATGAAACTGTCACACATAATTTGTGGCGAATTAAAGCTTTTGAAATAGAGACACATAAATCGAAATGGCATAAATTCATGTATGTATGTTAGTGTTGCAAAATTGATAAATAAGCATAGTTTTATCTTTTGCAGAATGCTGACGCTAAATTAAGCGATCAACGTAATCGAGTGAAAAATGCGTATGCTCCTTTGCCCATCACAGCCGCTGTCCGTGTGCGCTTGGATAAGCCTGCCAAAGAGTTTAGTGGTAAGTCTTTAATTCAACGGGATAGTATGGAGCGACTCTTTAGAAAACAGCATATTATAACATAACCTTTTAAAAACACGGGCGATGATTGGTCGAACGCTCGAAAAAATTGTGTTTACATAACTCTATAATGCAAGAGATCTCCGAATCGTGGCAAGAGATTTGCCAGGTGGAAATCAAACCTTTAAGATAAACATGAAATGATATAAATAACCCAACAAAAGCCTTTTAAAAGAGCCATTTCTGCGAGAAATTACAAAATAAAAGTGTGTTTTTAATCATAACAAATAAAAAGTACTTACACAAGGTATCAAACATAAGCACATAGTTGTACATTTACACGGTATTAAATTACATATAAAGAAAGTAGGAAGTTAAGAGAAAAGGGCAGAATTGAAGGGAAAATACATTAATGAAGGTGCAACATAACGAAGTTAAGGGAAATCAAGTTATCTTGGGTGTTAAGAGAGGGTTTAAGCTTGGAGTTTTGGAGATGAGATGGCTTTCGTGAACCATAAGTTCGCTATTGTCAGGGAAAGAAGAGAGAATTCTATTGATTCTCAACTCTATAGACACTGGAAAAATATTTCCTGTTTCTTAAATAGTTCGCAACAAATAGAGCTTAAATAGTGATGTATAAAATAAATTAAGTAATGATAAAAGTGCTACTTACATTACGAGATGAACGCCTGTCTCACTCAGACAGCTAAAACTGAAGACGAAACTGTCGTCAACTAATTTTTGTACTTAATGAACGTAATCATAAACAAATCGTAATCATTTCTTGATTTTTTACTCTTTAGAATGGGTTGAATTTACACCCTTTGAATATGGTTTTGCCAAGTATGGCGTGTTTGGAAACATAAAAGATTTTGGAGGGAAATTCTACAAAGGACAACTTGTGAAGGAATATAATGAGCCACCGCTGTCTTATTTGCAAGGTGAATTAAATTTTTTTTTGTAGAGAATTTCGCTTGTGATAGCCTGTGCATAACACAAAGTTCATTAACTTTAAAATTGCAGCAATATGGGGCAGCGCATTCAGCATAATTTTGAACACCCTACACAAAAAAGACAACAAGAAAGAACATGAAATTCATAGCGAAATGGGTAAGTGTGAAGAACAGTTCTCCTTTTGGTGTTTCTGTTGCATCATTTGTTTTGCTTTTTATTTCTTTTTCTAAGCCAAACATGCTTTAACGGAAGCAACAGAATGCAAAACTGAGGAAGAGGACAGTGATAACGACGACGACGATGACGAAACAGAAAATGAAAGTGAAGATGGGCCAAAGTCACCTGACGATGTATACGAAAGTACGTCTAATACGTCGTACAAAATATATTTCAAATTTGACCTATACGCCCGTATTCTTGCAGTTCACTCCCAATCACTGAATGCAACATAAAAATAGCGCTTGCACTAATCAATGACATAGTCATTTCTCTTTCGAGGGCCAGATTTTTGCTAAAATGTTTGAAATCAAGCAATGAGATGAGTTGAAATGTCGTCTTCGAATAATTATGAAGTAAATTTGAAGACTCAGTCAGTTTGTGTGAGTGTGAGTTTGAGAGAGCTCTAAGCTAATACATGGCTGTTAGTTTGTTAGACTGATTTTTGAGATGATTACTGTATTACCATTAGCAATACCAATATTATCCACGAAAGTGTCAAATTGCACAGTTTGGTGCTAGATCCTACAATGTTTAAAAATTTTGTGAATCCAAATTGCTCTTATAGGAGTTTAAGCAATACGATTTTATAAAAATAAAGTCCTTTCCTGAAAACATCTGCAGGCAATAAGAGTTGGTTATTGGAAGCGCTAAACCCACATAACTTGATGTCAACACGTCGTGGAAAAGCTGCAGTGGTTTTCAATGTTTTGCGGGGATTGGAATTCCAAAAAGATCAAAGTAATGATGAATTTTTACGAAAAATCTAATCATAAAATTATATAGAGAAGAAATTTATTGATTTTTACACGCCAATTATGCCATGTGTATTATTCATTGACAAAGATTCTATCAATTGCCAGATGATCACTATGACAAAACGACCGGAAATCATAAAACTATTTGCCTTGTTGATGCCGGCATTGCCTTTAACTCTCCATATCCAGTCCTGCTACGACCTGAGCGCAAAGTAGAAATAATTTTGTCGTTTGATTTTTCTCAACGAGACGGTGGAGATAAAGAAAAACCTTTTTCTGTGAGTCGTTAACACACTATATCTTTTAAAGAACAACCGCCCAATATCACGATAAAACATTAACACAAGATTTCCAAGCACAAAAGCCTTATGAACACATAGAAATATCACTGTATAGTAAACTGTAAATTCTCTCAGACCGACGAATTATATAACTCTAAACTTAGTTCAGACATATACACATTATCATCGCCTTCATACGTATATGTAGGTTCTAAAGAAAGCAGAAAAGTGGGCGAAGGAAAACAGGCTTCCCTTTCCTCCAATAGAAGGAAACCCATTGCTGGACAATCCCGAGATTCAAGAATGTTATGTCTTCGAAGATGTTTCAAATTTAAACTGTCCAGTTATTTTACATTTTCCAATTATAAATAAAACATTTAGAGAATTTAGCCAACCGGGTAAGTTCATATATGGATGCTTAGCTGGTGAGCAGCTGACGAGACGAAACACATTCTTTTGACATATACTATACTTTTTTTATTGTTTACAATAACCTTGTAATGTAGGTGTACTTCGTATGACACAAGAGGATAAGGAGTTTAGTAACTTCCAAATATTCGACGATCCCGATCAACCATACTCATCGTTCAAGTTTGAATACACCAAGAAACATTTTGACCGACTCCATCAACTCATGAAGTATAACACTTTGGCAAACATGGAAACCATTAAAGAAAAGATTTCTGCCAGAGTTCAATTAAACAGAAATAATACAAAAACCGAGAAGTGTTTTTGATCAACTTACTATATTATCAACTTTGTAAAATAAAATTGGGCACTAAGATACAACGGTTTCATTTGCACAGACGTAAAGACTTAATTGGCACAATCAAACAAGTATTTTGTTGTAGCTAAATTGTTAAATTATTGCGAACAATGCGATAGAAGGAAGTCGATCCGCCTCAAACTGCGAACATACTTTAAATGATGATCTGGGATATTGGGAAGGTTGTCTTTACTCATGATACTTTTAGTATAGATAAAATTAACTGCAGATATTTTTTACTGATTTTAAAATAAAGCACAAAAAACAACATTCCATTGCAAATGTTTTAACTTGATTAGCCAACCTACCTGTTATCCTCTATATTGATAGCGAGTAGTAAAACAATAGAAGAAAAGGGTGAAACAATCATATTCATGGTGCATTTTTCAAAAAAGAAACAAGGCTTCCACGTTTTCTCACGTTTTTTCTGATTTCTGACGATGTATTCGATTTTTAATTTACTTAAAGGTATTCCATAGAAACAAAGGCTGCGACTTTCACTCTTGATCAATGAATTGCGACATGTACAATATTAACTAAACATAGACACAGTCGAACCTCGTGTGTCGGCTTGAGATTGGACTGTGACGAAGCATTTGTGGCAATAACATCCTTTCTCAGAATTACGAGCAAATTTTGTATTTTTTTCGTCGGATCGCTGACAACACTACAGGTCGACTCGCATATTTATTTAGTTGAAAAATCCCGGCAATTACGTAATTCATCTTTGTATTTTGTACTAAAACAACTAAATAAGTAAAGTGATCTTTTGTAAAATGTTCATTCATACAAAACGTATCTGACAAGAAAGTTTAAACACGCAAACAAGCAATATAACATAAATTCCAATTAATAAAACTTCATAAATATATAGCTACATGGTATCTGCATGAAACACGTAGCTGTGAAATTAATCCAAAAATTAATCCAAAAGTGAAATTTATTCCTTAAAAGTTTGCATACATGCAGTGCTTGAAATCTAAAGATGTCTTTATCACTCTTTTGTAGGTGTGTTTTTGTGTAGTGTATGTTGGGGCAATATATATTGTTTTTTTTATAAATACCTCAAACTTGGATATTGCCAGATACATAATAGAGGATATTATATTTTGTATGAAAAGTTTTTTGCCGCCATATATTTATATATATTTTTGTATATCTTGCTTAAATAGCCTTTACTGCTGCATTAAATTGACAGCATCACCAGAAATTAGAGACATTTTGTGACAGCGCTCGCACTCAGCGGTTGCTCTTGTAGTAACTAATATTCAATAAGCGTGGGAGATTCACAGAGTTTTATAAGGCTCTTAAATGTATTTTTTTGTTTTTTAATCAATCTTTGGAGGAACATATGAAAATAAAATAAATATAAAGAGCACGAACATAGGTTTTGTCTTCGAAAATTACAATGTTTGACATGCTCGAGAAAAAATTTGCAAATGTATAGAGTCTCATAGCAACACATTCAACCTTATTCATTATTCTAACGAAGCAAATTTGTCGAAAGTTTAATAGCTTTTGAAAGTATTCTATCGTGGCTAAATCACAATTTAACAAACAATTCCAGTAAAGGAAACATTGGACTTCATAGTTTGAGTGTGGCACTTTGGATATGAGGACTAGATGATGCATTATTTGCCCGAGTTCGTCAACCATTTTTAGCATACTCACATAATCGCTATAGAAACATTAGCTACAAATCAACGTTTTTGTCACATGTCGGGGGAAGTGTTGGTGTTTATTTAAAGTAGCATTCTTATTAAATATACTAACCGCTGACCATATAGCAAATATGGTGATATGAAGAAAACGTGTGATATACGTATTTCTAGTGAGGTTAATATTGTTGAGCTATCTTATGTAAAACTCGTATTTTCTTAAATAAAATAAATCGTTCTGAACTATTCGCGATCCATCGACATATTTAACAGGAAGTACGTTCACTTCATTTTCTTTTATCCTTTTTAGGTAATTTATAATGTTTGGCAGCTTTACCACCTTTATCGAGTGTGGCAGCATGGTAATATGCTATATTATCATGGGTAATTTTGAATTTAAAACTTCCACCACTCTTTTACTAATAAAAAACAGACGCCACTTTGAAAAAGACAGCTTTCTTATCCGCCATTATGTCTCCATATGTTATTACTGGCCTATATTTCGGTTAATTGTGCATTAGCAAGCAAAGTAGGTAAGTATACAAGGTATTAATTCTTTTAAAATTATAAAGGAATATTGTTTCTTATAAATTGCGAATGATTGGCTTATATGGTTATATCTACATGCATTGTTTTGACCGAATAAAATTGACTCGTACTCAATTTGACGCGTGATCAGTGTTGACACTTTATAAGCAAACAGCATATAGCCTGTAGGAAACTAAAAAAATAAGAAAATAATTTACATCATGCTTATAATACAAATACAAATCTTTACGTTAATGTGCACTAAAATTGTCCAAATGTCAAATAAATTTAAGACACAGCATTGTATGAATACAATAAAGTGTTCCTGGGAAACGGGCAACTTATACTAATAAGTCTGCACGTGTCTGTTACCCGTGATCAGGGGTGAAACTAGAACGCTAATTGGGGGGGGTTAAATATTCATATATTCCGCTCTGCCCAGTTGATTTCTTTTGAAATTAACGTCACAAAAAAAAGAAATCAGCTGGGCAGAGCTGAATATATGAATATATACCCTCTCCCCAATTAACGTTCTATAGTTTTGCCCCTGCCCGTGGTCCGTGGAGGATCAGGTCGTGTGCTGTTTTTCAATCTATTTGATATCGAACTAGTTTTATGTATTGTTTGTTTTTCTGCCAAATGGAAATGTTTTTGAATGTACATAAATTGTTAAACGATTGTCTAAAGTAGACTAGATTTTGTCAATTTCAAATTTCATTCACTGCGTCGATACCATTGATCTGAAAACCCAATACTCGTTCAAATTAACGCTGCACCAGGCTGCACGTCATACATTACATAAGTATGCGTAATGGGGTGTATGCTGGTCTTGTTCATTGAGTTATATTAAGACTGTAGTGAACAATTACTATAAATTATTAGCTTGCGGCCCGAGGTCAAAAACATGGCGGATTTTGGTGGTCAAAGTCAGCGGAAAGAGGCGGGCTCATGAAATAAAAATTATGTCGCCCACCCGGATTTGACCACCACGACTGCAAGTGTAGAAAATACAAAACTATCTATTATCCAAACACAAAACACTTTTTTAAAGTTTTATTTATTAAACAATCTGCACACCTCAGTGGTATGCGGATGCCAAAATAGCGACAGAAAAGGAAACAAACATTCCATGATTCCAGTGAGTGGCATAGTATTGTTTATTGTTTAAAGTGTTCAGTAGTTTGAATATTTTGTCTTTAACACGATACTTAAAGAGTGTTTTTACTAGTAAGTTATAATTTAAGTTGTGTTGGTCAAGTCTTGCTTGTTTTTACTTCATCGCTTGCCAGACGAAACAAAGCAGCCAATTCTTATCGAGTTTTGCATCTATCTTGTATCATGATCAGGCTATAATCTCCTGATGTGAATTGAGTTTTACTTCCTAAAAATGAGGCAGAATTTGTTCATATTTTTTTTTGAAAATATGAAGGAAAATTTTAAAACCAAATTGTGTTGAAATTGAATGTATTGCCCTGCAAAATTAATGAATACTGTGATATATGCCTTATAATAAAAACAACTATATTAAACTGTTTTACTCAATTTGACTGACTGTAAATAATCATAATGGGATTGCAAAGCTGGATTTATGCAAACGGTTTTATAAGTAGCACTTAGTGTTTCTGTAAATGAAGTATTTATTGCTATAGTAAACAGGTTAAAACTTCAAAACCAAGATAAGAAAATTGTGTTAGGGTTTGTGGTAAGGTTTGTTCTTAGATTGTGCTAAGATTTGTTAAAACATGGAAATTTTTGGTGAACGATAGCTTATGATTACATCATTTATATGCTTGAAAAATTAAACATATTGCTTCATCTGACAAAATCCATACTTGGTATGATTCCAGGTGATACAAAAATTTACATGTGATGCACTGGTTGCAATGAAGTTGAATGTACGTAGAAGAAGCAAAAATAGATAGCAAAGAACTTCTTTGTGTCTTATGAAGAATTAGTAGAAATTAATAAAAAGAACACTCAAAACACATTTAAATTGCTCATGGTCAAGCAACCTAGTCAAAGAAGCAAACTCTGTATTCAACATTTGACCTTTCCAATTATGTTTAGTTAAGCTAAATTAGTTTATTTGTACAAAAAACTAGTTTAGAGAAACTTAATTTTAAGTATTTCATTAACATTTTTTATCAAGAGATAAAAGGAACTATTGGAAACGCTATAGAAGCTAAGTTGATGGCTAACACACTAACAAGTTAGATATATTTTATTGATCACTGTTTTACGAACAGATAACCGTAATCGACAAAAGACTCGAAATCACTCGCAATCTCTTTCGAATACAGTCTCTAAATACCCGTTACTCACGTGATTTTATACTACTAATGATTAACTACACAATTAGGTAATTCAAATCGTCCCAGTTCCCTACAGAAACAAATTCAAACAATGATGTAAAATACAAAGTTTCATAAAGTTGTTTATAATTTAATTCCCAATTGTTAGTTTGTATATACAAATTAGTATTGGTAGCTGTAAGTTGTTCGAGCAAAACAGAAAAGTAGTAGTACCTGAAGGCGTTAGCACTTTTGAAAAATTACATCTTGTTCTTGACATACATTAGAAAATCCCAAAATATTATAAGTAACGCTCAATAATACCTGCAGAACTAGCTAAATTTCTTCATCTACACTGCCAATTAACTATTTTTGCCTTCATGCTGCAATAGTCCCAGTGTTTTTGTCAGAGAAACAAATGTACTTTAGTTTCCAAGTTTGGAAATTCAATGGAAAGTTAATGTAGTTCTGTTCAGTAGTAGATCCAAGGTTGTGCCAAGTAGGTTACATATCAGAAATTCCATCCAACAGCATCATAGTATTTTGAATTTTTTTTCTTTTTTGTAGCTCTTTTAGTTCAACATAATTTCTTAATACGTTTTCAGTATATTTATCAGGCAACGACTACATACTTATCCATAGTATATTGAGTTGACTTTAATATCTCGTAGGACAAAAACAAACATTTCCTTGCTATTTTTGGGGCATTTTAACAAAAATTTTCCTTTTGAGCAAGAGAAATAGTTGCAACAAACTGTTTTCAAACAGTCAAACACACAGTAGCATAAAATTATATTTAAGCTTAACAACATTGATTTAAGGAATGATGGAATTTAAGGAATTGCAGTTCATTCTACTAAATTACTTACAAGTTAGTCACCAGCAATCAACATTTTTTTATTGGCAACTCTTGTATTTCTTTATGCTGCATTATTAATTTGATAGTGAGACTACAATAAGATAGCCAGTATAATATTGCTGTATTTGTGTAATCGTTACTATTTAATGACTGTTTATATGCAGTTATATGAGATAGAAAATTAAAGCAACAAAGACTTTTGGTCATGGCCTTTTTGTCTATAGACACATATAAAAACAGTGCTTTCATGTCCTGACCTCATAGATGGTCGTTTGCAGAACTAAATGTTGTAGATGTAATACGATAATTCCTCTTCAATGGATAAAATCAGAAGAAAATACATCATTGTCTGAGAGCAAACGTTACGGACATATAGTTAATCTTAGGCATGCGTACTGGTGTGTTATAGCTTTACAAACATTGATAAATATAATACTTTCTTTACCAGAACGCTGATACAAAACTAAGCGATCAATGTAATCAAGTGAAAGATGCTCAGGCTCCGTTGCCTATCACTGCAGCTGTCCGTGTAGGTTTGAATGACACAGCAGAAAAGTTTAGTGTTAAAGCTTTCTTTTATTTTGATTGCGTATGGCATAAATAACAACTACACGACACGCACTTGAAAGATAATAAGTTTTAAAGTGCAATGCATAGAATAAATATGATGAATATGATAAAAAGGCTTGCATTCTAGATTTCGACATGGATGCCTGTCTAACCATAAGAAGAAATTGATGTTATGAACTTTTTACAAACAGAAATTTATGAACAAATTAAAAACAGAAATTTTCTTCATTTGTTATAATATTTAGAATGGGTGGAATTCACACCATTTGAGTACGGTTTCGCCAAACATGGTGTGTACGGAAAAACACAAGATTTTGCTAGGAAATTCTACAAAGGTCAAATCGTGAAGCAATATGTAGCACCACCACTGTCGTATTTGCAAGACGAATAAAAACGTTTTTGGCAAGGGAATAAGCTTTTGATGGTGTAATAAATGTCGTAAACAAATTTGACCTATCAAAGAGTAAAGAATCCAAACTAGATCGCAATGATATTATATAGTACGCTAACTTCCATTTGGAGCAGTTCATTCAGTATAATTTTGAACATCTTAAGCAAAAAAAAACAAACAAAAACACGACCGTGTTTGCACCGTGTTGTTCATATCTCCTTTCATTATCTTTTTGTAGCCGAAAATGCTCTGCAGGAAGCAAAAAAAAAATGCAAAGCAGAAGGAGATGACAGTAATATTGAAGATGATGAGAACGAAACAGAAAATGAACACCAAGGGTTAACAAAATCACCCGATGATGTACACCAAAGTACGTCGTGCGTGTAAACATTTATTTAAATACCTGGCTGTTCTTGTTGGGAACGCTACCAAAGCTAAGTTGATGGCCATCACACTCGCAAGTTTGATATATTTTATTTATCGCGGTTTCACATACAGTTATATGTACTCGACTAAATATTCGAAATTACTGCCCATCCCTATCAAATTTAGTCTATAAATACCCCTTACTCACGTGATTGTACACTACTAATGATTTACTATATGATTGCGTAATTCAAATCATCCCAGTTCCCTACAGTTCTAGGCTGAAACTAAAACGCTAACTTTCAACAAAATCAGCAGGGAAAATCAGTTGGGCAGAGCTACTTAAATGAATATTGATCGTCACTTCCTATAGTTTTGGCTATGTTAAATATGTCTAGAAAATCCCCAAAGAATCTCAGGCTTCGCTGTTTAGGTTTTTAATTTTAGTCGCTTTGTCCTGCACATTAGCTACATACCCTATAAAATTCTTGGGTCCAAAAGGTGAAACTTTTTTAGTACTAATTTCTTTTTATACGATACAAAGTCCCTTGAAAAAAGTGCAAAGTCATATATGTTCTTCAACATCTGACAATATTTTTTAACACCAAAGACATTTAGAGAATTCAGCCAAACAGGTAAGTTCATATAAAAATATGGACGTGTTACAACATGAACAACAGACATGACCCTCGCTTAAGTATATGCTAAATTTTGGTTGAAAATTGATTGTAAGGGCCTCTTCATATGAGACGGGCCATCCCTCTTCAGTCGGGCTAGCTAGTTTGCTTGGCCAACTTGTGCTTGCATTCATATGAGCCGGAATAGCCAAGCTATAATGTTGTATTTTATTTTCACAAACAAATTTTGCGTTTCGCGAGAAAATTGAAATGTGTTAGACTCATTACAACAAAAGTCAACCATTATACATTACAACAGCTTGCTACCGACTATTCTAAGGGCATTTGATGCAATATTCAAACTTTTTCAAATAGTAGTATAGAGACTACCGGTTCTGGCGCACCTCACACCTTGAGACGTAGTATACGCAAATCTAAGCGCCCCAGCCCTAGCTCGCGTACGCATTTACTATGCATGTCTGAAAGACATATATAGTGAGCACATAGTGTAATTATGCTAGCATAATTACAAGAAGCACGTAGGTCTGCACAAAAATCACAAGACAGCAAAGGCGCCCCTACGGCCGAACACCCCTTCGCCGACCGTGGTGGCCTGAGTCCCCCACTCCCTTTCCACACGTTTGGGTCTTTTAGTTAGTACTCGAGACAGTGAGCAACACTGTCAAATGCGCACAAACTTATGTCTAGCGTGAATCGCCATTCGCCACTTGACGCTGGATTTTTTTCACACGTCCACGCGTTTTCACACGTCCACGCGTCCACGCGCGCGAGCTGAATGCCCTCCTCACGCCCGCTCGCACGTGCAGCGTCCAGCTGTGCTTTTAGCTCTCGCGTCTGTTCGCGGAGAGCTCTCTATGTCTGGCTTCTAATGTCGTCTTTCAACGAAGCGAAGCACTCTGCTTCGCCCAAAACGAGCTGGTATTCACTTTCGCTGCAGATGCCATCTGGAAGCTCTCGGCTCGTGATCAGCGAGATTGTTCGGAGCACGGTCTCAGCGGACGTCAGAATGCGATCGTGTTTTTCAGCTTTCTTGGCCAATCTGCGGCTCACGACCCGACCAGCGAAAGTGGCCGTGCTGCAAACAGCAGCTAGGCCTTTGAGCGCGATCCCGACAGGAGTTAAGACGACGGTACTGAGTACGGCTACGCCGCTAACAGCGCTGCCCACAGTGATAGCAGACAGGGCATTGTCCGCGCCATCTAACCCGTTCACAGCTCTGTCGTACTTTTTGTAGAGCGCTTGGTGGGCTTCCATTTCCGTGTGCAAGTGATTTTCGACCTCTGAAATCTTCTGTAATCGGTACGTATTTACAGCATCGCTCGCAGTAGGCAGCGTAGGATAGAGAGGCGCCGTCGACACCGGAGGTGAAGAAGGGGGCAGGAGGGCTCACACGAGGTCATACTGCTCCAATAGCAATGTCACTATAAAACCAACGGTGGCGTCTGTTAAAGAAAACCTAATAACGACCCCCGCGTCGACCTCTAATGCAGAGTCGAAAACTGTGAAGGTTGAAACCAGCCCGCGTGGCTTGCGCACTTCGAAAGTTGTCTTCTCGATATCATTCGCCTTCAGCCGGACTGTCGCAACATCGTTTACAGCAGCCGCGGTCCCCATGCGAAGCACTCGACTCCAGCTGAGAACCGGGCCAAGCGGTGACCATCCGCCGGCTCCCCTCTCCGCCTGCAGAGTAATACGCGTAGAAGGGCGTCCCACCTTCCTCGCAGCGTCATCGGAACGACGATACTCAACCCGCTTGGCGGCCTGAGCTTGGCTGAGAACGGTCTCCAGCTGCGTACGGGTGGGGCGGTCAAAAGCGTATTCCCATACAGAGATCGAGCTCGGTGGATCTTGCTCGGCATTGGCGGCGGAAGCGCATTAAATCCGTCACAGGAGGTTTCCTTGCTTGGAGCCAAATCTCAACTGCTTGGGTCATACACAACTCTAACGCCATGCTGATAATATGTATCAGGGGAACTCAAGATAATACACCCTAAAGGTACGTCTCCGATTGTATCCGTACGTGCCTTGGTGGTCCGAGGCTTCCCACGGGACTGCGGAATAGGGAGTGAGAAGAGAGGTGCCATCACCCCGCCAGAAGAGATGGAAGTTCAAACCCCAATTCTCTCGCAGTTTACCGCTGCTCATATGATACCACTCGTTTTCAGCCCGCTCAATCCAGAGACTCTGAATCTGTATCTTGTCATTCTTCAGATTCGCACCCTCCACAAACCGCGCCACCACAACGTCCTGTCGTACGAGATCAGGCAGCATTCCTGTAGCAATTCTCTGTAAACCACCCAAACGGTCATCAACGCCATGGAGGTCGAGCTTGTTTACCTTCAGCTGCGCGACAGTATGAGAGAAAGTGCCCTCGGTATCCTCATTCCCAATTTTTGTTTTGTTTTGCACCACATCATCCTGTAAACGAGCAAGCTGCTCCTCCTGATCACTTATCACCGAAGCAGTCGCCGTCTTATCCCAAGTGGTCGTCCAAAATGCCATGTCCATGAAATATTCAAACAAGGCCTTGAGCGTTCAATATAGCAAGACACTTGCTAAGGATGCGGCTCCCGTTAACGACGAGCGCATTAATAAAGGCAGCATCGCTAGTCATCTTGCCTCTGACGCCTCCAAGCATAAAATGACGATCATAATTTATAAGTTTGCTCTCGGGTGTTTTGAGTGGGTCTCAAGCAAGGCCGCCATATCTCCGAACTTCTGCCATGACCCCGGGACCGCAAGAGCATGCTGTTTGATCTCCTGCAACTTCGACCTCGCCAGGCGAAACTGGGGATGGCGTTAGCGACCACCTCAAAGGGATACCTGCTGAGAAACTGTTGGTTTACTTTATTCGCAAGCAAGCGATTGTCAGCCACGACGCCAAGGCGCATATCTTGATCCGCCTGAGGCTCCCTGAGATTTCCTTCAAACCCTTGAAGGTTTTCTGTAAAAAATTGTACCAGCTGTGCACGCGGAGTGAAATAGTTGCTTTTGAGAAAGGCCTCGGGAATCTTCTGGCCCGCCAGAAAGCGGCCAAAGATGAGCAGCAGCAAGCGATAGAACTCCCCCTCTTTCCGAGTCTGGAGAGAAGGCGCGGTTGTAGTGACCGCCGAGAGTTGGTTTTCAAACGGACATCTTGGCCAGTATTTTCAGAATAGTTCAGCAACCTGGATTTGACAACGCTCACGACCGACTCTTCATTGAGAAGCTCAGGATGGCCCTCGAACAAGGCATAGAGCTCTTTTACGCTTTTGTGTTTTTTTTTAACTCCAGCAAGCTCAACTTAGCAAGGGGATGGTTTGGTATATACTGCAATGCTTTGCGCAGGAAGGAGATGAAATCCCTGTGGCGATTTGGTGCTCCAGCCCCCTTTGCTCGGGCCCCATCGGGGAGATAACCCAAGATCTCCATAATGGAATTAGCGCGTTTGATAATGTGCTCGGGTTGGCTCTCGATAAAATGGAGGACCTCCAGCCGCCGCGCCTTTGGGATGAGGAAGGCCGACAGATAACCATCCGCCACCCGCTCAAGCCGCTGTGGTAGACCATCGACGATCCGGACTCGAATATGTTCCATTATCTTCAAACATACGCTTAAAAATGTGGTGATATCCCTCCCGAACTATCCCTCCAATTCTTGTTCAGATTGTTTCTCAATAAAGAAGCTGCGAGGCGGCTAGCAAACTTTAAAAACTTTCTGGTAATGACGGAGAAAGCAAAGCTTTCACTGAAAGTCCACCGCAATAGATTTTTCGTCGCAATAATAGGCGAATCGCTGATTCGTGCAGTCCATACCGAGGATCGGGCGCTTGCAGCGGGTCAAGAGTTTCTCGTACAGTTTGAAGATGAGAGCCGGTTTATTGCCTGTGCCGCCGAAGAGCGTATTAAGATACAACTTCACGTTCGACTTATCCGTGAATCAGAAGAGATAGAGAAAGTTTGTGTTAACCTTCGTGTCCTTTATGTTGTCGAAGCTCTGAGAGAGGAAGAAGACTTTCAAGTTCAGATGATGGCTGTACATCGTAAAGAACTTATAGAGACATTCCCTCTGCGTTCCGCATTTGAGATTCATGACGCGGATGTCGTCGATGATGATGTAGGACTCCGGTTGTATACTCGTATCCTCGATCGATTCAGGCATGACGGAATAATGCTTCAAGACCGTGTTAGGCTGGATATATTGATCAGCGGAGGTGTTTGAAATGATGTACAGCCTTTTCGGACGAACGGGAGCAAGGAGCCGTTTCATGAAGAAGCTCTTGCCCATATTGCTCTGACCCAAGAGCAAAACATTCTGCTCCCATTTGTTGAGTGAAGGTAGAAGCTCGTCAAACCATTTTTTTGTGAAATCTAAGCCCGAGGATAGCGGGGTATTTGACGCCACCAGTGCTAGTATCGCACGCGATAACACTTGGAAGCGAAGCGAAGCTATTCTTCGCTCGCACCGTGGTCTTCCGTCGTGTCACTGCCATTCTTCTAGGCGCTGCGCGCTTGGACGCCCCCGTCTTCCGTCTTGTTGTCGACCTGGGTGCTGCACGTGTTCTTCGAACTGTTCCCGTAGTCTTGCGAGTCTTTCCAGCCCTCGATCTTTTTGCAGCACCGCTCGTCGCCTACTCGCGGGATGGCACATATTCCACGCAGTAGTCGTCAGAGGGTGAGACATGTTGCAGTTAAGAATACTCGCGCCGAAGATACTGTCAACGACGTTGTCCCCCAGCGAGGTGAGCGCACTGAGGGCTAAGGGGATAGCGGCATTCTTCGCGCAAGGGACCATCCTGGTGGTGGCTCCCAACAGCCTTGGGGAGAATGCCAATCCCCCGCGGATCATGATTGCGGTTTGTCGTTAAGGCGGGTCGTCTTCATTTGGTTGGCGATCCGGTCTCCCGCCCCCTTTCCCATCAGCATGGGGAGCAGGCTCAACCCCGCCAATGCCTAAGGAAAGCCTCCACGCTGCCTGAGCATTTGTGACTTGTTTGGGTCGCTCATCGCTTTTTGCAGCTCCGACGGCGACACACCGGCTCCCAGGCCAAACATGCGTAGGAGGGGAAGAAACCCGCCATATTGGCGGTTTGTCGTCGCGAGGTCACCCCCGCGATAACGGCAGTTGCTAGTTTTCAGATCACCACCTTCCATGTTGCTTCTTCTCGTAATTACACTATAACGACAAAACTCCACACTTCAAATGTAATTATGCTAGCATATTCACAGTATAACTCAGACGACACTCCAGCTGATGCCTTTCTCTTTCGACATCGTGTACATATACTGATCGAGGCACAGAAGGTTCACTTTGATTGACGTGGTGGTGTCGGAGGGGAGCGCAATAGGACTGTCCACCACTGCCGTGAACTGATAATCGATTGTGAGATTGCCTCGCACTTTTGCGTTGTCTGTGACAGGATCCAGATTGAGATTGATCAGGATCATGAACCAGTTGTTGCAGTAGTCCTGGCCGTGATGGGCACTTCCATGCCGTACGTCTTTCCAAAGAACTCTTGGACCAAGTTGTAGCCTTTCAGGTAGGAAGTTTTATTGGGGTCGTAGAAGTGAGTGGCCCTGTTTGGTTAGCTTCGCCCGCGCTGCACTGCCACGAGAACTTCAGGCGGTGATTAATGAGATTCTGCTCGTTCACGATGATGCGGAGCTGGCTTAAGTTGGCGTGGATCATAGCCAATCGATTACTGGAGTCGCGGCGGCACCTGTAGCAAGTCCTGGGGCGTCTCCGAGCCTCGAGTCAGTGAAGAAGAGAATCATCTTCCTGGGGATCGGGGAATTGTGTAGGAGCGCGAGAGTGCCAGCGTCATCGTTCAACGACTTCTGAAGTACCCTGGGGCACCAGGTGTGGAAATACAGCTCCTTAGCGATCAAGACCTGGTGTCTGTAGTCTTTTTTCATGCGATAGGTGGGGTAGACAAAGTCGAGCTATAGCAGATCTATACGTATTCTGCTGATAGCGTCTGCGTTATCCTCACCGCCCCCTTTGTTAGGAATGATCATGTAGCGACTGAAATCGCCCTGTGAGAGGTCGACGCGAATCTTCACCTGTGTGCCCGGAGGCAGCCAATTATTCTCACTGGAGAAGAGGGGAGGAATGGGTGAAACTTATACTGAAAGTTCCCGCTGAGGACACGGACGATATTTTCTTGCACCGTATTCGAGAAGGCTTTCGTTGAAGAGAGATGGACACCAAGCACCTTTTTGAGGGTATGATTGGCAGCAAAGTCAGGGTTTCCGACTCCACCTGCTGTGTTTGTCGCAAAGGCATAGCCAACGCGACGGCCCACTCCATAGGCGTAGGTTTGCAAGGGGAGAGCTTTCAAAACCTTATTGGGATCCAGCTTCTGTAAGCCGAATAAGTCACTATCCGCGTATTGCAACTTCCCGATCGAGCTCTCCATAAGACTCAGGATGTCATATCACAAGGCGTTGTCATATCACCAGTGCTCTTTAATGTATATATAAATGGTTTAGAGGACAATATTCCTAAAGAAATGGATGCTAATACATGTAAATATGCAGATGATTGCATTCAGGACCAGATTGTCGAAAGAGGTGAATGCAGTTCCATGCAAAAAGTAATCGACGAATTACGGAAATGGGCTGATAATAACAGAATGGCTCTGAATCCGAGAAAAACAAAGGATATGTGGATATGCTTTACTGACTCAATACAAGAACCACCCTCCCTATTTATTGGTGAAGAAGAAATAGAAAGAGTTACTAATTTCAAACTTCTCGGCGCAAAATGTCAAAATGATCTTAAATGGAATGAACATGTACACCAAATTACATGCAAGGCAAATAAAAGACTATATCATCTTCGACTTTGTAAGAAGTCTTAATTACCTTCAGATGTTGGATCATTAGCATATACATCAAAAATAAGACTAGTATTAGAGTATGCATCGGAAGTCCTTGATCCAAGTGTAGTGGTGTTTTCTCAGAATTTTTCGAATCCGAGACGAGGAAGAGATTCACAGTCTTGCGAGCTCCCTTTAATTTGCTCAGACGGCAAGGATCGACGCCACCTTCCCAACCATACACGTTGATAGCAAAGTTGTCCTGACGCTCTACTCGTTCGAGCTGAGAGAGCGGTGTGGGTGCGCTCACCCCCGCAAAGTCAAGGCTGTCTTCAGTGGGATATATGCCCGGCCGTTGCGGGTCTTTAGCTGCGGGAAACAGCGCAGATCTTAGAGACCAGCGGAGGCAGTCGTCGTCTTTGTTTTTCACGTTGACGATTGCCTTCTTATTCTTGACTGCGGTGGGGAGAAGAAGGTATGAGCCTCCGCGTAAAGGCTGGTAGTGAGCGATGTCAAGCCGGATTGTTTTGATATGATCTACTATCCACCCAGACCCTTCCCGAGTGAACTTTTCCAATCTCTCCAGGATTGTTGGGAAGGCTTCATGTAGGGCTTGCGGAATCTCATGCGCCTGTTGCAGCGGGATCTGCTTTGTCCGGAACATTGGTGCTTGAAGTACTTCAGTACCGTTGGCTTCATCCTTCCGAAGCTCAACCTCTACAGCCAACTGGAACTTAACTCCTTGTAGAACTAATAGTTCCTCGACGAGTTTGCGTTTGATGTAGGGCTGGGCGATTTTGAGGAAAGCCATCAAATCGTTTTCGGAGGGGTGTCCCTTCGGCATCTTAATTCCAGCCAGAAGCTGATCGATGTATGCGTCCATCTCATCATCGGTAAGCTCCTCGTGCTTGCGCTTGCGCGGTTTGGGGATAGGCCTGCACCTACGCGCTTTGGGGATAGGCCTGCGCTTTCGCGGTTTGGGGATAGGCGGAGTGACATTTCTTGGCGTGAGTGTCGGGTCAGAGGGCGCGTGAAAAGCCTTAAGAGGGGCGTTCAGTGCGTGTCCGCTAATTACACCTTGGTCATATAGTTGCAGAAGTTTATTAACAGTATCCATATCATTCGAAAGAATGTTTTATGCAGTGCGGTGTTTGAAATTAAATGTAGATATGATCTTCGCACTTTGTTGGACAATTTTAAGCAATTGTCTCATGAGCCTGAAAAATTCAGGTGTGGACTTTCACCCACGCGCACTTGTTTTTGCCCTGCCTCATGGCTGTCGAACGTTTAGATATACGCTGTGAATCGTCTTTCTTCAAATGACCCACGGCCGGCCTCGCGGGCGCGGGGGGTGGGCCGGCCGTCTTTGGCTCCTGCTGTTGTCCAAGGTTTGGCCTTTGCTAGCATAATTACAAGAAGTACGTACGCGAACTAGGGCTGGGGCGCTTAGATTTGCGTATACTAGGTCTCAAGGTGTGAGGTGCGCCAAAACTTGTAGTCTCTATATTACTCAAATGCATACTGTTGTTCTTAAGTTTTCGCCATATTGAAGTAAACAAATAAATACGCACTCTCATCACTCCAGGTACGGCTTTCTTCGGGCAGGATCTCGCCAAGCTGGGATGACCCGCTCTTTATATGAACAGGCCCTAATTCTACGAGAATACTATATGTGCTCGTTCTTTTTATATGAACTTTTCCTTAAAGGGAAAAACAAACCAGCCGATTCGTACGTTATTAATCAATATAGTCAATGTATACAGTGCTTTCTTCTATCCTGTGTCGTAACTGCTATAAGCTCTGGGTGGGTAGAGCCACAGGCAACAAAGGAATCGCCATGCAATGGGCACCCTGAACAGTGCTATTTATGGATATTTAAGCAGGAAAGTAAACTATTATTTGGGCACGTGGAAGCACTGGAAATTTCATATTCAAAGTTATTCGCGAATTGATTCGTGTTAATCGAAAGCTCTAATTGGTATTTTTTTCTAAATAAGCCCAGTTAATAATGCGCTCTATTAACGATTATTGGGAAAAGGTTCATGGAAATTTCTAGAGGTTAGAGCAGGGGTGCACCACATCCTGAGAAGACCAATGGCAGCCTGGTTCAAATATACTCCACTGCTACAACTGTGGAATCATTTTTAAAATTGCCCATGTTTAAATATAGCAAGAAGGCAACCAAATGCTAAACCTTAACCAAAAATTCCAAGAGATGACTTGGCTTGTTTACGTTTGGCTGCGCTGGCCGGCAGACTTTGTCAAGTGCTTTTAGACAACACTAGCAACAATGGTTAATGTCACTTGGCATTGATCTGCCTGCCAGTAAAACGTAAAAGAGGAAAGTCATTCATAATCTATCGAATACATATTGTCCAGTTTTGTTATGACATGAAACATTTAAGAAAACCATACAATAATTTATCGACATAATCGAAAACACGTTTAAATAGTTAAACATCGATTGTAAAAGTAATTTGATCTTTTGATGGTTATAAGATACGTGGTGCGGTAACAAGGTTGCTGACTACCTATCGATCTTTCCCTCATTGCGAGAAGAGAACAATGCTTTCCAAACAAAAATGTCCTATAGAATATTACATTGACAGATTTTATTGGATATTTCATGGCATAGAATATTCTATGGAATTTTCTATGAAATATTCTAGCAGATTTTGGAACTTATTTAATGAAATATTCGATGTAATATTCTATGGAATATTTGATGGAATATTCAATGAAATATTCAGATGATTATGTGATAGCATATTCTATAGAACCTTCTAGGACATATTGTGTAGAACAGGCAATAGATTATTCTATAAAACACAATGTAGAAAAGAGCAAAAAATTCTATATGATTTACCATTTAAGTGATGTGGTATCATTTGAAAGGAATACACGATAAAACAGAATATTAAATTGTGCAGAAGTAAACCATTCGGCGATATAACACGTAGGTAAAAACAATACAAAATTTTTTTATAATTTCTGGTTAGATTTTAAAGTCATTTTATTTCATGGACAAAATAAATAGTGTCAACATAAAGACATTAACATTTTTTATTTATGAATAATGTTCATTTTTGGCTTGTTCTTTGCTTTATTTTTTCCACCTCAATAATATTACTAACTCTGGACATCATTATCTACCTTACTTCTGTTTCTTGGTAGTCAAATTTTTTATTCTATATTGGTAAAAATAAGAAAAAACTAGCTTTAACCATGTGACTTCTCAGCTCACTTCAATGTATGGAAGAGCACTAATAATATTTTGCTGTTTTGTTCAAAATTTTTACAAAAAAACTTACCACATAAACTCTTGAGTTTATTTTGGTCAAGGGTAGGTTTTTCATTTTTTCTTTGAAGGCATTTTAAGACTTTCCTGTAATGGAGTGTGTACATAAAACGTCCCGCGTCCACAACATGCTCATCAGGACATATACAAATTCTTTGGCCGTTGTTTTGCATCTCAACACAGCATGTTGACCTTTCGACAACACAATATTTGGGCAGAGGGGTACCTACAAATCACAAATTGGTGAAATTTGATTGATTTCCCTTTTTCATACTAACACGACTACAGTTTAAGCTAACAATAACCAGTTCAAGGTCAAGATCAGACGACAAGGATCTTGAAGAAGACGAACAACTTGAATTTGAACTTTCAAACCTACGTTCATCACTTCTCAACACTTTGATTTGCTGCCTCCAGTCCTCTAATATTCCTGGTAAAGATGGCATTGCTAAAAATATTACAATGGCAGTTAATCTTGAAGAAAAAATTTAAAAAATTGTTAGAACTAATACAGATAGTTACAGGCTCAGCTAAGTAAAGTACCAAGTTAAATTTTCATAAAAGAAAAATATTATAATCAATTGAAACTTATAAAAACCTTAGAGATTGCTTATAACAAACTTATAACAAGCGATTTCATTGTCTTTCTCCAGTAATCTTCTCTGCAATTTGTTGTTTTTTTTTCGTAATTCCTTAAAATCATCTTTCTCAAAAACCGAGCGTGACACCTGTCATTAAATTCACATGATACATTTGAACGATATAAATGTAACAAGGGTTTTATGTTAAATAACGGTAACAGTTACATGATATTGATTGTTTTGTAAGGGTTGGTCAAAACATCAAGGGAAGAAACTACAACGCTAACTAAGGGGTAGGGGTGAGTGCTGGGCCATACTAAGCTCTGCTCTACTGACAACTTTTGAAATTATATTTGCATTGAAAAAAATCAATCTTGCAGAGCTGAAAATATGAACATACACACTCCTGACCAGATTGACAATTTTAACGTCCACAGGCATCAAAAGCCGTTTTAAAAGGCTTATGAAAAAATTTAAATTAATAAAGTAATTTCAAGATATTCAGGTTACATGTAAAAAACTACCCTAAAATCTTTGGGATCCAAAGTGATTCGAAGGAAAGACCCTTGGAGAACAGTTTAACTATCCAGACGATACAATTTGAAACGATTTATTTTTGATGGACGAAAACTAGAAATGTGAAAGCCAACCGGTAAAAACAGAAAGGACGAGAAAGAAAGCAAGCTTCGTTTCAGATAAAATAATGCCATATAATAATCCTTTTAATAACCTCGCTTTCTCGGTCTTTACTAAGAAATATCGGACCTATGTCTTTTTGTACAAACCTCGATCTGGAGCAGGGGCGGATTGAAACTACGTCACATTCAGCACGCGACGTAGTTAAATTCTGCACAGCAGCGGAAAAAATTAATCAAATTTTAAATACCCTTAGTTGAAAATAAAAACAATTTGCGCGAGGTGGAACGAAGGTTGTTTGGTCGAAAGGACCAAGAGCATTTTTCTATGCGTCGTTTGCAGGCTCGAATCTCGTCTCGGTAGGGTGTAGTTTGTTTCGATGTGTGGATAATGATCATGAGTTCTTTATCCTAAAATCAATTAAATTTTTTGTGTCCTCACAACCAAAGTATTAGAAAAATAAACTATTGTCAGGGTTAGGGATAGAATTGTGAGAAATTTGTGCAACAACGTGAATTCACTGAACAATGTTATTGTTTCCAAGACCTGGATTAAGCAGGGGATTAAGGGATCAAGTGGCTAAAAATACTTCTAATTCACTTGCCTGAGAAATACCCATAGC
The DNA here is from genome assembly GCF_021976095.1 of Xenia sp. Carnegie-2017. Lineage (NCBI taxonomy): Eukaryota > Metazoa > Cnidaria > Anthozoa > Malacalcyonacea > Xeniidae > Xenia > Xenia sp. Carnegie-2017. The sequence goes on along the minus strand of NW_025813447.1, from coordinate 6,006,372 downwards.
TAACCCGCACAGAGTCAGCACGCCTAAAATTGTGCTGAATTTGGAGACTAAAATCTGTCTCTTGATTGGTTTATTGCCTTTGTGCTGACTAACGAGCCGCCGTTTTTGCTGAAATGTTAAAGCGGTGTTGTGCGAAATTCAGCACAGATTGAGATTTTTGATAGCCGAGGTTTTATCTTTGAGCTTCAAAACCAACAATATTAATGAGAAGCTTGGCATCTTTCACTGATCGAGTCGAAGTTGATTTTACGAGGAAAGATAAGACTTGGAGAAGTTGATTTTACGAGAAGTTATGGCTCAACTCTACGGAGAGATGTTGGATTGCCTGAAAGTCAACAGCATTGTTACCAACGATAATCTGTTGGATCGTCTCCGGTGTTGATATTTTCCGAAATATCAATGCCGAATTTTACATACCGTAGAGTGCCAAGACAAAGAACACAAATTTGGTTGCCTTAAGGTTAGAAAACTTAAAACATGTTATGCATGCATGCTTACACAAGAATATATAAGCAAATATAAATTGACTTGATGTAATGCCCGATGGATTTGTCATTTGTGGTTTATTTATGTGATTCAAAACAAAACAAATTTTCAAATTTTCAAAGTTTCTATTGATTTATTTCTTGATGTGTTCAATGGTATACTTAAGATAAGATATACAAAAATGGACTGAAGCCTGATATTTGAAATTTACATACCTGGTAACATTATTTCAGATCCGCTACAAATGGCAACTGTCTCTATAGTTCATTGTCAATTCTGCTTGTTGGTGACAACTCTGTGGTGACTATTTTGAGTCTGATGACCTCTATAGAATTATTTTTATATGCTGATTATTATGCAAAACATCCATGTTTTTCATATCTTTTTGAAACTCAGCATAGCAAACACTTTGATTCTATCTCAAGCATGGTGGCCATGCCAGTCTATTTTGAAGCTATTGATAGTGCTGGAAGTGGTTGTTCTGTTGCTGAACTGGTCAGGGCAGAAGCTGTGTTAAATGCAAAAGATATGGCATGGACTGGGTTTGTTTGTTTGTTGGCACTCTCTTCAGTTACATCCTGTAGCATTTTTTCTTACTATCCTGACATATACTCTAGTGCTTATAGGTGGAATTTATTATTTAACCAAAGAATTGAATTTTGAATTCTATCTAGGGCTTCTGCTTCCACTAGTAATTATTTGTGAGTTTTGTTTGCTTTGAAGGTTTAGCTCCTCAAGCAACTGCATTCAAATACAATCATTATGTCCTTTGATACTTAGTGGGAAGGGAACTAAAAGAAAGGGAAGTAGTCACTTGTCACCAGCTAAAAAGCCCAGTATACAAACAAAGTTGAGGTTTACACCTTCTGGTCCTACTGAGACAAACATGACAACCAAGGCTCACCCCTATGGTATATCTCACAGTAGCGCTTTGGGTTCTTGTGATGCTTCTTCTTCTATTTCATCTTCTACCTTGCAATTACTAGATAATAAAACTGCAAATGATGGTTTGCCTAGAAATCCATATGATGTTGGTTTTTATAGAGAAAAGGTGAGAGGTATGGAAGTTCATGAAATTGAAAAACTTGTGAAGAATGTATTCGTACCTGATGAATGCTATGAATTTCCTAAAACTGTTCATGCAAATGGTCGCAGTAGGTCTTTTCGACATTATTGGCTGAAGGATTATCTTTGGCTTTCGTATTCTCCAAGTCTTAATGGTGGTTTTTGCTTACCATGTGTTTTGTTTGGTAATAGGTTTCCCTCCAAAAACAGTCGAATTAAAAATTTTTTCTGAGCCATTGACACATTGTCCTGATGCTAAATGTGCATTTAAAAGGCATATTAGTACATCATCAGGTCTTCATGTTCACACTTCTGCTTTTCTTAAGGACATCTTGGATCAGAGTTCCGGTAAAAGCCAGCCAATAAACGTCATGATTGACAGTAACTTAAAGAAAAAGATTTCAGAGAATAGGAAAAAATTAGTTCCTGTTCTTGATACCATCATTCTTGCAGGTCGCCTTCAGTTACCACTTAGATCGCCTTCAGGTCGCCTTCAGTTACCACTCAGGTCGCCTTCAGTTACCCTTGCATCTGTGATTTAGAGGTCATTGGGATGATTCTCAGTATCATCCTGAAATTGGTGAATATTCTGAAAAGCATCTTGGTAATTTTATTGAATTATTAAACTTCCGTGTTAGTGCAGGGGATACCATTTTGGAAACCCATCTTAAGCATCATGATAAAAATGCCTCTTAAATTTCTAAAACTACTCAGAATGAGTTAATTAGGTGTTGTGGTCAATTCATCACTGAGCAGCTTCTAGTTGAAGTAAAGAAGAGCAAGTTTTATGCTTTGATTGCAGACGAAACATGTGATATTTCTAATAAAGAACAGATGTCTTTGGTTTTGCGTTTTGTTGATGAGGAGTTCAACATAAGAGAAGAATTTTTTTCGTTTCATTCATTGTAGTGAGGGTATGTCTGGGAAGAACCTTGCATCTGTGATTTTGAAATGCTTAAAGGAAGAGTTGAATTTGGACATCGAGGACTGTCGTGGGCAGGGGTATGATGGCGCAGGTGCTGTTGCTGGTTGCATTAATGGTCTTGCTGCAAGGATTAAGAATTTTAATGAGAAAGCCATTTACACACATTGTTTCAGTCAAAGATTAAATCTTAGTATTTGTGGGCTTGTGCTGTTCAGTATGTAAGTTTGTTTGTTTGCTTGTGCAGTTCACTATGTAAGTTCAGTATGTTTTGGAACATGTGAAGGAAGTTAGTAACTTTTTCAACTCTTCCCAAGGCAGACAACTAATTTTTGAGAAATTCATTGGAGAGCACTGTCCAGATTCTGCAAAAAAAGAAATTGAAAAGTGCTTGTAAGACAAGATGGGTTGAGCGTATTACAAGCTTAGATACTTTTGAAGAACTGCATGTTGCTATTAATTTTTCCTTGGAAGAAATGAGTTTTAACGTTGAAGGCAAGTGTAATCGTGAGACCTCTAGTAAAGCTTCCCCTCTGTTACATCGTTTGACATCTTTTGATTTTATTGCAGCACTCGTAATAACTAGACGTATTTTTGATTTTACTCTTCCAGTAACTCAGTTACTTCAGTCTTCTAGTAATGATATTGCTGACGGTTTGAACTTGATTGAGGCATTAAAAAAATTGTCGAGAACTGTAAGAAATGAAGTCGATGTTTATCATGCTAACTGGTACAGTATTGCATGTTTTTTGGAAGGAAAAATGTCTCTTCTACTTTAAAGTCGGTAAATTTTCTAGGTTTTGAGAACATAAAAGTATTGTTAAAGACCTTAGGTACTATTCCAGTTACTTCTTGTGAGTGTGAGAGGTCGTTCTCTGCTTTGCGAAGATTAAAGAACTATACAAAAAGTACATTCATCAGGACATTAATCCAAATATAGAAAAGATTATAGATCTTTTTTCAAAAGACAAAAGAAGAATTGAACTAGCTTTCTAGTTCGGAGTGAAAATTTTTGATGCCTTTTTTAAACTCTTGACTGTAAAGATGACTGCTGCTAACCTCAGTCAATATAAACACAGACGATCGTTCTCAGGACTTTACTTACCTGGACGATCGACATCTACAAACATTTTTTTGCTTTTTTGTTGACAACTTCATTTGATAAATTCGTTTGCGTAATAATCAGCATATAGCTATGACTAGACCATTATAAAATGAAATTCCATATAAAAGTTGATGAAGCGTAAAGAATATTTTTTGGCTAAGTTTGTAATGAACCTGGCCGTCCATGTCGGAAGCTCTCAAAGCATATTTTTCTGCGAGTTTCCTAAGCATGCTGATGAGCTCTGATATTGAGCGAAACGGTCAAAAATCGATAATTTATGAGCAAGAATGTTAGCTCATTCCAGTAATAAATATTTTAGAAAACCAACTGCAAAAACGCAGGAAATAGCGTTTTTCGCAATCCAATTTTAAAATTTTACCGGGGGACATGCTCCTGGAACCCCCTAGAAAAGTCGCGCTGACGGTGCGACATTGTGCCTAAGTTCATATACGAAGCTGGATCCGCCCCTGATCTGGAGAACCTTATCGATCTGGAGAACCAATACAGTCAATTTTTATTAATTTTGGACAACTTGAGAATTAAATAGTAAATACTCTTCTTTATTAGGTTACTATATATCGACAGTCAAATTACTAAGTGTTGCTTACCAAAGTAATTCAACAGCGCTCTGTAATTTCCTTGAGGCCATTTTTACTCATCATTCCCTTTAAATGCTAACCCTTTTCCTTAGAGTTCTATACAATCCTGCCAAGCCAAAATTTTTCAACATTTCCCTTACTTGCCACACGAATTCATTGCACTCAAACATTGAAAATTAACACTCCTTAGTATTGAAATGTTTTTAGAAATCAAAAACCAATGAACTCTAATACAATTGAAAGGCTAACTCAATATACACATTCCTAGACTTGGCTGAAGCCACTTAGAAGCTGATTTGCCGTTCGCGTGTATCTCGCGTGGACTGTTTTATTTTGCGTGACGGATTGTTTCGCAAAAACTGCTAACTTGGAAATACAATGCTAGCCTAAATGTTTTATTTTTTCAAAACCGTTAACAAAATTTGGTTATTAATGTCTTAAGATGAATTGTGGACGTTCCAAGACATGTTTTGTATAAGTAACGCTGTATTATGTAAAACATGAAAGTGAGAACTTGCTTCGAAATATGAATTTCTCATTTGCCGTCGAAAGACCAAAAATTTAAAATAAAACTGATAACAGGTAGTCTGTACCTTTGAATGCTGTGCAAAATACACAGAATCCACTGAATATAACATGTTTCATAACAGTTTTATTGCTTTTAAAGTTGTAATGTGTGAAAGTGGTGATTTGAAATTTTGAACTGTGGGTGATTCTTGGTTATTGTCATTTACTTCTCCTACTTCTTAACAACTGGTGGAATATTTGACATGCATTCATTTTTGTGTATTGAGCATTTTATCAGCAAGTTCATGCTTATAAATAAATAGCCAAGTGTACAACATGATAAGTATTGCTAATATAACTTGCTCTACATAAATGCCAAAAAGCAACCCTCATCCTCAATGGTTTGAACCAGGGTTTTAAAATGATTATAAAGCAAGCAAAGCTATATCATGTATCAAAATTTTATAGTATATCATATTTATTGTAAAATTAGTTTTTCCTTGTAATACAGATGAAATATAAATGTATATGTAATATATTATATTTTAGGATGTGTGTTTAAAATGTTTGGTCATATTTGTGAAAATGTATGATGATTCTATAATATCAGGCTAATAATCTTTTTCATACATGTACTAAATTACAATTTTTGCTTAAGTGTTTCAAAAGTTATGAACATGGAATGTTATTTGTGTTTTTGTCTTTTTTCAGTGGGTATTGACTCTTTTGACTCTTTAATGGTGCAATTAATAATAACACAATATGGCATAACACTTTTTTTTAAAAAGAACACAAAATATTTTTTGCCAACTTTTTGACATAATTTGCAAAGTGTTTTTTTTTTGTTCACGCTCTAAACTTTCAGAAAAGACTGGGGCGAGCTAATTTTGGACGAAAACACAAAAATTACCGAAAAACATCGTTTTTTGCCCTGACAGCTTCATTTTCAAAGATTCAAACAGTATTATAAGGATAGACAAGTGTATTTTACATCCTTTTAATGAAAAAAAAGGATGGGTGTTAGTTTTGTATTCAAGTTATAACGCATGTTTTCACGTGCCAAAATATAGTTCGCTTTTCATCCTTCTAAAAAAAGCTTAAACATGTACAAATGTCGTTCAAACTTGTTTTATATTAAAGTCCAAACATTGTTTAAGGTTTTTAGACATTAAGCTGGCTATAAGAGCACTGTTTTATGCAAAAAATCCGGCAATTTTGAAGTGATGTTTTCGCCTCCGTACCCTCAATGGTGGCGATCATGCAGGCTTCAAAGATGGAGGCCAAGTTAGCCTTCCAGTTGTTATGGAGTTCATTCTCAAAAACCTACACAACAAGACTATTGTAAATTTAGCACCACATTGGTTATCACATACATCACAACATTCATCACCACATTTAACCAAAATTTATCATTCAAAATGATAAATTGAAAAATGGTCTTTAAAACACTTTTTCTTTCAAATACAATAGTAAAAAACAATTCTTAACAACTTATTAATATTTTACTGTCCTTAAACATCACAAAGAAAGTCTAAAAGTCAAGAAATTGAAGAAAATACTAAGCTTTAGGTTACAGTATACTTTTCATTTCTCTTATTTTGCGTATAATTTAAAAACATCACGGTAGAATTTTTTCAAACTTGGCCAGAATATAGATAATTACATTGTCTAAAATATATATCCAAAATCTGGAGAGTGCACAAAAATATAAATGGTAGAAAATCATCTAAAAAGTCGGATGACACGAATGTGCGTAATATAATCTTATATAATTAGTTAAGAATTCCGGTTCTTTACTAAACAAAAGCCTATAAGTAAAAAACTACACTGTAGGATTTTTTTAAACTTTTGCATATTGTAGATATATATATAGCCTAAAATATATCCAAAATCTGGAGAGTGCACAAAAAGAAAGTTGTAGAAAATCGTCGATAAAATCGGATGTCACTAATGCGCGTAATTTAATCTTATATGATTAAGTTAGGAATTCCGATTCTTTACTAAACAAAGGCCTACAATCAAAAAACTACACGGTACTATTTTTTTAAACCTGGCCATATTGTAGATATTTTTATTTTCTATAACATATCCAAAATCTGGAGAGTGCACAAAAATATAAAAGAAATAAAATTCCTTGAGAATGTACTCTGGTATAAACTGTGAAGTTGGCACCAAATTCGACAAACAGCTCTATAGCTAAAAAACTACACGGTGGAATTTTTTTAAACTCGAGTATATTATATAAGTTTATATTGTCTAAAATATATCTAGAATTTGGAAAGTGCACAAAGTGCACCTGGTCCTATGCCAGTCAGCCTCATCAATTTCTCCTGTTAAAATCTTTTTTATTAATATAGCTACATTCAGCACATTTACAAGCAATGCCCCAAAAAGAAAAGCTTTTCTCACATCTAACAACCTTGAGTTTCCTGCCCCTGGTGAAACAAGATGGTATTATCGCTCTAGATTAATCAATGTATTGCACAAAAACTATGAAAAACTTTTAGATATTTTTGAGGGGGTACTTGAACAACCAGCTGGGTGGGATGATGAGTCATTAAGTAAAATAAGTGGCTTACTGCATCATCTTGATAGCTTTCTCTTTTGTTTTCTAGTGTGTGTTTTTTACAGGATTTTAGAACAGTCCACAATTTTGTATTCCATTCTTCAAAATAGGCAAACCCATTTTAACTATGGCATAATTTGAATTCTCAACTTAATGATTTGGAATTCTCAACTTAATTATATAAGATCATATTACGCGTATTCGTGTCACCTAACTTTGTCGATGATTTTCTACAACTTTTTTTTTTGTGCACACTCCAGATTTTGGATATATTTTAGACAATAAAAATATCTACAATATGACAAAGTTTAAAAAAATTCTACCGTGTAGTTTTTTATTTATAGGCCTTTGTTTGAAAAATTACATGGATATAGGAACTTAATTATATAAGATTATATTATGCACATTCGTGTCATCCGACTTTGTCGATGATTTTCTACATTTATATTTTTGTGCGCTCTCCAGATTTTGGATATATTTTAGACAATACAATTATGTATATTCTGGCCAAGTTTAAAAAAATTATACCGTGTAGTTTTTAAAATATACGCTGATTAAGAGAAATGAAAAGTACACTGTAACCTAAAGCTTAGTGTTTTCTTCAATTTCTTGACTTTTATACTTTCTTTGTGATGTGGGGAAGTGATATTACCTCGTACAGCCAATAGACAAGAAGAAGCGAGACTAGATATTCGTGCTAAAGGTTTTTGGTCTAGACAGCAAGATGCATTTTTTGATGTAAGGGTATTTCACCCAAACGCATCGAGCTACCAAAACACCAATCTACCTGCACTCTATCGTCAGCATGAGATGGCTAAGAAAAGGAATATGGTGATCGAGTAAGAGATTGAATATGCTGCTTTTACACCACTGGTCTTTTCAACATCAGGTGGTATGGGGAAAGAGACGGAAATTGCTTATAAACGGCTAGCTGATCTGCTGGCACAAAAGAAAGCTGCAATATGGCATCACGCTAGCGTGGATGCGTTGTAAACTGTCTTTCGCACTGATTAGGTCAGCAATTACCGCGATACGAGGAAGTCGATCTGCCTCAACTCGTGAACATACTTTAAATATTGACCTAGGTTATTGGAAAAGTTGTCTTTACATTTGACTGTCCCTTTATCATGGATATTTTAAACACTGATTTTAGTCATATTTGATTTAGTTTTTTAACATTTATATTTGTAATAGATAGTAATGATCATAATAAAATACGTTTTCTTCAATAAATAAAAAAAAATAAAAAAAAATTTGTGATGTTTAAGGACAGTAAAATATTAATAAGTAGTTAAGAATTGTTTTTTACTGAAAAAGTGTTTAAAGACGATTTTCAATTTATCATTTTGAATGATAAATTTTAGTTGAATGTGGTGATGAATGTTGTGATGAATGTTGTGTTGAATGTGATCCCAATGTGGTGCCAATTTCACGGTAGTGCCTGATAGCCCTGAACATGTTCATTACATATTTAGTCAAGATGTCTTCAATTTGTGGGATGCATTTAGAAAGAGGTTTCCTGGGTCATCACAATCTGCTTTTGTAAGAAGTTTGGAAGATATTTCCAGCTCTAGAGGATAGGTGATTAATTTTTATGCTATCTACATATCTTTGTTAGTGTGCTTTTTATTTTGTGTATATTTTTTGTCTCGCAAACCAAAAGCTACAAGATGTAAATCTTGGTTTCAAAATAATCCCTTATGATCATTTCTTTCTGTGAATTTTGGCAAATTCTGGAAAGTCAAGGAAAATGTGTTTAAAATTTGTAACAAACACATGTCAATTTATGTAGGCTTCATATACATGTAATGTGTACGTTTGAAGTATGAGAACTATGTTATAGTACAGTTGGGTTTTGCATAATCAACAAATAGTATATAATTGTGCTATGTTTTGATTTGGAACTGGTTTCATTAGGAAAATGTTATCAATCCAGTCACCTACAGAAAATTGTTTGCTAACACGACTTTGACCTTCTTCATGAGCAGAAAAGTAAATATTGCCCTCCTTGTAGCATTGATTAACATTCATTTCATGTTGATGGAAATCAAAAAGTGTACAGACTCAGCAAAGTACCAAGGTTTGTGATATTGGATAGCGAATTCTCAAACTTCCAAAAATGGAATTACCCTTTGTAAACAATTCAGATACTTTTATGTTCAAATCCAAGAAAAAGACCTACTGCTCATGTTGATTCTTTACCTACATTGTTGGGTTTATGAGTGCTTGTGTTCTAATTGATAGCTTACTTTTACCACAGGGGTCCAGTCCAGTGTTATTATCATGATGTACTGATTGCAAACAACAGTTTTGTGGACTCTCATTTAAAAAGTCTTGGTTCAAAGTCAATTCAGGTAATGTGTTATGAAGTAGTATTGAAAAGTAGTAATCTATTATTAAGTTAAAGCATTTTTTATAGAATGAAGATAATTCTTGTGGTGACACTCATTGGAAAGCTGCAAAAATGATCTCCAAATCAAAGAAAAACCAAGACGAGACTGGACTTGAAGTTGCTGGATGCAGGCATTCGATTGCTCAAGCTACTTTGAACTTTTCAGAGGAGAAATTTATGTCGATGCTCACTACTTGCATATGAATTTTTTACAACCACATAAAGTTAAATATATGTGGGAAGATATTATATGCAAATATTGGCCGTGGGCTCTACGTGTTACATCGGAAGAAAATCAAAATGCTTTAAGAAATACTGCACCAGCACTGTCTATAATGCATGGGAAATCACACAGTTGGTCATGTCAGGTACGTTACATACGTAGGTTATGATTGTTTACCCAATAATTCGTACGCTAAATACCACATACACCGACGATAATGCTCTATTAAAGATGTTGTGAGACGAAGCGTGCTTTGTCAAACTGTGATAGTACTGTATTTCACGTAATTATAAACCGTGGTTACGTAAATCTGAAATGGGTTGTCTTGAATGGATGATTCTTTTCACACTTTTTAGGTTATTTGGAGCGGAAGATGGCAAAGTGGTGCGGCAGCAACTGCTGGCGAAGAAGTTGAGCAAATAAATTCGTATTTGTCAAGACTTGGCTCGACTACTAAAAATATGACGGCCTCCGGTGAGTATTACTTTCTGATCTGCATATCCACTCAGGTTTTTTGGTCGATTAAGTCCAAAAACCTATGTTCACATTAATGGTTGTTCGTATTAAGGACGAGTAGAATACATTAATGAACATCTTCTGAGTTGGAACAAGCGAAAAATTTTAAACTTGGCAAAATCACTTGTTATTCGAATGAAAAAGGTTACACGTTGTATTTGTCTTCAGTTAATTGTCAAAATTATACTAGTGTGAGTCCATGATTCTAATGTGTGCTACGTACGTGTATAATATGAAATGAATTTACAGTTCATAGTTGTGTATAGGTCTTATTTGAACCCAATACGTTTACTGCGCTAATATAATTCTTTTTCACTGTTTTTCATAATGTGTACTTGTATTTCGAAGACCGAAAGGCAACTTTCATCTCCCAAGGATGATTTTGTAAAGTTAAGAAGCGAACTTAATGTCCAGGACTCAGACTTGGACGACTCGATAATGCTGTGGAAAGAAGAAGTTCAACAATTTGCAAGAGGTAACATTGTTTACTTTCAAATATTTTAGAAACATGGTTTAGTATTGTACAGTACTGTACTTATGGTTGATTTTTGTTCAAACATCATTTAAAACGAAACTATATTAAATAATTCTTGGCCTGGCTCAAATTTTTATGTTCGGCAATTATTATTTTTAACAATTTATTTTAGCTCCCGGAAAATATATACCTATACAGTATTGTATGGAGTGCTTAGTAATTACGTAGATAAATTAATATTTTTTATTTTTTGTATAGAACAACAAATTGGAGTTTCTTCGTTGAAAGGTGCCGCCGAAGAGTTCTTCCTTTGCATCAAACTGTTGAAAATGCTCAACATTTGGAGAATTTTGTAAAAGCTAACGATGGTCAAACGCAGACATTATTGGGTGATAGGCGTTTCGTTCATGACGCTCAAAACTAAGTGAAACAACTTGAACAAAATGCAACAAGATTGCTGGAATTGAAAAGACAGCTTTTAGATGGACATGTGACAGAGGAGCAGCTTCTTGAGCAAGGAAAGTCGCAGCTGGCAAAAATCACAGTAGCAAAGCTGCTGAAGAGATTAGAAATGTTGTATTTTTCAGTCAGTAGACGCACAAAAGAAATAACTTCTCTTGCTGGTGAGTTTTGTTGGGGTTTTTTATGAGTAACTGTAAGCATTATTTTAAAGTTCGTAGCAAAATCTAAGTGAGTTAGATTTTAGATGTAGGCGACACAAAATGCAAAATATGGAACAGTTTTATTCGAGATAAATTGTTTTATCTAAAAGTCAGCGGGTAAATACCATCTACACAATCCTCGTAGAAATTTGTAGACTTATATTTATGGGCCACCCTACACTTATTTTGTGCCGAATTATTTCAAAGCATTTTGCCAAATTACTGTAAAATTGCGATTTGTCGTTGTTACGTATATTATACATACACGTACTGTAGATTCTAGGAAACGAAGATTTTCCATGAGAAGGAAATGCGCTAAAGAGAAGTCCGAAATAACATCCACCGTAGAAGAGTTAAATTGCCTCGCAAGTCTGTGTGGTCTTCCCACGACAAGTGCGGAAGAAGTCACGTTTGGAGATTTTGTTTGGTCGTTTAACCAATGTGACATAGATAGTACGACTTCACATGGTGTGTAAAGGAATAGCAATTATAGCTCTATGTATATTGTGACGTCCATGCTCGCTTTTAGTTTCAACTATTTTACTTAACAATATTTAGATATACCTGTGCGCTTCAAGGCACAAATTGTCGATAAGTACATGGTAGTTAAAAGATTGGAAGAGGAAAAAGCACTTCTGAAAATGGAGATATATATTATATGATTTATTATTTGGAAAACGTTTTGCCTCTCCTTTGTGAAGGAAAAGAGAAGATTAAGGATAGGATAGGTATAAAGATAAATGATCGTATTAAGTTAAAACAAGCTTAAAGTGCCCCTGTCAAAAAAATGAAACTCACATATATGAATCTTTGTAATACGTACATGCGTTATTTGAAAATCGAATTTCGATTCTGAATTTAGTGCAGAAATTATAGTCATTTGAACATAGAATTTTGAGAAGTAAAAATTCGAAAACCGCGCATAAGAGATTGGTACCAAATCAGTCTAGTGACGTCACAGTAGGATCCGGTCAGGCCTATTGATCCACGAAAACATTAGAGCGTGTATTGTCGAAGTGTTCTTGTACTGTAGTTGGCGGCCCGAAAAGTCACGCAAAATAGAAAATGCCAAATAGATGTATTGTGGCTGGTTGCTCTAATGTCTCTAATGTAAAAAGGAGTCTCGCTTCATTTCATACCGTTTTCCGGAGATGAAAGGCCAGAAGCCAAAATAAGACGTAAACAATGGATTGATTTCGTACGGTTGAAACGGGCAAAATGGGATCCAACACCTAATTCCAGTATTTGCTCAGCACATTTCGCAAAAGAAGATTTTCGCAAATGTTTTCTGGTCTGTCGGCTAAAGTACCTAGATTAGCTACCGATGAGATTGGCGTCGTGGCAGTCCCTAAATATAATATTGCAGCTGAATGTCCCCCGTCAGCAAGAGCCAAGAGAAGGGTAAGTTTATTCATTCCATTTCAAGAGATTAACGCACGCTTTTAAAACATGGTAAATACAGTAAAATACACATGAACCTATTTTGAGAATCACTGTTTTGTACATAAATTTGTTGACATTTTCGAAAGGTTTTAAAGGAAGCATTGTCCACAAGTTTGTCTCGACCAGGAGAATCAGAAGAAGAGCCAGAGGATTTCGAACACTGCGTGCCAATGGAATTAAATGTGGATAAAGAGATACCAAGCGATGTTCCTTGCAGCAAAGTATATAGTATATACCTTTATTCCTGCTAGTATAGTGCGATCTTACAATTTGACTTGCCATTCGTGAGCTTTTCTGTCAAAACGTATGTTGACCCCTACTGACATTATGCATACATTTTAAGAAAGACTTTTTCTTTTAGACAAACAGCGCTTTGACTCAGACAGATGGTTGTGTTGGTTGTGCGTACCTACTGAAAGAGAAAAGGAAATCATGGAACAAATATGTAGCTCTGAAAGCAAAATACGATGAATTAGTGAAAGCCAAACGTTCTAAAGGTATCGTGTTTGGCACATAAGTACTGCACACGTTTCGTGTTTTCACTACAGGGGAAACCCGTATAATAATTCCGGCATTTATCAGCCGTGGTGCCGGTTATTATAGCTGTATTGCTAAACTCACGCAATAGAATTAAAAGAAGACATTTTATGTTAAATGATAATTTTATGAAACTTTTTTAAATTAACTTGTTCGATTTGTTTATTATTATGTAGGTGTTCAGTGCAATATACTGAATATAATATAAAAGAAATCCCGATGAATTATATTACAAAACCATCAAATAATTACCATTGGTCATATTTCTCTTCGCCGTCAAGTCTACGTTGAAGTTCTTTCAAACGGTCATCATATTTTTGTTTTCTTCCACGGTAGTTAGAAAGCCATTCTTCATCAGCAACTGGTTCATTGCTGTATGGGCCAACGTCTGCGTTGTCATCTGTGCTTTTGACGTCTTTAGTAGCGGACGCTTCACTTGTCTTTTTTATATCGAATATCCCGGGATAATAATTCCAATCAGAGTCGTCTGTTTGGTAGCTAGTACTTTCCGTGTCTGAGTTCGATGAGGACATTATTAGAAAAATTGAGCGAGTTTTGATTGTAAATATCGACCTTTGTACAATAATTTTTACTATTTGTAAACAAGCTGAGATGCGAACCGGTTCCTACTGTGACGTATTAGTTACCAGGTTTCCGACTTCGCGATTTTAAAAAACTTTTGCCGTTAAAATTTGAAAATTTTGCAATTCATACCGCAATAACTCGGCAAAAATCGTTTTAATTTAATTCTGATTTCCATTTTCATTATGTACATATTACAAAGATTCATATGTGTGAGTTTCATTTTTTTGACAGGGCACTTTAAAGGTTACGTATTTATATACAGTGGAATGTAATGTACATGCGTTTAACATATTTTGCAATTATTTTTTTAGTATTTACAAATAATGTTGATGCATAAACCTTGGCCGACAATGAAGTAAAAAATTAATGCATGTTTTAATCCAGAAGAAGCAATTATTTTTAAGAACTTAGCACGGCAAAACAAGCACTCAAATGAATACCATCTCCCTAAACTATTAAGATTGCTATATCACTGTTGGGCACAATCATTATGACTCTAGGATGCTATAACACTTCTTGTATTTCATTTGCAATAAATATGTGACAAACCTACAATTTTTTTGGAAGATACATTCTGTATCATCTAATTCTAGTACATCAAAATCTATAAAAAATAATGTTAACAAATTAAAATATTGTAATTACTAATTAACAAACTTTACAAATAAATGAGCATGTGATATTGAGAAAAACATACTGAGGAACAGCAAGGTAATCATGCCAAAGGTTCTAGTCCAACTATATAATTTTTACACTGAACATGAAAATACCCTTCTTTTTGATAGTAAACGGTTTACAGTTTAACTTGCCACTTGGAAAGTCTTGTACACACTTACAAGTGTACAAAATTGTTATAGTTTAACTTGTCAAAGAAAAAATATCTACAACATCAGATTGACATGTATTTTGCAGGTGATCACAGCAATATGATACTGGCAGCTATTCAAGTTAACTTGAAAGAACTTTCTTTTTCAAAATATAACTCTTTTGGACAAACTTAAGTTACTTAGTATTTAAAACATTGTAATCTTGAAGCTTATTTGTTTCTTACAATCAATATTCGTCCAAGGTTACCTTAACTTGTGGACTGATCCTGTAAGTCGGGTGTAGCTAACTATGCTAAATCATATCACTCATATGTGCATGCTATTGTTAGTTTTGTATAGTAATTTCTATCTGTAAAATAGTTTACTAGAGTTGTTTGCTCATTAAGATGCATTTATGACCAAGAAGGGATGGATAAGCACTCTTGTTTATCTTTTCAAAAAGCAAGCAAAGTATAGGTCTCCTAAAAGCTAACATAGCCTTCAATACATAAATTAGCCACTGGATTGGCCTATGTATTTCAGTATTTTTAAATTTATAACTTAAGTGTAATGTGTAAAATTACTTACCACTATCATTGTTTTGGAGCAATTATAGAATACCCGTCCAATTTGTAAAGGCACCCTTTTAATTCTGCGGATACGTGGATACGCAGTGACGAGTTTAAAGAACGAGGCATAAGATAAGAGGACTAGTTTAAAGAACGAGGCATAAGATAAGAGGACTAGTACCTATATAAAGAAAGTTAGTTGAAGCTATGTTTTTTAGTGGATACGCGGATACGTGGATACGCAGTGACGAGTTTAAAGAACGAGGCATAAGATAAGAGGACTAGTTTAAAGAACGAGGCATAAGATAAGAGGACTAGTACCTATATAAAGAAAGTTAGTTGAAGCTATGTTTTTTAGTGGATACGCGGATACGTGGATACGCAGTGACGGGTCGGCACTAGATCATGGACGTCACAATATACATAGAGCTATAATTGCTATTCCTTTACACACCATGTGAAGTCGTACTATCTATGTCACATTGGTTAAACGACCAAACAAAATCTCCAAACGTGACTTCTTCCGCACTTGTCGTGGGAAGACCACACAGACTTGCGAGGCAATTTAACTCTTCTACGGTGGATGTTATTTCGGACTTCTCTTTAGCGCATTTCCTTCTCATGGAAAATCTTCGTTTCCTAGAATCTACAGTACGTGTATGTATAATATACGTAACAACGACAAATCGCAATTTTACAGTAATTTGGCAAAATGCTTTGAAATAATTCGGCACAAAATAAGTGTAGGGTGGCCCATAAATATAAGTCTACAAATTTCTACGAGGATTGTGTAGATGGTATTTACCCGCTGACTTTTAGATAAAACAATTTATCTCGAATAAAACTGTTCCATATTTTGCATTTTGTGTCGCCTACATCTAAAATCTAACTCACTTAGATTTTGCTACGAACTTTAAAATAATGCTTACAGTTACTCATAAAAAACCCCAACAAAACTCACCAGCAAGAGAAGTTATTTCTTTGTGCGTCTACTGACTGAAAATACAACATTTCTAATCTCTTCAGCAGCTTTGCTACTGTGATTTTTGCCAGCTGCGACTTTCCTTGCTCAAGAAGCTGCTCCTCTGTCACATGTCCATCTAAAAGCTGTCTTTTCAATTCCAGCAATCTTGTTGCATTTTGTTCAAGTTGTTTCACTTAGTTTTGAGCGTCATGAACGAAACGCCTATCACCCAATAATGTCTGCGTTTGACCATCGTTAGCTTTTACAAAATTCTCCAAATGTTGAGCATTTTCAACAGTTTGATGCAAAGGAAGAACTCTTCGGCGGCACCTTTCAACGAAGAAACTCCAATTTGTTGTTCTATACAAATAAAAATATTAATTTATCTACGTAATTACTAAGCACTCCATACAATACTGTATAGGTATATATTTTCCGGGAGCTAAAATAAATTGTTAAAATAATAATTGCCGAACATAAAAATTTGAGCCAGGCCAAGAATTATTTAATATAGTTTCGTTTTAAATGATGTTTGAACAAAATCAACCATAAGTACAGTACTGTACAATACTAAACCATGTTTCTAAAATATTTGAAAGTAAACAATGTTACCTCTTGCAAATTGTTGAACTTCTTCTTTCCACAGCATTATCGAGTCGTCCAAGTCTGAGTCCTGGACATTAAGTTCGCTTCTTAACTTTACAAAATCATCCTTGGGAGATGAAAGTTGCCTTTCGGTCTTCGAAATACAAGTACACATTATGAAAACAGTGAAAAGAATTATATTAGCGCAGTAAACGTATTGGGTTCAAATAAGACCTATACACAACTATGAACTGTAAATTCATTTCATATTATACACGTACGTAGCACACATTAGAATCATGGACTCACACTAGTATAATTTTGACAATTAACTGAAGACAAATACAACGTGTAACCTTTTTCATTCGAATAACAAGTGATTTTGCCAAGTTTAAAATTTTTCGCTTGTTCCAACTCAGAAGATGTTCATTAATGTATTCTACTCGTCCTTAATACGAACAACCATTAATGTGAACATAGGTTTTTGGACTTAATCGACCAAAACCTGAGTGGATATGCAGATCAGAAAGTAATACTCACCGGAGGCCGTCATATTTTTAGTAGTCGAGCCAAGTCTTGACAAATACGAATTTATTTGCTCAACTTCTTCGCCAGCAGTTGCTGCCGCACCACTTTGCCATCTTCCGCTCCAAATAACCTAAAAAGTGTGAAAAGAATCATCCATTCAAGACAACCCATTTCAGATTTACGTAACCACGGTTTATAATTACGTGAAATACAGTACTATCACAGTTTGACAAAGCACGCTTCGTCTCACAACATCTTTAATAGAGCATTATCGTCGGTGTATGTGGTATTTAGCGTACGAATTATTGGGTAAACAATCATAACCTACGTATGTAACGTACCTGACATGACCAACTGTGTGATTTCCCATGCATTATAGACAGTGCTGGTGCAGTATTTCTTAAAGCATTTTGATTTTCTTCCGATGTAACACGTAGAGCCCACGGCCAATATTTGCATATAATATCTTCCCACATATATTTAACTTTATGTGGTTGTAAAAAATTCATATGCAAGTAGTGAGCATCGACATAAATTTCTCCTCTGAAAAGTTCAAAGTAGCTTGAGCAATCGAATGCCTGCATCCAGCAACTTCAAGTCCAGTCTCGTCTTGGTTTTTCTTTGATTTGGAGATCATTTTTGCAGCTTTCCAATGAGTGTCACCACAAGAATTATCTTCATTCTATAAAAAATGCTTTAACTTAATAATAGATTACTACTTTTCAATACTACTTCATAACACATTACCTGAATTGACTTTGAACCAAGACTTTTTAAATGAGAGTCCACAAAACTGTTGTTTGCAATCAGTACATCATGATAATAACACTGGACTGGACCCTGTGGTAAAAGTAAGCTATCAATTAGAACACAAGCACTCATAAACCCAACAATGTAGGTAAAGAATCAACATGAGCAGTAGGTCTTTTCTTGGATTTGAACATAAAAGTATCTGAATTGTTTACAAAGGGTAATTCCATTTTTGGAAGTTTGAGAATTCGCTATCCAATATCACAAACCTTGGTACTTTGCTGAGTCTGTACACTTTTTGATTTCCATCAACATGAAATGAATGTTAATCAATGCTACAAGGAGGGCAATATTTACTTTTCTGCTCATGAAGAAGGTCAAAGTCGTGTTAGCAAACAATTTTCTGTAGGTGACTGGATTGATAACATTTTCCTAATGAAACCAGTTCCAAATCAAAACATAGCACAATTATATACTATTTGTTGATTATGCAAAACCCAACTGTACTATAACATAGTTCTCATACTTCAAACGTACACATTACATGTATATGAAGCCTACATAAATTGACATGTGTTTGTTACAAATTTTAAACACATTTTCCTTGACTTTCCAGAATTTGCCAAAATTCACAGAAAGAAATGATCATAAGGGATTATTTTGAAACCAAGATTTACATCTTGTAGCTTTGGTTTGCGAGACAAAAATATACACAAAATAAAAGCACACTAACAAAGATATGTAGATAGCATAAAAATTAATCACCTATCCTCTAGAGCTGGAAATATCTTCCAAACTTCTTACAAAAGCAGATTGTGATGACCCAGGAAACCTCTTTCTAAATGCATCCCACAAATTGAAGACATCTTGACTAAATATGTAATGAACATGTTCAGGGCTATCAGGCACTACCGTGAAATTGGCACCACATTGGGATCACATTCAACACAACATTCATCACAACATTCATCACCACATTCAACTAAAATTTATCATTCAAAATGATAAATTGAAAATCGTCTTTAAACACTTTTTCAGTAAAAAACAATTCTTAACTACTTATTAATATTTTACTGTCCTTAAACATCACAAATTTTTTTTTATTTTTTTTTATTTATTGAAGAAAACGTATTTTATTATGATCATTACTATCTATTACAAATATAAATGTTAAAAAACTAAATCAAATATGACTAAAATCAGTGTTTAAAATATCCATGATAAAGGGACAGTCAAATGTAAAGACAACTTTTCCAATAACCTAGGTCAATATTTAAAGTATGTTCACGAGTTGAGGCAGATCGACTTCCTCGTATCGCGGTAATTGCTGACCTAATCAGTGCGAAAGACAGTTTACAACGCATCCACGCTAGCGTGATGCCATATTGCAGCTTTCTCTTTTGTGCCAGCAGATCAGCTAGCCGTTTATAAGCAATTTCCGTCTCTTTCCCCATACCACCTGATGTTGAAAAGACCAGTGGTGTAAAAGCAGCATATTCAATCTCTCTTACTCGATCACCATATTCCCTTTTCTTAGCCATCTCATGCTGACGATAGAGTGCAGGTAGATTGGTGTTTTGGTAGCTCGATGCGTTTGGGTGAAATACCCTTACATCAAAAAATGCATCTTGCTGTCTAGACCAAAAACCTTTAGCACGAATATCTAGTCTCGCTTCTTCTTGTCTATTGGCTGTACGAGGTAATATCACTTCCCCACATCACAAAGAAAGTATAAAAGTCAAGAAATTGAAGAAAACACTAAGCTTTAGGTTACAGTGTACTTTTCATTTCTCTTAATCAGCGTATATTTTAAAAACTACACGGTATAATTTTTTTAAACTTGGCCAGAATATACATAATTGTATTGTCTAAAATATATCCAAAATCTGGAGAGCGCACAAAAATATAAATGTAGAAAATCATCGACAAAGTCGGATGACACGAATGTGCATAATATAATCTTATATAATTAAGTTCCTATATCCATGTAATTTTTCAAACAAAGGCCTATAAATAAAAAACTACACGGTAGAATTTTTTTAAACTTTGCCATATTGTAGATATTTTTATTGTCTAAAATATATCCAAAATCTGGAGTGTGCACAAAAAAAAAAGTTGTAGAAAATCATCGACAAAGTTAGGTGACACGAATACGCGTAATATGATCTTATATAATTAAGTTGAGAATTCCAAATCATTACTAAAGCACGCCGCACACTGGAGGAACTTGCCTACGCCAAGTGTCATTCGTGATACTTGGCGTAAGCACTTTCCTCTAGTGTGCGGTGCCGTTTGGAGCGCTTTTTGTCACGCGTGTCACTTGCATCTGATATTCAACATGTTGAATAATTTTTGCCACGAGTGATACTTTACTCCAAGTGTGCGGTGAACGAAAGCTTCTAGCTTACAGCTTCAATCTAATACGCATGCGTTGTGTGCACTCTGATACAACAAAACAAACATGGCGGCGAGCCCCAGCTCTACCAGTGCAGTTGTTGCCGAAGCAATTTTGGAAGACCAAATCGCTGATTTGTGGCCTGAATACCCATGCCTATACGATGTTAGGTCACCAGAGTTTAAAAATAGAGAAATGAGAGAGCGTGCTTTGGAAGAATTGGCTGAAAATTGGGTCAAACTGGTAAGTCAAATTCAATTGAATTTGTTGATTCAACTGTGAAATGTCTTAGTGATTATTAGCGCTTATTTTGCAGTTGCATGGTTAAAATCTAAATTGAAAGCATTACGAAATAGTTACGTGAAAGCCAAGAAACCATCAGCAAGTGGGAGTGCTAGGAAAAATCCTACGAAACGGTCAACGTGGCTGTTGGAGAAATTACAGTTTTTAGCTCCCCACGTGGCTTTTAGGGCGTCTGTTTCCAACTTGGATACGGTATGGAATTTTACACTCAAAGACATGTATAAATCAGTTAAATTCATTTTTCATTGGTTTAAATACTCTTGAAATATTTATATGTAACTAAAATTTATGACATATCAACAATTTGGTTTTGCCATGGCACTGCTCCATCATTGTTGAAATAAATTGTTAGCAGTTCACGTTGAACTTTTGCACCTCTAGATGTATTATGCACTAATGTACGCTGCATGTCAGTTAAGTTTGGGTCATTCCTCCAAGTTCCAGGTGATATTGTGTGATCTGCATTCTCTTGGTCAACTGCTACGGTATATGTTGCTTTGTTCTTGTTGATCATGTAATTGTGCAAGCAACAGGCAGCTAATATAATATCGGTTATTTTGTCTGGGGTCAGTTTGATAGTGGTTAAAAACACTCGCCATCTATGTGCAAATATGCAAAAGCATTTTCAACTACCGCGTGCCCTTGACAATCTGTAGTTAAAAATGCGCTGTCCTTTTTCTAAGTTACGATGAGGATAAGGTTTCATCAGGTTGGTTGACATGGGAAATGCATCATCGCCAACAATGTGACAATGTATTTTGTTGCTATCCCTTGTACATTTTGTGGAGAGGGAAGATTTAAAATGTTGGATGATAATGCCCTTTCAATGCAGAATCTCTGAATACTCCAGCATCCCCAGAAAGACCTGCTGCTCCAACATCCACATAAATGAACTTGTAATTAGCATCAACAAGGGCCAAGAGAATAACACTGAAGTAATGTTTGTAATTAAAAAACTCTGATCCACTTGCAGTAGGTTGCTGGATACTAATATGTTTTCCATCTATGGCACCTATGCAGCATGGGTAGTTCCACTTGCTTTCAAAGTCACCAACAATTTTCAACCAATCTTCTTCTTTGCAAGGAGTCTAAAATGAACAATCTTTTGTTTAGGTGTCATGTACAACACCTACATCAGATCTCAGCACTGTAGAGCTTGATGACAGCATTGAAGATGACAATTTCTCAATTGAAAATGAATCATGGGAAAACAATGATACTGACACAATTGAAATAGTAAAGTCAACAAAAGAACCACTCAAATCCAGGCAAATTAACACAAAAAGAGGCAAGCTGATCACGAATATTCCTTGATAAAAAATCTTTCTGATTCAATTTCTCAAAGAAACAAGAAACCCAAACCTGATGAAACTTCAAAAAAACAATATGATGCATTTGGAAAATATGTATCTCAAGCACTATCAGATTTGGACAGTGCAACACGTCATCTGGCCCAACATCAAATAAACAATATTATATTCCAGGCTCAAACTGGAATGCTAACTCAGGATTCACAACAAGCAGTGGTGGTACAACCGCAATACAACCAATTTCGGCCCATACAATCATATCACATTCCCTCGACAAACAACTATCCCACATCTCCATTCAACTAAGCAAGTCCTCCGCTACATAATTCCTTTGTCAGCGATGAGCAGCAAATTGGGATGGCTTTTGTCTGGATGGTCATCACAAAAATCAGACGGACATACTCTGAACAGCCTCATTTTAGCAGCCGACTGCCTTGATAATTCTACTGTCGTAACCGATAGGGATGAGTTAACAATATCATTGAAGCGTTTTTGGGAAACTGAGAGCGTTGGCATTGACTCCTTTGACTCGGAGAACTCACACGAGGAACAAGATTTTGTGCGAAATATTCAATTCACGCTACGAAGTTGGTCTGCCGTGGAAAAATGATCATGTGCAAATTGATGACGATTACGAACTCTGTCATAATAGATTGAGATCATTGCATCGAAAACTGCTAAAGGATCCACAAAATCTTGAAGAATACAATAATGGTATTACTGAACAATTGGCAGCAGGAATAGTCGAAAGGGTTCCGGCATCTGATAAGGATTGTGGTAAAATTCACTATCTTCCCCATCATTGTGTCATACGAAAGGATAAGGTTACTACGAAGCTACGCGTTGTATATGATGGATCTGCTACGACGAACTTGCGTAACTTTTCACTAAACCATTGCTTACTGACCGGGCCGAACCTCATTCCACAAATCTTTGATTTGCTCGTCAAATTTCGACAAAACAAGATTGGGCTAGTTGCTGACATTGAGAAAGCATTCTTAATGATTGGAATTGACAAGGAAGATAGAGACATGCTTCGTTTTTTGTGGCTAAGGGATGCTAGGGATCCTCATTCAGAAGTATTAAAGCTAAGGTTTTGTCGATTGGTTCTTGGTCTACGACCTTCGCCAGCAATTCTAGTAGCTACTATCAACCATCATTTGAAGACACACGAGAAGCAGGAGACAGAAACTGTTGAACACTTGAAAAATTCTCTGTATGTCGATGATTTTGTGTCCGGTGCTGAAACCGATGAAACCGCTTTGCAAATATACAAGGGAACAAGGCAGTTGATGGCCAAAGGTGGATTCAACTTGCGAAAATGGAACTCGAATTCCAGTAACGTAGTGAAGTCTATCGAAGCGTTAGAAGGTAAAAAGAATTTGAGCTTGATTAGTGACAAGTCAAGCGTTAGTCAAGATGATCAGTCCTTTACAAAGTCGACAATTGCAAAAGAGTCACTGCTCACGGAGCCCACTCAAGTCAAAGTACTAGGAATGGTGTGGGATACGGTGGAGGACACATTTCTATTCAATTTGACTGAAATAATCGAGTTCGCCAATTCATTACCTGTCACAAAGCGATCGTTGTTGAAATGGTCATCTAAAATCTTCGATCCCCTTGGATTCTTGTCTCCTTTTACGATAAGGCTCAAGATTCTGTTTCAAATCATGTGCTTGGATAGACTGGGATGGGACTGTGAACTGCATGGCAATCTGCGTGAACAGTGGAACGTTTTATTGTCAGAGTTAAGGTTTCTAAAATGATGTTCGTGTACCGAGGTGCTTTTATCCACCCCAACCGAAATACTTTACTGCACAAGTTCATGGATTCAGTGATGCATCTGAAAGTGCAATTGGTGCTGTTGTCTATGTAAGAACAGTTTATGAGAATGGTACCATCGACGTAAAATTAATCGCTTCAAAGACAAAGGTCGCACCAGTGAAAAAGCAAACGATTCCCCGTTTAGAGCTGGTGGCAGCAACTGTACTAGCGAAGTTAGTAGAGTCTTTGTTAAAGGCACTCAAGTGGAGTCTGGAAGTTTTTTATTGGGTTGATTCGATGACAGCACTTCACTGGATACGAAACGATCGAGCATGGAAACCATTCGTGCAGCATCGAGTGAACAAGATTCGAAGTATTTCGTTGACGGAATCTTGGAACTTTTGTCCTGGATCACTTAATCCAGCAGATTTACCCTCACGAGGTATTTCTGGGCAACTACTTTCGAATTCTTCCTCGTGGTTCAATGGACCCAAATTCTTGGCAAGGGACGAAGAAGAGTGGCCAAAACGTCCAGTTGGCAACCTCTCACAAAGTGACGAAGTTCTGAGGGAAATTGTGAAAGAGCATCCGAATGTCGTAAGATCACTAGTTTCGAATGAAATCAAACAACGAGCCATGCCAGATCTTAACAAAGCAATCGACATTACTCGTTATAGCTCCATGAAGCAACTTCTTCGAACAACTGCTTATGTAATGAGATTCATCAACATGTTAAAGAAGATGCCACGGTGCGAGCGAACAACAAACAAACTCACAACCTCAGAAGAACTAAGCTCAGACGAAATAAGGAAGGCGCAGCTGCTGTGGATAAGGTCTATTCAACAACTATCTTTTGAAAAGGAAATATTATTCCTACTGTCAAAGAAGGTGAATTCTTCAATACCCATTTATGTTAAGCAATTTGGGCTATTTCTTGACGGTGATCACGTGCTGCGGTGCCATGGGAGACTGAAGAATTCATCGCTGAATCTGGAGAGCAAAAATCCTGTATTGCTTCCAAAGGAATCAAGATTTGTGGAGTTATTAATATGCGAGGTTCACCACAATGTGAAGCACAGCGGTATTCGTGATACACTAACAACCATTAGAGAGCATTTTTGGATAATCCGTGGTCGAGAAGCAGTAAAGAAAATCGTCAGGAAATGTGTCGTTTGTCGTAAAGCCGAAGGTCTTCCTTATGGGGGAACGCCTCCTCCAGATCTTCCTGTTAGCAGAGTGTCGGATGATCCCCCTTTCACAAACGTAGGTTTGGACTTTGCCGGACCTTTGTTCGTACGAGAGAGTTGTGAAAGGAATAATTTGTCAAATAATCCAACAAAGGTGTATATTCTATTGTTTACGTGTGCGTCTACTAGAGCCATTCATCTGGAGCTCACTCCTTCCTTAAGCGTTCCAGCCTTTCTCCGCGCGTTCCGCAGATACGCTAGTCGACGAGCACTGCCAGCTCTTCTTATATCCGATAATGCTAAGACTTTCCGAGCTGCATGCTTAGAAATTCGCAAGTTATGTCGTTCTGAGGAAGTGTTACGCTATCTTGCAAACCATCAGATTACATGGCAATTTATCGTCGAAAAGGCCCCTTGGTGGGGAGGCTTCTGGGAACGTTTGATTCGAAGCGTGAAACGTCCGTTGCGAAAGGTAGTTGGTAGAACCAATCTAACCTACGACGAGTTGCATACTATTGTGGTTGAAATCGAGGGCGTAATAAATGCACGACCCCTAACCTACGTGTACGATGATGAAGAAGCTGTATCTCTTCCGCTAAGCCCGTCGCACTTGGTGTATGGAAGACGAATAACGACCATGCCAAACAGTGAGCACTTTGAAATTCAGAGCACCTATCAATCTTTGACGAGAAAGGCGAAACATCACAAAATTTACTGCAACGTTTTACTCTTCAATGGAGAAACGAGTATCTTTTAGCCTTACGAGAGCAATACACTTCAAAATCAAGAGGTAATCAAAATCCCGAAATAGCAGTTGGAGATATCGTCATTATTCGCAACGATCAAACAAAACGTATCTTTTGGAAGGTGGCGAAGGTTGAACAATTGTTACAAGGTGGCGATGGAATTACACGAGCTGCACAAGTCAGAGTCCTTCGTGGAGACTCTAGTCATTCACACTTGTTGCGACGTTCTATCAGGCAACTTATTCCAATTGAGGTTCATCAGGAAGAAGACAGTAACGAAAGAGTAGAGAACGATAAGAAAGGCGAAGAAGAACAAGTGCTTCGTCCAACTGATCGACCACAACGCAGCGCGGGAATAACAGGACAATTGCGAAGATTGCAGAATACAAACAAGCTCTAAACAACTGTACATTCTTAGCTAAAAATAGTTTTGTTTTTTTTTGTTTTGTTTGTTGACAACATTTTATTATGTCAACCCTGGGGAGTGTAAGAAACATTAGACTACTAATTATAAATGCACAATAGAAAAGAAAAACATGTCAATCATACTTCAGTTAAATATACATATCGAAGGCGAAAACATCTTGTTTTTATTCCGTCCAAAGATTTGTGAGCATATATTTCGAACGATCATTAAAAGCCTCGTTCTTTAAAATCGTCACTGCGTATCCGCGTATCCACTAAAAACATAGCTTCAACTATCTTTCTTTATATAGGTACTAGCCTCTTATCTTATGCCTCGTTCTTTAAACTCGTCACTGCGTATCCGCGTATCCACTAAAAAACATAGCTTCAACTAACTTTCTTTATATAGGTACTAGTCCTCTTATCTTATGCCTCGTTCTTTAAAATCGTCACTGCGTATCCGCGTATCCACTAAAAAACATTGCTTCAACTAACTTTCTTTATATAGGTACTAGTCCTCTTATCTTATGCCTCGTTCTTTAAAATCGTCACTGCGTATCCGCGTATCCACTAAAAAACATAGCTTCAACTAACTTTCTTTATATAGGTACTAGTCCTCTTATCTTATGCCTCGTTCTTTAAAATCGTCACTGCGTATCCGCGTATCCACTAAAAAACATAGCTTCAACTAACTTTCTTTATATAGTTACTAGTCCTCTTATCTTATGCCTCGTTCTTTAAAATCGTCACTGAGTATCCGCGTATCCACTAAAAAACATAGCTTCAACTAACTTTCTTTATATAGGTACTAGTCCTCTTATCTTATGCCTCGTTCTTTAAACTCGTCACTGCGGTCGGCACTAGATCATGGTCAACTAACGTACGTGCCCACATATTATTCTTATTATGTCAGCGGTAAGTAACAATTGACGAATATTCATGTATATATTCATTATGCGAATGATTTTACCGCACTACATATTGCGTTTGCATATGGCAATAAGGCAAATTGGCAATAGAGAAAGCGAGAAAAGATTACAAAGATTTCAATTCAATTTTGGTCAGATGTACTTTCTTTGAAATGTCTGCCTTGCAGAAGTAATGGATTGATAGTATTTTACAATACAATAACCGCACTTCAAGAATTGCAAATTCACTGGACCTAAGGTGAACAATGTGATGTTATAAAGTAGAAATCGACTCTATTTGTATTATAGATATGATATTAAATATTTTCCTGTTATTTGTAGTACTAATAAAAATTATTATAGATGATAAACACACCCATCTAGATTCGTATCTTCAAATTTTTTTCCAAACTTCCTGCATAATGATATAAAGTTTGTGTGTTTAATGTGTTTGACTGTTTGTCCATACTTGCTTGTAATTTTCTGATTTGAGTTAATGTACAGGTGTGGTAACTTTTTTAACTTTGTTAAAGTTATTGTCAGGAAATTTAGAAAACTCATTGTCTCCAGCAGTGCCATCCACACAGTGAACCACAATCTAACTTAAGTGCTCATTAAATGAAATGGATAGTTTTCAATTGAGCATATTGATTTATCACGAAAAATTGATAGGTAATCATAGTATAGGTGCAGCCAGATCGAATGTTGAGTTGTGATATCAATCACAGTAGCTAATTCATATATGTTCTTGAAAATACTTTAAAACAAGAAATGGTAACAATATATCTTAACATGTAACACTGGGTATTCTCTACATTCATCTCTGGCAAAAATTTTCACATTGAATCTCTGAGCACCAAAATAAATTCTATTATGGAAAAACAGATTGTTCAGAAAAACCTTTGAGCATATAATTCCTTCCATTGTCAAAGGATTTTTCGAACAGTTTAAAAGGCTCCCACCTGCTTTTGTTATGCTTGTGGCATAGACCCAGTGCTGTAGAGCATAACTTGCCTTAGATGCAACTCTCTCAAATAGTGAAATGTAATTGTAAAAAGTCATTGCATGATGTCATAGTGTTTGCAAATAATATTACCACTTAACATGAACAAGTTTCTTTATCAATTTTGTAAACTAAAAATCTTTGTCAAGTTGGGGTGCTCTGTGCTCTGCAATGACCATCCATAATTTCATGAAGAATGCTCGACTTCCATGCAACCACCTCCCAAACAGCATTGAATGCACCATTTCTTGATTTTATGGTCATATGAGAAGATACAATGGCATTTGGCTAAATGTTTTTCGAGCAACAAAAAATTCATATTTTCCTACATTGTAAAATTGCAACTTGCCATACGTATATTCTATGAGAATCTAAACATAAAAAGCGCGGGAAATCATGGAATTGTTGCCAAATGCTAGTTCGAAAATGGAGTTTCCAATGAAGTATGCTGAGTGAAGCAAAAAACAACAGCAGTTTAGACGAAGGTATTGTAATATGCAATTCCAAAGAAGAAATGCTGGAAATATTCGGTGATTATAAAAAACAAACTCGCAGTGGGTGGTGCTGTCTCAACAGAAATAAATTGATAGGTATATATTATATAATAACTTCAATGTAGAAAGCATACGCTTGTCCAGAGATATACTACTTTTTGGTTATTGTGCAATGGTGAAGAAAGAAATTTCACAAAATTTCATACACATATTAAAGCAGAACTTTTGTTTAAATTTAAATATTAAAGCATGATAACATGTATGAACCGAATACTTAATGATGACATGTATGAACCAAATACTTAATGATGACATGTATGAACCAAGTACCTAATGATGACATGTATGAACCAACTATTTAATGATGACATGTATGAACCAACTATTTAATGATGACATGTATGAACCATATACTTAATGATGACATGAATGAACTGATGTAAGTGCTTAATAGACAAGACTACAGACGAAATACTCGCTGAGAAAGGTTCATTTGAAAGTATTACCCAAGCAATTCAATGTCACAATATTGGTCACCACTGGATGGTTTCTACATCCATAACTGGTGAAATAGTAGTCTTTGAATCTATGAGTATCAACCTGAATTCATCATTAAAAAGGCAACTCCAGAATGTTTAGAAAAACCTCCAAGAACAGGATGGTTCTTTAAACGTCAAAATGATTCTCCAACAACATCAAAAAGGATCATCAGATTGTGGTCTTTTTGCTGTGGCAAATGCTGTTGCTTTGGCTAATGGTGTGAACCCTTGCTCTGTTACCTGGCTGCAGGAGAAGATGCGAGTGCATCTGGTCAAATGCTTTGAAGAACAAAAAATCGAGATGTTTCCCCACATTGAGAATGCAAAGCAAACCTGCTATTCAAAAAATTATATTCTGTGAGAAAATAGTAATTGTAAGCATCTAACATAAAAATAATCATGTATCGCTTCACTTTTGCTTGCAAACATGTACACTGTAATTACTCAAATTGGAACCCCTTGACAAATCATGCATGTATATATCTGTAAATAATATTAAACAAAATTAACATTTTCTATTTGTGAATCATGGACATGGTATTTATTTTTACAACTAACTGGGGACATATAACTAATACTGTCTAGAAAATGTAGAAATAATAAATTTACCTTATAAATTTTACACAGTTGTGTAGCGAGCCCGGAAGATAATTTGGTCGTGTTATGTAAATTTGATATTAGGAGCAATTATAGAATACCCGTCCAATTTGTAAAGGCACCCTTTTAATTCTGCGGATACGTGGATACGCAGTGACGAGTTTAAAGAACGAGGCATAAGGATCAGCAATAATGCGAACCACGTTACTTAATATTAAAGTTTAAATTGAATTTTGAAAAATATTCAATCAGAAGAGCATACACTTAACAATAAACGATTGAGGATATTCAAAACCTCGCGGGATAGTAGATTGCCGTAAGTTATAAGTTGCGTGATGCGACCAGGCAGGCAAGTCACCAGGAGGATGGATCAGCAATAATGCGAACCACGTTACTTAATATTAAAGTTTAAATTGAATTTTAAAAAATATTCAATCAGAAGAGCATACACTTAACAATAAACGATTGAGGATATTCAAAACCTCGCGGGATAGTAGATTGCCGTAAGTGATAAGTTGCGTGATGCGACCAGGCAGGCAAGTCACCAGGCCTGTTGTTTGAACGGACGTTTCAAATTGACTTATAGAGTAGATATTGTAGATATTTATATTGTTTAAAATATATCCAAACTCTGGAGAGTGCACAAAAAAATAAGTTGTAGAAAATCATCGACAAAGTTAGGTGAAACCAATGCGCGTAATATAATCTTATATAATTAAGTTAATTATAGCAAAGACATCGACTGGAAAGGTGTCGATACAAAAGATGAACAAAATACTAAAATATTGTACGAATTCACTTTTAATTGTATCCTAATAACGAAAATAGGAAGCATAAACGACTACAGTTGATCTCGTGAGATAAATAGCAACAATTGCGAAATTTCGGGCGTAACAAAAGTCAAATGTTGCGCCAAATTGAAGTTTCTATCGCATTGCACTGTTTACACTACGCCGCCACGTATGGCATTGCTTTTCGTGTCACCTTCAGAGCGGAGTGATTTTCGCTACACTAGACATACCGGTTGATCCGTCGCAGTGTAAACAGCAGCCCAACCCGATACAAAAATCACGGCGCGACGATGCAATCTGGTATAGGGTAAACTGGGCCAAAATAAACGAATTTTACTTCGCTATATAAACGCTTATCTACAACTAGCCACGATTCTCTGTGTGGTTTAGAGTAGGTGACGCGGGCATAAGAGCTCTCTGTTCTTAAATCCACGTTAAAGAATCTTGAGATCAAAACCCAACCGTTCAGGTTTAAAGGTCAAACATCGAGTCAAATGCTTGCATGAAAAGATCATTTTGTAATCTTTCCAAAGTCGAAGATTATCAAACCATGCAGAAATGCTATAAAGTGCAACGTCAGAGTAATATTGTATTCATATATTCAAGAAGAATGAAAGACAAATGAAGACAGGTGAAAACGGCCAGGTTTGATTGGCTGTCGAATTAAGTTCCTTGTTTTGTGAAATGCGTAATTATGTAAATAGGAATGCTTGTTTGTATCAAATGCAAGTTTACAATCGTTTTATTTTATTTCGAGGAGAATAGTACACGTAACGCGGCGTCGACTCTCGTTCTAAACAAGAAAACACTGTATCATTATATACAAACTTGACAAAATTTAACGTTTTAACATCTAACGATGACATTCTCAGTGAGAATTTTATTGCTTTTGTTCATCTCCTTTGGTAAACTAAAAGCATCGATAACTGTTAATCGTACAACGCAGGACACATTTACAAATCCTCTTTGCGAAGAGGGTGTTAACTGCAAGACGGAACAGTGTGCCAGACATTATGCTAAATGTGAAACGAAATCATGCGAAGTCTGTATTTGTGACAATTATTCGGCAAATTATTTAGCAAGCGAGAAACGTTGTCTCAACGACGACAAAATTGTTTCACAAACAGGTAGGTGCTAAAGCTTTTGTTCTAGTTTTAGTGTATCTTTACCAAGACAAGACCATGACATCGTTAAAAATATTAATCAGACGTCACCTTTGCAAGACGAATCAGACCGTTCTCTGGAGTATAAATAAAATTATATAATTCTTTGAATATGCCACTACAGGTACGCCGGAACGGCAAAAGGGCAGGAGGGGCAAGTCTTTGTGGAGAAGGGCACATTAGTGAAATATACAAAAAATAATCTAATAGTGATAAACAGCAAAGAGATGTGCAACATGCAATACACTGTACAGAAGCACATGTCCGTAGTGTTGGTCGATGAATATTAACGATAATATAACTATCAAACGATGTAACGTCACTAATTTACAATTTGTCATGTATTGTATTTTCCAAAATATTTAATTCTTCTTTCATTTCTCTGTGAAAACTCTTTGGTAATTACGTCTATTTCCACCATATCCATGTGTTGCTTCTGAATGTTGGACAACATAATGTCATTCAGATGATTTCCTTCAGTGTTTGACCGCAGCCATGTTTTTAGACGACGCATTACGCTGAATGTGCGTTCGCACGAGGCAGACGAGAGTGGCACTGTGTAGTATAGTATAATTAGTTTGTGGATCTCTGAGCACCTTTTCTTTGCTGACGGCATAGCATTGAATATCTCTGCTATTGTTGAAATACGCGTGACTTCTGTTATTTTTTTCTTCTGATCCGCGTTGTGAAGCCCAAGAATGGTAGGAAGATCATCAAGCTGCATTCTTAGAACATCTTTATCAATCAAAGAATTGCTTAATCCATCTAAAGATACTCCTCTTTCTTTCATAGAGTTGAGTAACAGTTCCTCGATACATTTGATCTGGAAAAGATCGTCTTGTTCAAATCGCAATCCTAGACCTGAGATGATTGCATTAATGGCTTGGTAGTACGAGCTTCGCATTGGTGTTATATTCGCACTGTTGTAAACTGAGGCATCTGTGACGTGAAGGCTTTCTGTTATTAACATTTCTTCATTATTCATCCATCTTGGAACTTTTTTTAGTCTAGTGCCAGTGCCAAAATTTTCACTAAATTCCAGTGGAAACAACAACATAACACGAAAAACTTTCTTAGCGTCATCAAGTGTACGCTCAAACTCTTCTTCGCTTCTCATCTCATGAAGACGTTGGCACTGTGTAGTATAGTATAACGTCATTAGCAGTACTCACTCTTTCATTGCGTTTCAAGTTCTCATGCGTTGCAACAAAAAAGAAGAACTAACTAATCAAACAAAGAACTTACAAAACGTACTTAAAACAAAGAAATGTTAAAGGAAAACGAACATAGTTACGACAATTTTATTGCTAAGCTAAAAAGAATGCAATATCCCACAACGGTTAAGTAGTCTTTATCTTGGATGAAAAACAATAAATTTTCCACCTGTAGGGCACTTTTGCCCCCCCCTGCCCATCTCCAGAAAACGCAAGGGGGGCCGTTGCCCCCCTTGCCCCCCAGTTCCGGCGTCCCTGTGCCACTCTCTCGTCTATTCTTTTACAAAGTGATGGCAGACTCTAAATTTGTCTATGATGACGTATGAAATATAGCTTGATTAGCTTCCGAGTTCCGAACTCAAGTTCAACAAAAATTGCTTGCACATTTCAAGTGGTTTATGCTAACTGTGCAGATAAACACGAATTACAAACAAAAAAGTCTTTTATTACGCCCAGCACGTGCCGAAATTTTCCTTTTTGTAAAATTTTCCTCGAAAATCGCGAAACTTCTTCAACTTTGCACAAACTAGTTTCCGACGTCTAGAATAACATATTGAAAGTCATTTTGAGACAGAATAGCACCACTTAGCGCATTGCTGGTTTTGAGTTATTTGATCATAGGCGCAGGCACAAATTTAAGTTTGAAGGGGGGGGAGGAGGGTGGCATGGGAAAGATCAATGAGTAGTCAACTAGACTCGTTTTTTAAGCTTTAGGGGGTTTCTGCAGCTTTCAATCGAGCACTTTCAGATGACGACCCATATTTGTTGCCTCGTCGTATGCTTGTCCATATCTTATCAATTCAAGACAGGGTTTCAGCAAATATGGATGTATAAGATGCACACCAATACCAACTTTAGGGAGCTAATCCCTCCCTCCCACCCGCTTACTTCGTCTACGGATACGAACCAGTGATGAATCTGACCAGTTTACAAGATCTACTCACAGTACTCAGCAATTTTTAATTGAATCTTGGCCCAAATAATATTATATGGGCCAAAATTTTTCTAGGTTTTATCTTCTATTACTGCTCTCTTATTTCATAGAGCAGTTGAAATGATATAAGTAGCTTCGGGAGAGTGGCTTTCAAGCTGAGGAAAGAATAATGATACAACTCTCAAACAGGCTTTATGAAAAATGTTACTAAAAGCGTCTTGAGTAGATGTTTTTAAAATTGTCGAAATTTAACCAAAAGTAAAAATAAATAACGAACGTGATCACAATGAATCTGATTGATTAATTGTTCAAACTGCTCATTCTAGAGATGCTGGAAGATTAATAATTGGGTGTGTGATAGAAGCACTGTGGCAGTATTCCTATATACATGGTCTGCAGAATTATCCTTGTTATTCGTTCATTCTAAAATTCAAATAATGTTTTCTAGCTACAGATTCCGTTTATAAAATGCATATAATAAACATTATCAAAGCCCTTTGTTTCCTTTATTTAGTGAGAATATTTTAATTGACACAATAAAGCAAATTAATGCGCAAGTAAATACTCAAATGAAAATGTTAAAGTACGCTTAGTAAACTTTGTAGACATTATTTTTTTGTTGCTGGACTTGAGAAAAGGTAGAAGTTTTTGCAAACGGTTGGAATTGGAAGTAACATAGATATTCAACCAGGTACACATCGCCACCCCCTTCCTCAGTTTTTATACCATGATTTCACCTTTCTGTGACGGCAGTACCTCTGTTCTTGCCCCTTGTCTAAGCCCCTGCCAAAATAGATTATGCAATGAGAATAGCCCGAAAATCACCAACACAAAATGATTTTAGTTTTGAGGCCTAAATATGCAGATCTAGTTTTTTATTTTGTCCTACGAAATTATTCAAATGGAACGACACGGGCTATTTATATTTTAAACTAAGCCACATTTTTATGTGTTCTTTTCCATTTACTCATGTATTATGGTGGACAATGTATGCTACGATATATATTACAGTAACAGCAACTTCACTTTAAATATTATTGTTTGGTATGCAAAATTGTATTTTTTTAGTTCCGGAATACAGTTCGTTTGCAATATCCAGGAGTAATGTAAAAAACGTTTTTCTTGCGGTTCAACCGTCGGGTATCATCCAGCGCAAAAGTATATACAATGGAGATTTACAGGAAACATGGATATATACGACATCATCCCAATTGTTGAACCTAAAATCACTGGAGTGTTTAGATTACAGCAACGGGATCGCGAGGTCGATATCGGTTAAGCCATGTAAAGCAGGTAAAGAAGCCATCGGCCAGAAATGGTACTGCCCAAGTTCAGGAAATGACTTCTACGGTAAGATGAACGGATCCGCTTTATCTCTGGATTTTACGAGCATTCATTTTCTTATGTTCAAAACACGTCCACGCTTAAAAACGAAATGGATTGCTAAACCAAAAACTGATGGTGACTTTCGATCCATATGCGAATTGCCTCTGAAATACGAAGGTTGGTATTTTATGCTCGTCCTATGCTAGCATTTAAAGTTTCAATAATATCACTCAGTCAATTTTAGCAATTATATAAGCGCATGGGCGTAAGAAGATCGATAATTAGGAGGGCTCATATTCATAAATACATGAGATGGAGGGTTAAGCTCTATTGAATGTTGTTGTTCTCAACGGATTATATCATGCATATATGTATATGAGCCTCCTTAATTATTGATCTTCCTACGCCCATGATTGACATGTGTAGTAAAAGTGATTTAGATATCGGTTTTATGTGCGGAATAAATTTTTTGTGAACATAAGTTTCCCAAATGAAAAAACAGGATATCAATACAATTGGTTTGATTGATGATGTATTTTCATTAATTTTTTTACATATTCGGGATTAATAGGGACTGCGAAAAACAGATTATTTAAGGACAAAGGATAAGATTCATACATGCATGCTGTTCTATTCAAATTTAGTAGAGTCATACTAGTATTCTTTTGCAAATACTTTAATTAGTTTTATTGGCTACTCTATTCGCCATC
Organism: Xenia sp. Carnegie-2017; assembly: GCF_021976095.1. NCBI lineage: Eukaryota > Metazoa > Cnidaria > Anthozoa > Malacalcyonacea > Xeniidae > Xenia > Xenia sp. Carnegie-2017. Next base: position 5,970,298 of record NW_025813447.1, on the reverse strand, counting down.
TATTTTTCATTATTATTTTTTCAACGCTCCATTTATTTTTCAACATAAGAAGTTAAACGATTTCATTGGTCGAGAACTATGTGACTATATAACTATATGACTCTACTAAATTTGAATAGAACAGCATGCATGTATGAATCTTATCCTTTGTGCGTAACTAATCTGTTTTTCTGACGGGGAGATGTAGTTCTTCGAGGATCTTCGAAGACCGATATGAGCAATACTGGTGCAGATGTGCCGTTAGCAGCGGACTTGTACCCACGTTGATAAATATTTATGCATGCACGTGCTCATCCTCTGATAGAGTGCGAGCTGAGTCAAAACATGGCAGTAAGTAACACAGGGTGGGGTGGCAAGATTTTCCGGTTGGGGATAGTAGTATTGCTCATATCAGTCTTCGAAGATCCTCGGAGAACTACATCTCCCCGTCATGTCAGTACCCTCCGGAGAAATTTAATTTTTCCTTCGTATCTTCTCCAACTGATACTCGCAATACTGATGCAGATTTAAAAGCCTTGCTGCTACGCTTGCATAACAAGACACAAATCATCATATCGAAACAAAGATTTTTATATAATATTCTCTCAACATTCTAAACTCATTCAGATGAAGTTAATATGGCTTTTACAAAGGTATCCTTATGCGTTTTAAAAAATGTTTCTCGAAGATTGTTGCTGACGACCAATCAGCTGCAACTAATATTAGTTCCATGGATACTCCAGAGTACGCCGCCTCCGACGTTGATGCTGATCTGGTGAAATGACCATTATATTCCACGGATATTCCCGCCTTCACCAACACCGATCGTAGCCATCTGGATAAAGTTTGGCTGCATATAGCCTTGTGTGGCTTTTTATACGAAATCAACAGTTGTTGTTCGTTTCTCTTAATATTTTGGGTGTGCTCAAAATATTTTTCTAAACATTTAACCACACATATTTTCGAGTTCTCAGGAAATGCCTGGAAAGAAAGTTCTCGTGCAGGATGGACCTTTCCAACAGGCCAAGTTGTGGACATCTCGAAAATTCCTTTTATAAATCGGGAAACAACCGGCATACTACCTACTTGTTTACCGTCAATTAGGTCGTGGAATTGTGATATGCACGATTTGTATACCCCAATTATTCGGTATGCATGCTCTGTCCTGGCGTTCATTTGGCGAGACTCGACATCTGCTATAGAATTCTGAGCATCTGGCAAGTGTTGTGCCACCAGGATAATATTCTTCGATTGGCACAGTGTCCAAATATCCAACGCTACTTTGGTGAGAGTAACCGGTTTGGTTCCTCCTCTCTTGTTGATGTAGGCCACCGCAGTTGTGTTGTCCATCTGTAGGAGAATCCGTTTTCCCGTGAGCTGTAGGTCTGTGTTGAGATATGACTGAATTGCAATTAAGGCTGCCTTCATTTCCAGGATATTGATGTGCACTTTTCTTTCTTCTGAACTCCAATGCCCCCCTTTCCTCCGACCTTGACAACTCGCCCCCCGGCCCAAAAGGGATGCATCTGTTTGAATAGTAATGGTAGTCCTCTGATCGTCTATCGATGCACCATTCTCTGTTATTGGCTTGGTCGATGTCTACCAACTGAGGTCGGTCATTTTATCTATCGTAAGGTTAAATAGTTGGAATGTTATTAAACAAAAAGAATGATAGCACATCATTTTGGTCGTTATTGTTTGTAGTTGTTGGTTATAGCGCTGTGCTATCATTCTTTTTGTTTATCTATCGTAATTGTAATGCACCGTCTCCGAGAAAAATGTCCGTATCGGTGAATCGCCCTGATCAGTTGTTGTTGCAAGTTGCGATAATGTAGGGGACCTGTCTCCATTCCAACCTTTGATACTTGAGTCATTCCACCCAGCAAAGCGAATAGCTCCTGGATTGTGCACGCAGGTCTTCAGTCTCGAATTGTAACTTGTGCAGTTTCAAAGGTGGTATTGATATGGTCATGTTGCTGGAATTCAGTAATGCCCCAAGAAAGACTATGGATTGGACAGGCACTTGTGAACATTTCTCTATCTTCGCGATAAATCCTAGCTCTCTTAGCAGATGGCAAACCTGATTGAAAAGTTTTGTCAACTCTTTTGTATCTTGGTGTACCAGTAATAGATCGTCCAAGTAGATAATTATGCGAAGACTTTGTTTTCTCAGTAGCACAATTACTGGCTTCAATACCTTTGTAAACGTTCTGGGGGCTGATGCTGGGCTAGCATCTCGTTGGTGGACATAAATGGGAGATATTTTGTGTGTTCTTTTGCAACAGGAATGGAGAAATAAGCTTCCTGAAGGTCTAATTTCATTATGAAGTCGTTGTGTTTTAATGTTGAGCGAAGTAACTGCAAGCCCTTCATCTTGAATTTGGTTGTTTCGACAAATGCATTCAGCTGCTTCAGATTGAATATTGTTGTTCTGGTGAACTATAAACAAGGTTGAAAGAAATTGACCGTCTACAGGAGCCGTCACCTTCTTTACCGCTCCTTTTCCCATTACTTCTGTTATTGCGTTTTTTAACAAAGTTTTTTGATTTTGTGTTTTTGCTTTTGTTATTCTTGCCCGAACCTGAAACGGTCGTTTGAAAAATGGAATCTTGTACCCTGCCACAGTTTGCAGAATCCAAGGATCGTTCGATATCTTCCTCCAATTTCTTAAAAAATAAGTCAGACGACCCGCTGGCTATATTGATTGGAATTTTTGTCGAGATAGGTCCGGAACGGCATTGTCAGCTTTTTCCTCCTTCATTAGAACTACGAGTCGAGGCGTTTGAATCCTTGAGTTTGATTGAGTCTTTTCGATTGTTCCATCGTTTTCCCCAGGTTCTTTTGTGATCTCCTGGGGTTGCTTGAAAAGGCTGCTTACGAAAAATCTGCTTGTTGTTATACGTTTTCTTGAAAAACTGCTTTGAGGGATTCGAATTTCCCGATGCCACCAACGTACTCTTAGTTTTTGAGTAATCATTTTCACTCTGTACTGCTTTGTAAAACGTATCTGGAAATAAATGTTTGTCTGCTGGAAGGTCAGACTTCAGGGTGCGTTTCCCAAGATCCGTCAGAAATTCGGAAAATCGTCGTTTTTTTCCACGCACTCAACCGGGAAACTGCATTTCCCAAGAGGCGGGCGCATCTTCAAGCATAACTTTGATATCTTCAGGATTTGGAAGACCAGTATATTCATCATTGTCACCTATGACTGTCTCTAATGCTTCCAGGGCAGCAACAATAGGTCGAACTGCAGTAAGCAAAGGGGCTTGACGCTCCGCTAAGCCTTCATTAAAAGAAAATACTTCTTTTCTTTTGTGATAGCCATGTTTTTTCTTTATGTCCTCTTTCATAACAGTCTCCATTGTTGGAGAAACTAGCACACTCTCAGTGCCTTGTATTGTTGGATATTTGTCCAGTAATGTTGTCCAAATCTTTATGGACAATGGTTTTGTGAATGTGGATGTAATGAATTCTAGCAAATCATCAGGTAATGTGATCTGCCCGGGTTCTGTATAGAACCTACTAGATCGACCTTTTGCCGTCTCACAACTACCCTCACCCATCATCTGTTTTTTGCGTATGGGCTCATCTGAGCCTTCTGCATCTTCACTCGGGATGTCAGTGCCTGGAAGGCTTGAGGTAAAGCCTGCCTTTTGCAGGGACTGCGTTAATATCTGTGGTAGTAGTTGTTGTAGAGACTCAGCCACTTGATCGCTAATTTATGAGCGAATATACTGTGTATTTTCGTGGCGATTGTCAGGGTGGCCATGCTCGACAATATCTATCTCTCCCTGCGAGGCTGGCACCTGCAGGAATATGATATCAAGCACTTAACATAAGATTATATGCGTTATCGAACTTCGATATTGGCCAACCTATTTTTACGAACTAAATTTGCTAAATAAGGACTTAAAATAGAAAACTTTTTGCCACGTTCAACATTATGGGACAAGGACTCACCTGTTCGCTTGCTAATTTTAGTTTATAGCATAGGATGTATTCGTTAAACAAGGATATTTTCTTTAGTACTTTTGTGTGATACCAGAACGAAGCTTTCCCACGAAAGAAGAGGATGAGCAGGCGCGTTCGTAAATACATATCAACGTGGGTACCAGTCCGCTGCTTACCGCGGATCTGCAGCAGTATCGCGAGTATCAGTCGGAGAAGATACGAAGGAGAAGAAGACATACGCACGGAATTGACGTCACAGAAATTTCTTGTTTTTAAATTACTAACGAATGACAAAAGTATTTGAATAATTACTTAAGTTTATCCCTGAATGGGCAAATGACGACATTAAGAAAACATAGTTTGAAGCATTTGACGTATTTATAAAAAAAAACACATTTTCAAACGTTGAATTGTACGTCATCTCCGATGACACAATTTCAACAAAATTGATAAGCCATCGCTTGTTTATTCTGTTTGCCAATCACATTCTAGCATATGCTATGCTAGCAACTAGGATTTCTTTAATCCTAGAGATAATGTACGTGTGATACTTGCAAAATCATGTTTTTTTTTAATTTTCCAAGTGTTGGGAAAAACAAAAAAAATTGAGGATTTTTTCGTCTTTAATACTTAAAACAAATAGATTGCATTGAACCGTCGTTTGTTCAGTTATAGATACACGGGTAAGAAGTTATATGTGATTAAAAAAAAAGTAATCACTCGCCTTCGGCGGTTCGTGGCCATCATCGAGTTCTTTAATTACTGGAGGGACTAAGTGGACTGAAACCTGACGCCAAAAAAATGGCGGCCAATGGACCTATTTCCGCTGAAATGATTCCTTTGCAGAAAAATTATATTCTCGACCTCCCCCTGATGCCTATAGCTATTTATACAGCATTTTTCATGTTTGTTAACGTGTGAAACCGTAAATCTGTTTGCAAAATAGTTTCCCTGACGCGAAAAAAGATTCTGCTCTTTTTACTCAGTGGGCAGATACTATGAAGAAACAGTCACCCTCAAAGAGAACCCATGAAGTAGATCAGAGTTTGTTCTGATCAATTTGCTGACAACATGAAGAGATGATCGGATAGCAAAGTGTTTCTAGAATATGCTGTTGTAACACTATTTCATAAATCACTATATTAAGACAATTGGAAGATGCTATTGACCAGACAGAGTCTAACTGCAAAATGCTAAGGCTGAATACAAACAAAGATAAATGATTTACAGACTTCCCTGTCCAACAGTTATTGGAACTTGGACTAATTCTATGGATGGAGATAATGGATTTGATAAAAATGCCTTGAATGCTATGAAAGTAAAGGTCAAGTACCAAATAAAGATAACAAGGTTATGTGTGTCTTGATGCTTGATGAAATGTCATGTAAAAAGGTCATAAAGTTTGCTTGTGTCAATATTGATACTTGATACTGGGATTGAGGATGACGTACTGCAACTGTACCATCCATGCAGTGTGTTTGGTATAACTAAATTGTAAAATCATGTCACATTTTATTAAATTGTTTTAGTAGAATGTTGTTTGAATGTTACTTATATGTAATGCATGCCATATTGAAAATTCTGTAATGAAAACGTCAGTGCTATATATTTCTTCTTAATTTCAGTTTTAGCTGAAAAAATATTTTGAGCTTATTTACCTAATAATATACAGAATGTACATTTGCCATTTGTTTTATTTTCTGCTTTATTAAACCAGGGAAATGTTTTGACTTTTCCAAGTTTTTCTTCAATTTTTTGCTTCTTAATTCATTTCATAATATGAATAAAATACAGGTAGTAAAGTTTAATAATTCTATAATTTCTGAAAAGCTGTTAAGCTTCTAGCATTAAAGAACACAAAATGTGTTTAATTCATTTGGTTTTATTGCCTTATTTTTACATGTGTACATGCACTTCATCATTCTTGTATAAACAACACCAGATGTTGCATACTTAGAGGGAAAAATCCCATAGCAACTGTTATTAAATATGGGTATAAAATTTATTATTGAGGTGAAAGCTGTATTAGTCAATCAAATTCTGCACTCACATGGATAATAATAGGAAACGTATAAAAAAGAGAAAAAGAAGAGAAGTATTAAATACACAATTGTGTATTCATGTATTCAAGTATAATAGACACTATTGTAATTAAAGTGTTTTAATTATTTGCTTTTTGCCATTTCACAATCATTACAACAAAATCAAATATGCTACAACTTGACAAGTATTTGATGCAGTTCTTGTTCAGAAGACCACAATAATCTCAAAGGTTCTCGTGATTTGTGTACAATATTTTTTTTCATTATTAATTTACGAAACGCGAGATGCATGTACAAAAACAAATGCTACAATTGTTGCGAAAAAGGCTATCACATGAAAGAAAGCAAAAAACTGATGAGAATTAATGAGCTAACATTTCACTAGTGATCCGTTGAGATAAAATATGATATATTTTGTTTCGTGCAAGGCTACACACTTTGATATAGAGCAAATCATTGGACGACAGTTACGACGCGCACATCTGGATTCATAAGGCATCCGTCGTATAAGCCGACAACTGGCAAACACAGTAGACTCGCTTTTATGAAATTTATGTTTTTACAATGATTTTCATCATAAATTGCTTGCCAAATATGTGAAAAACACATATACTTTTTCCTCACTCTTTCTTATTGGGAAGAGAGAAATTGTGAGATTTTCGGAAAAGCAATCAATTTCGGTAAATCTCAGCGGTAATGGAACTAATCCTCCATTTTTTTGGCGTCAGCCGCTAATTAAAGCCGTGTTAGAGATAGCCGCTCCAGTTATAGAACTCAATGGTGGATATCTTTTTGCGTCTACGTTGCGTAGCAACCTAGACGCGTTGCGGTCATTGACATGTATAGTGCTCTGGTATAGTAATTACCTGGACGTACAATCTCATTCAAATTACTATAATAGCGAGAGACTTGCCAGGCGGAAAACGGAATCGTGTTAAAAAGGCAATTGCCCAACTTAAAATTCGAAATAAAGCCATTTTTAAAAAATTATTTATTATTTGTAACGTTTCGTCTTTACACAAGACATCATACAGGTAGTTAAAATAATAAAAAATGGCTTAAAAATGGCTTGATTACGAATTTTATGTTCTGCAATTGTCTTTCAACACGAATCCAAATTACTATATTTATTAAGCGCGGCCGGTTATCAAAAGCATGGATGCCGTCATACCATAAATTGCAAATTTTGGATGAAAATGTCAGCGGAAAGACGCGGGCTTTCAAATGCTGTGTCAACAAAAAAAACACTGTTGATATATATAACACCACAAAAATATCCTAATTTAACTCCTTGCTTCTTTTGCACAAATTGACAGATGGTAGATTTACAGACAGTACAGATAATGAGGGTAAAGCTGTAAAGGTTTTCTTGATGCTACTAGTTTTATAAATGCCACTTGGTGTTTTTATCAATGAATTATGCAATGTGAAAGTACACAGGTTAATGGATCAAAGCCAAGATAAAAGAATTGCTGTGTAAAATACTGAGCCAAGATTTGCCCTTACCTAAATTTATTTAAAAAAGCTTAAAACCAGGGGCGGATCTGGAGTATGTCAAATCTGTCGCATTTACTTACTTACTTACTTATTTATTTACTTACTTTATTATCGCATTTACTTCGTGATAAAAATCCAGCTTTATTTATTATTGAAAACTAATGACTAATCCAATGAATATCTCGTTGGTAACCAGATCAGTTGAATTTTAATTGACCTGGTATAACCACTGATAAGCGGGGTGGCTTGACTGGTTCGACTCATAAAGGAGTTTATGAACGCCGAAAACGCTTATTTTATTGGTCAATAGCCAGATCAGTGGACAGTCTGGAATGATCTCGACCGATAAGAGGGGTGGCCGGACGTATAAGGGAGTCCAATTGCTATCTTTCAATTGGTTCATTTGAATTTTTGTTTTATTGTGATTGGTTTGACCGATTTTGACTGATAGCTAACTGAACTAATATAGTCAAGCTCACTGTCTGAATTGAATGTTTGATCGTTTCATAGTAAATTTTATAAGCATGATAGAAACTAAACTACAATCAGATGGAATTTATGGAAATCTTTTACAAATTCATATATTGACATGAATGCTGCTGTCCAAACTGTGAATTTTTTCAAGAGGGTGAAAAATTTATGGATAAATTGTAAATGCTTGGCAAAGACGATCTCGCGAGCGACATTTCAGTCATTGATGTTGAAAAGAAAGCCAACATTGTTTAGAGTTTTATCAGCAGAAATTTACATCCAAAATCGTAAATAAAGGACAAGTGAAGTGTATGCATGAGTGTAATATATCAAAGTCAATTTATGCGAGTGTGTGATGCGATTTATGTCAATATGGCGTATGGTAAGCAGATTGATGCTTCTAAACATGTTGTTGCCGAAGGACTTTTAGCTATGCTCTCTTTATTCTACATTCCTACTATTCTACAAATATATTTCAATGGACAAAAAATCTGTAGCCATAAGGCGCCATACTATTATTTACTTTATCATAAACAAATCTTTGGGGCTTTTCAGTTTATGATCATTGATCATTCAATCATTGGACAGTTATACTACATATTGTTTAAGATTTGAGAAAACTAACATTGATTACATGAGAAGCTGTTTACTATAATCTTTGATATTGAGTCTTCTGATCCATGAAGCTTTTTATTTTGACAATTTAACTGGAATGGTATTAAACCTGAGTATTTCACATACATGAAATGTTGTCCCATGTCACATATTGTCCCCTTTTCTAACTGAACACCTCATGTAGAGATGTCTGGTGTGTTGATCTACGGCTCATACCAGATTGTTTGCCATAAATTGTTTGTGAGCTGTTTATATGTGCAAAAATAGATATGTTAATTGCTACTTTTATCTGTTTCAGAGGCGTGCTGACACAGTGTAGAAATATACAGTAGGGCTACTTCGCTGTGCAACTGGCTGCTGTATATTTAATTAGTTTACTGTCTGCCGTTTGCATATTGTCAATCCTATTGGTCACACAATGCAATTTACTAGATGCCAATATGGTAATCACACGTAATAAGATATGCGTGGCACGAAAAAATTCAATAGAGTGGCCCTACTGTATGTTCTCTATACTGTGCCGCTGACGAGACAACGAGAGATCATTTGGGACCCTGGCATTATGGGCCCTTCGTGTAAGCGTTAGAGGATTGATAATTAAGGGGTTCATATTCATATATGCATGTTGTAATCCGTTGAAAACAATGGATTTCAAAGGAATTTAGCACTGCATATTATGCATGTATAAATATGATTCCCACTCCCTCTCCAATTATCAATCTTTCTATGCCAATGGCCTCTTACACAATAAATATAAATTGTAAAAGCTAAAAAATATTTGATGCACAACAGTTTATCAAAGCAATTTCTGTTGAAGATTTCATACTAAGTATATCAGTTTGTTTTTGTTTTAATCCTGTGATCGGGCTCCTTAAATGATGCTTAATTGTTATTTTCAACGTCCCCGCACCCCCCTGGTCCTGTTTCTCTATTGTACTTTTATTTCAAACTGTTTCGAAAACCCCAAGCGATTGGAGAACTTATTTATACTGCGTCATTATTTTCACCTATTTAGGTTGTTATAGATATACAGATGGCTCCTCTGTAAAAAGGATTGACCCTGGCATACCGAAAGGTTGTATAAAATCATCTAAAAGACCGGAATGTTATACAACATTGTCCATCTCGGCACCATTATTTGGATATGGTGCGTCTCAAAGCACAACTTGCTCTGTCGACTGGTCACGATCTTTATTCACTGCCAACAATGAACCATGGATTTCGTTTAAATCACCAATTTTCAACCCACGTTTTGATACACGACATTTTAAAAATATATCATTAAAGGTACGTTTAAACATGACAACTTCTCCGATGCACTGGCATAGCCTGGATTTTCTTTCAACAGGGGTAAAGGGAAGTGGTGCCAAGACGTTTATACCAGTTTAAAATGAGCGAGCTTCATATGCTTGCCTTTGCATCCTAAAATAATGTAGGAGGTTATTGTAGCAAAATACGTTTTACGAGCATTTATCTATTTATCTAAGGAGGACTCCAATGCACTGTATTAACAAACAACTACAGATTGTAAATGCACTTTGTTGATCAAATGCTGGGGACGTTGATATGCATGTGTACACATGCAGTGGTGGACAAAAAAGCACTCCTTGCATAATGATAATACATGGTTAATTAAAGACTTCAGCAGGTTGCTTGATATAGTGAGGAAACTGTTATATTTAACGATAATCTTTAGAAATGAGAGCTGTATAATAAATTCGATTGTGTGATTTTTACTATGGAACATCTCCGAAATACAATATTGGAATGTATGACTTACGAATAACGAAAAATAAGATTGATGTGATGTAGTCCCCCAGTCATCGGATTTCGATTATTGAGTTTGATTTCAGTCCTTAGGAATCTCCACTCCAAAGTGCATGCCTAGACTTCGGAAATTAAGGATTACCAAATACATGTTCTCATAAATGATGCTCTGAATCTAATGTATAGGCAAAGAACACACGCAAAATTTGATTTCTTGTGAAAAATACAATTAGTACGTCATTAAGTTTAAGTTTGTTTTCATGATAGAAGTGCTAGCTAATTGCTGATATTATGTTTTCATCTCCACTAGGTGATTCATTACCGAAATAGCTTATAAGAAGACGAATTTTTTTGAAAACGTTAATCTGCAAGTTTATTGTTGTGTTGGTGTTCACGGTGCTTTTAAAACTTTTGCGCTATTATTTTAACCATTCACCCTGATGTTTCCTTATTTTAAAACAATTTTTAAATTTGTCACGACGACAAAGTCTATATTTTACGAGTTCAAAGTGTTAAAAATCAACATCTGGTGCTACTACAATTTGTCAAAGCTTTGCTGCACCTGTAGAATTCGGCTAAGAGCTCTACAATTCTCTGCTAAGTTTCTGATACTTCGAGACGCGCATAACTTTATTACGCACGGTAATAAACTAAATAATTACAAATAGTTCTAACAAATGCAAAAAAAAGGAATAAATTCATCTGACTACTTACAGAATTTACAGTGTTACCAGGCAGAGAAGTTCATTTGATCTTATTCATATGACAGTTCGATGCCAAATGTCCGTCTTCTCCCATCTGACATCAGATTAGCTTAATAAACTATAATCATTTACATATTCAATTAAGAGAACCGGAAACGTTTTTGAATTCAACAGCACAATTTCACTAAAACTGCTTGTGTGAATAAATAACATGCAATGACCGTGTTAGAGCGTTTTTAAATTGCTGCAAGACTAAAGTAGGTACACTACAAGACTAAAGTAGGTGACGTCCAAAAATTTTTACTCGAATGTTTCCCCTTTGTCCCCAATCTTCATGGAGACGTTCTGTCATAGAATATTTAATAAGACAACAAACGGTTATTTTTAGTGCAATGTTTCCATGGGAACTTTTCAGTATTGTGGTGAGTTGCGAAAATTCACACGAGTCAATCTGTCAGTCAGTAAGTCAACATCTGCTGTTACAAATGCCTTTCATTCGCGAAAGAAACGCCTATAAGTCACATTCATTCATGCTCAATTGAAAACCGTGGTATATTAGTCGTTTATCATTGCACTTGACGCGTCGAATTTTGGATTGAAAATTATTGCTTACTTGTTAAGTATCATAATATTCACGTGATGATCAGTCACAAATCATCGATATAACTACCTCCTTGGTAATTGAAATCAAAGTTTAGTTTGTTCATTTCGTGTGATTTGCACGAGTAATACATTATAATATACATTGCTCAAGTTGGACCAGACAAATTATACTTTTCTTGATATATTACTGATACAAGTGTCAAGTGTTAATTAAAAAATCAGAAGTGAATTTCTACTTATCTTTAAGGCCAGACAGCGTGTACATCTATCGTATTTCTGTAAATACAGTCTACTGGCAATTACAAATCATTTATAGACTGTTACAGAGTATTTTCGTCTAAAGCAAGCTGCTTAGCTATTGATAAGCACTTCTCAAAATCAATTTCAGCTTAGCATTTTTAGAAACGCTAAGGTTCGACACTATGCAGTCTTAAAACTAATTTTATTTGCCATGTTTAGGAACATTTTTGTAAGAAACTTTGCACTATCTTCGGATCCCTAGTTTATTAAATAAATCATGCAATATATTTCTAGATTCACCAAGAAGTAGCAAACCTCTGGGCTGGAACGTTGATGAAATTGACAATTAATTGTAATGTACACAATTTTGACAATACAGAAGAAACAGTTGAGAGTCATTGCATCTTAATAAAGTTTAATGGCCGTTTCGATCTAAGAAAGGTGAGTACATGGCATCGAAAATTTTACTGCTGACTGTGTTTATAAATGGACGTATATATAATCAAAATTTTTACCTAGCCTATGCATATGTCATGTCTAGTGCATATACATAAGCTGCGTAGAAATATTTCATTATGTTGAAAAGTCGAAAAATTTCACGAATTTCGGGAGGTTGAAGACTATAAGTGACTGCACAATATTTGTGCTAGACTTGAATCAATGTCGGCTTTTTGAAATATTATATTATAAATATTATATGATGACTGAAACAACTAGTCAGTTGCCATCCCACAAAGTTGTTCCTGCAAATTTTTCGGAGTTTATTCACGGCTAAAACAGATAATTTCCTGAAACTTACATTGGAGAACTAAAACTTGCAAGCGCGTTACGCTACTGTGTAAGAGTGTCGAGGCGTATGAGACTCGAGGATTGGCAATATAGTGAGTTTTAGAGGTTATTGACGATTTAACTTCGGTAACTGAATTTAAAAAGTAATTAGCGTAACCTGGGGCAAAGTGCGACACCGGGGCAAAGTGCAATATTTCCCGTTGAATATAAACTATCTGAGCTGTTAAACGAAGCTTTAGCTTAAGAGTCAATCAGTGGCTTTCCCAGCATGTATGTCATATAAGCAAAGTAAAATTTAAGATATGTTTTTATAAACGGAGAAAGTATGGCGGTCGTCAAATGAAGATACTTTACTATCGAATTTTAAATTGAGTTCGACAAAGTTTCATTGAGTTGACAGGTATGTTGAAATATTTTGTGTAATATATGGCAGATGCTGGAAATTTCTCTATAGTATTATAGTTTGGATGTTGGTGGTTGAACTAAAACATCGTTTAATTAAAAAATGTCTTCGATGACATTCATATTTGAGATTTTTAAAACCGTACTTACATGGGGAAAGTGAGACAGTCGCCATATTAAGTAATGATCATACGATAATATGTGTCTATAGTGTCCCCTAATTTGTTTTTTTGCGTGCATGTTGTTAAATTTAAGTTACTATAAGGTCAATGAATAATATTTTCCCAAACAGGTTTTTTCTTTTCTTAAATATTCACTGCCCCATAATAGAAATATGTATTTGAAATGTAATGTCTAGATTGATTTATAGTGCAGAATGAAGAAGATGGCCCAATAACAAGTATCCATGTTTGATGATTTGCCAAAAGACATATTGTATGGAAAATTGAAGAAGTTGAATTAACAAACTACTGATGATAATATTGACATGACGACTAGATAAAGAAAAGCAAAGAAAAGATATCGCAAGTCCGCTTTCGACTGAAGAAGAAACTGATATATATGATTGAATCTGCCTTGTTTGCAATGGGGGATAGAACGAATATGAAGGCGAATGGATTGTTTGCGTGAATTGTACTGCTTAGGCTCACAAGGATTACACATTTGACAAGATTTGTGTCTTGTGTCATTGAATTCCATCCCTGGTTTTGTTTACTTATTAATATATTGATCGATTAAGTTCAACTCAAACTTTCTATAATTTTTTAATAAATGAAAAATCCTAGATTTTTTGGTAAAAATTAAGTTGATAATTTTTTATAGATGTTTTCTACAATTTTACTTCTTCAGTCCCCTACTATCTATTGCGAAAAGGTTCCTATCTAAGTTTCTCACTTTGCTGCAGGATCTGGGGAAAGTGAGACACATCGACTTGTCTGATATAATGGAAAAATAAAACTCTATGTAAAAACTGTAAAATTTGTTTTTGAAGATTGTATGTATGAGTAGTACCTTGAGATTTATTATGCCAAGTTTCCAGTAAAACAAAATTTTCCCTGCTGAGATATATTCAAAAACGTAAAAAAGTTTCTCACTTTGCTCCAGGTTTATTGGTGTGCGTAAGTTTTTCAATGCAAGTAGGTATTTGTTAGCCTTTCTTAATTTATGTGTCGATATTTTGTGAGTCAACAACTGTATTGCAGAGAAGGGGGTTTTCTCAAGTAAAGTTTCATTTTAGATTTAATGTTTCATTCAAAAGCGGTCGCAATTTGTAATGTATCCCCGAAACCGTGCACAAATTTTCCGTGCTTGCTATTTTCACACAGAAAAGGGGAGATTTTCCATTGGTCGTTTTTTTATGTCAGTACCATTTTTCAAAAGGTAGTGAACCGGCACATACAATCAATGAAAATGGTTAATTGTCCTATACTTTTTTTAACATATTCCTCTTTGTTTAGCATCCACCTCAGCACCACGAATCCCATTCCCTTGAAGAATCAAAGTATAAAGTGACAACGATTGCTTTATCTGTGATTTTGTTCCTAATCATAACTGTTGTCGTTGTAGTCGCTGTCTGCAAGTACCGAAACCGCTTTTCACTAATATTGCAAAAGGAAGACAACTATAGTTTACGGCCATTTTATGATGATAACGAACAAGTCTGAGATCGTGTCTACTTTCGTTTCATAACCTATACTTATTGCATAAACCGACATCTCTTAGGAAAAGTTCCTCTCGGCGATTTTTACACACAGTCCACTTTTATTTTGCTGGCGACAGTACAATTTTTTATGTCTGATGTATATGATTGGTTGCGTTTTAAATGTACAATGTATAATTCAATTTATATTGTGTCCAACAGCACGCGCACTTAGACTTACTAGATGAAAATGCATGTCCATGTACAACTGGCTTTAAACGCCACAAATAGTCAATGTTTTTTAAAGTTGGTTTTTTCCAAAACTTGAAATTAGTGTTGCCTTTCGTAGGAATAAAAGTTGTATTATTCAATAAATATATTTCTATGAAATTTACAGCATCAATATATTGTTCACGAAGCTTGTCACACTACAGCACTTTATAGCTAGCAACTAAAAATTTGTCGGAAAAGAAACATGTTTGGAGGCAAGTTATTAAATATTTATAACAAATATCGGTAGTATTAACAATAACTGTTTACATCCATTAAGAGCTCATGTTATCATAGGCAGATGAGTCTTGACCTGAATTAAGCTCTCTAGAGATTGGTGAAGACCACATATTAACAACAGGACTGCTCAATCCACCATCTATTGGGGAAGATGTGTTGTATCGTTGTCTATTTGTCATACGATTGCTAATGAGGTGCATGTTGTTTTGTGCATAAGGTGTTTGAAACATATGTTGGCGCATAGCTACTGGCACTCTTGTGCTATGATGTGTAAGTTCCCCTGTTTGAGCCTGGGACAGTATTTCATTAATTTTGTATTGTGCCAAGTGCTTTACAGCGGGGGGAAGTTCAGACAACGACTGCGTGATATAATGACCAAATGCTTCATCCGGGTTATTACATTGCTTGTGAGACATTTCTCTGCTTCTTTTTCTTGAGATGTTTTTTTGCCAAAAGTCATGAGATTGTATTCTTCATCTGCTTGCCTTTTTCTGTTTGGCTTTATACGTGTTGGCTGTTTAGTACTAGAAATGGGACAGTCAACCTCATTCTCAAGACTGTTGTTTGGTGTTGCTGGATCATTAAAACTGTCGTCATCATCATCATTGTTTTGATCATCAACTTCATCAGCAATTGTTATGCATGATGGTGAATTGGAATCGTCCTAGAAGCATTCAATAAATGAACATTCATTAGTTTAACATAAACAAATTTATGATGTAATTGCTTTTATTTTCTTCAATTACAGACTCTATCTTGTGCAGAAGAATGGAAGGCTGTTGCAGACTAATTGGAAAAAAAATGGAACTATCTTGGCTGCATTGGAGCTCTAAATGGGAAACACGTAGCCATACGACAACCAAATAGTAGTGGATCAGAATTTTTCAACTACAAGCATTTTTTCAGTGTTTTGCTTTTAGATCTAGTAGATGCAAACTACAAGTTTGTCTATGCTAATGTTGGAGCAGCAGGAGATGCTGGCGTGTATAACGAGTCTAGCTTGCGAAAAGCTGTTGTTGAAAATACTCTTGGTCTACCACTACCAATTGAAATTCCATGAGTTTCATCAAAAATACATTACCACATTGTGGGTGATGATGCTTTCCCATTGAGCAAAACAATGATGAAGCCATTCATTCACAGGAATTTAAATAAAGAGAAAAGAATATTTAACTACCGATTGTCTCGTGCCAGACGGGTAGTAGAAAATGCTTTTCGGATTCTGCCAAATGGCGTGTGTTCCTAACTACAATAAGATTGTGTCCTGACAAGGTTACTGTTACATGATAATCCATGATCATGTAAATTATACTTATTATTGTTATATACTTAAATATATTATTAGTTAACTGGTTAGTGCTCTTTGTAAAATGCCTTGTAGTCATGTTGGTGCTTAGTAGAAGTCCACATCAAAAGAAAGCACATGTAAAAGAAAACGAACTATTTACGAAGATAACCAAAGAATCCAGATATATATCCAATCCATCAACGAAAGAGTCACTGAAAGCAGTTGTCTTAGATAAGTTTGAACATTTAAACATTTATATTATAACGTTTATATCAAAAATATTAGTATATTAAATAAATATCTTAAAAATTGACAACAACTTCTCCACAAGGTTTTCCTCCTTTTGTTACGAGCAATTGAACCAAAAGCGGCCATTTTATTATTAGTCGGTACGGTCGTAACATTACCTATCTAATTCTAGCTGCTTGTTGCTTGCATAACTATATGATAGAAAAGAATAAATCAGGTTATACAGCACCAGCAGATGTAGAGGATGACAACCATCTTGTCACACCTGGCTCATGGAGAAGAGATGCATGCATGACAAATTTGAATCCATTCAACACAGACAGAAATCCTTCTCATAGTGCCAAAATGCAACGTGAAATTCCGACGACATATTTTAACACTTGCGGAGCTGTATCATGGCACGATAGCATTATCTAGCAGTAGCACTTACTCTTAATTATATATATATATATATATATATATGTTTGAAAATTTGTAATCCAGGCATTTAATACATTAAAGATAAAAGTTTCTCCGGATTTTAAGTGATTTTTTACTGAGCTTTCGACTCTATGAAGGCTCGAAGTAACGAGATATTTTGGCACTATGAGAAGGATTTCTGTCTGTGTTGAATGGATTCAAATTTGTCATGCATGCATCATGTTTGTTTGTGAAAAATTCTATATAATTTAACGTGTACACCAGGGGGAGGTCGGGAATATTTTTTCTGCAAAGCGATCATTTTAGGGGAAATAGGTCCTTTTGCCGCCATTTTTTGGCGTCCTCGTCCCAATACAGTTAGCCGCTCCAGTTATTATAGAACTCAATGTACAAATATGAATTGCTTGATCCAGTCTTCTTTTGAGATCAGTGGCTCCAGGTCTTTTCTGATCCAGTGAATTGTAATAACCAGAGCCGTAATAACTATTCGTAAGAGTTGAGACATCGATTGTTTCCGTTTAACTTACGTTGATTGGGCAATATTGATCACCTGATCAATTTCCGCCATTTTGATTCCTAGTTTTGAAACTTCAGCTAGTGCTTATATAGCAATTACTGCTAGTAATACAGTATTTTGAGATAATATTGCGTTTTTTAATGGATAAGTGTGTAATAACTGATTGTTGACGGCTACTAAATGTCATTACATACCGCCAGAATCGAGGATTACGAATAAAATGAAATGCTTTTACGTCGAACTTTAATTGGGTTAGGTGATTGCTGTGCTGAACTGCTTTTGATATAAGGTTCAATTAACTGACTCATGTAGAGAATCATTTTTGGGCCAAATAACATTGCATAGTTCGTGCTAATGCAGTTTCAATAGTTTTCTTACTCCAAAGCTTGTTTTTTAATCGAAGATGATTTCTCATTATGTTCTGAAATGGGTTGATTTACAAACCTCTCAATTCTCAGTCACTTCCTCACTAAAACAAACAACTACACCAAATCACAAAAACTACACCAAATCACAAATCACAACTACACCAAATCACAAATCACAAATGATTTTCCATGCTGTATGTTGTATTTTTAGTTCATCATTCAAAAATGATGTAATTATAATTAGGATATTCACTGAAACAGCTGAGTACAATATATTTTTGGTAATGAATTGTACAAATATACCCTAGTTCTGTAGCTCACAGTAGAACATTACTTCTCTTTTAGACTTGTCAATGATATTTTAACTGAAGGTTTTGGTTTATAAGATCACAGAGGCATATCTCCATAATTTCAGCTATTTGGGCTCTTTAATGTATATAAAAACTGTTGCTGCCTTTCTGATATATATTAAAATATTGCTGGCTTTCTGATGTGTATTAAAGTGCTGCTAGCTTTTTGATATATAACTTTCACTGGCAATGCAAGGCATAGAATTTGAACAAACGGGGCTGAGCCCCCTCCAGCACACCCCTGGTATGATCAATAAAACCATACAGAAGTTGTGTCATTTATTTATATAAATTTAAGTCTTTTCTAAATTAAAGATTGGATCAAACTCATATGCTGTATAAAAGACTACAAACAGGACTATTTACAGCAAACAGACTGTTCTTCAACAACAGAAATGTTTCATGTTATAGAAATAATATATTCATTTTAAAGAAATTATTCACCAAAATTTTCGCAGAATCCTTAACAAACTTCATTAGAAATAAACTTTAATACTTTATAAAGTGTTAAAGGCGAAATAACTTCGTATAAACGAATAAAACGTTTAAATCAATATTCAACTCTCTCGTTTGTCCAAGAAGAACAGTTAAAGAATCAACCGATGCAATTCATCTTTTGTTTTGTTATAAAGGGGTAGTCAAACCAGATCAATGTTTCCAACCTAATCATTTTGTTCCTCTAGTTTTTTTCCTAGCAAAACTAAAAAGACAATTTCTGGTCCAACATGCCCAGTGCCTTCAAAAAAAGCAAAAGCAGAAAAAAGTCTGGGAATATCAGTAAGTTTTTTTCAAAAATGGAAAAACCAGAAATCATTACAAGTGAGATTTCTTGTACTAGGGTTTCTGAACAAACCATTGAAGATTTACAGGTAAAGCCTAACTTTAGTCACAATTTTGATGTAGCTACCTACTACGAAAGGTTTGAAAATGTCTGATAATTGTTTGCTTATTGAAAGTGTTTTTAAACCAGATGAAAATTACACTTTTCCTCCTTTGAGTGAGAACAATAAAAGGTCTTTTAAATATGAATGGCTCAAAGATTTTGCCTGGCTGTGTTATTCACCAAAAGAAGATGGTGCTTACTGCTTATCGTGTGTTCTTTTTGGACATCAATTTCCCAGTAAATGTTCGCGAATAAGCAAGCTATTTCGTTCACCTTTTCGTCATTGGAATGATGCTGTAGGTGCATTTAGGCGACATGCTGGAAATTATAAGGGGGAAAAAATTTGCTTTGCCCATTATATATTTCAGGGAACAAGGTTATGATGGTGCAGGGGCTGTTTCTGGGCATATTAATGGTTTAGCGGCACAATTATTTAGAACTAATCCTAAAGCTCTTTACACTTACTGTTACAGTCATCGACTAAATTTGTCTGTCTGTGACACGCTTTCTAACGTTGAAATTAATAGCATGTTATCTGTTTTCTCTCAAGCTGCCAATTTTATCAACATATCACAGACACGCAACATACCCTTTGCTGAGCACGTTAAAAAGTCAGATGTTCAGACCAAGAATGCAAAACTGGTAAGTCTTTGTAAAACCAGATGGGTTGACCGAGTTGACAGTCTTGACACGTTTCAACAGTTGTTTATCTCTTTAAGCGACACTCTTCAGGACATGATAAACAATGTAAGCGGCGAAGTGAAGCCTTCCCTTGCTGCTGATGCTTCCCAATTACTTTCATTAGTTATTCAATTTCATTTTATTGTTGCGCTAGTTATTACAAGAAATATTCTTGATGCTACTCTTCCAGTCACGCAATTATTGCAGGGAAAATCTATTGATGTTATGGATGGTTTTTATTTGATAACCACTTTGAAGAATGATGTAGCCAACATGAGGAAAAGCATTAATTTTTATCATAACACTTGGTATGAAGAGGGTTTAAAACTTGCTGAAGAGGTCAACGTTCAAGAAACAAAAAAAGCGAATTGCTGGAAGACAAACTATGTGATCTAACCCCCCCTGTCAATCATTCAAAGAACATTATAAACTAACTATCACTATTCCTTTATTAGACCATCTTCAAACATCTTTGAGCACTAGGTTTAACTTGGATAGTGTTAATGTGTACCGAGGGTTATCTATCGTTCCCGTCCAAATGATGACTCTGTCGTACAAAGGAATTGATTGGAAAGGACAGTTTAAATGTGTTGCAAAATTCTATCATGACGACTTGCCCAACCCCCTTGGTTTAGATGTTGAATTAAGGCAATGGCGTTTATACTGGGAAACGCACAATGGGCCTTTGCCAGAAAACATCGTCAAAAAAAACTGAGGCATGTAACATTTCCAGGATTTGAAAATATTAAAGTTATTCTTCGCATTTTAGGTTCACTACGAATCACCTCATGTGAATGTGAGAGATTAATTTCAGCACTGAGGAATCTAAAAACCTACCAAAGGAGCACTATGGTAGAGGAACGCTTAAATGGCCTGACTTTAATGCGAATTCATCCAGAAATTATTCCTGACATAGAAAGAGTGATCAATAAGTTTGCTGAAGGTAATACACGTTTGAAATTTGCTTAATGTGTTATGGCTACGTTATTGTAGAAATATTACTGACTTTGCAACTGGCTGCTGTAATGCGCCGTTGCTTCTAAAACAAAGACTGTCCATGTCCGGAATTACATTATTGCTTTGCACTATGTGTTTCCTAGGCATGCTAAAGAGCCCTTACATTGGGCAAAACGGTCTTAGCGTGTTTGTCCTCAATATTTTGTAAGAAAAAATGAAAAACTGCGATTTCATTCACTTTGAAAATTTGTTGTAAAGCTATTCCAAAACGCTTGAAATCGCATTTCGGGGACCCTAGGCTTCAAAATTTTGCCTAAAACGTCTCCGGCGTTCGCCGGTTTAGGACTGACGTTTGAAAAATCCTAGATCCGCCCCTGTCTATAGGAATAAAGCCAAAAAAGCGATGTCAAATAACAAAAAAGAATCAGAAAAAGTAGTGAAGAGAAGGGACCTACGTCCAAGCTCTCGTTTTGCATTTCATAAATACTTGAAACTGCTTGATTTTCCTAATATGTTTAGCAAAGCACCTTCTTGCCAGGAAAAAACCTCTCTTCTAGAATCTATTACAAGCAATGGCTTGGATTACATCCTTCCATTACGCCAAACTAGAGTTCGGAATGACGAACCACCTTGTATGAACTCACAACTATCATTACTAATTAGGAAACGTCAAAAAGCTTTTAACCAAGGAAATACTACTCAATTTAGATTCCTGAAAAATAAAGTAAGCTTGTCGAAATGCCTGTCGAGCTGAAAATTTGCCGTGCTAAATATTATTAGCAACGCCTTCTCCATTTTTTTTGGAGAAGGCGTTGCTCCAAACAAATGTCTCGTCATTCGGCATTCTTTCATGTCTGCAGAAAGGTCTTTATTTGGCCACCACAAGAATCGCAATGCGTCCCGATCCTTGGGTTCCACTAGAACCTGATGGAACATTGCTTCTACATCAGCAACTACTGCAACCAATTCCTCTCTGAAGCGAATTAACACGCCTGTTAGTAGATTTGTCTGATCCGGCCTTTTAGAAGTTGCTGATTCAACGACTTTTCCTCATATCTGGCTGCAAAATCATAGACGACTCTTATTTTTCGGGATTTAGAGGATGAGTAACTGGGTGATGTGGTAGGTACTATGTTGGTCTGTCGTTTACCTCTCTTGATTTCGTCCAATGTTGCACCAGCATGAATGCCTTCGTGTAACCATCCCTGATTGGTTATTAAAGTGTTTGTTAACCCGATACGAGTCTTAAACACTGATCTGATAGTAGACTGGATATAGCTTCTGTAGGAAGCAAAAGTGAAGCCTAATTATATATGCAAAATGCACTTCCGGGTACCACAAGAAATACAAATTACTATAGAAATGTATGCGGGTAACGTTTACATACAAGGATTTTCGAATATTTAAGGCATTTCGTGACCTTTTACTAATGTCAAGCATCTGTCATGGATAAAACAAGTTATGTTAATCAATTTGACATCAAAATGATACCAATATCTGCAAGATATCGGCGCTCGTGTTCAATTGAAAATTGCGCGTGCAAGAATGGAATTTGCCCCACCGTTGCAAAGGTAAGATAATTCACAGCTCATTTTCCAAGTTCAGAGGCAGTTATGATCTAGAATGAGTTTCGATGCTTAAAAATTCGTTTAATACCTTTCTTTTATCATTCTATATTATCTAGATATTGTTTTATGTAACTTTTGCCGTGACTTCATTTTTAGCTGGGTACTGTTGTTGTAGGAACAAGACAAATTTACTAAGCCATAAACAAACCCATTTTTGGCATCGTCAGTCTTTCCAACGACGCCCTTATCACCAATACTTCCATCAACAAATTCCTTTGCAGAATCGTCAGTTGAATTCTTGGCATCTTCAGCATCGTTATTCCCATCAACAGAAATTACCAATGGAATTCAGCCTGACGAAAGAATTCAGAGAGGAACAGCAAAAGTCTTGGAGAGAATACCTGTGCTATGTAAAAAAGGCGACAGCCAAGAACACCAACACGATCAATTTATAGTGAAAGACATTTTTAAAGAAAAAGAAGATAGTACATTAGAGTGTTGTTTGTCTATCACACAATTGCTTGAGTTCGTTCGAACAATACCTACACTAGTAAGATCGTCTCTTAATCCAAGCGATCATTATAACTTACGTTCCCGTTGGAGACCGTCTGGTCATAACAAAAGCAATTGTATTATTATTCCAAGAGTATCCTTTAAACGTTGTGGATCACCAAATGTATTTGTACCATCCATAATGTTGTCTAATATCATGTCGCTGGCCCCAAAAATCGATGAACTACATGCGTACATTGCCAGTTCAAGTGTGGATATTCTATGCATCGTGGAAACTTGGTTGCAAAGTCATATTGATGATAACATTGTTTCGCTACCCGGATATAATTTAATTAGACGCGATAGACGTGAACGCATTCATGGTGGTGTTTGCGTCTATATTAGACATACAATTAACTTTAGCATCCTGTAAGACCTTTTAACAAATGAGTTCGAAGCATTATGGTTAGATCTAAGACTGACCCGCTTACCAAGAGGTGTGTCCAATATTATTTTATGTAATTTGTACCACCCACCGGGGGCGAATGATGAGGCTATGATCAATTATCTTTTTGAATCACTACAAACAGTTGAAACAAAATTTCCAAATTGTGGGATAATTATCTCGGGCGATTTTAACAAATTGAACGTTCGTCTGCTAAAGAATAGTTTTCAATTGCGTCAGATCGTAAATTTCCCTACTCGTGGCAAGAATAAGCTGGATTTGATTTTAACAAATTTGAAAGAATTTTACGATTCTCCAATTAAACGTCCTCCCTTTGGACTATCCGATCATGTTACCGTAGAAGTGCAACCATTAAAAAGATCTAAAAACTCTGGGACAAAAGTAGTGGTAATGTCAAGGGATTTGCGACCATCCAAACGTTCGGCCTTTGGTAAATATTTAGAAGAGGTTAATGTCGAACAGTGGGTAGGAGGAAATAGTGACGACAAAATGAAAAATAGTGATGACAAAATGAAAATGTTAGAGCTCATCATTAACTTTGGTCTTGATTTCCTACTCCCCACAAAAAAGAAGGTGCTGATCAATAATGAGCCTCCTTAGATGACCAAATCGCTAAAACAACTGATCCGCCGAAGGGAAAAAGCTTTTGCACAAAAAGACCTTGACTCCTTCAAGAAATTAAGAAACCAAGTAAACCGAGAAAGAAAATCTTGTCGGAAACGTTTTTACCAAAACAAAGTAGAGCATTTAAAATCGTGCTCATCTGCAAGTTGGTGGAAGGAAATCAAAAAGTTAAGTGGTATTTCACCGTCGGTTTCTTCACAGGAAGATATGATGTCAACCTTGCAAAATATTGATAATGCACTAACACCCTCTGATCACTTTCCTGAGCAACTTGCAAACATGATCAACGAATCCTTTCTAACACCCATGAAAGATTTTAACCCACTGCCCCAACATTTATGCTTTGATAATGAGAATGATGATTTCCCGAGGTTATTACCTGTCACTGAGTTTACTGCTTTCAAGATGTTGTCAGCTCTTAACGCAAGGAAAGCAACTGGCCCAGACGGTATTCCCGCCTGGGTTTTAAAAGAGAATGCTGATTTATTGGCCGCTCCCGTGGCAGATATTATAAACAGCTCCTTTAAAGAGGCCCGGTTACCAGAATCATGGAAAAAAGCAAATATTACACCGATTCCAAAGCAGAAACCTGTACGAGATATTAATAAACACTTAAGGCCTATATCACTTACAGCGATTGTATCAAAAGTAGCCGAGGAGTTTGTTGTGGAAAATTATGTTAAGCCAGCTGTACTTAAGAAGATAGACTCTAATCAGTATGGGGCAATTCCAAATTCAAGCACAACTATAGCTTTACTTAGTATGTTACAGTCGTGGAATAAAGCAACTGATGGTAACGGGGCGGCCGTTCGTGTGCTGTTATTGGATTTCAAGAAAGCTTTTGATCTGATTGATCATAACTTATTGGTTGAAAAACTACGTTCATTTGATATACCGAAATGGGTTCTACACTGGATTACGGATTTCCTCTCCTTCAGGAAACAAAGAGTAAAGCTGAAATTCGATTGCTTTTCAGAGTGGGAACTCGTACCTGCAGGCGTTCCGCAGGGCACAAAATTGGGGCCTTGGCTATTTTTGATAATGATTAACGATCTCAAGTTACCAAATAATGAAATGTGGAAATTCGTGGACGATACCACTGTTAGTGAAGTAATTGAGAAAGATCAAACAAGTAACTTACAAAACCAAATGGACACATTAGCGAACAGCATCTCGCGTGATAAGTTCCAGTTAAATGAAACCAAATGTAAAGAGATGCGAATTTGTTTTGGATCTAATACCAATGACCTTCAACCAATTACCATCAATAACATTACACTGGATATTGTCCAACACGCGAAAGTTTTGGGATTGGTTATAGCCAGTAACCTTAAGTGGAACATCCACGTAAATGAAATAATTAAGAAATGCCGTAAACGCCTCTATTATCTTATTCAACTAAAACGAGCAAATATCGAAGTCAAGGAATTGCTCCAATTTTACAAAACGTGTATAAGACCTGTCTTGGAGTATGCTTGCCCAGTGTTCCACAATAGTCTGACATTGTATCTGTCAGATAACCTAGAGTCAGTCCAAAAGCGAGCATTAAAAATAATCCTGCCTCATCAAGAATATGAAAACGCTCTGCAGTTTACTAATTTACAACGCCTTAGCGAAAGGAGGAATGATATAACAACAGCGTTGTTTCAGAAGATAGTAGCAGATTCCTCACATAAGCTTCATGACCTTTTGCCTCCTCGTTTAGAACGTTCAACTATGGAACTTAGGACTCAATCTTCATTCAATACTAACTTTAATACCAAACGTTTTAGAAATAGTTTTATAACTTTTAACTCATTGAAGATGTAATTTAGTTAATTTATTTATTTATGTATTATATGTAATCTTAAACGTATTTCAGCAATATGGCTGCCAGTTTTTAAGAAATAAATCATCTATCTATCTATCTATCTATCTATCTATCTAAGCTTTCTTCCTCTCTTTATTCTTATTTTCATTTCTGTTTTTATTTCATAGAAATAATACAATCACCACACCTTGCTGTTGCATTTGCATATAGCCATGAGTAAGTATGGCTGTTATTGACAAAAGTATCCAACATTTTTATCAATTGCAGTCTATACCGTAGCATCAGGAATTGTATTCCCATGTGGTAAACTACCATCTGAAGTTAAAAGCACCTTTCTGTTTTACTGCATACTTGAATAATAATAGCTGTTGGTTTGAATCAAAGTACTCATGTCTTTTAAAGACAGGAAAGCAGATTAACTTTAGTAATTTTTTCAACCAACAGCTTCTTAACAAGTAGGGCAGGTGGTTTTCTTTGGCAGCATGGCCTATAAAATTATCCATGTATGGTATTGCAATCACTTTAAATTCAGAAACAATGGAAAAGCTGTGTGCACTACTATAATCTTGATAATCATCACAGTATATATTTTGTCTACAAACAGAAGTAATTTGTTTCAAACCAACAGCTATTGTTATATCAACATGAAACAAGGCAGGATGGTGTTTTCAGCTTCTGATGGTAGTTTATTACACGGTAATACAATTTCTGTTGCTGAATCTTTGTATACAATGCAATTGATGCACATGTTATGTCAATAACAACTATACTCACTCATTGATGAAGGCCATGTCCAAATGTATTAGCAAGGCGTGGTGATTAAATTATATCTGTAAAATAATAAATAATAAAGAGAGGAAGAAAGCTTAGTAAATTTGTCTTTTTCCTACTACAAGAGTACCCTGCTAATATGAAGTCACGGCAAAAGTAACATAAAACAATGTTTGGATGATAAAGAATGATAAAAGAAAGGTACTAAACGAATTTTTTAAGCATCGAAATTCATTCTAGATCATAGCTGCCTCTGAACTTGGAAAATGAGCTGTGAATTATCTTGCCTTTGCAACGATGGGGCAAATTCGATTCTAGCACGCGCAATTTTCAATTGAATACAAGCGCCGATATTTTGCAGATATTGGTATCATTTTGATGTCAAATTAACATAACTTGTTTTATCTATGACAGATGTTTGAGATTAGTAAAAGGTTACGAAATGCCTTAAATATTCGAAAATCCTTGTATGTAAACGTTACCCGCCATACATTTCTCTAGTAATTTGTATTTCTTGTGGTACCCGGAAGTGCACTTTGCATATATAATTAGGCTTCACTTTTGCTACCTATAGAAGCTATATCCAGTCTAGTATCAGATCGGTGGTCTTAAACAGAACGTTAATTGTTTCGTTTACGGTCTTTCCTATATTTGATTCCGATATTGGAGCATTTGGTTCATTGTCGAACACTGCAAAGCCTACGTGTCTAAAGCCACTCTCAGATCTTGTTTTCTGTTCGAAAATCCGCTCATCTTGCAACACTATGGGCCAAGATTTTACTGACATAATCGAACTCCCAAAATAGAAATGACTTCGCAAACTGCCCTAGAAACTGTCAATCATTCCATATAATAATCTCAAAGGTTTTGTTGCAATATCCCGTCCCTAACAAGCAAGTATAATCAGATAGCCGTTTCCTTCGATCAATTAAATACGTCGTCCTTGACGAGCGAACATAAATGAAATACACTGTCACTGACGCGCGAATATAGATGAGATTCACCGTCCCTGATGCGCAAATTTATTGTTTAGAAATTAACAATCGTGGTGTTTAGGTCCTTAACTGTGACTGTCAAGTCGTCATACAACTTGGAAATAAACAATTTAATGAAATATACCAAATTACAATTTACTACTTTCAAATCACGTTAAGACCGTTTGGTCCCACGTACCAGAGCCCTCTATTAGTAAGAGTTGGGACATCTATTGTTATCCGTTTAGCTTACGTTGATTGGGCAATATTGATCACCTGATCAATTTCCGCCATTTTGGTTACTAGTTTTGAAATTTGAGCTAATGTTTATATAGCAATTGCTGCTAGTAATACAGTATTTTGAGATAATATTGCGTTTTCTTATGGATAACTTTGTAATAACGGATTGTTGACGGCTATTAAATGTCATGAAAGAAATGAAAGAAATGAAAGAAATGCCTTTACGTCGAACTTACGAAATTTGATTGCGTATGGTGATTGTTGTGCTGAACTGCTTTTGATATAAGGTTCAATTAACTGACTCAAGTAGAGAAACATTTTTGGGCCAAATAACATTGCAAAGTTCGTGCTGATGCAGTTTCAATAGTTTTCTTACTCCAAAGCTTGTTTTTTAATCGAAGATGATTTCTCATTATTTTTTGAAATTGGTCAATCTACAAACCTCTCAATTCTAAGCCACTTAAACAAACAACTATACCAAATCACAGAAAATCTTATGATTTTCCATGTTGTATTTTGTATTTTTAGTTAATCATTTAAAAATGAAGTAATTATAATTAGGATATTCACTGAAACCGCTGAGTATAATATATTTTTGGTAATGAATTGTACAAATGTATCCTAATTCTGTAGCTCAAAGTAGAACATTACTTCTCTTCTAGATTTGTTGATGATATTTTAATTGCAGGTTTTGGTTTATAAGATTACAGAGCCATATCTCCATAATTTCAGCTATTTGGGCTTTTTAATGTATATTACAACTGTTGCTACCTTTCTCTATATTAAAATATTGCTGGCTTTCTGATATATATTTAGGTGCTGCTAGCTTTTTTATATATATATTTCACTGGCAATACAAGGCATAGAATTTGAACAAACGGGGCTGAGCCCCCTCCAGCACACCCCTGGTATGATCAATAAAACCATACAGAAGTTGTGTCATTTATTTATATAAATTTAACTCTTTGCTAAGTTAAAGATTGGATCAGACTCATATGCTGTATAAAAGACTACGAACAGTAGCATTTATAGCAAACAGACTGTTCTTCAACAACAGAAATGTTTCATGTTATAGAAATAATATATTCATTTTAAAGAAATGCTTCACCAAAATTTTCAGCAGAATCTTTAACAAACTTTATTAGAAATAAACTTTAAAGTGCTTATATTACGAATTTTAGACCCCCTTTTTTATGAGCTTAGTTGAAAATTTGGATTATTTGAAGAACTATGACATGTCGCTGGACTTAAACAGATAAATATAAGTTCCTTAATTTTGCCTCCAAAGTCGGGTACTATTTGCGAATTTTTTAGGACGCCATTATGATACTTGTGACGTAGATAGATGAACACGTCTGTTTCCGTCAATATAATAATATATTATAGGAGGTGATTTTGTTGTCGTTTTTCTTGTCTTAAAAACAAATAATGACAGTATTTTCAATAAAATATTAAAAAACAAGTTTTCCGGAAAGTATAGCCTAAAATCAGTGCTCAGATAATTCGAATCCGATGTCTGAATGCGTATCTGATTCGAGCTCGGAATCCGTGGGTTATGTCAAGCATTTAAACGACTTCGCATATGACGATGAACCGCTCGCAGGAGATGGTGATGAAGTGCATACTCCAGATGATCCCGATGGAATTCTCCCTGCGACATTAGAACAACGAAGTGATGGCGTAATTCCACTCGGTGAATGGTAAGTTGTTGTTTTCTCCTGTTTGTAATTTACATAAAGTTACTTTATAAACGACAATGCTCCCACGTTTCAGGTGTAATTGTCAATGCTGTCATACCGATTTGTTAGAAGGCGCATTAGAGTACAGATGCTGTAAGGAATTAAGACCAGTTTTGCAGAAAATGACATTCGATGGCAGCATTGAGAAAATATCACGCATAACACAGCATGCCAAATTTGGGCCTTTAGTTAATGAGGCTGTCCTTGAAAACGTCGGGCCACTATTGAGAGATAGGAATGGACGTGCTTATCGCCGCCAAGCATCACAATCATACTTCAACATGCTCAGCTCCATCACTAGTAGATGGTACTTCCTCATCGAGAGAACATATTTCCTTCCGCGATGGCTTATGGAGAGTATGTCGAATAATCTACAAAACTTATATCGAATTTACATATGACAAAAGAAAAATTAACATAAACAAGCGTAAACTTACTTGTCTTCGCTTTCGATCGGTTATTTCGTCCTGTAATGGTTCAGGAATCCCAGCCACGTCAATGGTTGGGATAGCATCTTTCTTCAACCTTCTTTTGAGCTTGACTTGCACGCTCAAATTAAGGTCAAAACAAGAATTTTCAAAATGCGCAGAACACAGACACGAGGTAGAGGAAGCCTCAAAACCCGGTGTATGTTTACGCACAAAAATTACCCATTTTCTATGTCTTTGCGGCTCTGTTTCGTTTTTAGGAAACAAATGCATCGACATTTCTTCGGTTTTTGAATCATTGGCGCTACTAATTTGATTAGGTCCGCCAGCAACACAGCGTTTTCCTCCGCGTTTCTTATTAAGATTACTAGTAGAATGCGCATGTTGATATATGTGTTCAACTTTCTACGTCACAAGTCATTAGCATACCGATCAAAAAGTTCGCAAAAAAATGCTGAAAATCGTGACTTTGAACGTCCGTAAAATCACTTTCACCAATCCAATTTCAATTATAATTGCAGATTTAAAATCACTGAAACAAGGTCTTTCAATTTAGCTAATAAAAAAGGGGGGCTAAAATTCGTAATATAAAGTGTTAAAGGCGAAATAACTTCATATAACGGAATAAAACGTCCAAATGCATCTTGGTCAAATCATTGCATATTTCAATAACTAAAAAGTAAAAAAGTCTGTCATTTTCTGCTGAGCAAGAAAATTTTGTGATCTTTCAGAATAAAAAATGTCATGCTTGGATTAAATTGGAGGGCATAAACAACTCACTACCATTAAATTGTTACAAATCTTGAACACAAATCTTTCCGGACCAAAACTGCATGATTAATATGATTCGAAGTTTCGAACAAAGTCTTGTCCAACTATTTGATAACACTGATGCCAGGATAACATTGCCGCTTGCCACCAAGCTTAAAGTTCTTGAAAACTTGTTACAGAGTGGGAACATAAGCCGAGAAAACATGTTCACGTACGAAAAATACTTCTTGCAATGGGTCACGATCAATTTGAAGCACGAACTAGTAAACCGCAAACGAAGCTCAAACCAATGAAATTAAATCAGGTCTGCCGCAAATCATTAAAAAAACGCAAAGAGCTTGCTATTATTCTTAATATATTTGATACTACCATGGAATAAGCTTAAATTGCCTTCTTCTTTTGCATATAAACCCAATTTCCAATAGTATTATTATTGTTTCACTTTGCAAGTAGGAACCAAAATGGCGGCTCCGCGCTCGCACCAGACCGTTTGTCCCAACTCTTACTAATAGAGGGCTCTGCCACGTACAACATTCAACAACAACAAGCGTCATTTTCTGCTCCCCATTCCGTCCAAAGCGGCAAATCATACGGTAGCCACACCCTATTCTATTCTTATTGTTTAAATTTGCGTTCGTTTATTCAGTAATTTATGCAACGGCTTGAAGTAGGACTACCTTTTTTGTTCGACACCCTGTACATCTTTCGCGCAATGGTCTTCGAATCTATTTTGCAAAACAAGTAAAACATACAACAACTGCTGAATGCTTCGTGCTTTTTCGACCGTGCTGAATGCTAATAACTAATTTGCATTGTCTTACTTTACTTTCTAGGAAAGAGTTTTGAACGAAATCTTTGCAACTTCTACAATCAATGCTAGCAAGATACACTACAGTAGAGAAAGTCTCGTTTCTCAAAATATGTACCTTGCCAGCACCATTACGTTATCGGTTATACTTACCCTCGTATTCGTGTTCTTTGGAACTGGTATTTACTTCTATTGCGCAGACGCAATGGCCAACATCCGGCCGAACAAGCTACCACGGTAACAGAATTAACGACTATTTATCTGGGGGTCGACAAAATGGTTGTAATCTGATTAAAATATTAGTGATAAACCAATCAATGATCTGCACATTTACAGTTTTGTTCTAAGACGAAGGTTGCGCATGCTCAATATCAATATGTCTTTTTTGTCAAAACGTTCAATTATAATTACATTTTTTCCATATACAATTATCGTGAAAAACAATTTGCCTTCTTAACATGATGAACGGATACTCTTTTAATATACTGTCGCTTTCCGATAGTCAGATTGATTGAGAATTGCTATCCCACTAGCACAAAGATTAATACCTGAGTATAATAACAATTCATGCTCGTGTTAAGGTATTATATACTCCAGTCTAGTGTCAGTCTAGTGTCTTCATTAAATTGATGAATTTTTAACAGGTTCCGTTTTTGATCTGGACGGGACCTCTTTTAAGTACAATGTTCAAACAAAATTGAATATCGAACAGAAATAGTTCATTCATTATTACTCTGACGATGGATGATCATTTTTGTCAATTTGATTGTCAACACCATTTCCGATTAATTATTACTTCTGTTTGCAGCAACCACTTTCCTAGTTATAAAACCAAGGAATTGAAAATAAAAAATTTTGTTCGTTTTACAGGCTCGCAGCGTTTAATATTTCAAAAACTATGTTGTCGGGCTACTATGGGCAGGTATAACACGATATTTAAGAGACGCCGGTATTCCAAGAGCTCGAGAAGAGAAGCGTTAGACTATAAGAATGTATATTCGATATAATATTATCTAATGTTGTAAATTAGTCTGCAATACATGTTACAGGCCATACTACTAAGCTCTTATTAACAAAACGCGAGGTCTTTACCGAGAATCATCGAACAAAGGCCTATGAATTTAAAATGTGGTTGCAGAGTTATGACTTCCTTAGCAACCGCCATTGCTACGTATCGTCAAGACACGGGAATATACTGTATATTGACAATACAGTCGCAAAATGCAATGAAAAAATTGATTTAAAACTACACTGTCTAAAATAGATAGCACTGCCATTAAAAATACAAGTACTGACTTTATAGTAACATATCAAAAATGAGGGTTGACCGCTTATTTTGACTATAGCCCAACATCGTATCCTTAGTGAAAATTCACTTTCCGCCTTGCAAATCTCTAGCAACGATATTGAACAATTAGAGAATGTATAAGATGGATATCATATAGCTATAGAAGTGGTTTTGTTAAATTTTCTTAACAGATATTTAAGGATTGGTATTGCGTATATAATGTTGTAATAATGCAATAACGAAAGTTAAAATAGCAATAATGAAAGTGAAAATCTGTGAAAAATGAAAGTGAAAATCTGTTCTTGAAATATCCATAACTCAATACTTTCGTTTAGCTATTCCAAGTAATTCGTTTAAAAACAATTTAGCGTGACGAAGATTTCGATATTGCAAGATAATTCTTCTTTCATTCAATCTTTCGTTCGGTTCTCCAACGAATGTATACTAAAAATTATGGCAGACAGCGACTTTCGTACTATCGTTGTAACCGGAATCAACAAGAATACAAGTAAAGATACTTTAAACAACTACTTCTCATCTCGAAGACGGGGTGGCGATCTTGATTACATTGAATACACACCACGAAGTGGAACAGCGGTGATAAAGTTCTCGCAAACAGAAGGTAAAAGTGTTAAAAATACCTCGTCTCTATTAATCTTCAAAAACTAGAATTCGAATTAACGAGACACTGCTGTCCAAACAATTCGGCACAACACTTAAAATTTTTTAGTATTTTGCTGACCGTGTTTGTATATCAATTATATGAAACTTAAACAGGTTGTTAAGTGATATTTGTCAGCCAGAGCTTCTGCCTGTCAAGCTGAACATGCTAAACATTCTTAAAATCTAAATTTTTGTCTGAAACCTATCGTTTTGTGGCGAACATCTGTTCAAAACAGTGTGTAAAATAGTTCTGTTTGTGCTGTCAAAAATAACATACGCTTTAAATAATCCTCCCTTCCGATACACCCTTCCACTACGTTGTATATTTCATATAAAATGCTTCCTTTAGTCATACTTAATGCCTGTATTTAATGCGCTTACGTTGTACTACCTTGCGTCAACAGCGGAATATAAAACAATAGCAAACTTATTTGGAGTTTCTCGATCGTTTGTGTGCATATGCATCAGAGACGTAAGTCGTGCTATTACAAAACGAATGTCAAAGTTTATTACATTTCCACGTGGACAAGACATACATCAAGTTATTGATGGATACTACCGAAAATGGGGTTTTCCTATGTGTGCTGGGGGCAATAGACGGTACTCACATCCCAATAATTGCACCCACTGAGAGCCATGAAGATTACGTGAATAGAAAAGGTTTTCACAGTATAATCATGCAAGCTTGTAATTATTTGTTTCGTGACGTTGTCATTGGATGGCCTGGTAGCGTTCATGACGCACAGTTTTTCTCAAATTCTGCTATTTACAAGCAAGGCAACGAAGGTAAACTGTCCCCCCCTGATCTTAAGAAAGAAATAAACGGAGAAGAATTATCCACAGTCATTTTGGCGGATCCTGCGTACCCATTGCTGCCGTGGCTCTTAAAAGGTTATCCTCTTAAAGGTGTTTTAACTAGAAAACAAAGAGTCTTCAACTATCGTATAAGCAGAGCGCGAATGACTGTCGAAAACACATTTGGCAAATGGAAAGGCCGCTTTATCAGATTTAGTAAGCGGGTCGATATGAATGTGAAGAATTTGGTGATTCTTGTGTTGGCATCTTGCATTTTGCATAATATTTGTGAAGTGCAAAATAACAACTTTCTGCCACAGTGGGAAGAAAACGTTGACCAAGAACTTGTGGTAACAACTAGTGATGTAATTGAGGACGATGGTGAAGACATTCGAGAAATATTACCTGACTATTTTGACTCACAATGAAATATTCAAAACATATAATTATGTTAATTATTGCAACACACAACATAAGATTCATGAGTGTACAAATATTGTATTTAATGTTCAGATAGCATTAAACAGTTCCACAAATATAACTTCAAAACAGAACTAAAAGACACAAGTGACCATAAGTACTTAAAAATAAATACTTTTCAAATACTTTAAATCATAACCTGAAATATGTTTTTTCTTCATCATCATTGCTGTCTACAAAGCTACAGCCTGGAGTTTGGATACTGGTGCAGCCATTTCCAAATGTCTGTTGTTGAAAACTTACATATGGTTGGGCAAACATTAGTGATGAGCTGCCAGTAGATTGGATGTTCTGGGTAGCCTGTTTCCCAAATAACAATTGGAAGATCTTTAGCTCATGCTCTCTTTCCTGGTTTCTTCGTTCATTCTCGAGTCGCATTTGCTCTAATTGAAATTGCTGCTCTTTTTCCAATTTAAATTCTTCAAGCTTTTTATACCTACAAAATTATAATCAAATAATGATTGTGACAGACATGGTCAGAGCTGAATACATCTGAGGGGTAGATGTCCAAAACAAAAGTTTCTGGTATTTTTTACCAAAAATACAAAACATACAAGCAATATATAAAGAAGGTGAATATACCTTTCAAAATCATCATTTGACATTGCCCAGAATTGTTCCACGGCAGCATCCATGCTCTTTTCAATAGAACTCCTTTTTTTCTTTTGTTTCTTTCCTAGTTTGTAAGTGTTTCCAAGACTCTTTTCTCCTAAGTCTGGCTTTGGTTTGTCATTCCGTTTATCATATTCAATAGCTCGATTCTCAGCTACAGTCTGTTGATTTACTTCCACATTAACTAAAGTTTAATTAATTTAAAAAACAATTACTAGATAGCTGGAGCACATATCTTGTTTTGATGAAATAACAAACAGAAATTGTCTTCCATACAAATATTACCTGTTTCATTTGAACTGTCACACTTTGGGCAAGAAAGTACATCTATTCTCTGTTGTGTGTACTCCATCACTATATATGACTTTTTCATAATCACATGTCTGGCATTTTTTGATGGATTTATCACCTCTACCATACCTACTGACAATATCTTTAAGATTAAAAGCAAAAAATGTTTTGTGACAAGATCATATCATCATTAAGCAAAATGTGAAAACATTTCATTTCAAAATTATACCATTAATAATGTCATCATTTTCATCATCAACATCATCTCTCAGCATGTCCGACTGACTATTTTTTTGACTATCAGCCTCAGCCATGATGTCGAGTAAAACCACTGGAGTCACATTAGGTCTTTGGGATAAAAATCTATCCAACTGTTGAAAGTATTTCCATGGCTTTTTTCTCCCATTCCCACTCTTCTTAGCATTGTCTTTTTCACTTTTATATTTTTGCTTCAATTTCTTAATTTTATTAATTACTTCTTTTAGTGTAATATCTTCATAGCCTCTTTCTTGTAATTGCTCCTTTAAAATGAATAACATGTTGCACCTTTTTTAAATAACAATAATGCATTGAACCAAGCAAAATATTAATGCGTTCGTGGCAATTTATTCCTACTATGTAGGAAATATAAGTTGTAAATGAACAACTTACAATAACACGCACTGTCAATAAAGGTTATAGATACGTAAACGTACAGCCTCAATGGCATCAATGAACTATTGAAAGGTGCAGTATTCATA
Organism: Xenia sp. Carnegie-2017; assembly: GCF_021976095.1. Taxonomy (NCBI): domain Eukaryota; kingdom Metazoa; phylum Cnidaria; class Anthozoa; order Malacalcyonacea; family Xeniidae; genus Xenia; species Xenia sp. Carnegie-2017. The sequence continues at coordinate 5,933,816 of NW_025813447.1, read as the reverse complement.
TGTTCTACTATGCCTGGCTAATTTCTTTTGAATAGGACACCACTTTCAAAAAAAGAGCTTGGCATAGCAGAATACATGAATATGGTCCGCCAATTAACGTTCCACTAACGCCAGTGCACAGCGTATGTAAAATCTATAGGATATCACGATAAAATGGCTTACCAGTAAGGACTTGTAAACCTTGCTTTTATCTTTGGATCCTTTTGAATTACCCAATGCAATTTGTATATTTTCGTCGCACCAAAGAGTTATTAGACTTCTTGTTTTTTCATCACTTCATTTCATGCATTTTGGTGTCGCCGCCATCTTTGTTTATTTTAATTCCCGCCATTTCCTTTTCGCGCTTATTATAGCTCATTTTGCTGATATAGCTAAAAACTCGGCACGGTGCCGCTTTTTTAACTTGCCGAGACTACCTCTTTCGGAGGTCCCGGCACGTTAAAATTTCAAGGCACCCGGCCCTTACATTTTAGGCCTGCTATCCGTTTACATGAGAAAAATTTGGAGAGCCGCACTCAAGAAAACAGGTTCGCGTACCTAAAATTTGGAGTACCGTGCCAAAATTGATTACCGTGTAAACGGGCCTTACGCCGCTCTCCCAGGAAATTGATTACCCTCTCATAAATTTTTCCCTCTCTAAAAACTTTAACTTGTATCTTGAAAATGGTGAAACGTTTTCCAAAACAAAGATCACAAGTGATCTAAGATATAACAGTTTATGTGGTCTACAAATATTTAGTCAAATAATATCAAACCAATCAGAATAATAATTGCACTTCGGCGATGACATCATGCGTTGGCAAACACTTAAAAATTCACCCTCTAATGATGCGTGAGTACTAAAACTAATGAGTCATGAAAAATAATGAAAATATTCCGCAAATTGAAAAGCACATCAAAAGCTTAAATAACTCACACATTTCATAAACACTTTCCTTGAGCACATTCCCGCTTAAGGTGGTCACCCCCTCTATAGCAACTTTTTTTTATTTTTTTAATTTTTAAAGTGAAAATAACATTTTCTGAATGAGTAAGGTGATAGAAAATGATGTGCACAAAAAAAAATTCAGGAAGTTGCTAATTACACTAATTATCCATTATGGCGGCCATTAATTAGCCCGTAATTAATTAACAGCATTAACATGATATCTCAAGAACAAGACATCACAATGAAACAAATAATACATTTTTGAAAAGCCAATAATCTGAGCTAGAGAATGACATTTTTCAATTTTCTTCAAATTTTTTTATAAAAATTTAACAGCCGATTTATTGAATTGTCAGATATTTTGGGTTTTAATCCACCATTTTTTCGGAAAAAAAGTGCAGAAATAATTCATCTATGAGGAAAATTTTAAAATTTGAAAATGTCAGTTTCTAGATTATATTGTACTAAATAAATATACAAAATATCAAGCTTCTACAATAAATATTTAAAATTACAGTGTCACAAGTATTGGTGACACACAAAAATAACGAAATGGAGAAAAGTCAAGTTAAAGTTATAGTAAAGTTTTCATATCATTATACAGGGTTTAAAAGCTACCTGACTCATATGTAACTCCTTCATTGTCCTCAGCCTTGTCTAAATACTTTTTTCTATAATATCTTAGGGATTTTCTTTGTCCCTTCACCTTCTCAGTGCTCTTTTTTGCTGAAAGCTTTATTCGAGCCTGGTCACAAATGTGCACCTTGGCAAGTGAAGAAACCTGGTGTTATGTCCAAATCTTCAAATATCTTTAGGAAGGAAATGTCTCCATCATTAAATTTCAAAACAGCTAAATAAGTGGCAAGAGCCACAGTTTCATGTTCAACATAGATTGTCTTCGACATCTATCCCAAATAAGTCCATTCAAACATTCATTTGGATTTTGTGTCAAACCATGCATTTGTTTAATAATGTAGTGTCAGCCAAATCCTCAAAATAGGCTCTAACAAATCAACAATGGACTTGGAAGGCCATTCTTGTGGTTATAACCATCCTTTTCACGTTGATATCACACCAACTGTCCACTCCTTTTGGACAAAGGTGATGCTGTGGATTCTCCTTTGTTGATGCCACATGAAAAAGTGATGCCTTCACAGCCTTTGCCATTTCCTCAACACTGTGAAGGTTTTCTCTGATTGCCAGACCATAATAATTTTGGAGCACATCTATTTTGCCATCAGTTAGTCTACCTTTACCTGACATACCCTTCCCATCAGCAGCTTTCCTTTACTACTACTTTGAGTCTTGCAACCTACTTCCCACTCTTTTCTGCACATGCCCAATGCACTCCAATTTATTTGGTAGACAATCTTCTCCATATGGTTTGCTTGCTAGAATTGCATTATATGTAGATGAATCACCATCCCCAAGCATATGTTTATACTTCAGCCCTCTTGTAGCAATGGACCTTTCAAACATCCTCAGTGCACCTGCCGTTCCATGCTGCCAGAACTCCCAGTATGATTTATTTTACAAACATGAGTTGCCTCCCATTCTTTAAATCTAGCATCACTTTGTTTCTTCCTCCACTTGATACACTGCTGACACTTGTCAGAAAGCACTTCTCCAAGGCACTTCTTGGTATCAAGGGAAATTACCGTGACAACACCATTGTGTGAAGAGTATCCTCGCTTCTGCCAGGTGCCATCAATGGAAATCCCACATTCTCCAGCATCATTTACAGTCAAGTCCTTAACATGCATAGCATTATTCATCATGCTGTCAATTGCACACTGTTTCACAACTGGCAAAGTTTTTGTTTTGAATTTTGCTAAAGTTGTCACGCCTTGGTGGAGGAGGCATGTTTAGAACTTTAGTAAATGTCGTCATAGCAGTGTGACCTTTACCAATCTCTAAAAGCTAGCACTGCTCGTACATTAATTTCATGGGATTGCCCTTCTTTTTGAAGAATTAAAACAATGCTTCCAATCGCATCCACACATTGCAGTACAATGTAATGAGCAAAGCCATGCTTCTTCCTCATGTCAACATGACACCTCACATCATCAGCACAGTCGGGACATTTCAGAAGGTTTTCGAATACGCCAAACAAGATCATTAAATCAATGAATATGGTACCTTCTCTTATAGTGTCAAAATTCCCGAGAAAGGAACATTTTTGCACTCGGTGCCAATTTTGCAGATGAAGGCCCAGCTGTTTGATCACTAGGTGCGCCATCTTTTAATCTCTTCGTCGTATTCTTAGGAGAAATTTAGGCCGTTTTCTTTCTGTTTTAAGATTTCCCATTTATTTTGAAAATACAATAAAAAACAAATAGAATTTATATAGAAACTAAAACAGCTCTTTCTTAACTTGAAATGTAAGAGAAAACTAAGATTTTCGTAGATGGCTTTGAGAAGCGTGTATATTACATGGCAGACAAAGTCATAGCGTTGTCAATGCCAACCAAGGCTAGCAAAAGCAACCAATCACGGAGCAACATTCATCAAAAGACTTGAAATTACATACGAAAAGGACAAACCAAAAATAATGGTTAAAATGGATTTTGGTCGAAATTTTCACGATTTTGGTACCTAAATGCGTTGCTAAGGCGTTGCTAAGGGTTAATTTCTTTGATAAGGTATGTTTGAGGATTTTTCTCACGGAGTATTATTTTTAAAGAAAATCAACACTGCAGACTTAAACTACAATACTTAAAGTGCCAAAAATGACCAAAAAAAATTTTTGGAAAAATTTTTAAAAATTCATCTGACAAGAGGGGGTGACCACCTTAATAAAACATTTAGCAAACGCAAAAAATCTTTCAATGTTGCAAACAGTTTCATCTAGAGTGCGTGTCTGTGAATTACCTTATAAGAGGTCAGAGGAATGTGTGGGGTGATATCTAAAGGACAAAAAAGAGTAATTTGACGTAAAGTAGAACAAAAAAGTTGTTATTACCAAATTTGTAACCAATGGTACCATGTGACATGCTTAAATTTATTATTAAATTTATAAATAGCTTCTAAACACGAAGAAATTTGATTTAAGTAGACACATAACCATTTCCGAGCTTTAAATGTAAAGCAAATTATAACTTTCTGTGTGTTTGCAAAATGTGTTTGAGAAATGTGCGAGTCATTCGAGCAAGCCTTTCTTTGTGCTTTTCAATTTGTGGAATATTTTTATAAGAATACAATGCTATAAATGTCTTTCCAAGCTACCTAAGGTTTTCAATCAAAGAAAGCAAAAAAAATAATTACAGTCGTATTTTTGAAAAACCAATGAGCAAAACCATCATTGAAATTCCCGAGAAGACAATAAATACTATCGTGTTGATGGATTTAATATAACATGTAGTGTTTTTAATGTAATGTAAATAGACATAAAATGTAGTGTTTTTCTAGGTACGAACCTTTTAAAAACGGCAAAAAATCGTTTTTACTCCTTAACCAATATTTCCAAAGACATCATCAGACTCATAGTTTACAATGCAGGCTGCGAAAATTTTATATAGTATTTACAAGCGGAAATGACCGTTATGTAATTAGAGAACTATAAGACTAAACAATCAGGCAGTATACTTACATTAAAATAGAGATAATTTCTTACACGCTTTGAGACCACTATTAAGTTGTGGCATATTGCGTTTTGTCAAAAGTGCTTCTAAGATGAGAAGTTGATTAGGATTATTAGTTTTACAGCGATATAAGATTTTGGTGTTACTTGCAATCAAATTAAAAGGATTAAGTGGCACACATGTGAGATCGGGGTCGGAATCAACGTCAGGAAGTGAGAAAAGGTGTGAGATGTAGTTGGCGTCTGGACAAATGAGTAAATGTTGTGAGATAGCACTAGAATTATTGTAATTAGTGGCATGTTGGGTTAGTCTTTTGAGCATTTCAGTGCATATGAAATGGTTGACACAAATGAGCTACAGATAATATGACAGCAAGAGCTACTATACCCATTGCCACTGCATTTGATTAATATTTCAGTTCATGGGCAAAACAAAATATTTGTGTGTCCAAAATATCAACTACCTGTTATTTAAGGAACAAAACTTTGCATTTTTACGTTGAATTAAAAGGCGAGCATAATATGAATAAAAACATAATCAGAAGCATAAACCTCCTCTAGTAGAAAAATATGTTTCCCATTAAAACAAAACACAACCTCTGTTGCATTTGAGTTGATCAAAAGCAACAATCGCAAAGAGAAACGTACTCAAGAGAAAAATAGTCTGAGCCCTAGACTGTTAAGATTCTATCTCCAGGTCATTTTGCCAAAATAACCTAAATGCAGCCTTTTCCATAGTACGCAAATATCTTAAATGGTTATTTATACAAGAGGCTATTCAAGATACAACGGAGTTCAGAACTTCAGAGTAATGAGAGCATGTATTCAGTATTCGTTTACAACTCTTACATTACGTGCTGTTGTTTAAATATACTATAAATCAATATATATATATATATAATATATACTTACTTTATTCAAGAAATCTTGGAGAAATGGACCATAAAAGTTAATATTCCGACAAAGTTGTTTGGACTCTGTTGACGAAGAAGCATGTTTCTTTCACTCTTGCTTAATTCCGCCATGTTGATTTTAAAAAGTGCGTTGCAGTTGGCATTGCACCAAACGCATGGGGTAGTTTTTACACCCACATGTTGCATTTACACCCAAAGAGGGTCATTGTAAACGTTACCATTATGTTGAGGGTAAAATTTAAACTACGGATAGCAAATTACCCAAGATTTTCGAGTAAATATTACCCTTTAGTCAATTACCCATCTGAAGGTAGTAAATACTACCCTAAAAAAGATAACTTTTACCCCCTAAAATTTACAGTGTAGTGACTCGATTGTTTTGTTACTCACGTTTAATTTGACGCGCGAATATTTGTCGTCAACACTCGATGTCCAATAGTTATTCTGACTGGTTTGATTCTATAGGACTGAAGTTATAGATTTACACAACTTATAATATCTTAAATCGCCTGTGATCTTGATTTTGGAAAAAAAATCGCACCATTTTTGACATAAAAGTTAAAGTTTTTAGAGGGAGCCAAATTTTCGAAGGCGGAGAAATTCATGCCAACTTTGAGTTTAATTGTGTTTTTTATTTTAACAGATTGAACTCTTACAATTTTTTGACCATTTTTATCGCTCTCGTTTTCACGGCTATGTTACAACATTTTACTCCGTCATTTTTAGCAAAGAAAAAAAGTTTCACGTAACCGTAATGAAACTCTTTAGGCAAGGTCTCAGGTGCTCACACGTAACCGAAACAGTAAAGTTTTTTACCGTTTTCATACTGTTACGGTTTGGTATACCATTGTATCATGAGAGTTCATGCAATTCCGAGAGTTCAAATGGATTCTTCCATTACGAATCTACATTACGTCTATAGCTTGAATTGAAGGCTATGTTTTCAAAGTAATAAAACTGTTTGAAACTCTTATCTAATTGGCTTAATCGTATCAAAGGCTACGTTAAACGCAGTATTTCTATGTGACATCATTGAACGATCTGCAAATTTTGTAGAGTGAGCACTGAGCAAAATTGGCATAGTTATCAGCTTTGCATCAGGTCTCTTTAAATTAACTGTAAAATAAAAATTTTAAAATATCATTGAAGAAATCTGTATTTATTCTCAAAATATTGAAGTTTTCTGATTTACAGCAGTTTTTTCAGAAAATGGCGTCACATTGCATATGAATGTGAATAATTTTGAGGATATTTCATGATATGTTGCATCAACCGGATATAGCTCCTGTCGTTTTGAAGCGTTAATGGAATGAAATTCTGCATTAGTATTTCATTCATAATTTGGCAGGAAACAAAAAGATATTTATAGATTTTCAGCCACTCATTATGCAATATGATGTTACTGGTTGTGTAAATCGACAATACAAAATATTCAATATCATAAGAATGATAAAAAGTTATGACTAGACTGTTTTAGAGAGTCCACAATCATTTTACGAGTTCTTTTTAATGAAACTATAATTTTAATAAGCCCGTTTTACAAATAGATCGCTTGTTTACGAAATGACTTGTGCCATGAATCACAAAACGGACATGTTTTTTTGTAGGAAAAAGCAGAAATTGAAAAAAATTGATATGGTTGTCTTCCCTCTACATAAATAATTTGCCAACTTTGATTTCAAATTTAGCTTAGCTTAGTGCCATCTTGGTTTCTCTCCCTCAGGAACATTTCTGGTGATAGCTACTGTAGCTGAGCATGCATTATATTCTACCCTTGAAAATGACGACTTTATACCTATAAAACATGCCATTTAAAAACCATATTCCACTTATTTTCCACAAGAAAACAAACAATTCATTTTTTAATGTTTAGGTGCAAAAAATGCTCTGGATTATGCTCAGCATCAAGTGGATGATTGTATATTGTCAGTTCGAGAAAAGACTAAGGATATATTTGAAAAAAAGAAAGTACTCGTGAGAGATGTTAAAGCAAGCACATCCGAAGATTGTCTTCGTTTTTATATGGAGAAAATATCTGATGAGATTGAGGTATCACAAATAAAGTATGAGGCAGTGGACCATAATACCGTAAATGCCATAGTAACATTTAAAGAAAATATTGGTGAGTAGTTGGCATAATTTAATCCTCATTGAGTTAATCATTGAAAGTTTTTGCTCAGATTGAATAAATTATACGACGTTTTTTGAGTGTTTGAATAATAAAGTGATGGCCAAACGTTCTAGGCTCAATATAATGAAAGATTTGAACGCATTTTGTTAAGTACTTGGAAAGAGTGCATGGGAAACATAAATCACTCTTTTAGACCAACTTCATTTACATTACGAAGAGACAAAAATTTATAAAATTGTTTTTTGTAGCTACATATACGCGTATAAATTATAAAAAAGAGAAATTTATTGAAGACAAAAAACTTATAAACAATTTACTTGCTTGAAATTTAACGTCATTAGTACGACGAAAATTTTGTTGTTGTGGTGACTGGCAGACGGCCGTGAAACAACGCACAGCAGGCAGCGGTTTTGACTAAACTATATTAAGTTGAAAATTTGTCTCTTACTCAAAAGTCAAATCTATTTATAAAGAAAATGTTTGTAAAATACTACCAAGATAAAGAAATCTTTTCGCATTACGCTATACCATCGTTTGAACAGATTCATGTGTATTATCAATTAAATCGCTGGCTTCATTATTTCAAAGAAAATTGAAAAATTTAGAAGTCACACACAATTTTGTTTGAATTCACTTTGATTCTTTTTTATTCCTTTGTACGAAGAAAATGACCTTTTCCTTTTAAGATTTCAAAACACTAAATGAAAGGTTTATGAAGAAACCTACGTTGGAAGACAAAGCAATAACGCTTGAGAGAATTCCAGAATGCAGAACAATATTAGTAAGTAATTTACCCCCTACAGCAACTTCAGACGCAGTTATGTATAAATTTGAAAGCAAAAGATCGGGTGGTGCCGAAGTTGAAACTGTTCACCTAGATCAACAGAAGAGGATTGCGTTGGTTAAGTTTAAAGACTACAACGGTAAAATGCTCAATTTATTAATGAAATGTGTGTTAATTTAAATGATAAAAGTGTTTTTAAGACTATGCAGAACATAACGGATACATAACGCCAGATTTTTACTTAAGGCAACCGCAACTCAATCACGAAGTTAATTGTTTGCTCGTTTTTTTCTTTACTGACATACATATTCTTAGAAATTGCATATTCGGCGTAAAATGGTTGTTTCTTGTAAGTATAGCAAGGAAGAGTAAGAGTAATCGGGTTTTAAGGACGCTCTCTATTGCAGACATTTGCACACGGCATTTAGAGAGTAAGCATGACCATAGGCGGCCCAGAAATTTGTTTATGTTTTTCATGCAATCGATTTATTTAGTATTATTTATAAATATATTCCTTGATTTATATGCAATGTTTGTCACTCGCGCTATCTTGCGTGAGTTGAACGTATGTATGGTCGTATAAATCTTATATTTTGACAAGGTTGGCAACTCTTAACACAAAATTAACGACCGTTAACACAAAAACTTTCACAAAACCGTAAATATCTTATAAGTTCATGGAAAAACACGAAAAACAAATACATCGAATAATTTTACTGTATTTTTGCAGTTTTTTGAACATTAATATGTATTTTAGTGCATACAAAAATGCAAATATTTTCAGGGTTTGTGGCAAATATTTCTCAAAACCACTCAAAACCTATGCTAGTGACAATTATCTAAACATTCGTCATATCTTTGAACGCTCAAGCGCAATACAGTTTTTTAAGGGTAAATGTCGTGTTGTGCCGTTTTATAGTTGTTTTCTTTGATTTGCGCATGCTCTATGTAATATTTTTCAAAATATTGAAAAAGAAAAATGATGAGAAGAATAGTAGCTAACTTCATTACATGACCAGATACAGAAACTATCAGTGTGAACAAAACTTATGGAAGAAGTGGGTATATATGCGACGGGCCCTGCAATTACTCTTACAAAAAAAACAACATACCAGCTACAATATGTGTTGGCAAATCCATAGTAAGGTCAAAATCAGCAAAACCTCAGTTATCACGGACACATTTTGATAAAATAGGATGCAAAGCCTTACGCTGGAGAAATCAACCAGCGTAAAAACACTTGCCAAATTTAAGTATGCAAATCAAATTAACGAGTTTGACTAGCTTATTTACCGTGCCGTGCCATTTTTTTTGTCGTGAATGCTAAACACGTACGAATGTAAATGCACACTGCCGTGCTGATTAAAAACGGAACTGTGCCAAATCTTAGCTGTGCCGTGCAAATTTTTGGACAGTGTAAAAAGGGTATAAGATGAATGACTGCTGATACAAATCTAACATTACTAATAATTTTTTTTGGTTTTTGAACTACCAGTGTAACATCAGGACTACCACTGGAATAACAGGACAGCTAGCTCGGTTTTAATTCTTAGGTTAAATAAAGAATCCTTTCATGTGTTAGTGCGAGCTTTTTCACCCACAACACAAAAAAAGATTTGTGTTTTGTTTTCGGGCTTTGTAGTTCGTACAAGTTATCTTTTTCGTTCGCATTTTTTATGAGCATTTGAAGCAATTTTATCGGGCATTGTACTGCTGTTATTTACGAGTTTATTTTTTAACATTTCGTCCACCTTTTCATGTCATCGTTTACAATGTCTTCCTTTGTTTTCGAGGATTTTGAAAAAGCATACCCACATTTAAAGTTGAAAGCAGCGGACTATTACTGTTGCCTTCAGAGTCGCCAACCCTCTGAAGACTCGTGCAAGAGTTCTTAAAAAAAATAGAGCCTTCCTTGGATTGAAAACCTCTGAAAGACAACGAACAGCAGCAGAAAACTTACTATTTACAGTAGACATGTTGAAATGCATGACTACTAAGGGGGGAGGGGGGGTAAATCGATTCCCAGATGTTAAGTTACAGTGGCCGACTATGATTTTTTGACTTTTTTGTACATATTATGCGCAAATACTATACTGAATAGCATCACAATCAAATTGCTGAACAATTCTTGCCTTTCTATCGTAATTTTAGATGGTTTAAGCCACTCGTATTTTGCAAAACAGGGTTGTGTTGCTTTTGTACTTATTCAGTAAATGATAAGTCCGTGAGTCATTGCTTGATAAAAAGACCTTTTTCGTCATTCAATCAACTGCTGACAAACTTCAAAAAACATATACTTCCCCCTCATCCATACCGGAAAAATGTTAAAAACGGTTAAACTTTGTTCATATGTGGGTTGCAAAAACTAAAAAACAAAAAAGAATAACATAGTTAAGTTTTCATTGCGTATAGTTTAATTAAAGCATACAAAGCCTATGGAGATTAAAACAACATATAATCCTAATAACAGCTCGCTAAAAACAGTTACTAACGCTTTAAAATGACAAATTTTCTTGATGCTTGTACAAAAGGGCAAAAAACTTACTACAGAAGCTATGTTAAAAAGAATCCAAAATTTGAAGCATCATTTGTTTACTTCGTGTTTTAATCCGGGATCTAAATTTGCCCACTCCCCCAAATCACGTGTCGCCTAATTTCGTCATCAATGCTTCCTCTAGTTTTATTTATACTCTCCATGATCCAAACACGGAAATGGAAATTGCTGACGTCAGTATGCTGTCGTGAGGATTTTTAACTTACCTTAAATCTAGATAGGTGATTTCCTTAATGTTGTAAAGTCAAAAACCTTGCTGTAATTTTCGTTATTTTTGCTTTTCACTTCGTTGTTTACCAAATTTTACGGCTTGGCTTGCTTGAGAGAATTTAGCTTTCATACTTTTGCTTGTTTAAATAAAGCTTAAAACAACCCTGTTGTTTTTTATTCTATAAAATATTTTGAAGTGTTTAGATGGTACATCCAAACACTTTTCTCGAATTAGAAAAGCAGTGTAAAACCCTTGCCTTCGGCTCGTGTATCGCACGCTTTTGTTAACTCTCGCGTAAATCCTGCGTGATTGGATCAGACGATCCGTTGTGTTTAACGATCCTGTTGTAACGTTTTATCGAATTTTAGTTGTAGACAAAGTTCTGTCATTGGATCATGTCCTGGATAGTTACAAATTGTTTTTGGCGAAGTGTGATGCACTTGGTGCTATAAATTTAAAATCACGAGGAGAGGCTTCCACTGTCCACGCCAATGAGCCCATCATAAAGAAACAAGACACTAATGCCATAGCTGCAGAAATAGATAGGGATATTTTTGAATTCATAAAAGAAAACAACGAAGAAAAATTTAAACTTGCTTTGCAAAACCAGAAGTATGAAACCATTTTTCAGACGGACAAAGTTTTCATCAAGTTTCAAAATGATAAGGACAAACAACAATTTCTTGTAAATGTCGAGGAATTTAAATACCAAATATTGCTGTTCGACCCAATGAAATTCACTACAGAGAAAGCTTGGCAAGATGTAAAATCTTTTATGGCGCAGTTTAACGATGTTCCTGGACCTAGCCGTTCAGTATCATTCGTAGTGTATGATGAGGGTTTTGTTAAGGTCGTAGGAAAAGACGTCCCTTCATTTTACACTGCATGTTCCAAACTTGAGAAATGTATTAGAAAAGCAGAAGAGAGAAACACTTTGATAACGAGCCAAATAGATGTTTCATCGAATCAAGCCAAATTATTAATTATGTCCGATGCATTTAACAGGTTTGTTTTAATTTTGAGTTTAAAATTCAAACTAAATTTTATTTATTAAACGCGATGAGTGGAAAAATTGGAAATTTCGTTCAAAGCCAGATATTACTCGTTTTTTCGTAGAATGAAAAATGTTCATTCTAAAAAACATTTTAACTGGTTTAGATATGAGCCTTATCTGTATAAATTCTTCAAGTTCAAAAGATCGAGAAAAGATAACTTAAAGTGCATGGGCAAACGATATTACCATACCCAAGATATAGCTAATTAATGTATGATATTTCCAGACATCGTTAAAGAAACTATTTTGCCTTTGGCCCGTCACAAAGGCACATTAAACACCTTATTAAGGTTTTACAGAAAGTGCATTTTGTTTTGTTGGTGAAAATTCGATGTTGTGATCTTTCTTCTTTGCTCTATTTTGTCACGAATTAAATAGCAGAAATCATTTGGTTGTATTATATGAAGTATAAACATGTATTTCTAAGAATGAAAATTTGTATTCGAAGAACATTGTAAAAGACACTTTATTGATGCAGTTAATATTTTCTGTTCCAACATTGTTCCAAGCCTCTGTTTTTCTTTAGCTAAAAAAGCGTATGTGTTTGATTTATGCAACATGAGAACGCAATTGATATGTCATTACACACGTTTGGTTCGAACGTTAAAGAAAAAAATTTGAAGATAATTAATCAGTAACATTAATTATTTCTGCGATTAATGTCTCTAACTTGTTTTCTCTCTTTGCATACCGTATAGAGCCTTTATAAACTCCCTATGAAGATATAACCTCCCACTCCAAATAAACCGCTTTTTTACATATACTTATACTAAAGAACCGCTTTTTTACATATACTTATACTAAAGTTACCACCCCCTCGAAAGTAAAAGCCCTCCCGAAACTAACCGTTCTCTTTACTGTTTATACATTTTTTGAGAGCTTTACGCATTTACACTTTATCCAAATAAGACGTTCATTTGAATCATCTACCTTACGCAACGTTAAATGCATTGAAAATATCGTTTGTACGACGCAGATGAAGTTAACCATTAGAATTAACTGATTCCAAAAAAGCAAATCAAAACTAAGAGCCCTGGAAAAATAAGTGCTCCCCTTCCGAAATTAGCCACTCCTTGAGAGCAATATTTTCGAAAGTACCTTGGACTGCTACTACCGTGGCATTTAGTAAGATTTTATTATCATTGTTTAGCTTTCAATATTGCGAGAATAAGGACTTCAAATGTTGAAATCGCGCATTTGCTATATAGTTAGAAATTAAAATAACAAATTTCGAGGAAAAAAATGTTCAAAGTAAATTTATGTCCCTTTGTTCTTCAAAATACTTATTGCTGCCGAAACAATAAAATCTGTTCTTATTTGTCACTTGGTTTGTGTAGAATTCAACGTTTTGTTCATTACGGCCCATTATGATTGTATGGGCTTGCGCGTTTGCAAATGGATTTGGAAGAGCACCTCTAAATTGATTTCGTTTGTGTATAGGTACAAAGATACTTGCACAATTGATGTGGATATACCATCAGGAAAAATAATGGTTAAAGGAGAAGGTAGCGTGGTAGAAAATATGCAATTTGAAATTGGAATTATTGTAAGCAAGTTTGCCAATCGTTTGCTGAGCGAAAGAAAATTCTCGTTGCTAAGAAATGATTCAAACTGCAGTTACGTGCAAACATTACTTTCCCAAGCCAAAAAGTGTGCCATTGTTTACTCAAATGATAAACAACAAATGGTGATATGTGCTGCTGATCAGAAAGAGCTCGAGGAGGCATATGGCATAATAAACAGTAATGTTGCGGTAAAAATTTTGGGAGAAGGTAAAAAGTCAGGTTCGATATAGTTGTTTGTGTTTTGTTTAAGAAATGAGTTTTGAAAAGAATCGTAACTGTTTGAAAACACACACACTTCACTCACACTTCATGCAGTTTCCACGTAATTTCTCGTTTCTCCCTAATTTTTACAAGTGTTTATATAAATCTATAGGAGCGGGAAATGTTTTCCAAGGGAGCTTTAGCCTTCTCTGGAAGTGCCTTCTGTAGTACAAACAATCAAGTTTTTTTGTCAATAACCTGAGTTAAACACGAGACTGAAGCTATATATTTTTTCTGTTTATACTATTTTTTCTGTTTCTGTAGTACTGTCTATCGAAAATTAAATAGCTAACAAGTAGAGTAGACCACCCAATTAATGGATTTGCGAAAGAATACAGGCTTCATTCTATTAAGAAGTTATAATGCACAGGTCGTTCGTTCGTGCATTGCCGCAGAAAGAATTGCTAGATTATATTATCAAATTTGCTTCTCAAAATGAAATTGAAACTTTTAACATATTTTTCAAACCTAATCAAAACGCACAAGACTGGTGAACAACATGACGCAATTTCATAAATTTCATTTTTTCGGATTGTGCTGCATTTCATACCTTACATTGGTATAAAAAAGATTGTTTTTCTAGCTAATTCTTCGTCAAGGCATATTAAGACACAATTAGATAAGACTTTGTGGTCGCTGGTGTAGGTTCACTGGCATCTTCAGGTATCTTGGTTGCGTTTGGTGAAGTTCCATCTGTGGTATCTATGTTCGGTAGTGGTGCTGGCTCCGGGGTATCAGTCTGTGTCGTCGGTCCTAGACGTGGTAATGACGATGTTGGTTTTCTGTTGGCTGGTGTCAATTTGTTGGGAGTAAGGTTCTCCGTTGAGACTTTTCGTATCAGCAGCAGATCCGTATCAATAGTATATTTGGGTGACTGCTCTTGTACAGGTGTGAATTGCCGGAGAAATTTTCTGTTTGTTAGTGTAATTCTGTTGGACAGTCGACTTTGACGCGGTATTGATCGTGTTGAAGGACTTCGATGGCTGTTCCAGACTTGTCCCATTTCGTAGGGTATGGTCCTGTTTCGTTCTGTATTCTTACGTGATGACCAATGGACAGAGGTGGTAATCTTCTTGTGTGTTCTGACCAAAGTTCCGCCATTCGCATGTGCCGGTTTCGTAAAGCCTCCCCTCGAGCATCAAGTGTTTCGCTCCAGGTTGCGTGTGGCCTATAACGGCTGGGGAAAATTGGTATGAAATCCTTAATGGTCTACCGAAGACGCATTGGACCGGTAATAAATTCGTATCGGTATCAGGCGTGTTACGATATTGTAGAACAGCAATTTGTAAGGCGTTTGTGTTGAGGCTACCAGTGGGGCCGATATTGTTCGTGATGAGGCGTTTTACAGTTTTAACGGCAACCTCGGCGCGGCAATTGGAGTGCGGGAATGCAACGGATGCGAGGCGGTGGTGTACCCCTTATTGTTTGAGGAACTACCGTGTTTTGACGGCGGTGAATTCTGGTCCGCCGTCAGTAGCGCATTCGTCTGGGATCGCAAAGGTGGTAAAGACGTGACGTAGGCAATTCAATAGTCCGTCGCAACCGTCGTTGGCTCGTTCGATAATAGTTAGAGTAACGGTCTACTATTACGAGATAGTTGGATCCTTTGTAGTGGAAATAATCCACACAGATGCACTGGAAGGGGTAGGCTGGTGAGATGGTTGGTGTAGGTGGTGCGCTGGGTTGGGATGGTGCCATCCGGTTGCAGTGGTTGCATTACGTACGCACTGCTGCGATATCTGATGTGATTCCCGGCCAGAAGACTGAGTCCTCTGCGCGGGATGTCATGGATGATATGCCCTAGAGTGCCGAGTGTAGCACATCCAAGATATTTTTCCGTAACAGTGGTGGGATAACCACACGATCTCTGTACATGATGACGCCGTCCACTGTGTAGAGGCTGTGGCGAAAATGGTTGTATTCTTGTAATGGTGATGAGAGGTCATCGCGTGAAGCTGGAAAGCCAGATTCGATGACATTCATGAGATTGTGCATAGTAGTGTCGCTGGCAGTTGCCATGCGTACCCTGTCCCAGGTTGTGGCGACGTTTGTAAGTGCTAATGAAGCCAGTGAAGCGATGGCTTCGTCAAAGCCGGTGTGCGTAGTGGTGTCCTTCAACTCTGCTATGTCGTCCTGGAGGTGAAGCATGGTGGGGTTCTCTAGACCTGTGGGGAGGCGGGAGATCGCATCGGCGGTTTTGTGACAGATACAAGGGATATGGATCATTCGGAACCTGTATCTCAGTGTCTTCTCCTTGAGTTTGCGTAGGTGGGGTTTGGGATGTTTTTCAATGTCCGATCACCGAATAGTTTGAGCAGAGGTTTGTGGTCTACAGCGATTGTGAGGTTGGTGCCTGGCTTTGAACCGAAGAACCTGGCTTTGTCGAAGTCGTCTGCGAGTGCCAGTGCCTCCACTTCTATTGGTGCATATCGAGATTCGGCGGCATGTGTGAAGCGGCTGCCGACCAGGCTTATCTTTTACCCGGTGTGGCAGCATAGTGGTCCAGTCGATTGGCATTCACAGTGCTTTTGGACTAGCCAAAAGCCGATGCCGTGTTTTGACCAATCAGTGGCAAGACAGGTGGGGCGTGTCTTGTCAAAGATGCGAATGCCCTCCTGGATTTCATTTATGATTACGGATTTGGATTCCTCAAAGTGTGTGTTGAGCTCCTCGTCCCAATAAAACTTTCGTGTTGGGTTTTAGTAGTTTTCTAAACGGTAGCATACGTTCAGTGGCTCCAATTACATATGAGACTTGATTGATCAGGCCAAACCAAGAGCAGATGTCGGTGATACTGCTCGGCTTTGGGAAATGGCGAATAGCATCGATGAATTTCCTGCTTAGGCGAACAGATTTTGATGTGATTTCAAACCCTGCGTACTCGAATGTATCTGATCCGAACAAAAATTTGTCTGTGTTGAGGATAATGCCGTTTTGATCGCAGATGTCTAGCCATTCGACAGTCTGATGGAAACTTTAGGTGAGGTTATTTGCCCAAAGTAAGATATCGTCTATGTATTTGGTTTTTTTTGGAATGTGTTATACAATCTCATCGAACCGGCGTGAGTAACCGTCCCCGAAGCAATGTACCCTTGTGGCGCTGACTTATACCGATAGCGACCATAGGGGGTGATAAAGGTGGTGAGGTGTCTGTCGTCTGGCTGAAGGGGAACGCTGTGATAACCTTTCCAGCAGTCGAACACTGGTTTCGTTTTGCCACTAGGAACAGAGCGGGCCTGGTGGAAAGGGCTCTGGGTGTGGTGGGTCTCCCTAGTGGCATTTGCATTTAGTGCCTGTAGGTCAACGGTTCGTCGTGGTTTACCGTTCTTTTTCGCACAGATGACCATCCTGTGGCAACAGGCGACAGGCTCGCCGATTGGGACGGGTTCAATCACGCCGAGGGCCACGTCTTGGTGAAGGCCAGCTTTCACCTCGTCCTGCCAGTGTAGAAGGACTGGGATTAATGTATGGTGTGCTTTAGGTCTCGCATTTGGGTCAATCATGAGTCGCATTGGTGGATCTTCCATGAGTGGCAGTTGTTGTTGCTCGCAATGTGTTAAACGTGCTGGACTTGTAGTGATGGAGCAGCTAGTCCTCTATTTTTTTCGGTTTTCTTCAGTTGCAGGGAAGGGCAGTACTGTGGGTTTAGGTGGCGGGAGTTGGCAACGTTGGCAGTCACATGAGCGCTTTGATGGGTGTTCTGCCACAACGTGAATAGACTGGTTTGTATGTATGTCTACTGTCATTGTGTCTCCCACGGTGGGGAAGCTGTTTGGGATGATTCCCAGGGCGGTGCATGTGTCACTGAGGAAGAGTTTATTTGAGTCACAAGTGACATATACAATTTGACGGCTCTCCAATACCTGTCCGTCTTTGGATTGACCAAAGAATCTCACGATGGCTGCACCGATGATATCGATGCCATTGTTGTTCGCAGCGTGCATGCGCATATGGACCGGAAGCAGGTCTTTCTGGCGTATTCCTAATTGTTTCATTATATGCATGCTGGCAAGGCAGCTATGGCATCCAGTGCAGTGTCTGCCATAGCATTCAATGTGACTGTGCGAGGTCTTGTACAATGCAGGATGTACCCTAGGGCTGTGTTGTCCTCTGGGTTACACTTCGCATTTATATGGAAGAATGGTTGGGACTGTGACGGTTTTTCACACAACGGTAATTGAGGTCATTGTAAGTATGGTGGTCTAGCAGGATTCCGGTGTTGCAATGCTTATGGCTGTTGAGTAGGTGGGTGGCCGAACGTCTGCCTGCTTCTTTGGCCTCTATGAACAGAAATGCCTCCTCCAGTATCATATTTTGATTTTCATCGCTGAGCGAGTATAGTTGGATGTCGCTGTCGGCGATCACAACTGTTAATGTGTCGCGTAGGATATTGTCCGTGTAGTTGATTTCTGTTGCGCAGTTGGGAAAGTTAATCGTAAATTTGCATACGCTGGCTTGTCCACGAAGACGTGCTCTGAAGCTGCGAATGGTTTCGTCACAGTCCTGGCGCATGTTGTGTAGTTTGATGCGGGCCACGATCGTGTTTCCCTCTCGTAGAGCGAGTTCGCGGATTGCAGCCATGACGTCGTCGATGGGTTTGTTCGTGAGGGTGCCGCCAGCGTTTCTGGTGAGGTCCTTAAGAAGCGTTTCATCACAGCATTTGAGTAATTGGATGACTTTGTCTTTGCCGGTTATTTTTGTGGCTTCGACATAATCCTGCCAGCGTGTTTGGAAATACGTCCATTCCTCACTGTACCCGGCTGCGGATATGGTTGGGCGTCTAACTTTTTCGATCTTGACCGTGGCGTTCATGCCCGTGGGTGTGTTTGTTGCTTGGTTGTTGTTGTGAACGCTGGTCGAGGGGATTTGTAATAATACCACTGCGAGTTGGTCCTAAGCTTCCTTTGTCTCGTACTCACAGTCTGGATAGGGTCATTTGTACCCAAAGCCCTCTATTAGTAAGAGTTGGGACAAACGGTTTGGGGCGAGCGCGGAGCCGCCATTTTGGTTCCTACTTGCAAAGTGAAACAATAATAATACTATTGGAAATTGGGTTTATATGCAAAAGAAGAAGGCAATTTAAGCTTATTCCATTGTAGTATCAAATATATTAGGAATAATAGCAAGCTCGTTGCGTTTTTTTAACGATTTGCGGCAGACCTGATTTAATTTCATTGGTTTGAGCTTCGTTTGCGGTTTACTAGTTCGTGCTTCAAATTGATCGTGACCCATTGTAAGAAGTATTTTTCGTACGTGAACGTGTTTTCTCGGCTTATGTTCCGACTCTGTAACAGGTTTTCAGGACCTTTAAGCTTGGTGGCAAGCGGCAATGTTATCCTGGCATCAGTGTTATCAAATAGTTGGACAAGACTTTGTTCGAAACTTCGAATCATATTAATCATGCAGTTTTGGTGCGGAAAAATATGTGTTCAAGATTTGTAACAATTTAATGGTAGTGAGTTGTTTATGCCCTCCAATTTAATCCAAGCATGACATTTTTTATTCTGAAAGATCACAAAATTTTCTTGCTTAGCAGAAAATGACAGACTTTTTTACTTTTTAGTTATTGAAATATGCATTGATTTGACCAAGATGCATTTGGCCTTAAACGTTTTATTCCTTTATATGAAGTTATTTCGCCTTTAACACTTTATAAAGTATTAAGGTTTATTTCTAATAAAGTTTGTTAAGGATTCTGCTGAAAATTTTGGTGAAGCATTTCTTTAAAATGAATATATTATTTCTATAACATGAAACATTTCTGTTGTTGAAGAACAGTCTGTTTGCTATAAATGCTACTGTTTGTAGTCTTTTATACAGTATATGAGTTTGATCCAATCTTTAATTTAGCAAAGAGTTAAATTTATTGGTTGAGGAATGACAAAACTTCTGTATGTGTTTAATGATCAAACAAGGGTGCGTTTGGATGGGGCTTAGCCCCGTTTGTTCAAATTCTATGCCTTGTATTGCCAGTGATATATATATATCAAAAAGCTAGCAGCACCTAAATATATATCAGAAAGCCAGAAATATTTTAATATACATTAAAAAGCCCAAATAACTGAAACTATGGAGATATGCCTCTGTGACCTTATAAACCAAAACCTACAATTAAAATATCATCAACAAGTCTAGAAGAGAAGTAATGTTCTACTTTGAGCTACAGAAGTAGGGTACATTTGTACAATTCATTACCAAAAATATATTGTACTCAGCTGTTTCAGTGAATATCCTAATTATAATTACTTCATTTTTAAATGATGAAATAAAAACACAAAATACAACATAGAAAATCATAAGAGTTTCTGTAATTTGGTATAGTTGTTTGTTTTAGTGTGGAAGTGGCTGAGAATTGAGAGGTTTGTAAATCAACCCATTTCAGAACATAATGAGATATTATCTTCAATTAAAAAACAAGCTTTGGAGTAAGAAAACTATTGAAACTGCATCAGCACGAACTTTGCAATGTTATTTGGCACAAAAATGTTTCTCTACTTGAGTCATTTAATTGAACCTTATATCAAAAGCAGTTCAGCACAACAATCACCATACGCAATCAAAATTCGTAAGTTCGACCTAAAGGCATTTCTTTCATTTTTTTCGTTATCCTCGATTCTTGCAATATGTAATGACATTTATTAGCCGTCAACAATCAGTTATTACAAACTTATCCATAACAAAACCCAATATTATCTCAAAATACTGTATTACTAGCAGCAATTGCTATACAAACACTAGCTCAAATTTCAAAACTAGGAACCAAAATGGCGGAAATTGATCAGGTGATCAATATTACCCAATCAACGTAAGCTAAACGGATAACAATAGATGTCCCAACTCTACTAATTGAGGGCTCTGTTTGTACCTCGGCATTTTCGTGCACGCGTAAAGTTATGACCTGCCTCTGGTGGATGGGAAGTACTCGGAGTTATTCAACGCCGCAGGAAAAATGGCGCCAAATATCCGCCATCGTTTAGATGGTGGTTTACAGTGTAATTTTTTCTTTATCTCGGGGTCAGGAGGGAGTGTTATTGATGCCTTTATTGGTGCTGCTCATTACTTTGGTTGTAGAGCTCCCTTTGGTTGATAAATTTCGTACATTTGTTCCTGCCCCTTGGCCAAATAGGTTCTGTGTTGTTGCTGATGGCGTGTCGCGTTTCGAACTACTTACAGTGTTGTATCGTCCGATCTTTTCGTGTGTATTTCGCTCGACTGCTGTTTTAGGTGGTTTAATTCTTGTTTGTCATAGATAAGACTTAGTCTATTTCACGAAATAGGTTCTTGTAAAATACATATTGAGAGACAAAATACAGAGGTAATTCGTTTACGAATGACAAACAACAATAACAGTTGGGTTCAGGCCCGTTATTGATCAACAATTATCCCGTTATTCTCTGACAACTATACTAATCGCTTTTTTCTTGTTTTCAAGGTTTAATGACAGAAAGACAGCAAGAATCTTTCAAAGATCACATGGGAGCGTCCATTCCCTTAATTGCTTTTCCCCAGAATGGGACGATGCACTTAGCATGTTTCAAAAAAGATTTGAAAGATGTGGAAGAAAAGCTTTACATGTATAACGAAGAAAACAAAATGGTTATGGTAGAATTACCTTTCGAAAAGGCTTTTCTTCATGTCGTAGCAAGATATATTATTTTGCACTGTAAAGACAAGTTGCCGACAAGTGTTGAAATGCAGTTGTTACAAAACAAACTTGCAATATCAGGTCAAAAAAATGCAGTGGAAACCTGCTGTGCTAAGATTTATCAACTTGCGGAAGGTATGAGGATACTTATAAATCATTGAATGTAGGGTTGTACGGATGGCCCAGAATATAATCAATCAATCATTGTATGACAATTATTTTCATTGAAACTAGACTGACTCTTCAATGTAAGATAAGTCTGACAGACTGGGTACTGGGTAGAGTAAAAAAAGACTGCAGGTATGAAGCCAGCAATCACTTAATACTTGCACGCGGAAAAGGATTATAAAATAAGAAATATTTTTGAATTTTCAATTAATCATTCTACGTTGAATGATTTTACATGTAAAATAACAAATTTCCAAGGAACACTACATCGTGAGTTAACAAAATATGAATCAATACAAAAATCGAGTAAAACTGTGAATTTTTGAGAAGTTTGAGTTGGAAGATGTGATATTTACAATCGAGGGTGCCAAAATAGAGACGCGACTGCTGAAGTGAGAGTGTTTTATTTTTAAGTGAAAAGTTGTAGCTACTTCTTCACTAGCTTTAAGTAAGGTATTTAAAAATATTTCGTACTTTTTGGATCTAGTTTTGTAGATCTAATTGGCCGTAAATCAATTATCCAAAAGATGCTCAGAAAACGAATTCCGTTGCACACTTCGCAAGACTTCATAATTTTTACATGAATATGCCCTTAGCTAATAACCGAGCTCAAGGTCTTTACGGAGAAATATCGGACCGACTCTTTTTGTACAGACCGAGCACGTAAGCGAGGTTTGTACAAAAAGACAGTGGTACGATATTTCTCAGTAAAGACTGAGAAAGCGAGGTTATTAAAAGGTTTATTATATGGCATTATTTGACCTGAAACGAAGCTTTCTTTCTTTCTCGTCTTCGCTGTTTTGTACCTGTTGCCTTTCGCTTTTCTAGTTTTCATCAGTAAAAAAGAAATCATTTCAAATTGTATTGTCTGGATAGTTAAACTGTTTTCCGAGTGATTTTCCTTCAGCTCACATTTGAAAATTTCGTTTTTTTTCGTTTTACTGTTTGCTTTACGAAGTTTGTTACATTTGGCAGTAAAATTACGCGTTTTGAACGGTGGTCGATTGCGGGAAAATAATGGTTTTTATTTTACAAGCTAAACTAAATTAGGTCACGAAAACTGATGGCATTTTATTTACTTTGACTACTGTAGGAAGATAACAATTTAACATCATCAGTTTCTTTTAGTTAATTGCACAGCTTACTTTATATTGCAGACTCATAAAATTTTTTTATAAGAATAGATCATATTCGTATTCTTTCAGGAAGTTAACAAAAACAGTAAAAAACGTTACTATTACAGCCATTTAAAAGTATCCATTTCCATACTGAACTATTTATTTCTTTTCTCTTCTCTCGTCCATTTCTTTTTGAAGTCCCTTCAGTATTTTTTATCTTTTCTTGCCTGTTGTATTTGACCTATACTCAGCAGGAAGCATGTTCACTCTTGTCGCAAGCAATATTTATAATAATGAAGCATTTGTAATACTAAATTTGTGTACAGAAAATTTCCTAAGAAATTTTTTGCGATATCATGACCGAGTGTGCTTTTCTTTTACATGTACACTATCAAATGTTGTGCCATAGTTGACAGGATCGTTATTATTTTATTTGGTATTCTCTTCAGGTCATAAATTTGTTTATTTGTGGCTTTCATGGTAGCCTTCGCTACAGTCTTGGCATGTTTTGTGAGTAAACGACAACATTTTTGAATGAATTCTTTTAAGAAGGTGGTGGCATAAACATAAGTGACAGAAACCTACTTGTGCTTTCATAAAACTTAATTCTCTTCATACTATTAACAAGGTGACTTTAAACTTCGAATATATTTTTGAAGTTTATAATAGATGCTTTCAAATTCCAGTCGTCAATTCCTCATAGCAAGCCATGCCTTTTTCCTGCTAACACGATCTCCTTTAATTGTCAAATTCATACAACAACACTCACATCAGAAAAATTCCATGCCACAAAAACTATTACCAGAACATTGTGATCGCTAGCTTGGTCTTTTAATACACTAAGGTCACATTGTGATCGCTAGCTTGGTATTTTAATACACCAAGGTAATACGCTTGGTCTTTTAATACACTGATATTGCAGGAAAACTGATGCACTTGAAGAAAAGTTATTGTCATATTAAGACACGCCATGTTGTTACTGTTTTCAAAAGATGACTGTCTAATATTGCCGTTTCTCACAGTTTAATGGAACATTTTTGTAATTTATCTCATTGCAAAAACGTTTTTCCCTAAAACATACGGTTTTTAGTATTTTGAGAAGCAAGTTTCCCATGTTTCAAACTTATTGAGGCTATAAATGTACATCACAACACTTAGAAATCTTTCCTTACAATCGACCAGTGTTTAAATTAATTTGTGTAGGGAAAGTCAGATCGAGCTAGAGCTGAAAATAACTCATAATATTTTCCAGACTATAGAAATAGCAATTGCGTCTAAAAGACCAAAAACTTCAGGCTATTAAGGCTGTTACCATGGAAACGGAATATATGAAAATAAGACAAAAAAACGAGTCTATTACTGTAAAATCTGTGTGTTGGCTATTGTCGAAGTAAGATTTAGGGCTTATACCTTATAACAAAGTGGGGGGAAAATTATTCTCAGGCAAAATATAAGGGATCTTCCACCTTAAGAGCATCAAATTGTTTGTCAGTAGCTTTACAACGTTTGCTAAGTTTACAAAAATAGTCTTTTCATTGTGTTTTTTTCAGAACAATACATACTTATGCATTAAGGAGAAACCGTGTGTTTTGTGAAATTGCTTAATAAGTTGTATTCATTTCCTTTTCTTAGGTTTGGAAGTTAGCAGTTTCAAGCCTGGAGCACCAGGAACGTCATCGATTTTCCTTCTTAATACTGGAAAGGCAATGCTTCCAAAAATTGAAAGTGAACACCACTGTGCAATTATAGTGACAACAAACAGAGTTTTCAGGTATTCTTATAGAATAAGAGCTGATCATGCTTGAATAGGTGCATTTAAGTGCCCCCTCTAAGTTATATATATAGGAAGTTTTTTTGTAAAGATTCTCCATGAAAAAACAGTGCTGGATGCGCGAAAGCAGAGCGTAAATATATATAGTAATATTGGAAAAAAATCACAAAAACTACAATTATATACAATTTACAATATATATACAAGAAGACGGAAGTTGGTGTATTAATTAAGGTGTACATAAAAGATAAAAGTTTCTCCGGATTTTAAGTGATTTTTATTGAGCTTTCGACTCGTTGCTTCGAGCCTTCATCAGAATGAGGATATTTATTTACACGTGCTTTTAGCTTGGAGACGTTTAGAGCGTCTAATTGGATTAGTGGGTGGATTAATGTGATTGGATGGGCTGAAATGCGTTGCCATTGGTTTTGGTCTATTGTGAATATGATTGGTGTTAATAATATTAGAGTGTAGTGTTCTAGTTTTGGTGTTGTTTGTAGCTTTTTTGTCCTTTTTCTTTAGTTGTGAGTATATGATGGGTATATAGATATGTCTGTTTATTGTGTCGTTGTCTTTACTGTACCAAGCTTCTTTAAATTTGCGTGTGTGTTTAGTCTGTGCGCGTCCGAGTACTTTAGTTTCTGTCCAGTCGAATGTGTGGTTGTTTCCATGGGTATGTTCTGCCGGTAGTGAGTTCGGATCTCGTCGTTTTATGGCGTTTTTGTGTTCTGTGAGTCTTGTTTCAATTTTCTTAGATGTTTCTCCTATGTATTGCTTTGAACAGTCTTTACATGGTATCATGTATATCGCGTCAGTTGTATCATGAATTGTTGTTTTGTCTTTATGTTTGGTGAAACATGACTTGAGTTTTTGTGTAGGTTTGTGGGCGACTTTAATATTAAATTGTCGAAGAAGTCTGGCAGTCATTTCTGATGTTCCGTTTATGTATGGTAATGTGACGATTTTTACTGTTTCGTCCGGTTTTTTGTTGCTTTTGTCGGTTTGTGTTTTGTTTTGTATTTTGTATATAGTTTTGTTTATGAAGTTTCTAGGGTAATTGTTTTTAATAAATGTGGAGTATAAGTAGTTGCGTTCTGTTTTTTTGGCTTCTTCCGTATTACGATGAGTGTTTATCATGTTGAAATGTGTTCGAATGCGGCTTATTTTGTGTTGTGTTGGATGATTGCTGTTGAAATCGAGTATTTGGTCTGTGTGGGTGGTTTTGCGGTATACTTGTGTGTTTAGTGTACCGTCATCTGTTCTGGTTAGTAGGATGTCGAGGAAGGTAAGTTGTTTGTCGTGCTTTTCGTCTTTAGTAAAGGTAATGTTCTTTGTGGTATTGTTTATGGTGTGTAGGATTTGTTCAGTTTTGTCTTTCTTGACTATGGCAAAGATGTTGTCGACATATCTTTTCCATAGTCTGATGTTTGTGTTTTTTGAAACTTATAAAATTTTCAAACTTATAAAATCGACATATGGGATAGATACTCTCAGAAGAAGAAGAGAATGGGAATTATTCGCACGTAAAGAGTCATCAACATTGGAGCAGCTTCACTTCCTACACAAATGCAAACAACAACGAATCCTACCAAACAGCATCAACTATCGACAACCATTAAAAACAACTCACGCTCAACAAATTGCACAGTCAAACGGTCGCCTTATGTTAAACGTCCTCATGTCAGATGCCCACAACCGCTGACGAATCTACCGTCATAAACTACAAGAACATCAAAAAACCGTAACAACATACACTACACAATCAGACGCCAAATCAATTAATGAAGCCATCAAAAAAGCAACATCCGCATATAGAAGAAAACGACACCACGAACTTCATCGAAAATTGCAAGAATCAAGATCTTACAAACAACTCCATCCCAACACAAACGAATTTGTGACAAACACCTCGAACAAACCACTAACCGAGCAGCAAACTAAAATTTTAAACAAAGGATTAAATTACAACTTTAAAGACGCGAACAAACTTGACTACGTTGCCGACCTGGAATCCGCTTTAAAGTACACCAACTTAACAGACCAAACGAAAGAAGACATTCGTCACAAAATCACAAATAACCTCTGCCACAAACCACCTGTCACCCTAAACTACGAAGAACTACGAGCAATTAAAAACCTACAAAACGACGACCAAATAATCATATTACGAGCTGACAAAGGACGCAAAACAGTTATCATGGACAGATCAGAATACATCGACAAAGCCAAAACCCTCCTACAAGACACCACCACCTACGAACTTCTCCACACAGACCCCAGCAAAACGACCACCAACCGCATCAACCAGAAACTGAAACAACTAAAAGACAAAAAGAAACTAAACGAAAACGACTACAGAAGAATCCGACCCAATGACGCATCCACCGCCAAATTCTACAGACTACCAAAAATCCACAAAGAAAACAACCCACTTCAACCTATCGTATCGCTTCCAGGATCACCTACGTATGAACTTTCAAAATATCTTTATAACATTCTGTATCCATTAGTCAAAAATTCACCTCACACCATCAGAAATGCCACCACTTTCCTCGCCAGTATTGAAAACATTAAACTACGACCAGACGAAATCATGATATCCTACGACGTGACATCACTCTTCACATCCATACCACTAGACATCGCCAAACAAATTACAAACGAACTACTCACAAGCGACAAAACTTGGCAAGCTACAACACAACTAGACAAAAATGACATCCTAGACTTACTCAACCTTTGCCTCTCCCCTGAATTCACCTTCCAAAACACATACTACAGACAAATTTCAGGCTAACCAATGGGATCACCACTATCCACCTTCCTCGCAGAACCTGTCATGCAACACCTCGAAACACAATCAGTCACAAAAAACACAAATATCAGACTA
Organism: Xenia sp. Carnegie-2017; assembly: GCF_021976095.1. Classification (NCBI taxonomy): domain Eukaryota; kingdom Metazoa; phylum Cnidaria; class Anthozoa; order Malacalcyonacea; family Xeniidae; genus Xenia; species Xenia sp. Carnegie-2017. The sequence continues at coordinate 5,906,242 of NW_025813447.1, read as the reverse complement.
TGGAAAAGATATGTCGACAACATCTTTGCCATAGTCAAGAAAGACAAAACTGAACAAATCCTACACACCATAAACTGTACCACAAAGAACATTACCTTTACTAAAGACGAAGAGCGCAACAAACAACTTACCTTCCTCTACATCCTACTAACCAGAACAGATGACGGTACACTAAACACACAAGTATACCGCGAAACCACCCACACAGACCAAATACTCGATTTCAACAGCAATCATCCAACACAACACAAAATAAGCTGCATTCGAACACATTTGAACATGATAAACACTCATTGTAATACGGAAGAAGCCAAAAAAACAGAACGCAACTACTTATACTCCACATTTATTAAAAACAATTACCCTAGAAACTTCATAAACAAAACTATATACAAAATACAAAACAAAACACAAACCGACAAAAGCAACAAAAAACCGGACGAAACAGTAAAAATCGTCACATTACCATACATAAACGGAACATCAGAAATGACTGCCAGACTTCTTCGACAATTTAATATTAAAGTCGCCCACAAACCTACACAAAAACTCAAATCATGTTTCACCAAACATAAAGACAAAACAACAATTCATGATACAACTGACGCGATCTACATGATACCATGTAAAGACTGTTCAAAGCAATACATAGGAGAAACATCTAAGAAAATTGAAACAAGACTCACAGAACACAAAAACGCCATAAAACGACGAGATCCGAACTCACTACCGGCAGAACATACCCATGGAAACAACCACACATTCGACTGGACAGAAACTAAAGTACTAGGACGCGCACAGACTAAACACGCACGCGAATTTAAAGAAGCTTGGTACAGTAAAGACAACGACACAATAAACAGACATATCGACATACCCATCATATACTCACAACTAAAGAAAAAGGACATAAAAACTACAAACAACACCAAAACTAAAACACTACACTCTAATATTATTAACACCAATCATATTCACAATACACCAAAACCCATGGCAACGCATTTCGCCCCATCCAATCACATTAATCCACCCACTCATCCAATTAGACGCGCTAAACGTCTCCAAGCTAAAAAGCACGTGTAAATAAATATTTTTCATTCTGATGAAGGCTCGGAGCAACGAGTCGAAAGCTCAATAAAACTCACTTTAAATCCGGAGAAACTTTTATCTTTTATGTATATATACATATATATATATATATATATATTATTATGGATAATATTCCTGGATAAAAGAGCGCTCAATATTCTATATATTAGAAGAGCGTAAGATAAAATGAACTAAAATAAAATGGACAATTGTTTGCTGTCGCTACTGGAGTTTCACGCCGTAGGGCGATCTTCAGGCAACTGACAGATTATATATTATTTGCTGACTATATACATCGACTAAAAGGTGTTAAGTTACATGACGGCATGCACTAAACATATCGGAACGTTTATTTAAAATGTTCTTTTACGTCCTTTCAGGATAAGTAGCCTTTCTTCAAGGCAAAGACGGCAGGTTCTTTGGTTTTTGTTCGGAGGTGGAAGTTGTTTGATGAAGTCCCATTTAATGTTGTAGTTACGTTTGTTTTCTTTCAGTGTCCACGTGTATTTAGAAAGTTCTGTCTCGTTCCGGTATTTAATGTTCGTAATTGATTTAATGTGGTTTCGATATCGTGTCTTAAAAGCGCATGCAGTAACACCTATATAAGTTTTTGTTTCGTTGTTGTCAGTCGTTGTCACGTCGGCTTTGTAAATCCCGTTGGGTTTCAGGCAATTGCCATTTGTCGGGCATAGATGTTTCTGTCTGCAGTTACATTTCTTTGGTGGTTTGTTCTTGTTCTGGGTTGTGTCTGGGTTAAGTCTTTTTAAAATAGTCTTGTTGTGTCTGGTTATGAAAGTTTTCATGTTTTAGCGCAGCTTACGCGTATTGTGTGTCGGTTGAATATCTTGGAGAGTATAGTATTTGGTGGGAAATGTTTGTCGATAAGTTGTAGGAAGTCATGGTCGATGTGTTTTACGTTTTGCTGTATGGTGGGTTAAACCAAGTGACGTTACGTTTTCTGTTGTACGTGGTGTTTACATTGTGTTTGATGGATTAAAGGTGAGTTGGGTGGTGAAGTTGCTTTGTTTAAGAGCTTGGTTGTAAACGGCATTTTCGAAGGTGTCTTTGCCAGATGAGAGTGTGTTAATTCGGTTGTTGATGGATGTGGGTAGTTGGCGTAATACTGATGGTGGGTGGTTGGACGATCTGTGAATGTAGATGGGTTTTCTATATGGTTTGTAGGTGTCGTTGCTAAGGTCAAATGTTACGTCAAGTTTGTGCGTTCATGGTTTGTCATCGCTGTGATTTTTAGTCCAAGCTCGTCAAATAGGGTGAGAGGGTTTTCTTTCTTTGTCGCAGAGTCTTCCAGATTTCGTATTTATGACTGCAAGGCCATCGTCACGGTATAAGCCGACGTTGTTTCCGTACCGTTGCTGTAGTTGGTCGAGTAAGAATAGCCCTACAAGCTCGCAAACTTCCGCTCCATCATAGCTGTCCGTGGTTACATCAAACGTGTTGGTAGCGTTGCGTTTGGACCATGATTTGTTTCGGTGGAAAAGAAGTGATTTTCTTGCGTGTTTTATAATGGTGTGGTCTTTTTCTGTGATTGTTGTGTATTGTTTTGCCCACGCTAGGCATTTGTCCAGTAGGTTTTGCCCACGCTAGGCATTTGTCCTACTGGACAAAATTGTCCAGTAGGACAAATGTTCTGCATTGTTTTGCCCACGCTAGGCATTTGTCCAGTAGGTTTTGCCCACGCTAGGCATTTGTCCTACTGGACAAATTTGTCCAGTAGGTTTTGCCCACGCTAGGCATTTGTCCTACTGGACAAATGCCTAGCGTGGGCAAAACAATACACAACAATCACAGAAAAAGACCACACCATTATAAAACACGCAAGAAAATCACTTCTTTTCCACCGAAACAAATCATGGTCCAAACGCAACGCTACCAACACGTTTGATGTAACCATGGGCAGCTATGATGGAGCGGAAGTTTGCGAGCTTGTAGGGCTATTCTTACTCGACCAACTACAGCAACGGTACGGAAACAACGTCGGCTTATACCGTGACGATGGCCTTGCAGTCATAAATACGAAATCTGGAAGACTCTGCGACAAAGAAAGAAAAACCCTCTCACACCTATTTGACGAGCTTGGACTAAAAATCACAGCGATGACAAACCATGAACGCACAAACTTCCTTGACGTAACATTTGACCTTAGCAACGACACCTACAAACCATATAGAAAACCCAACGACGAGCCCCTCTACATTCACAGATCGTCCAACCACCCACCATCAGTATTACGCCAACTACCCACATCCATCAACAACCGAATTAACACTCACCTGGCAAAGACACCTTCGAAAATGCCGCACCAATTTACAACCAAGCTCTTAAACAAAGCAACTTCACCACCCAACTCACCTTTAATCCATCAAACATCAATGTAAACACCACGTACAACAGAAAACGTAACGTCACTTGGTTTAACCCACCATACAGCAAAACGTAAAACACACATCGACCCATGACTTCCTACAACTTATCGACAAACATTTCCCACCAAATACTATACTCTCCAAGATATTCAACCGACACACAATACGCGTAAGCTACAGCTGCGGCGAAAACATGAAAACTTTCATAACCAGACACAACAAGACTATTTTAAAAGACTTAACCCAGACACAACCCAGAACAAGAACAACCCACCAAAGAAATGTAACTGCAGACAGAAACATCTATGCCCGACAAATGGCAATTGCCTGAAACCCAACGTGATTTACAAAGCCGACGTGACAACGACTGACAACAACGAAACAAAACTTACATAGGTGTTACTGCATGCGCTTTTAAGACACGATATCGAAACCACATTAAATCAATTACGAACATTAAATACCGGAATGAGACAGAACTTTCTAAATACACGTGGACACTGAAAGAAAACAAACGTAACTACAACATTAAATGGGACTTCATCAAACAACTTCCAACCCGAACAAAACCAAAGAACCTGCCGTCTTTGCCTTGAAGAAAGGCTACTTATCCTGAAAGGACGTAAAAGAACATTTTAAATAAACGTTCCGATATGTTTAGTGCATGCCGTCATGTAACTTAACACCCTTTAGTCGATGTATATAGTCAGCAAATAATATATAATCTGTCAGTTGCCTGAAGATCGCCCTACGGCGTGAAACTCCGAGTAGCGACAGCAAACAATTGTCCATTTTGTTTTAGTTCATTTTATATATATATATATATATATATATATATATATAAGCGTAAATGGAGCTGAGCATAAATATTGATGATAAGAAGAAAATACACAAAAACTACAATTTCATTCCGACAAGTCTGTTTCGTGATTTCTCGCTCTTCAGGGGATAATATTAAATGAATGCAAAAGCATGTGCTTGATTATATATACAAGTGGAAAATAGGGTAAAAATTAAGATAGAAACACATAATAAGCTAGGTGTACGATTACAAATTAGATAAAAGTTCCTTGTGTCTATAGCGACAAAAGGAGATAAGTTCGTTACAATTGTTGAGTGATGATAGTTGTTGTTGGTAGGTGATGAAGAATTTTTCTTTCCGGCATAGGTTGCATCTTTTGCTGGCGCTGTTGTACGGTTTGCTGTGAGTAATGATTTCCCATGAGATATCGTGAGCGATGTTGTTGTCTTTTAGTGTCCATATGTGTTTACTGAGCTCGTTAGAGTTTCTTAGTTTTATGTGGCGTAAAGAGGCAGTGTGGTTCCTGTGTCGTATCTTAAATTCGTTTTCTGAAAGTCCGATGTAGGTCTCAGTTGTGTTAGTGTCAAAACGTTTAACAGTTACTTAATAGATGGCAGATGATTGTAGGCAGTTTTGTTTCTGTCGGCAGTTGCATGTTTTAGTTTGCGTATTTTTGTCATTGATGGTGTCATTAGTACTGTCAGGTTCTCTCAATATGCGTTTGTTATAATTATTGATAATGTTTTCCATATTATTCATGCAGCTGTAACTTAATTTAATTGTGTTGCGGTTAAATAGTTTCCTGAGTTTGGGGGTCTATGGGAAAGTGCCGGTCGATTAGTGAAATGAATTTGTAGCCAATGTTTGTGCTGACGTTCTTGCTCTATGGTGGGTTGTACCAGAGTATGTTATTTCTAAGTCTGTTTTTCCGTTTGGTCGTAGCGTTCGGGTCATATTTCAGTGTGTTGTGATATCCATTTTTGTCAAGTGCTTTTTGATAAGGAGGAAATGCTTGGTCGAATGATGTTTTGTGGGATGATAAGGATGAAAGGCGTTTGTTGATGTTATCAGGTATGTTCTTTGTACGGCTTGGAGGGTGGTTGTTTTCGTGGTGGATGTATTGCAAAGAGGTGTTGGGCTTAGTGTAAGGTCAATTTTAACACAATTAAATTAAGTTTCAGCTGCATGAACAATATGGAACATATTATTAATAACCATAACAAACGCATATCGAGAGAACCTGACAATACTAATGACACCATCAATGACAAAAATACACAAACTAAAACATGCAACTGCCGACAGAAACAAAAGTGCCTACATTCATCTGTCATCTACTAAGCAACTGTTAAACGTTTGGACACAAACACAACTGAGACCTAGGTAGGTGATGATGAATTTTTCTTTCAGGCATAGGTTGCATCTTTTGCTTGCGATGTTGTACGGTTTGCTGAGAGTAATGATTTTCCATGAGATATCGTGAGCGATTTTGTTGCCTTTTAGTGTCCATATGTGTTTACTGAGTTCGTTAGAGTTTCTTAGTTTTTTGTGGCGGAAAGAGGCAGTGTGGCTCCAGTGTCTAGTCTTAAATTCGTTTTCTCTAAGTCCGATGTAGGTCTCAGTTGTGTTTGTGTCCAAACGTTTAACAGTTGCTTAGTAGATGACAGATGAATGTAGGCACTTTTGTTTCTGTCGGCAGTTGCATGTTTTAGTTTGTGTATTTTTGTCATTGATGGTGTCATTAGTACTGTCAGGTTCTCTCGATATGCGTTTGTTATGGTTATTAATAATATGTTCCATATTGTTCATGCAGCTGAAACTTAATTTAATTGTGTTAAAATTGACCTTACACTAAGCCCAACACCTCTTTGCAATACATCCACCACGAAAACAACCACCCTCCAAGCCGTACAAAGAACATACCTGATAACATCAACAAACGCCTTTCATCCTTATCATCCCACAAAACATCATTCGACCAAGCATTTCCTCCTTATCAAAAGCACTTGACAAAATGGATATCACAACACACTGAAATATGACCCGAACGCTACGACCAAACGGAAAACAGACTTAGAAATAACATACTCTGGTACAACCCACCATAGAGCAAGAACGTCAGCACAAACATTGGCTACAAATTCATTTCACTAATCGACCGGCACTTTCCCATAGACCCCCAAACTCAGGAAACTATTTAACCGCAACACAATTAAATTAAGTTACTGCTGCATGAATAATATGGAAAACATTATCAATAATTATAACAAACGCATATTGAGAGAACCTGACAGTACTAATGACACCATCAATGACAAAAATACACAAACTAAAACATGCAACTGCCGACAGAAACAAAACTGCCTACAATCATCTGCCATCTATTAAGTAACTGTTAAACGTTTTGACACTAACACAACTGAGACCTACATCGGACTTTCAGAAAACGAATTTAAGATACGACACAGGAACCACACTGCCTCTTTACGCCACATAAAACTAAGAAACTCTAACGAGCTCAGTAAACACATATGGACACTAAAAGACAACAACATCGCTCACGATATCTCATGGGAAATCATTACTCTCAGCAAACGTGATCTGCGTGATCTGCTTTGTCCGGAACACTGGTGCTTGAAGCACTTCAGAACCATTTGCTTCATCCTTCCGAAGCTCAACATCTACGGCCAACTGGAACTTAACTCCTCGTAGAGCGAGTAGCTCCTCGACGAGTTTGCGTTTAATGTAGGGCTGGGCGTTTTTGAGGAAAGCCATCAAGTCGCGTTCGGAGGGGTGCCCCATCGGCACCTGCATTTTCTAAGCTCTCAGATGATAGCTGAAGGCCTTCGTTTCATCCCACCTAAATTCCGTGGGTGGTGGGGGAGGAGCCCTTGTGGGGCGTCGTGGTTTTGGAGCAGGTCTTGTGGTTGGTGTAGTCTTTGTTACTCGTGGTTTTGGTGTAGGCCTGCGGGCAACAGGAACGGGAATCTTTGACGTCCTCGGCTTAGGAGTAGGTCTGCGGGGCGCAGGTACGGGTGATATTTCTTGGCGTGGGTGTTGAGGCAGCGGGCAGTTGAAGAGCCTTGAGAGAGGCGTTCAGCGCGTGTCCGCTGATCACACCTTGTTTATATAATTGTATAAGATCCTTAACAACAACTTCCATCTCAAGTGTCGAAAATTTTAGTTCTATACCCTACGCGAGATAAATCTCTAAATCGAAATTAATTCAAAATGTAGAAGTTAATTTTAAATGTCGAAGTTAATTCGGCGAGTACTCTAGAAAATCTCTTTCTTGCTTGTTTCTGTCTATAAACGAGCTTATGATGCACCCTATCCGCACCGCAGCCTTGACAAAGGATAGTTTCTGCCTGTGTTCCGATCCCACACTTACGACATGGTTGTGGATGTTGCCCGCCTTCCCTTAACCGCCTCATATGAAGTCCACAGTATTCACCTATGGAGCTTCGCCCACATGTGGTGAGCTTTACGGGTAATAACCACGCACACTTGTTCTTGCCCTGCCTCATGATAATGTGTGAAGACATATACTCTATGAGAGTATATCTCTCTAAATAATAGACCCCAACGGCCGGCCGGGCGCGGGGGGTGGGCCGGCCGTCTTTGGCTCCTGCCTTTGTCCTGGGTTTGACATTCGCTGCCTTGTGATTTTTGTGCCGATATATGAGTTTACTATGTGCTTACTATGTGAGCTACGGCTGGGGCGCTTAGATTTGTGTATACTCCTTCTCAAACTGTGAGTGCGCCAGAAATGACGATAAGGTGTGAGGTGCGCCAGAAATGACGAGAATTTGTGAGGTGCGCCAGAAACGACGCTCTGTATACTATACTACTATATTACAAATATCATAGTGGCGAGAAAATTATTTTCGTAAAACGAGCGGTTAAAGATTTAATAGTTATGTCAAAAAACATGGTTTTCTGTAACAATTTTAATTAATATATTTAGAAGTTCGTGTGAAGTCATATTTGTTGCAGCTTTATGATGTAAGCACTTGAGCTAAGTCGCGTGCCATTTAAATCATGCATGAGCGTTTGGGAAAAGGGACACTCTCTATCTTTTGTGAAATAAGTGAAAAGACGGTTCATTAGCTCAAAGAGTTCAAAAATGTCAGTTTCGTTAAGATTGTGGCCTTTTACCATAAAGGCCACAATCTTAATACCAGAAATGATGGTTCCTAGAAATGGTTCCTAAAATGTTCTTCTTGACATACATTACAGCAATAACAAAAGTGCTATGTCAGAGAAACCAATGTGGTTTCTCCTAAAAATACCAGAAATGATGGTTCCTAGAACTTACCACACGTCCCAATTTTATATTTGTTTGTGTGTCCCTGATTCAAAAGGTTTAGGTACGTGGTCGTTTGACTGAAGAGTGAGCTCAACTCACATATTTGCAATCTCAGACATGTAAATTTTCATGGTTACTAAATATATTGAATTACGCTCGTTGATCTAATTCATTTTTGTGTGGGCTACCCATATGTGCCCTTGTGTACCTTTTTTTATGTTGGCCGCCAGTGTTGAATATAACTGCTCATGCAATCTAATAAGACTGTTTCCTTTAACAAAAAAATACAATATTTACCGTTTAAGTCGGTCCGGATTAATAAATATTTTTGCTCGGTCTTCAAAACATCCCAGAGCGGCCTTGGCACTTTTTGAGACCTCAGGGAAATATGCTTCCATCGGGATCTCTAAGCCGGTAAATAACATATATATTTATATTTATAGTTCCCCATCAAAAGTCATCAGCAGAAGAACAATTAGCCAAAAGCACTGTCAGTACACTTTTCCAAATGGGAAAATCATTGAGGTTCACCAAGGAGATATTTTAAATCATTCTGCTGACTATCTTGTGAATTCAGCAAACGATGAACTGAAACACTATGGTGGATTGGCATTAGCAATTGTTGAAAGGGGAGGGAAGGTTATTCAGGAGGAAAGTACATGTGCCCTAAGAAAACATGGAGAACGTTTTATGGTTGGAAACGTTGTAAAAACGGGTTGCGGATTATTGAATTTTAAAAGGATACTTCATGTAGTTGTTCCAAAACACGAAGGAGAAAGGGATGAAGGACAATTGCGGTAAATTATATTTCAATTTCTTGCTTGTATGAATGTAGCTACAATGAGAATTTTCTAATCTTTAAAGATAACGCGACGATAAATTATGTTAGTTAACCGTGTTAGATTTGCATCTGCATCCAAGATTACAACAACACGGATAATAGCATACAGAACAGAAGGCGGATAAAGCGTCGGACCAAATTAATTTACTATATCCGATTTTCAAGAAATAAATTATTTTTTCTTGTTAGCTATAAAGCAAACATCACCTCCATTAAAATTGCGTGCTTAGATTGGCTCAGAAAAAAACAAAATGCAAGCCCGACAAAGATAAATCAAAAGGAGAGTTTGGTAATTGTAACGACACATTTTCAGAAAGTTTACTTTCTACTGACGGAAACCCAAGAAATAAATGAAGTGTCATTTTTAACAACCAGCCATAGATAACACATAAAAAAAACACTTATTGCAGAAAAAATCAATAACTGAGGGGAGGGGGTATTAGATAGTGATATATGCTGACAATCTGCCTTGTTTGCTAAGTTTTTTGAAATTATTTGTTTTCCTCTAATTAAAACATACGCACATATGAACATGTGCTCCCCTTAAAAAAGAAGAATTCTTGACTTGGATAGCTACGTCTCTGACTGAATCGATGATTGCCCAGATTGCAAAAAAATCAAAACACGTGCATCTAGCTAGTTTGAAATGCCTATTTGTGCAATTTTTTAGCTAATATTTCTTTTGTTCTTACATGCCTATCTCCAGCCTCTGCTGTCTATCCGTGTTGAAAAGCGCAACACAGGGAAAGAGCGTTGCTGTTCCACTGTTAAGCTCTGGAATCTATGCAATACCCCATGAGATCAGCGCAAGTGCTTTAGTAAAGGCGACTGCAGAATTTTTGAAAGAAAACGCAGGAAGTAGTTTGCAGGAGGTTCATTTTGTGGACAACGACGACAAAGCCATCGACGCTTTAATGAAAGAAATGATTAAAGCATTTCAGCATGATGACAATTTCAAGTTAGACAGAGCTGTAAAAGATCAGTGGATTCCATATTTAAAGAGTTTGCCTTCAACCCCTGACACAACCAACGTAGCAAGTAGTTACAGCGGCAATGTATTCCATACTCCACAGGGAATGGAAATACGAATGATTGTAGGAAACATCGCTGAATCAAGGGTAAGATTGCAAAATTTTATGCATCTCCGTGGGATGCAAAAAAAAAAGCAAATATTTTCCTGTTTTTATTTGCTTCACATAAAGTGCATGATTCAGCTGATCTATGGACCAAAATTTTTATTAAATGTTTCCTAAATACAAACAAACAAAACAGAATCTTATCTGCAAGCTTTTGTTCCGCGTCGAAGTTATAACCCTGCGACATCCCTTTACTTTCATGCAACATCTATTTTGATGACAAAAGCAAATTACAAAAATTTTTGGAAACAAATCGCAAAAGTTTTTCTATATTCTGCATTCATAAAGTTTTTATGGCAATAATGTTCTTTCTCCATCAATCATTTTTCTCCACCTTAGACTCATGTTATTGTCAATACTATTTCAAATGATATGAATCTTGAATTAAACAAGTGTTCCAAAGCAATTCTAAAACAAGCAGGATTTGGGCTGAAGGAATCTTGTGAACAATGGATCAAAGATAATGGACAATTAAAAGAAGGGGACTTTGCCATCACACCTGGAGCTAAATTGAAATGCAGAAAAGTCATCCATGTTGTGTGTCCAAAATGGAGTGCAGACCAAGGAGAAAAGGTGTGTATTTTTAACATGAATTGTTTGATTATAGTACGATTTTTCACTTGTTTTGAGGTTGTATAATATTCTTCGTACAAGTTATTCGTTAAAATCTTAAATACTTCGATAAAATACTTTTATTAATTGTAAACGAGGAAACGAAACCATTAAGAAATTTCTGAAATAAGCTTTCAACAGTTTTTGGTTTGTTGTGTAATGCATTTTATAATTCAACTTACTTAGAGCTTAATTCATGTCATTGGGCATAAATGAATCTTGATTTAATAATCGTCATAGAAATTTCGACAATTAGTTCAAAATATCTTGGATAAAGTTCAATCGTTGGGTCATTCTTCGATATCAGTACCTGCACTTGGTACAGGAACGCTAAATTTTCCAGAAGAACTGGTTGCCAAACTATTACTTAATGAGGCGTTAGAATTCAGCCTAAAGCATAAATCCAAATTGAAAATCAAGAATTTCAACATAGTTGTCTATTCAGGAAACACAAAAGCAGTTCAGGTCTTTTCCAAACAATTTCGAGAATTCTCGATAACAAAAGTCAAAGAAAAACGCGATATGGTGAAGTGGACAACACGTCAATGTAATTACAACAATGAAGTTTTAAACAGGGGTAAAGTAAAAGTTGAGATTGTCCAAGGAAATATTGTCCATGAATCAACAGAAGCTATTGGTTTTACAGTGTCCGAGAGTGTTTATCAAGGTAGAATAACCAAAAGTATTAGATGTTGCTGTATAAAATATCATGAATTAAACATTTCAATTACAGCTCCATTAACTGCAAGTTTTAATACTGCTGGAATTTTTTTTTAAAGAAAAAATGGAAAAAGAAATATCCCAGTGCAAGTTTATATAGATAATTGATTTTTATCCATAACATATTAAAAAGTATACGAAGCAAATTTTTCTTTCTTTTGCGTAAAATAACAAAGTCTTATAAACAATGGTCACAAAATTAACGTTTCATTCATCTGTGATCGACTGTTTTTAGTTGGTTAATTTTTGACTGACATGATTTAAAATATGTAGTCTTATCTTTTACTTATTTAAGCACATTTTAATAATCTTCATAAACGTTACCAATTTTCCTTTTTCATTCGTTTTTGGGGGCCTAGAGTCGATGCATGAGATTCGTAACTATGAAAAATGTCAAAAATTTACTCACATATAACTGACATTTTACAAACACGGAAGGCCAGTAGCGTCACAAGCTGGACAGTGAGGGGAATTTTTTTCATATATGTGCATGGTTTCCAAGTTATGTTCTTTTGAAATAAACTATTTCTTAGTGATTGAAAAATGCATATATGAATATTATCCCCCCTAACTTATCGAGCTGGAGACGCCTCTGCATAATGCCACCTTATTTAGTCTAATACCTGGGCAATTTTGAAATAGAAAATGTCTCTGTTGCTATAATCATCATCTCAAGACACATGATTTTAGGTGGTCAGATTGGGAAAGCATTGCTCAAGACAGCAGGCAAAGAATTAGAGAGAGCATACACCAAAGTGAAGCATATAAATTCAGGTACCATTGTAAAGACGACTGCGGGTAACCTAAAAGCAAGTTATCTTCTACATATGGGAATAAACTCATATGGTTTTGAAATCGAGAAGTCACACATAAAAGATGTGGTAAAAGAATGCTTGGAGAAAGCTAATTCTTACCAAATAAAGTCGCTGGCTCTACCTGCAGTGGGCACAGGAAATCTTGGAAAAAGTGCCGAAGAGTCCGCTGATATTTTGCATTCCTGCATAAAGAATTACCAACAAAAATTAGACAGATCGCTATCGTTAATCAGGATTGTCATATTAGACAAAAAGCTTTTTGAAGACTTTCGTGAGGCTTACTATATGAAAGAATTAGCAACACCGAATGGTATGTGATATCATAACTTATATCATCGCTCCCAAGTTGTGCTGTTTCTACTAATATTGCATGTGCAAATGTCATAGTTGCAGTTCAACGTGAAAATTGCTCGAAAAAATCTATCACGCAGTATTCCCATACAAGTTTGGTTTATTAATTAATCAGTCAATGTCTACAGTGATCTTTCCAAAAATTTCAAATTCTTACTAATGCTTTTGTGATTTTTTCATCGTTTCTCCTTTTTGTATGATATTATCTTGGTTAATAGTTGAATGTGATGACAAAATTGAATTTAATACCTATTTAATTTGTTATTGGTTGACTCACTGCTGTTGTACAAGTTTATTCATTAATATGGAATGGATATATACGATCATGCGATAATTTTCCAAGGCTGCTTTATTTTAGACATTTGTGTAACCCATCAAGAAGTCACATTAGAAATAACGACAATGAATTCCTATAAGATCGACTGTATAAAAGAAGAATTGAAAAATATCGAAAAAGAGTACATTTATTCCAATGAAATCAAGCTAGTACGTTCTTTGAACAACCAGCAACTTTCAAAAATCCTTCGATTTCAGGACGAATATAGAGTTTGTATTGAATACAAGCCTGATATCATTAGAATCAGTGGGTTGGAGAACGACGTTTTACTTGCTTCATCTAAAATATCTTCTGTGATCATCAATGAAGCCACTGTTAGAGAGGTTTGTCAAGTAAATAAATGACTAAAGCCTTTATATAAATTGTTACACATCCCAGTAATTCACATTGCCGGGAACTTGGTTTGTGTTGGGGGCCAATTACATGAGGCGAGTTGTCCCGCTTAAACGAGTCAACTCGCATAACCGAAACGAGTTAGAAATTGCTATAACATGAAAGGTATTGAGGTGCAGAGGATAGCAATCTGCTCTTTGCCAGTGTTCAACAAACAAACAAGTATACATTGCATTAATGTGTATGTCAATTTAAGCTGACCAATAAACGCACGCGTGAATCAGATCTATTGACCCGCTTTGCCGAGCCAACTCCGCAGATTGAATTTATTTTGGACTTTTCATCCCACTTAAGCGAGTAACTTGGCAAGCTACAACCGGGATTCCAGCTTGGCGGGACAACTCGATTGCCATGTATTGAACTGTCAAAATAATATACAACACATTTACAAAGTGAGTCAACTCAGCTAAGCGGGTCAACTTGCCTAGTTGTAAGTCTTACTGTATTATTAAAAAGAGTTTGTATTATTTGTAAGTTTTGCATGTATAGTGCATATAATCCCTGTATAGTAAGGTTTTCCTTTTTTAATCAGCATGGCTAATAAATAACAAACTTAGTGTGAGGAAAATGTGTATGGAGGTGTTAGTCGGTACTATATAAACAGTTCGATTGTTTTAGGAGCCTGAATGAGTTACTAGCCTAAACGGGTGACCCTGCCGCATCAAAACAGGCTCTAAATATATAATCCACGTGTTTATAAATGCAGTATGAAAATTTAAGCCAGAAGCTGGTTTATCATGATATTTTACAAAATTACACTTTTCTATTTGTCTCCCTTTCTCATATTTTGATGGAGACATGGTTAACTTTATCAATAAAAATTTATCAAGAACTGTGTCAGAATTTTTCTGGTAAAGTTCTGTTTTATACAGATTCAGAAAATTGAAATGGCAAGAACGGAGAAAAGCTGAATGAGAAATATGTAGAAGTGTTTTTGTAAATGAATGCAAAAATCGCAAGGAAGTATATTTGAAGCTTGAATATTTTCTGTTAAAATTTAATGGTTGCTAAAAGAACTGATTTTAAGATTTCCATCCTGATTTGATACAGTCGAAAACATTTCGACCTTCCTCTCTAACAGTTAAAAAACAAATATGATAATTTTTTGCGTTTCTTTTATAACGTCAACTCTTCAATCGTTTAGTTGTTGGATATAGAATTTCCACCATTTTTTGAAGACTTTTGGTATTATACATAAAGTTCATTTCCCACATGGTGATATTCCCTACGAAATAATTTCGATTTCAAGCTACATATATAAGTATATAACACTTACAGCACTGTTTTTTTAGACTCCACCTAAACTTTTTCTTTTTTCCTTTCTAAAGATCGATTGGATATTTTACGATTGCCATGACAATGCAAAAGTTATCCCTCAAAGATATGATGACAGCGAAATTATTGAAATTGAGAAGGCATATAAAAGCGACCCATCAAAAACTGTTATAATTGGAAGAAACATTCGCATCGACTTTGCCACAATGACAGAAACCAACCTTGACACAGGACAAATAATGAAGATTTACAGGCGAGAGCGAGAAGGTAAGCGTTTCTAAACCACAAACTCTATGACACAAAAGTTTGTGAGGTTCGTAACCACAACTTTCATGAATGATGCGCGAATCGTAACTCTTGTCAACTGCAAAGTAAATACCATGTGTGTTTTCATTACATACCAGTTATGTTTTTAATTACTTACGATTATTTTGTAGTTACCTGAGTTTTCTTTTATTGCCTAAATTTAAGTTAAAGCTTTTAATTTAAATGTAAATTATTTTGAATTTTCGATGAAGAACTCTCTAGATTAAATTGTTTAACTCACTTGCAAAAATTTCTCTCAAAAAATAGCGCAGTGAATAGTGCAAAGTAAAATGACTAAGAAAAACATCATATAAAAATTCTCGCTGAGAAAGCTTCTTGCCGGTTATTTATGTTAAGGAAATGTATAAATAAATAAATTCAGTCAATAATGGTGAGAACAAGTAGCAGTGGCGAATAAAGAGAACACGGTACTTAGTGGAAGTTAAGAAGATATTTACTACTCAGTAATTCAAACCAAAAGCTATATGCTACTAGTTGCAAGTGTTTTACACATTGTTGTAGAAAATGTTTCACATTTTCGAATTAAATTTTGCTCTTACTATTTATAGAAAAACACATTGTCAAGCATTATATATATGACTCGGTTGTCAACCTGAACAGTTTTTCCGGTTATATACGAAAATTAGACAACAAGGCTTTAGATCATTTTACCCTTT
The DNA here is from genome assembly GCF_021976095.1 of Xenia sp. Carnegie-2017. Taxonomy (NCBI): domain Eukaryota; kingdom Metazoa; phylum Cnidaria; class Anthozoa; order Malacalcyonacea; family Xeniidae; genus Xenia; species Xenia sp. Carnegie-2017. The sequence continues at coordinate 5,890,192 of NW_025813447.1, read as the reverse complement.
CTATGAAATATTTTATGAGCATGTAAGCATGTATTTTTTATTTAGCAAATCCAACTCCAGCCAGCTGGCAGTTGCAACCTATAAATACGTCAACTGGTAAAGAGTGCGAGGTGCATACATTCTTGGTAGACAAGAGAGAGTCAGAATTCGAAGAAGTAAAAAGTTTTTTCGAGACATCAGTGTCGAGAAATTCAGCGTGTACCAGTGTTGAGATTCTTCATATCGAACGAATTCAAAACCCAATGGTTTACCAGCAGTATCAAAACCGGAAAAAAAGGATGAAAAACGATGGAAATGAAATGAGACTGTTCCATGGGACCTCAAAATTTGCCGTAGATCATATTAACCTTAATGGTTTCAATAGATCATACCATGGGAAAAACGGTAAGAGTTTTTTCATGGTGTCATAACATGAAAAACATCAATCGATTTTATCAATTTATTTTATGAAACAGCTTTTTCAATATTTAAGCTACAAGATTCGGCAACGGAACGTACTTTGCAAAAGAAGCGTGGTATTCAGCCAACAAAAGTTATTCTGTTCCAGATGAAAATGGTAGTCAGTACATGTACCTGTCGAGAGTTTTAGTGGGTGAATACACGAAAGGAAAACAGGGCTTGCTTGAACCCCCTCCAAAAGACCCTGATAATGCTTTGCTAAAGTATGACTCAGTTGTCGATGATGTCACCAACCCAACCATGTTTGTTATCTTCTATGATAATCAGAGTTATCCTGAATATCTAATTACATTTAAGAATCCGTAATTTGGATTCCAAGACAATTTTGCCACTTGAGAAATCATACATATCTAATGCAAACAAAACCTTTTTTCAAAGATAACTAGGATTTTAGTTTTCAGTGAAAGATTAAAGAATAATATTAACCATTTGACTTGAACATATAGTTTAAAAGACCATATCCAATTTTTGCTCATTGTAACGAATTTTTGTTTTAGTTTTTCGGAATATGACCAATAAACTTCTTCATTTGAGGGAATATATGTATTTGTCTTTACAAGTTAAAGTTTTACTAAGTAAAACTAGCATTAGAGAATATACATCCTAACACGGTTTTTATATGAACATGAAAAACATGTGACTAGAACAAGATTTGTACTCGCACCTTCGGGATACTAGTCCGCTGCTCTACCTGTTGAGCTACCAAGCCCACAGGGATTGGTGACGAGTCCAATATCTTTTTAAACAGCGTATGGACGAGAGATTCTCGCCACTATAGCAGTTTACTGGGTGGCACCGTGTTTCGACTTTATTCCAAAGCCATTAGCAGTTAACATAATATTAGCAGTTTTTTGGATGGCACCCATTAAGTTTTATAATAACTGGAAAGGCTAAGTGGACTAGGGTGATGTTATCAAAAACATGGATGTCAATTGATCTATTCCCACTGAAATGTTCGCCTCGCAAAAAAAATTATTCTCGACTTCCCCCTGTTATTTATAGTAAATTATATAGGATTTATTAAAAACAAACACGATTTTTCTGGCATTTATATTATAATGCCAACAATTTAGTCGTTCAATTGTTGAATATCGTAATGTGCACAAAAAGGAAGATATCGCTTTCACAGGTGAGATATTTTCTTGTTTTGTTCGTTCATCAAAGATTAAAAAGCAACTAATAACACTTGAAAAGCCGTAAAATCTAAAAGACCGTATTTAAAAACACTGACATGTGTACCAAATATACTGGTATTTTCCTGTTATTGTTTGTAAAATTCAATAATTTTACCCATTTATTTGCAAATTAGTTCCTCTGATGCCAAAATAGTGCCTGTACAGCTTACTAAGTGGATACAAAACATGAAGGAACTGCCACCCCAAACAGTACCCATAAAATGTAGCAGAATTTGTTCTGGTCTATTTGCTGACAACATGAAGAGATTATCAGGTTGCAAAGTGTTTCTGGAAATGATGTGAGTATCAACACTATTTCAACATTATTTCAAGAGTTTTTGATCATGGTCTAATTTATGGATGGAGACAATTAACTCATTAAAGTGCACACACAACTATTTTTAGTTTTTTATGCTCAAAGAGATTTTGGATAAATAATACAAATGCCGTTTACAGAATTTGAGTAATTTTTTTCGTTTTTGAGTTATCTTTCGGCAAAGACGCAAATAAAACTGGAATTTCAACGTTTTGTAAAAAATTTCGAGAGCTCTAATCCGTGGCATGGGACTTAATTGTGACGTCATTTAAGCAACACAGACTGACTACCATACACTTTTTGTGCATGTAAACAAACACAAAAATGCCAGAACGGTGTATAGTTTCTGGTTGTTCTAACGTAGCCAGTTCAGAGAAAGGCATTTCACTTCATCGCATACCATTTTTTAACGACGAAATAAGCGAAGCAAAGCGTAGGTGAAAGCGATGCGTCAACTCTGTGATAGCTACTCGCAATAAGTGGCTCGCAACAAAGAATTCCGTAGTTTTCTCGGAACATTTCACAAAGGATTCATTCGCTCGGCAATTTGGCTCGCTTGCTGAATCAGATAGTAATTTTTTACCTTGACTGATTCGAGACGAATTTGGAATCGTTGCTTACCCGAGCATTCATCCTCGAAAAGATGGCAATGAATTTACAACAAGAGATCGCAGTATGGTGAGCGCATTATAAATCATAACTACATATTATCTGAAATCTGTGTGAGAACATATTTTGTAAATATAATCCATTTTAGATAAAAAGAAAATGGATATCTGATTATAAAAGAGAGGTTGAATCAGAAAATATTCCCAGTACAAGTAGCGAACCTTAAGAGCCAATGGAAGGAAGAACTTGTGATGAGCCTGTATTACACAAGGTAAACATATATGATCATTACGCCAATGCTGTAAAGGTTAACACAAACTATTGTATTTTATATGTATTAATGTTGTTTCTAATTTAGGAAGTAGCTGTGCAATGTGTATTTCAATGCCAAAATTGTCTAAAACTCAATAAAGAGAAACGTCGTTACAGGAACTTATGCTTGGGCAAAGCATAAGCTTCAGTGTAGCAGAATATGTGCAAGCAGTTCTAATATGGACATGCTTGCAGTGGGTAAGCGTTTTTTAAGATGATACTCCTGTTAATTTTATTTCATTTATGATTCTAGGTCAAGAGAAGATTTGTCAACGTAATAGGATCAGCCGTGTTTATAAACCTCAATTTTTACAATACTACTAAGTAAACCAGCATGCAACCTGGAAAACTATTGAAGTTAGTTGCTAAGTAATATGGACTTAACCAACCTTGCATAGCTGCATTCTTGAAGTATCCTACTTGATATATGAGTATGACAACAACAGCAGCAATGTGGAATCATCAACTTGTAGCAAAGTGGTAGAGGAAGATATTTTGTACCCAAATGATCCTAGTGACGACTCAGACTCAGAGAGTGATCTTGGTGTTGAAAAAATTTGACTGAGACAGAAGAAATATGTACATCTGGTGACATGGATGCTGACTCTGAATCAGAGCAGCCAAGAACATTTAAAAGGTAACAATTTTTCGTATGAGAATTCTTAAATTAAACGAGACTTACCTGTAAGTTGATGTTTGATTGGAATTCTACTAGTGATCAGTCAGGAACAAAGGAGTTACATGAGAAGCGCGTGCGCGTCGCTCGTCGATCCGTTTTTCAACGAGAGCAGTTGCACAAATTAAGGAATCGAAGGAGTCACGGGTGGGATGGGTAGTGCAGGACATGTGACTCCCTCGTTTCTGAATGATGACTTATAGAATTCCAATCAAACATCAACTTACAGGTAAGTCTCCTTTAATTTAAGAATTCTACAACGTCATCAGTTACGTCACTACGGAGTCACATGAGATTTTAAATTCTGTGGCTGCGAGATGGGAATTGATATGTTAGATGCAATGTCATCAGTCAATCATGTATTATAGAGAGGAATCAGTTTGAGAGAATATTAATAAAGTACCCTACTTTACATGTATTTAACAGAACCTCATAAAAGTTAACTTATGCTAAAATTTTGTTAGTAGCATGCAAAGTTTCATTGTTTTCTGTCCTGTCTAGTACCACTTTGCCAAAAGTGTCTGTATCAACATATTTTTCATAGTACTTTGCAAACGTAGTAGCATTTGACCATCCCGCTGATAGCATGATTTGTCTCAAATTTACTCCAGCTGTTTTAGTATCTGAAGTTGAGGCAGCCCGAGTACTATGGCATGTAAATTTCTTAGTGTTGATTCCAGACTTTTCCAAAGTTGATTTGAACCCATCTGGCAATGGTGTCTTTGGTCACTAGACTGTAAGGTTTGGTGAAACTGAAGAAAAGTTGCGATTGTTGTCCTCTTAAAGTTTCAGTACGGGTTATGTATTGTCTAAGGTACTCTATGACGCATAGTTTTTTTTATCGGTCGGGTAGCTTTGTAATCTTATAGGTTGTTGGTGTCTGCCTGCCTTTGTGTGTTTAAGTATTTCACGAATCGTGATCGTACATTCTTCATCATGAAATTGTATAAAATTTAAGTTAATTTTGTGTATAGTCTGGCATTGTTGTCCGGTTAGTAAACAGAGTAGAGTTGCCAGATTTGTTGTGATATTATTTTAATGCCATCTCCTTTGTAGGATCCAATGTTTTTAAGTAACTAGGAACGGCGTTAACATCCCATATGTGGGTATATTTTGGAAGGCATGGTTTAAGTTCTAACACCCCTTTCAAAATCCGGCAAACTAAGGGGTCTTTGCCAAACGTAGCACCTGAAGTAGGTAGTATTATTGAAGAAAGTGCAGATCTTGCCGTGTTTATGGCACTGTATCCTAGTCCAGATTTGTACATTTCAGTTAGGAAGTCAATGGTATTCGCCATTCCAGTGCTGTACAACAATAATCCTTTACATCGACAAAACTCCTGCCAGCGTAATAGGTAAGTGCGGTATTGCTTTGTAGTACCTTTTTTCCATGATGATATGATAATGTTTTGAGCAGCCCGTGAAAGATTTTGGTTTCCTAGTTTTTCCCCGATAAAAGGCAGACAATCAGGGTGCGTTTCTTGAAAAGGGGGTGTACTTCTGTTGGATGACTGGGTTGTATGAGGAGACTCGGTAATGCTTTTAGTTCTATTGGTGGCTTCTCTAGCATTGTAAGAGCTATAGGATACCTGGGTTGAGTTGGCCATTTTGGCATCACGCATATGCCTCGGGCTTCGTCATTCCTTATTTTCTGTAGAACGTTCGTTATGATACTAAAAGGTGGAAAAGCATAGAATGAATGTTCTGATCAAGTTATGCTAAAAACATCTACAAATAAAGCTTCCGGATCTGGTCTGTAAGAAACGTATTTTTTGAATTGTTTGTTGATTCTTGATACAAATAAATAAATGTCCGGCATAAATTCAAGCTCTGTACAAGCTTCATGCAGACATTTTTTGTCAAGCATCCATTTAGAGGCTCGTTCATTTCGTCGAGATTTTAAATCAGCAATTAAGTTATTTCTCCCCGGAATGTGTGCCGCGCTGACCCATAGTTCCCGAGCAATACACCATTCCCATAATTGTTTTGTCAAATTGCTGCAACGTTCAGATTGTCAATCATAGGACGGATGTGTGCATTGCGTTGGGAAGGGGCAAATGTTTGTAGTCCTGGGTAGGAGGCAAACAACTCTAAGTAATTTATGTGCTCTTTTGTCTCTAGGTGTGACCATAGGCCTCCTTTGCTAATGCCTTGCGATTCTGCCCCCTACCTTTGTTTGAAGGGTCTGTCGTAAAAGTAAGCGACGGTTCCCATGAGAAACGTGTTTAATGGCATTCATCACATTATTCGACCACCAATGTAGTTCGGCAAAGGCTTCAGCAGAAACCATCTTATATGTGTTGAAGTTTCCCTTACATGAAGTTTGTGCAGATGTTTTGTCCATATCTAAATTTCTGTAGATTAAGGGTCCATGTAACACACCAGGAAAGCTTGATACTAGTTTACCCAATATTTTGGCCATGTCTCTAATTTTTACTCCCCATTTCGCCTTCTCTATAAATTTTATACAATCTATTTTTATTGCCGAGGCTTTTCTTTTGTTAATTTCACAGTCATTGTGACAGAGTTAATTTCAAATTCCGGTGTTATTAATTTCCGGGAAGGGATAAATATCAATTTTTCTAGATGCATTAGGAACCCTAATTGGGTAAATAATGTCACTGTATCTATCACATTGTTCTGACATGCATCGTAAGTTATTCCTTGTTAATAGAAATCATCCAGATGTCCCGAGATGATGTACCCTTTTGAGTGTAATCTAGCTAAGGGGGATTATACAGTTTTTGTGAACTTCCGTGGTCCACTAGATAAGCCGTTGGGCAAGCACGTAAATTGGTATAAAACACCCTTCCAGTGGAATCTCAGGTATTTCCTGTCAGTGTATTTTATGGAGATTGAGTAGTAGGCGTCTTTGAGATCAACACCACACATGTAGCAGTTTTGTTCTACAAGCTTGGTGATCGTGGTAAATGACTCCATTTTGAAATGATATTAAGAAAAGTGTTAAAAACTTTAAGATCTAGTATGACCCTATGTGTGCCGTCTTTTTTACTTTAGTGAAAATATTTGAGAGAATTTCATCTGGTTCGTGTTGTACGGTTTCTAGTATATTTTTAGCAATCATTCTATCAATCTCAGTTTGTATTTGAAACAATTCAATCTTGTTGAAGTTTGTTGGGCGAAAGTGACGTTGGTAAAGCGTTTCCGACAGATCGGTTGTCATACCTTTTACATTAGATAGATCTCCTTGTCGAATGTAATATCAGTCCATGCGGAAAAGTGATTTGTTATTCTGCCCATTTTGTAGCTGTCACATAAAGTAATTAAGAAGTTTTTTAACTTTGGAATAGAATTTTCCCATTGCTTTACCAATGCATTTTTTCATATGTTGTAATTGGTGAATTATTTTTTACTGTCCGTCGAAGTAGAGTTCGATTGGCGCCATTTATGTCGGCTATTATGGTTTTCTTCAACGTCGGATTGTTGAGTTGAGTTTGCATCATAATCAAATTTTCAAAATATCCACTAATTTCTTATTTGATTCACTTGGACAATGCATTCTCAAAACAGATGCATATTCTATCGCAGGTAAAAATTTACGAGTTTGCATCTAAAGTCAAATTTTCAAAAATATCCACTAATTTCTCATTTGATTCACTTGGACAATGCATTCTCAAAACAGATGCATATTCTATCGCAGGTAAAAATTTACGAGTGCCTGATTCAACCTATGCGTTTAACTATTTATTATGAGTTCTTGTGAATGGAAAATTTGTGTGTTCATCCTTCTGCAACACATCAAACCGTTCAAATTCAAATCATCAAACGTTGAATGTTGATCTTTGATGTTGATCAGCATTTAGCAGCAGCGAACTATTCAGCAGTATAGGACAATGGTATCACGGTATGGGTATGTATGATCATTGATCAATGGGTATGATGGATAAGAAATATTAACTATTCATACGTTTTCCCACACAGTGAAGAAGTACCGAGAGGTACCGGTATTGGGAAGTCAACACCCGATTTATATTAAGTTTAGAGTATGCCTGTTGCTTTAGACTCGGAATATACGTTTACAAAGAAAGTTTACAAAAACAATCACATCAAACATTTTAAAAACCAAGCAAGCATAACCAATCAACTCCTAAAAAACACCATATTTTGCAAAATTTGTTTTTTCTTTATTGTTATACTTCAATGTTTATTTGGTCCTAGTCTTTCTCTAAGTAGACCGAGGCATTAATGTTGTTTTGATGGATGGAAAAGGTGGAAACCATGTCGTGAATTTGACCGCGCGAAATTTGAGAATTTGAGCGAGCAGTGTTTTTGTTTGCTCTTTTACTTCAAATTTTGAATATCAGAGCGTAAGTTTTAGCCTACTTTAACGATAAACAGATTTAAAGTGCTTTACTGAAGTAGAATGGCGCCAAAAAGAAATCGAGAAGTCCTAAAGAAGGTCTGCAGAACCAAACGATGCAAACCCGTCTTGCCCGACGTACCTTTAAATACATCCACGTCAATTGAAGAGCAAGAAAATAAAATGAACGATTATATCGAAGATCTAAAGGTAAATTTGCGTACAAAATTGTGTATTATCATGTACTGTTTTTGTAATAATCAAATATGAAAATATTAATACTAAAATTTGAATAAATAAATTGACAGATATTGATTTAATACATTGCGTGCCCCCGGAAATAATTATTTTTGAAACGATATTTTTAAGTACACTCTAAACAAAGCTGTATATCATCAAAATTACGCTTAGTTTGACAGAAAAATTTCATTTTTAAGTCTATACTTAAGAGAAACGAATCAGACCCGCGAACCTTTAAATATTTCAAAACGAAGAAGAAAAAAAGTTGCGTCATTACACCAGAGAATACATACAAACCGTAATAAAACATTTTCAAATGAAGGGCAATTCACAACGAACAAGTATTTCCGTTGGTGATATCAAATTTGCGAAGTCGAGCAAGAAGAACACGAAATTATTGGTTGATGGGTATGATAGTGGAGCTGCATGTGATTGTAGAAAAGGACGACGTAGTGCAAGTGCAAAATCGAGAGCAGAGTAGTTTCATTTAAAGAGGCGTACGAACGGAGAGCACTTGAAAAGGAAAATCGCACATTACAATCCAAACGAAGGAAACTTTGTACAAAGAAGACAAGTAGCAAGGCAACCAAGCATCATTTTCAACGATGAGAATGTTGTATGATTAAAAGATTGTCCACGTGGATCAATTTTTAGGCCATGCAACATCAATGTTGTATTAGCGAAGTGTTGCGAGGGTACTTTTTTCGTGATTGGAAATAAACAGAAAAGTTATATCTGTAGCACAATTGCAGTGATTTAATTACAAACTTCTAAAGAAATATTTCCCAGATTCACATGCAGGTCACGTGCAATATAATTACCAAAATAAAAAAACTACGTACCTTCTCCATGAACAGTCCGTGGTATCAAAACGTAGCAGGTCGTTTAACATACGTTTCCTATTTAAAAAATAAGCCCTGTTAACTATTAAGTTAAAACTAATGGCGAATTTTTAGTAATGCTTATCGCATAAGATGATACTAATCACATCAATCATTGGTGACGAAATTACGTATTGCATTGCGTTATCGATACGTATCTACCGATACCAAGAGCGTGATTTTTACATGTATAGCACGTGATTAGCTACAATGTCAAATTCGTAGAATGAAATTGGTCAGAACGTAAAAGACCTCATCGACAAAGAAGTGCATCATGGGTTGCAAGGATTACGGGTTTGATGATATTTATAATTTAATGAGTAAGCGTGATATAAAAAGAAGGAAAATAAAAGAAAACGCTGCCCATCAAATTTAATAAGAAATGATTTGGAAAAATGAGACAAACTTCCAATGATACATCAAAGAAGAAGTAAGCTCACAACTTAGCGACGGTAAAGCGCCATTCTGCAAAAACATAAACAGCTCTATCGCAATTGCGCCTCATGAAGATGACGACAATGATAATGATGATGATGATTTCTTTAACACGATGAAAGAAAAGACACCGAATCAGAAATATGTAGCATTAAGACGATCGCCAAAAATAAGAGGAAAGGCACAGAAACTTTCTTAGGTCAATTAACGAGACTATCATAAGAACATCATTTAAATTAGAGGGAGATACGCGTAGTAACGCCTTCCTACTAATTAATATCAATTTATAGTAATTATTATATAATGCTAAAGTACTGCATCAATAGCCGTATAATTGGGTGTTTAGTTCATTGTTATTATATCGTTTCCACACAAGCAATACCTGCACAAAAACTTTACATGATCATGACCATGTAAAGATGCTCATTCATCATTGGATAAGAGTGACCAAGATATGCAAGATGAATAATAGAGGGAAAAAATTCAACAATATCACTACGTATATATAAACGTATGATTAATGCGTTTATAATCAAAAGAATTGAACAATTTACAACTGACAAAAAACTTTTCCATTGATTGACTAGAAGAATTGACTTTAAATTGCAGTTTACTCTATGTAAAATTGTTAGGTAGATCAACTGCTAATATAGGATAGGTCAACTCTTAGAAGCATTAGTTACATTTCAATCAAAATTACTTATCCTTATGATCTTTCAAAGACAGGTCATTCAGAAGTATAGATTGTCATAATCATACTTTGAGGTTTTGGTGATATTTTTTTTCCATAGGTATTGTACCATGTTAGCAAAACTTCATAAATATTTTTATGCAACTTAAAATACAGAAATTTCATCAGAGGTGGTGTCTCTCCCAATGCCATTTTTAAGTTCATTATTTACTTGTCTAATTTGCATCAATGTGCACGGTCTTGTTGTCTGACTTACCAATGACATTGAAATAATTACAAAAAATATCAATATAATAAAAACAAAAACATATCTTTTCATAAAGTTATAAATTTCTAGCGATCCCTCTGGTTTCACAATTTTTTCCAAAATAAAGCCAACTTACTAATGAAAGACTTTTCAAATATAACCATAATTATAAAATGTCCATTGACAAACAACACATAAATAATGGACTTTGTTTGATTAAAATAAAAATTTTTTAGTTCAGCAAGAGCAACAGCCAATACCCTCTATGGTCTATAATCTTTTTCTCTTTATGTTTTATTCATTTTGTAAAGTTTCACATCAGTCTACATTCTACATGAAGTTTTCGAAAACAAGGCTGTGCATGAATGTCTTAAATGGCAAAGAAATCTTACTTTTTAAAAAAATACTGATATTGATTCAAGTAAATTGTTGTTATACAATTGTTGAGAATAGAAAATGTGAAAACAAGTTAAAGAAAAGTAGGCCACATGGTTAAATATCAGATAGAGAAAAGTGTGTGGTATTTGGAGCTTATAGGGATAAACACATTAATGTTTGTTCAATGGTCAACACAAGTTGGATATTAATGAGGCAATATAGGTATGATTAGAAAAAGCAAGAGAAAAATGTCTCTCTCTCTCGAAATTAAAGTATGTAACCACAAAACATATAGCATACCCATCATCACCACCAAAGACATAGAGTGCACTGTTATATGCTACCATTGTGTGCTTGCTACGTCTAAAAGTTTATAAAAAACAATAAGCTTCATTTCAAAAGAAACTTAATTCGAATAAAATGTCAATGTAAAACTGTAGGTATATATTTTAGTCAATATGAAGATGTAAAAGAATAGAAAATGTTTGCCTAGACTGCAGTTTGGCAACACTTATATGCGCAGCGTGGGCTTGTTTTTGCTTAGTATCTTAATGTTTGGGTTTGGGTCAGTGTCCAAGGTGTCTGCTAAACTGCAGTAGTTCCAAATGTTTTTATATGGGGATGGAAACTTGGCATTAGTGTTGATGTTTTACCTTCCACAAACTAAAAATTTGGATATATGAGTCACCATTAGGCTTGTAAAAAAATTATTGAAAGACTTATATTTTTTTCATGCAAGATAAATTCATCGGAAAAGCCACTAAAGCAAAAGAAGTCATTACAATAAATGCAGAACTTTATTACTTAGTAGCAAATACAACAAAAATCGAAGCATTCAGAATAAGAAAACTTTTTACTTGTAAACGCAACCCTGCAAACAATGCTAGAAATGGATTTTCTAATGTTTGAAGGCAGTTTCATCACTGTATTCGTATTTATACTGTGTACAAATATTTCATTGGATGTTGTTAAAGGGTAGATCAAATTGTCTATTACCGCATACATTCTATTGGCATACGTTTGGATTTATTGTATTTACCTTGCTCCCACAAATTCATCACAAGCAGGCATACGTTTCCATCTATGTACTGTCTCGTGCGGTCCAAAATCTAAAGTCAAATTTTCAAAAATATCCACTAATTTCTCATTTGATTCACTTGGACAATGCATTCTCAAAACCGATGCATATTCTATCGCAGGTAAAAATTTACGAGTGCCTGATTCAACCTGTGCGTTTAACTATTTATTATGAGTTTTTGTGAATGGAAAATTTGTATGTTCATCCTTCTGCAACACATCAAACCGTTCAAATTCAAATCATCAAACGTTGAATGTTGATCTTTGATGTTGATCAGCAGTCAGCAGCAGCGAACTATTCAGCAGTATAGGACAATGGTATCACGGTATGGTATGTATGATCATTGATCAATGGGTATGATGGATAAGAAATATTAACTATTCATACGTTTTCCCATACAGTGAAGAAGTACCGAGAGGTACCGGTATTGGGAAGTCAACACCCGATTTATATTAAGTTTAGAGTATGCCTGTTGCTTTAGACTCGGAATATACGTTTACAAAGAAAGTTTACAAAAACAATCACATCAAACATTTTAAAAACCAAGCAAGCATAACCAATCAACTCCTAAAAAACACCATATTTTGCAAAATTTGTTTTTTCTCTATTGTTATACTTCAATGTTTATTTGGTCCTAGTCTTTCTCTAAGTAGACCGAGGCATTAATGTTGTTTTGATGGATGGAAAAGGTGGAAACATGTCATGAATTTGACCGCGCGAAATTTGAGAATTTGAGCGAGCAGTGTTTTTGTTTGCTCTTTCACTTCAAATTTTGAATATCAGAGCGTAAGTTTTAGCCTGCTTTAACGATAAACAGATTTAAAGTGCTTTAATGAAGTAGAATGGCGCCAAAAAGAAATCGAGAAGTCCTAAAGAAGGTCTGCAGAACCAAACGATGCAAACCCGTCTTGCCCGACGTACCTTTAAATACATCCATGTCAATTGAAGAGCAAGAAAATAAAATGAACGATTATATCGAAGATTTTCTACTCCAAGGTAAATTTGCGTACAAGATTGTGTATTATCATGTACTGTTTTGTAATAATCAAATATGAAAATATTAATACTAAAATTTGAATATATAAATTGACAGATATTGATTTAATACATTGCGTGCCCCGGAAATAATTATTTTGAAACGGTATTTTTAAGTACACTCTAAACAAAGCTGTATATCATCAAAATTACGCTTAGTTTGACAGAAAAATTTTGTTTTTAAGTCTATACCTAAGAGAAACGAATCAGACCTGCGAACCTTTAAAGACAACGACTGAGGATCTTAATTTTTTCCCTTCAAAAAACTTGAGACTTTAGAAAAAAACACATATGACAAGACTGTAAATATCTAAAATAAATGTAGAGGAAATAGACCTTATTCTTTAAGGTTATGTTAGAAAATATTTACAAGTAAAATTAAGGCGAAAATATTCCAATTTCCTAAACTTTGTTATGAAAGTTGACTTTTAAAAATTTCGTAGAAAGCATCACCTGTGTAAGAAGCACTTAATCTGTGTGACATTTCATAAATTAATATGGTTTACTACAACTGTTTAACATTTTGTGTACAAGTCATATATGAAAATTGTGTGTCACATGGGAAAACCAGCTGGTCTGCCAAGTGTTGTCACAGATTAATCACCCATCATGAACTTAAAGTGTGTATGTTTATAACCATATGTACTTTCTACAGTGAAGAGCAAGCGTGAGAAAATGATAAAATGCATCCAAAAAGCTAAAGCACTGATCGGGAATGCTTATAAGAGTGCAACCATTGAAATTGTTAAGGTATTTAAAATATATTGGAATAACTGTTCTTGTAAATGACTTGTTTATTATAAATGGCTTCCCACCATATAAACTCCTCTGACATGCATCAAGAGGCTAATGCTAATTAAAGTAACTAGTTACTTGTTATTTCATAGAGTTACTGCATATGTACATGAAATTGAATACAACTTTTACCATTTTAGGATGAAAACACTGTATATCATTTTTTTTACAAAAAATAATGTGATGTTTGGTTTTTTCGACTAGTTTTTCATAACGTATACATAACGAACATTGATATCTACCCTCCAATATCACTAGCATATCAAAGCAAGGTTTTTTCATGCTATGCAACTTTTTGAGCATTGTCATAATTCATTTTGTTAGAAGTCAAATACTCTATTGTTTAACTTTTGACAGGGAGTGTTTGAACAAAGTAAAAATTACATATATGCAACAGGATCAAATTTGCAGGTTGACCATGCCACTTGTCAACTAGCCATGTCATACCATATGTATCCCTTTATGGCATCAATATACATATCATTCCAGGTAAAGCCTTGTTGTTTTTTTGTTTTCAGAGTGTATAAAATGACATTTGAAGAATTTCTAAGTGAGTACAGTTTTTACAAGCTGAATTACATAATGTTTGCAAATCTTACTCTTTTTTGAGAAATTCAGTTACACCATGGATGTTTCTATAAACTTGAAATTTTTTCTACAACCCCTTGGGGTACATATGTCACTATCTTCAAAATAGTTAACTGAAAAGTAATTTAAAAAAGAGTGAAACATGTAACGTACATGCAAAAATGAGTTTATTAGTGACAACAACCTCATTATTCAATGAAACTTGTGGTTCTGGTGGATTTTGGGTAGGATGTACCTTTGAGGCGATTACAAATTATGGAATTTTGTGATAACAGGCTGAAAAATACAAAGTATTGTAACCCTTCAAAGAATAAGTGTGAAACTCAACTAATATCTTCAATGTTCAACAGTAAGAGCCCCATTGCAAGGCATTGGCAGCCTTTCCACCATCTTCATGAAATCTGCATCCTACCTGTCAGATGGACATAGATACACCTCTGCTGGTATCAGTTTTGCATTTAATGATAGCACTTTGTTCGTTTCATAGATAACGGAGGAAATGTTGATTTAGCCATTAGTGCTCAGGTATACAATACTTTGCCTTTAAGTCTTTGATACATTTAAACGAGCTCATAGATCTGTTCTTTGACATATTGAGAATTTGTGTCTGAAAATGAAATTGTAAAACACTCTGCGGTCTCCGATATCTGTTACTTTGAACAAAGACTACGATTTATTGACCTATAGTGACTCTCGAATTTAGTAGTATTTATGAAATTTCGGAGACGAGTCTTCGATACAAATCTCTAAAGCACGACGCACTTTAATTTTGCCATCATTCCTTTACCGCCTTTCTGTGAATTTGTTTGCTCCTAGGTGACAGCGTCCATAACAGAGTTAGCTTCCGCATCAGCATCGGTAACTGGCAACATGCCTGTTGAGCAAAGGTTGGGATAAACCCTTCTGATTTGTGTTTGTCATGTGACTTTTTACTTCCTTATCTTTATGTACGTTAATGACAAAAAAAACGAGAAACCACGAGCCACCGACACGACATGAATTCATTTAAAGGATTTGACGCACCCTCTCCCGTACAAAAATTTCGTCAATTGACCCCCCATTGTTTCCCAAATATAGCTAAGAAGTGTTTATTCATTGCTAAAACGTGTTTGTTTTTTGTAATTTTGAAAACTTAGAGTTTTACTTTTAACTTATAGAATGCCATTGTCAAACCTCTCTAGCGAAATCAATAGCTCAGGTAGGATAACTATCAGTTGTGGTTGCCACAATTTTGGAGCCTGGTCACCACTTACCCAATAACTCGAACATGTCACTCCCCAGTGTCCCAGTGACTAAAATTTCTTCTTCTTTTGTAAGTATCCCAATAAATGTATCTGGGAACGTTTGGGTGAAATAGAAAGTTTCTGTTTGGTTTATAGACTCCCATATATCAGATTCTGACTTGAATGGTATTTACACTTTTGTGAATATCCTTTACTATAACTGCGAATATATTGTTAAAACAGAATTTTTTTTTCTTGGATTATACAATCAAAGATTTTACACACTGGCTTAGATGGTACTTACACTTGGGTAAATACACCCTGTATTTGGCAATTTACGTTTAAAATATTGGACTACCAGTTATTAGTACCTAATGACTTGGATGACGTTTACTTTCTGCTCATACTTTTTTTGAAAGTCTGTGACCGTTAATATGCGAACGTTCATTGGCCATTGAAATTCTACGTATTTTTGCGATTTTCTAGACATGGTTTTAGTCATTATTCGTTTATTGGTGAATAGCGATAAACAGAATTTTTGAAAAAGTTCATTCCATTGAACGGCACTATACAAGCTAACTCAATCCTTTATTTTCTTTATTTTGTTAGGATTCGTTTTGGATCAGGTTAGCATTCATTTTATTATATTACCAGCTATTTTCCAGTGATTTTCGTTAAGGTTGATCTACACCCTATGGTATAAAATGCCATTGCCTAAAATACATGCCATGGTATAAAATTGTTTTCAAAATTGGTAAAAAAAACTCTAAGTGAACTACAGTTGAAATTTAAGTTGCATCCTAAAAGGTAAGTCTTTTAGTAGTTTCATAATAATTTCAAGAATACCCTTCAGGACAGTTTCATCATGTTCGTTAAAATACTCTGACAGCTTCATTATGATCCTAAGAATAGTCGAAAGTTTCATAATAATCTTGAGAATACCCTGAAAGTTTCACAACAGCGCACAATAAACATTTCTTCGCACAATAAACATCAAATAAACACTTAATCGTTTGTCACTTCCCGCTCGTGTTTTTTATGATGTAATCTTTATTCTTTAACGATGAAATTTTCTTATCTAGTCGACTATGGAGAATGGCTTTTCGAGTAATGTTCAAACTGTGGGAAAATCAAACCGAAGCCGCAAGGTACAACTGAGGCTATGTTGCTGTGAAGTTGCATGTTTGTAGATGTAGATCGTCCAGGTTAATATTGCCCTGAAAAGGACTGTTGTTGTTGACTGACTTTTTGTCAACCTTAGCGGTAGTCATCTTCAGAGTCAAATGAGGAGTAAACGTCAGGTTAGCCGTATTTGTTATCTGGTTCTTACGTCATTGTATTGTGTGTATGGGAAATGTGCGGGTGTCAATTGTGTATTGTCTCTGTGGATTAGTGTGAAGTGGATTAAGGTGACTAGAAACATTACACTTCACACTAATCCACAATGACAATACACAATTGACACCCACACATTTCCTGTACACACAATACAATGACGTAAGAACGAGATAACGAATACGGCTAACCTGGCGTTTACTCCTCATTTGACTCTGAAGATGACTATCGCTAAGGTTGTCGAAACGTCAGTCAACAACAACAAAAACAGTCCTTCTCAGGACTATACCAACCTGGACGATCTACATTTACAAACATGTAACGATACTCCCGTGTTCAAACCATTTACTTTTATTGGTGAAGTTGATAGGGAGCATTAAGTGCTTCGCAACTACGTAGGCACTTCTGTTGATCAATTTACTCGTGTTTTATAGTAAGTGTTTTTACAAACAGTGGACTTAAGTTTATTTTAGTAAAAAAGTCATTATGGAATTTATGTTTCTACCGCAGCGAAACACAGCAATAACATCTCCTCGTCGTACAAGGTCTAGGTAAGCTAATTGGTACTTTTTGTAAAGTATATCCTTATAGCTATGCACGTACGCCTGGTGGAAAAATTTGATAAATTTCTCATTTAATTTTAATACCAATTTAATACTTTATTTATCTATAGTCGGCGCTTGCAGGGAAAGACGTCAGCGACTCCAGCCTTGAATTTTATCACTCCAATCCCGAAGTCAACCACCCTCACTGCTTTAACTAAAGACATATTAATTACCCCCAAGTTTGATCCAAGGTTTGTACGGTCTGGGGATATGGATAGCCAAAAACACCTATTGTTTGGGAGAATTTTGGGAACATCAAAACCTATGAGATCAATTGTCTTTATAAAATAGAAACAACCCACTGCGTTCATCGATTGTTCTGCAGAATGAGTTCGCATTATCCTGTGCAAACCGATCTTAGCTCAATCAATTAAAAAGAATTTGCAAGTCAATCATGAATACTTGTTAGAGGAAAAATGAAACAATTGTTTTAAATTCATCTTTTCATATTATTATTATTTTATTAAAGAAATAAAAATGCTTTTCGTGTTTATACTGGCTTATGCAAATCTCAGAGCTGATGTTGGTAAACGTCAGTAAACATCTTTTATTTCTTTGTAAGCATCTTTAATTTCTGAAAAGTTTACTATCCAAATGCGTTCTCAATTCTATAGCAATTACTTGAAATATCAGTAAAACTTTTTTTATTATACTCAATGCCACTTCTCAAAAAAACCTTCTTAAAAAACTCTTTTCTTATAAATTGTTGCTATAGGTTACCTATACCTGCTACAAGAATGAGAGCTCCGAAACCTGGAGAGAGGTTTGTCATTTATGTTATGTAAAGTCATCCAAAACTCTCATTACTACACTCACCCTCACCATTACCTTTATGAGACATTGACCCTTACCATCATTTTTCTCCCACATTTACTCTAACCATCCTTACCTTTACCTCACATTCACCCCACCATATCCTTTATCCTGATCTCTCATTTTCACTATCTGCTCCTACTTAGAGTAATATCCATGACTGGATCACCCCTGACCAATTATGTTGGGCCTTCGAACCACAATGCTCCGAAGGTCATCATACCATTAACAGGAGGAAAGGTTTGTTGGTTCATTTCGAAGAGTAAAATATGCAAAAGGATAAGTTGTGTTTCATCAAGCGTTTGATAATATTGGTATTTTAGACTGCAGGCTCATCTGAGAATTTAGGACATTATGCCAACTTCATACAATTTATGGTCCGATATCTGACACTTGTACCATTTGTAACTTCTGGTAGTCATTTTTGAAATTTCTAAGCATTTTGAATTTTTTTGGAAAAATTGTCAATTATTGTTGAAATATATAACATAGTTTATTGATGATGTGACTTAGCTGAGTGTAAATTGTCGAAAAAACGAAATCTCATAGCTTTTTAAACATGAAGTTCAAAATGAAACCAGTCCTTCAAACGGACAAGCACAAAGCTAATTTGCCTGTTTTTGTTGACTGTAGTTTACCTTCCTTACATCGTTTTTTTGTTCATTGTTTTACATGTTGTTCTAGACATTTCAACTAAGTGTAGATGAGAATTCATCGCTTAGTGCTCAAGAGATTGATGTGGCAAGCGACAACGTAGCGCAAAATAATATACGATTACTCCAGGTACTCTTGAGACGTGTGTCTGTCGAATTAGTTAAGAGAAACACCGAAAAATAATTTTCAATACTTTTTGTCTATGAATTTAAGGAAAAGCTCTCAAAGATGTTGAAGATGCCAAAGTAATGCAATTGAAGTGATATCAAGGAATTTTGCTAAGTACCTGCGTCTATAGATGATTTTTTTATGTATGAATCTCTCCCTCCCGCGCCAGAATCGACGCGAAATTATTGAGATTTTGCTTTCTTAAACTGAGGATGAATGGAACTTCTGTTTCTATACATCTCACTCTAAATTTAGCGATTTCAAGTGACCGATAGCTGTTATTCATCCTAGTAGGGAGAGAGAGAAATTTATTTAATGACCAATAGCCATCAATCCTTAAATTTAGGGAGATAGTTCTATCCATGCTCAATGAAATAAAATTGTCGGCTTGTAATGGTTTTGGAAAGACTACTTCCGATTTTGTCACTTTACATTAATCATTATGCGCGATGTTTATAACGACGTAAGAATTGACATCCAAAAAGGCCTACTTTTCAAGTAGCAAACGCGCTGAAAAATACGTGTATTTGTTTGTCATCATCCGAAAGTACGTTTTCTGAGGATTTCAAATGTATTTTTACTTTTGTGGCCCAAATTCGTGGAGCGAATCTACATGCGAACAAAGTCTACTGTGAGGGTACCACCGGATTCAAGACAGTACACTTTTTATATAGTAAACACGTTGCAATTTACTTGTGTTTGATATCGTCTTGAAGAGCGTGCTGTTGGCATTTTTAATATGTCTTGTCTAAGATTTCTGTCCTGTCTAAGACTACTTTGCTGAGGACTCAAAAAAGACCATATTATCCAGGGGGGAATGCATAGCCCTTTAGGTGTCCCCAGTTAATGTCAAAGCCTCCGAATATAGAGTTTAGGGGTCTGGTCTCCACTTGATGTACCTTTTTGGTTGGTGCGCGAAGCCAAACGATGTATTAGGAGACCAGAAATGCCAAACGGCGACTGGGTCGAGCATCAAGTCACTGTTGTCGCGAAATTATCTAGAATCTCTGTCCGCTACAATATTGGACTGCCAGGCCACACGATATACTGTCACAAAGAGGGCGTTCTAAATGCAC
Organism: Xenia sp. Carnegie-2017; assembly: GCF_021976095.1. Taxonomy (NCBI): domain Eukaryota; kingdom Metazoa; phylum Cnidaria; class Anthozoa; order Malacalcyonacea; family Xeniidae; genus Xenia; species Xenia sp. Carnegie-2017. Next base: position 5,870,083 of record NW_025813447.1, on the reverse strand, counting down.
TAATTTGACAGTTTAAAAAATGCACTGAGCAGTCCGTGGGAATGGGTACCCACTTTATGATTGATATAAGTAATTGCGGTTGAGTTGTCCATGTGCAGAGCAACAATTTTCGATTGTTGTTTTCAATAGAGATTGGATTTCCAACATTGCCCTTTCAATTCTAGAACTTTTATTTATTTTTGCTCCTCTGCCGACCATCTGCCATTGGTCAGTAGATACCCTGCAGCTATACTGACCCTTTTGACAGAGCTCATACCCGTGCCAATTAGTCTCCAGACCTAGGAAGTAAACCGGCGCGCACATGTCAACCGGAAACAGAATAGGCTAAGATAATGAATGGGAAATGAAACAGATGTAAATTGAAAACATGCAATTGTTTCATTCATCATGATTGAAGTATCAGTATATCCGTTTCCTTTTCATGTTAGGGTAAGACAGCAGATAACATAGCAATTGCATTTCATAGCTTGCATTTTATGGAAAGGTTTAGCGTTTACAATTTGAAAAGACTGACTTAGAAAAAAATAAAGTTAATCAGCGTCAAAGCATGTTGCAAGATAAATTATTAAACTGCTATGCCGAAGAAATTGCTACAATGATACGCGGAAAAGTTTAAAAGAATTCTAATGGCTGTTTAATCGATCATCCCTCCCAACGTCAACATGATTGTTAATCATGGAGCATGGCGAGTACAAGATGTTGTATTTTGATGATGCCGTGTAAAACGTGTCCGAAGAGATAGTGATCAAAGATTTTATGAAAAGCATTGCCTTTGCAAAAAGGACGCTTCTATGGATTGTTTAAAACGCTTCAGAAAATATGTATTGTGTGAATGTTAACAATGAAACATTTTAATGAAACATATTGGGTTGGAATAAAACGCGGAAACGGATGGCACGGATGCGGATGAGGGGATAATACAAGAATGAGGGATAATACACGGATGAGAGGATAAAACACGAATTGAAGGGGTAAAAGACGGATCTCCTTAAAATTTTATTTCTTTTTCAAGGGGCGGTGTTTAGCAAATTAATATGAAAACATTTTGCCTTAACATTGTGTGCTTTTGTTTAAATTGTTCTAAGTGACAAATTGTAGGAAAGTAAAACTTAAATATTCTTAAAACATCACGCAAAAAGTGTCTATATAATGTCGCAAGTTGCAGGTTAAATGTGGAGGGTAAAGTGAAGTAGATTCGTGCTTTTAAAAGTAGATGTTCGTAGAAAAAAGTTTACTTATGCTGAATTCTCGGGGATTCGTTTATTTCTGTATATGCACACTTGAATGTGCCCTAGGAATCAACTGTTGATACTAAAATATATATTTATAGAACCTGTGTTAAGCCGTCATATGGCAAAACTCGAAAATTTCATAGTAGAAATACCATAAATTTTACTTTATTAATCGGTCACCTCTATCAAGCGGACGCTGTCACCTTCTCCAATGTCCCAAACTTAATTTTTCATTGTTGCGAAACTGTATTAAACGGTCATGTAATATAAAAACATCACATAATAAAATATATAATGAAATATTTATTCTGGAACATGTCAAATATTTTGTATACACGTCTTTATATTTTATATATCTTCCACAAAAAGTGTCGAAAAAATTTTCTGTTTGTGTGTGGACATAGCAATTTGAATTTTTCTTACGTCGCTTAAGCCGTCGGCAAGAAAACGTATCTTCAAGAAAGGGATAAACGCGCGGTATTGATAAGTTATAACCACCTTCTCTGTTGACGCGCTTGCCATTGATTAATTTTCAGCAGTTTGAGCCGTGTTATTTTTATGTATTCTATTTTCTATTTTCTAGTTTAAACTAAGAAAAAATTGCTTTATATAGTGTTGTTTTGGGTTATTTGGCATGTATGTTGAGGAACAATACTAATTGGTTCAACTTTAGTTTTATTAAATAATTACACGTAGCCTGTCTGGTAATTTACCTAAACTCACTAAAGACCTGTATTATTCGGTCAACCTGTATTAAGCGGTCACACGGAAAATCCCCAAAGGTGACCGCTTAACAGGTTCTACGGTATAGTTTTATTCTCATATACCCTAACCCTTTAGTTTTATACTCATCAACCTATAATTTATACTTACCAACCATTACAGTTATCAGGCGAACTCAATTAACTATTCAATAAATATTCGGACACAACCAGAGATGTTGTTAACTATACACTAACATGATATAATTAGATTGAAAAGCAATGCCAAAGCATTTAAAAATGAAATACTTACATTTCCAACAATAAGAAATTGTAAGTTATACTATATGATGTACACAGTTAGTCAATTCCTACAATAATAGGCAGCAACTGCAAGTTGTTGAATCAGCGCTCACTGTCAAAATTAAGATATTTGATCAAGTTATAGATATTGTTATATTATATTTGTGGAAATAAAACATATACCGTAAAATGTACATCAGTTGTGTCCAAAGAAATCTTGAATTTTTGATATTTGTTATGTCTGAATATATGTAAGTAGTTATGGTGCAGGTATGGTGCCGGAAGTAAACGTAGCTCTTAATCGTGTCAATTAGTTTCCAGTCCTAGGAAGTAAACAGGAACTATTTTAGTTTCGGAGGAAAAGAAGTAGAGATTTCGAAAACAACCGAAAGTCCTTATGCTTCTGATTTGCACGGATCCGTCATGATTTATGTATATTGTAACATTGTACAACTGCAAGTTGTTGGAGACGTCAATGTAAAATTACTAAAGGCAGTTGCTATTCAAGGAAAATATGGAGACATTGTTTCAAGATCATTCACTAATATTCAATATATACCCGTGCAAACAAAATCTTTTGAGGACATCGAGTTTCTCTTAAGGGACGAGTTAGGAAATCCCATCTCATTTGAACGAGGGAAGTCGATAGTGACACTTCATTTCAGAAAAGAAGCCTTACCTTATTTTACATAAGAAAAAAATATGAGTAGAACAAACCGTTATGTTCAATATTATCTCAATCAGCAAAAAGGATACGGATCGCAACCTGTCTTTAGGGGAGCATCCTGGCAAAAAAGTTATGGGCAGATGGGTTATGGTCTTGGTGGTTTATTTCGTAGATTGGCTAGAGCTGCAATACCTTTGGCAAAAACCGGCGCAAAAGCTCTAGGTAAAATTGCCCTCGATACAGGTGCAAAAGTTTTTCGTTGGATTCTTTATGTTTCTGTTCTTCATAAGAAGTTTTGCAGTAACAAATTCTTATGATAAGTCATCTGCTCTAGATTCCAATGCTGTTATTAAGCCACTGTACGAATCAGGTAAACTACAAAGGAGTGTCGCCACTTGATCTTTCTCAGAAACAGACTCACCCAATGCTTCCAACTGACTTGCAATATCCTTCATCTTGTTGAGATGTTCGGTCATGGAATCATTAAGACCCATACTTGTAGTGAAATATTTCTTTCGCAAGAATAACTTATTGGCCAAAGATTTGACTTCATAATGACTTTCTAATTTCGCCCAAGCATCTTTTGCAGTACGCGCTGATCGAACGAGAGATAGCTGTTCATCGCCAAGAGACAAACATATTGTCGCAAATGCCTTCCTTTCCCGCCTTTGATATTGTCGACGTTGAGTATCAGTAGTTTCTTCACCATTAGGTTCTACCTCATCGCCAATAACTATTTGCCAGAGATCCTTCTCTTCAAGTATCATCTGCATCTTAAACTGCCAAAGGTGAAAGTTTTGGCCATTGAAAATTTCGATCTGTGTAAATGCTACGTCATTTCCAGAAGTCGCAATATTCAATATTTCGCACTTATGTAAGTTACATTCTCATGAAATCGCGATATCTCATATAGTTTCCGTATTTGCCGTCATCAACAGAAACTCAAACGCTCCTGGGCCCATAACCTGTTAAATTATTCGAGATTCGGCATTAACGTTCGGATAATATGTGAAATATTATGATTTTTATTGTGGAACAAAATAGCAACTTACGTTTAAGCAACAACGATATTACAATAACAAGTTCTGAATGCCACTTCATCTGACATGTGTCGTCTCTACTTAATTATGTTTTCGCGTGATGTTTATATCTCAACAATTATTCCTTAAACTTTCTGATATTTTCGTTACTTCATTCGATAACTTCCATTCTTCCTTTGTTTGCTTTTTGATTGCGCTGCGTAATAATCGTTTGCGTATCGCAAAGCTATCTTGGTTGTTGACATTTGGTAGTGGAAAGCAGAGAAACTTTGGATAAACGCCGAGTGAAAGACAATCTTTGAGAAACATAACATCTAGTTCTGCTTTCCTTTGTTTGGTTTGAAGCTTTTCAAACTTTCGCAATTCTGATAAGGAAACCTTTCCTTCGTATTTTTGTGCAACGACTGTTAAGGAAGCTTCTAAAGAAAGACTCGATTAACTACAAAGTTTATAATGATATCTTCCCCACAGGTTCTAAACCCTCACGCTTCCATGACTTACCGAAACTTCACAAGAAACGAGAACCAGAACAATCGCCTCCACTACGACCGATAGTTTCTATAATTAACTCGTACAATTATAATTTAGCTAAGTATCTTAGTTCTCTACTAACACCACTCATACCAGATGACCACTCCACTAAAGATTCTTTCGCTTTCCTCGACGACTTCTCATCTTTCAACTCATCAACTTGTCACAAATTCCTCATCTCCTACGACGTTGAAAGCCTATTTACACTAACAAACCACTTACTGAAACCATCAACCTAGCAAATGACCTAATATTCACTCACAACCCTAGGTTCAGTATAAACAGGTCAGACCTCGCACGACTGTTTTTAATAGGATCTGTTGCAGCATAATCATATCTAACGTAGATACCGTTAGCTGTATTTATGTAAATAAACCGGGAATCCAAGGCCACTCTTAGGGGATTACCTGGGTAATTTAACAAACGAAATCACTCAAGAACATGGGGTATGTAGTTACATTACAAGATTTGCATGAGAAAAACATTGTAAGATAAGAGATTTTACTTTGAATTTTAAACATAGCCAAATTCTTAATTTTGATTATGTACGAAATGATATGTAACTATGCACGTTCAGATGTCGAAAATAAGAAAAATAAAATAGATGTTGTAGATAACAGTATAATAGCACAAGAAAAACGGACCCGTCGGCTTGTCAACAAGAAAGAAGTAAAGCAGTATCAGATCGTCTACGACAAAAGAATAATTGTCAACTCTGGTGAAAACACAATACCATAGGGATATTATTGGTCACCAGCTTCTAACTCTGCTAGTCCGTCTGTAAATCACATTATAAGTTTTCCTGATTTAATACTTTATACAATGCTACAGCCCAGTGCACTAGGTTGTAAAGTAAAACATAGCTGTGTTGATGACAAAGCTAACGATGAGACATGTAGTGATGAAGAAATGGAAGACGTTTTGGTGTATAATGATGTTGTTAAGGATGGCAATGTCGGTGACATGATTTTTGAGAATGAAGAAAACGCAACCGATGTTAGTTTATTGGAAACTGACGACGAGGAAGATGTGGATTTTGAATCAGAGAACGAATATGATAAAACATTTATACACGACATTGAAATGTCTGAAGATGAAAACGACGTTTCTTTTAATCGAAGGTTTAACAGTAATTAATAATTTAATGCTTCTTGACATCGTATTAATATTTTCAAAGATACATTTCTATCTTGAAGGTCGTGGACCATTACTTCTTTTCCATTTGCACGATGAACAAACTATGTTGGATGTTGCATTGTTTGCTTTGTTTGCTTTTTGATTGCGCTGCGTAATAATCGTTTGCGTATCGCAAAGCTATCTTGGTTGTTGACATTTGGTAGTGGAAAGCAGAGAAACTTTGGATAAACGCCGAGTGAAAGACAATCTTTGAGAAACATAACATCTAGTTCTGCTTTCCTTTGTTTGGTTTGAAGCTTTTCAAACTTTCGCAATTCTGATAAGGAAACCTTTCCTTCGTATTTTTGTGCAACGACTGTTAAGGAAGCTTCTAAAGAAAGACTCGATTAACTACAAAGTTTATAATGATATCTTCCCCACAGGTTCTAAACCCTCACGCTTCCATGACTTACCGAAACTTCACAAGAAACGAGAACCAGAACAATCGCCTCCACTACGACCGATAGTTTTTATAATTAACTCGTACAATTATAATTTAGCTAAGTATCTTAGTTCTCTACTAACACCACTCATACCAGATGACCACTCCACTAAAGATTCTTTCGCTTTCCTCGACGACTTCTCATCTTTCAACTCATAAACTTGTCACAAATTTCTCATCTCCTACGACGTTGAAAGCCTATTTACACTAACACACCACTTACTGAAACCATCAACCTAGCAATTGACCTAATATTCACTCACAACCCTAGGTTCAGTATAAACAGGTCAGACCTCGCACGACTGTTTTAATAGGATCAGTTGCAGCATAATCATATCTAACATAGATACCGTTAGCTGTATTTATGTAAATAAACCGGGAATCCAAGGCCACTCTTAGGGGATTACCTGGGTAATTTAACAAACGAAATCACTCAAGAACATGGGGTATGTAGTTACATTACAAGATTTGCATGGGAAAAACATTGTAAGATAAGGGATTTTACTTTGAATTTTAAACATAGCCAAATTCTTAATTTTGATTATGTACGAAATGATATGTAACTATGCACGTTCAGATGTCGAAAATAAGAAAAATAAAATAGATGTTGTAAATAACAGTAAAATAGCACAAGAAAAACGGACCCGTCGGCTTGTCAACAAGAAAGAAGTAAAGCAGTATCAGATCGTCTACGACAAAAGAATAATTGTCAACTCTGGTGAAAACACAATACCATAGGGATATTATTGGTCACCAGCTTCTAACTCTGCTAGTCCGTCTGTAAATCACATTATAAGTTTTCCTGATTTAATACTTTATACAATGCTACAGCCCACTGCACTAGGTTGTAAAGTAAATCATAGCTGTGTTGATGACAAAGCTAACGATGAGACATGTAGTGATGAAGAAATGGAAGACGTTTTGGTGTATAATGATGTTGTTAAGGATGGCAATGTCGGTGACATGATTTTTGAGAATGAAGAAAACGCAAGCGATGTTAGTTTATTGGAAACTGACGACGAGGAAGATACGGATTTTGAATCAGAGAACGAATATGATAAAACATTTATATAAGACATTGAAATGTCTGAAGATGAAAATAACGTTTCTTTTCATCGAAGGTTTAACAGTAATTAATAATTTAATGCTTATTGACATCGTATTAATATTTTCAAAGATACATTTAAAAAGTAGTTAACCATGTCCATCTCATTTTCAATGTCAATTTGTAATAATGATAAATATTTACGCCCTAATCATTTTCCAACTGTCTGATATTTTTCGAAATTCTATCTTGAAGGTCGTGGACCATTACTTCTTTTCCATTTGCACGATGAACAAAGTATGTTGGATGTTGCATTGCTTTTGGTACTGAGACAAGATCCAAGGTTTCTAACATTATTTGTGCCAATAGAATGATGTGGAGGCTTTGACTGTTCATAATTCTTGTTGGAATAATATTGGCATATGCCAGATGCCTTATCAAATCTGTTATACAATGCTGACTATTGCTTCCTTAAGTTGAAGAAACCCAACTTTTTACAACTTCTTGCCATGTGAACGACATGATGAACCAATCAATTAATGAAAGAAAATCTTTGCGATTGCTGATGTGCTCAGTGTTTTAGAGCCGAACATCCAATCATGTTCTTGTTGATCAAGTATTTAACTTGTTTATAGAGTACATTTAATTGATACATGCAAGATGGTACATAGTCTGTTGTAAAAAAATTCTGTTTTCAATTCTGTTGTAAGACAATGGACGTGCGTTTTAAAACACCACCTAACTTTTATATATGCGAACAAAGCCAATCTGGTAAGAACCAACTCGTTAGGTCGATGCTTTATAATTTGAATGAGCTGTTTCAGCCAGTTCCAAGTAAAATCATTTACTGCTACGGCGATGGAATTTGACGAAATGGTTAAAAGGATACCGAATGTGATTTTTATTGAAGGGTTCCCTGACAACTTGACTGATATTTTGGAAGGATGTCAAAACTCTTTAGTCATTGTAGACGATCTTATGTCAGAATGTTCTAATGATCAACGAATGTCTGATTCATTCACCCGTGGCTCACATCATCGAGGGACATCTGTCATGTATTTAACGCAAAATTTACTCCCTCCGGGTAAACAATCAAGAAGGATAAGCCTTAACTCTCATTATTTGATCATTTTTAAAAACACGAGAGATTCTCTAGGTATTTCAACTTTGGCCCGCCAAATGTACCCTAAAAATGTCAACTATCTTTTGGACTCGTTTCGAGGCGCAAATGGTTATCTCATGCTCGATTTACATCAATTAACCCCAGAAAATTTGCTTGTCAGAACAAACATTTTGCCTGATGAAAAGCACATTGTGTATGTCCAAAAGCGATAAGCATCGACAGAAACACTCATAAACGCATCATGTCGAAACGAATGAAGAACTTTATTCCTTACCTGCAAGTTCTAGCTAAATCTAAACCAAAAGGTCGCAAGGTGATAATTGAGCATGGACCCTCCGACGTTATTGTGTGCATATGTGAATGTGCTATCGGTGCTTTAAAAGGAACTGTCCCAGTATCTGCCAGTCAAAAGCGACTGTTGTCAAGGTACAAGAAACACCTGAGAGCGCTAGCTAACAAAAAAATCTCACGAGCAAAGAAGAAAAAACTTTTGAATCAGAAAGGAGGAAATTTACTGACTGCTTTACTGCCGCCTGTTATAAGTGTATTGGGAAGTTTGTTCACAAAATGAAACATGTCAAACGTATGAATCTTGTTCCTGAAGATGTATTTAACAGATACGAAAAACAACAAAAACTTGAAATTAGTGCGATCATGATGAATATGAGGAATAAAGATTCGCAGCTCTTACATATTCTTCAACAAGACGATGTGAGTGACGATCAAAGAATAAAACGTTTTAACGCAAACTTTGAACAATTCCTTAAATTGAAGCAAAAGAAAGATAATCAGACACCCATGGTACGCGTGGTAGACACTGTTCATGGAAATGAAAAAACTCAATAAACGACAATGAAATGCAGACATTAGCTGACTCTGTCATTGTATAAAGTGTGCCAAAAACTATGCGTGAGCGGACGAAAGCAATATTGCAGCGTCTTAGAACAAACCGAGTATAATATCTTGTGACGGTTCTGGACAAGTCAAACTTGAGGGAGTCATCATGCCGCAATCAAACATAACAGATCTAATTAGCGATGCTGTGAGAGGAAGGAAAAATTTCAATCCTGAAGGGACTAAAGAATTCTTTCGTGTTTTATCAAAAATAAACATTCCTCGAGACTTAGTTCAAATGGAAACTTCACCACGTGAAGAAAACGAAACAGTTGATCCTAGTTCATCAAAAACGAAATTGACAACGCCCAAATCTTCCTCTACGAACAAGAAAACTCATTTACGTTGGTAAGCTATTAATATATTTTGTAAAAGATTTTTTCTTTAAATAAAAATCGCAGTTGATATCAATTTCCTGATTGTTGTCAATTAGAATATGTAAATACAAAACGCAGGCAATTAAGTTATACAAAGAACTTTTTTATTGATAATTAACACTTCAATCTTTTACATATAAGTTTGTACTTGACTGATTTACATCTTTAGGGATTTTACACTAGTTTCTATTTGAAAATGTTTGTTTACAAAATTCGATACCTTCTTATCGTTTTCAACAGTATTACCATCAAACATGCCTACAATTCTACTCATACTATGGCCTCGCACTCTTAGGCTTAGGTAAAATATTATCCACATACATCGGTCCCAATACTTTGTAATTTGCGTGTATTAAAATCCCAATCATAATTTTTCAAATAGTTTCTAAAGAATTTATGATAAATCTCAGGTGATTGGCCGTAGCTGTCGAAAAATTCGGCTTTTCGTTCAGACGGAAAGTAAAATGCAACCCAATGACTTCCAGGTTTCCGCTGATATCGGTGTTTGCTATAAGCCCATTCGGCATTCGGATAGCTTTTGATTACTTTAGGTAAACGATTGGCTGGAAAAACACCAAGAAATTGCGCCATCGTCGAGATTTACACCGTCGGCTTTCGTTGCTTTTTCTCTGACCATCAATATTGTGTTAGATAAGTCAACATAATCTTCTGTACCTGGCACTAAAAAGTAATCGGACCGCTTTCAGATACACTAGAGACCGGTGGATGGTCTATCCATCGCCCCTTTTCCAAACTGGTTTGTGTTGCGGGTACGAAAAATATACCAAGTTCACTTTTTGTACATTCTGCTGATTTTGGATGAACGAACTCCATGTTTAACCGAAAATATCTTCTGCTTCTTTAGCTGCTTTATGTCTCTTGGATGAATTTTCCTCTTCCTGTTTGAGCAAACTGTTGCATACGGTTTACAGCTTTTTTCCCTGTTTCCTTTGCTGCTTCATTAACACGAGATTTTGCAGCCTTTTTAAAACTTTTCCCTGAGATAACATCGCCCAAAACGTTTGCACCTGTATCGAGGGCAATTTTACCTAGAGCTTTTGCGCCGGTTTTTGCCGAAGGTATTGCAGCTCTAGCCAATCTACGAAATAAACCAGCAAGACCATAACCCATCTGCCCATAAATTTTTGCCAGGATGCTCCCCTAAAGACAGGTTGCGATCCGTATCCTTTTTGCTGAATGAGATAATATTGAACATAACGGTTTGTTCTACTCATATTTTTTTTGTTATGTAAAATAAAGTAAGGCTTCTTTTCTGAAATGAAGTGTCACTATTGACTTCCCTCGTTCAAATACGATGGGATTTCCTTACTCGTCCCTTAAGAGAAAATCGATGTGCTCAAAGGATTTTGTTTGCACGGGTAAATATTGAATATTAGTGAATGATCTTGAAGCAATGACTCCATATTTTCCTTGAATAGCAACTGCCTTTAGTAATTTTACATTGACGTCTCCAACAACTTGCGGTTGTACAATGTTACAATATACATAAATCATGACGAATCCGTGCAAATCAGAAGAATAAGGGCTTTCGGTTGTTTTCGAAATCTCTACTTCTTTTCCTCCGAAACTAAAATAGTTTGTCAGAAGTCCTGTGTATGTTGGTTTGTGATATGTAGATGTTGTACAGCTGTCATGGGATTTTGTTAGTAAAATGTCAAGAAATCGCAGTTCACCTTGTTGTTCAGTTTCAAATGAAACTCTAATGTTTGCGTGCTGTGTGTTAATGTAATAATAAAACTTCATGGCCTAAGTTTTGTTAGTAAAAACACAAAAAATATCGGCAACGTATCTGCGGTAAAATAGTGGCCTAGTGTCGTTGTAGTTCTTTAGCGACTTTCGTTCATATTAGCCCATGAAAATGTTAGCAAGTATGGGTGCTAAGGAAGAGCCCAACTTAACACCGTCCAACTGGTCATAAAATTTTCCAAAAAATAAAAAAGGCGTCTGTGCTGTTGCTATTAAACAGTCGTGTGAGGTCTGACCTGTTTATACTGAACCTAGGGTTGTGAGTGAATATTAGGTCAATTGCTAGGTTGATGGTTTCAGTAAGTGGTGTGTTAGTGTAAATAGGCTTTCAATGTCGTAGGAGATGAGGAATTTGTGACAAGTTGATGAGTTGAAATATGAGAAGTCGTCGAGGAAAGCGAAAGAATCTTTAGTGGAGTGGTCATCTGGTATGAGTGGTGTTAGTAGAGAACTAAGATACTTAGCTAAATTATAATTGTACGAGTTAATTAAAGAAACTATCGGTCGTAGTGGAGGCGATTGTTCTGGGTCTCGTTTCTTGTGAAGTTTCGGTAAGTCATGGAAGCGTGAGGGTTTAGAACCTGTGGGGAAGATATCATTATAAACTTTGTAGTTAATCGAGTCTTTCTTTAGAAGCTTCCTTAACAGTCGTTGCACAAAAATACGAAGGAAAGGTTTCCTTATCAGAATTGCGAAAGTTTGAAAAGCTTCAAACCAAACAAAGGAAAGCAGAACTAGATGTTATGTTTCTCAAAGATTGTCTTTCACTCGGCGTTTATCCAAAGTTTCTCTGCTTTCCACTACCAAATGTCAACAACCAAGATAGCTTTGCGATACGCAAACGATTAATACGCAGCGCAATCAAAAAGCAAACAAAGCAAACAATGCATTATCCAACATAGTTTGTTCATCGTGCAAATGGAAAAGAAGTAATGGTCCACGACCTTCAAGATAGAAATGTATCTTTGAAAATATTAATACGATGTCAAGAAGCATTAAATTATTAATTACTGTTAAACCTTCGATTAAAAGAAACGTTATTTTCATCTTCAGACATTTCAATGTCGTGTATAAATGTTTTATCATATTCGTTCTCTGATTCAAAATCCACATCTTCCTCGTCGTCAGTTTCCAATAAACTAACATCGGTTGCGTTTTCTTCATTCTCAAAAATCATGTCACCGACATTGCCATCCTTAACAACATCATTATACACCAAAACGTCTTCCATTTCTTCATCACTACATGTCTCATCGTTAGCTTTGTCATCAACACAGCTATGATTTACTTTACAACCTAGTGCAGTGGGCTGTAGCATTGTATAAAGCATTGAATCAGGAAGACGTATAATGGGATTTTCAAACGGACTAGCAGAGTTAGACGCTGGTGACCAATAATATCCGTATGGTATTGTGTTTTCACCAGAGTTGACAATTATTCTTTTGTCGTAGACGATCTGATACTGCTTTACTTCTTTCTTGTTGACAAGCCGACGGGTCCGTTTTTCTTGTGCTATTATACTGTTATCTACAACATCTATTTTATTTTTCTTATTTTCGACATCTGAACGTGCATAGTTACATATCATTTCGTACATAATCAAAATTAAGAATTTGGCTATGTTTAAAATTCAAAGTAAAATCTCTTATCTTACAATGTTTTTCCCATGCAAATCTTGTAATGTAACTACATACCCCATGTTCTTGAGTGATTTCGTTTGTTAAATTACCCAGGTAATCCCCTAAGAGTGGCCTTGGATTCCCGGTTTATTTACATAAATACAGCTAACGGTATCTATGTTAGATATGATTATGCTGCAACTGATCCTATTAAAAACAGTCGTGCGAGGTCTGACCTGTTTATACTGAACCTAGGGTTGTGAGTGAATATTAGGTCAATTGCTAGGTTGATGGTTTCAGTAAGTGGTGTGTTAGTGTCAATAGGCTTTCAACGTCGTAGGAGATGAGAAATTTGTGACAAGTTTATGAGTTGAAAGATGAGAAGTCGTCGAGGAAAGCGAAAGAATCTTTAGTGGAGTGGTCATCTGGTATGAGTGGTGTTAGTAGAGAACTAAGATACTTAGCTAAATTATAATTGTACGAGTTAATTATAAAAACTATCGGTCGTAGTGGAGGCGATTGTTCTGGTTCTCGTTTCTTGTGAAGTTTCGGTAAGTCATGGAAGCGTGAGGGTTTAGAACCTGTGGGGAAGATATCATTATAAACTTTGTAGTTAATCGAGTCTTTCTTTAGAAGCTTCCTTAACAGTCGTTGCACAAAAATACGAAGGAAAGGTTTCCTTATCAGAATTGCGAAAGTTTGAAAAGCTTCAAACCAAACAAAGGAAAGCAGAACTAGATGTTATGTTTCTCAAAGATTGTCTTTCACTCGGCGTTTATCCAAAGTTTCTCTGCTTTCCACTACCAAATGTCAACAACCAAGATAGCTTTGCGATACGCAAACGATTATTACGCAGCGCAATCAAAAAGCAAACAAAGCAAACAATGCAACATCCAACATAGTTTGTTCATCGTGCAAATGGAAAAGAAGTAATGGTCCACGACCTTCAAGATAGAAATGTATCTTTGAAAATATTAATACGATGTCAAGAAGCATTAAATTATTAATTACTGTTAAACCTTCGATTAAAAGAAACGTTATTTTCATCTTCAGACATTTCAATGTCGTGTATAAATGTTTTATCATATTCGTTCTCTGATTCAAAATCCACATCTTCCTCGTCGTCAGTTTCCAATAAACTAACATCGGTTGCGTTTTCTTCATTCTCAAAAATCATGTCACCGACATTGCCATCCTTAACAACATCATTATACACCAAAACGTCTTCCATTTCTTCATCACTACATGTCTCATCGTTAGCTTTGTCATCAACACAGCTATGATTTACTTTACAACCTAGTGCAGTGGGCTATAGCATTGTATAAAGTATTAAATCAGGAAAACTTATAATGTGATTTACAGACGGACTAGCAGAGTTAGAAGCTGGTGACCAATAATATCCCTATGGTATTGTGTTTTCACCAGAGTTGACAATTATTCTTTGTCGTAGACGATCTGATACTGCTTTACTTCTTTCTTGTTGACAAGCCGACGGGTCCGTTTTTCTTGTGCTATTTTACTGTTATTTACAACATCTATTTTATTTTTCTTATTTTCGACATCTGAACGTGCATAGTTACATATCATTTCGTACATAATCAAAATTAAGAATTTGGCTATGTTTAAAATTCAAAGTAAAATCCCTTATCTTACAATGTTTTTCCCATGCAAATCTTGTAATGTAACTACATACCCCATGTTCTTGAGTGATTTCGTTTGTTAAATTACCCAGGTAATCCCCTAAGAGTGGCCTTGGATTCCCGGTTTATTTACATAAATACAGCTAACGGTATCTATGTTAGATATGATTATGCTGCAACTGATCCTATTAAAACAGTCGTGCGAGGTCTGACCTGTTTATACTGAACCTAGGGTTGTGAGTGAATATTAGGTCAATTGCTAGGTTGATGGTTTCAGTAAGTGGTGTGTTAGTGTAAATAGGCTTTCAACGTCGTAGGAGATGAGAAATTTGTGACAAGTTTATGAGTTGAAAGATGAGAAGTCGTCGAGGAAAGCGAAAGAATCTTTAGTGGAGTGGTCATCTGGTATGAGTGGTGTTAGTAGAGAACTAAGATACTTAGCTAAATTATAATTGTACGAGTTAATTATAAAAACTATCGGTCGTAGTGGAGGCGATTGTTCTGGTTCTCGTTTCTTGTGAAGTTTCGGTAAGTCATGGAAGCGTGAGGGTTTAGAACCTGTGGGGAAGATATCATTATAAACTTTGTAGTTAATCGAGTCTTTCTTTAGAAGCTTCCTTAACAGTCGTTGCACAAAAATACGAAGGAAAGGTTTCCTTATCAGAATTGCGAAAGTTTGAAAAGCTTCAAACCAAACAAAGGAAAGCAGAACTAGATGTTATGTTTCTCAAAGATTGTCTTTCACTCGGCGTTTATCCAAAGTTTCTCTGCTTTCCACTACCAAATGTCAACAACCAAGATAGCTTTGCGATACGCAAACGATTATTACGCAGCGCAATCAAAAAGCAAACAAAGCAAACAATGCAACATCCAACATAGTTTGTTCATCGTGCAAATGGAAAAGAAGTAATGGTCCACGACCTTCAAGATAGAAATGTATCTTTGAAAATATTAATACGATGTCAAGAAGCATTAAATTATTAATTACTGTTAAACCTTCGATTAAAAGAAACGTTATTTTCATCTTCAGACATTTCAATGTCGTGTATAAATGTTTTATCATATTCGTTCTCTGATTCAAAATCCACATCTTCCTCGTCGTCAGTTTCCAATAAACTAACATCGGTTGCGTTTTCTTCATTCTCAAAAATCATGTCACCGACATTGCCATCCTTAACAACATCATTATACACCAAAACGTCTTCCATTTCTTCATCACTACATGTCTCATCGTTAGCTTTGTCATCAACACAGCTATGATTTACTTTACAACCTAGTGCAGTGGGCTATAGCATTGTATAAAGTATTAAATCAGGAAAACTTATAATGTGATTTACAGACGGACTAGCAGAGTTAGAAGCTGGTGACCAATAATATCCCTATGGTATTGTGTTTTCACCAGAGTTGACAATTATTCTTTTGTCGTAGACGATCTGATACTGCTTTACTTCTTTCTTGTTGACAAGCCGACGGGTCCGTTTTTCTTGTGCTATTATACTGTTATCTACAACATCTATTTTATTTTTCTTATTTTCGACATCTGAACGTGCATAGTTACATATCATTTCGTACATAATCAAAATTAAGAATTTGGCTATGTTTAAAATTCAAAGTAAAATCTCTTATCTTACAATGTTTTTCCCATGCAAATCTTGTAATGTAACTACATACCCCATGTTCTTGAGTGATTTCGTTTGTTAAATTACCCAGGTAATCCCCTAAGAGTGGCCTTGGATTCCCCCGGTTTATTTACATAAATACAGCTAACGGTATCTATGTTAGATATGATTATGCTGCAACTGATCCTATTAAAAACAGTCGTGCGAGGTCTGACCTGTTTATACTGAACCTAGGGTTGTGAGTGAATATTAGGTCAATTGCTAGGTTGATGGTTTCAGTAAGTGGTGTGTTAGTGTAAATAGGCTTTCAACGTCGTAGGAGATGAGAAATTTGTGACAAGTTTATGAGTTGAAAGATGAGAAGTCGTCGAGGAAAGCGAAAGAATCTTTAGTGGAGTGGTCATCTGGTATGAGTGGTGTTAGTAGAGAACTAAGATACTTAGCTAAATTATAATTGTACGAGTTAATTATAAAAAACTATCGGTCGTAGTGGAGGCGATTGTTCTGGTTCTCGTTTCTTGTGAAGTTTCGGTAAGTCATGGAAGCGTGAGGGTTTAGAACCTGTGGGGAAGATATCATTATAAACTTTGTAGTTAATCGAGTCTTTCTTTAGAAGCTTCCTTAACAGTCGTTGCACAAAAATACGAAGGAAAGGTTTCCTTATCAGAATTGCGAAAGTTTGAAAAGCTTCAAACCAAACAAAGGAAAGCAGAACTAGATGTTATGTTTCTCAAAGATTGTCTTTCACTCGGCGTTTATCCAAAGTTTCTCTGCTTTCCACTACCAAATGTCAACAACCAAGATAGCTTTGCGATACGCAAACGATTATTACGCAGCGCAATCAAAAAGCAAACAAAGCAAACAATGCAACATCCAACATAGTTTGTTCATCGTGCAAATGGAAAGAAGTAATGGTCCACGACCTTCAAGATAGAAATGTATCTTTGAAAATATTAATACGATGTCAAGAAGCATTAAATTATTAATTACTGTTAAACCTTCGATTAAAAGAAACGTCGTTTTCATCTTCAGACATTTCAATGTCGTGTATAAATGTTTTATCATATTCGTTCTCTGATTCAAAATCCACATCTTCCTCGTCGTCAGTTTCCAATAAACTAACATCGGTTGCGTTTTCTTCATTCTCAAAATCATGTCACCGACATTGCCATCCTTAACAACATCATTATACACCAAAACGTCTTCCATTTCTTCATCACTACATGTCTCATCGTTAGCTTTGTCATCAACACAGCTATGATTTACTTTACAACCTAGTGCAGTGGGCTATAGCATTGTATAAAGTATTAAATCAGGAAAACTTATAATGTGATTTACAGACGGACTAGCAGAGTTAGAAGCTGGTGACCAATAATATCCCTATGGTATTGTGTTTTCACCAGAGTTGACAATTATTCTTTTGTCGTAGACGATCTGATACTGCTTTACTTCTTTCTTGTTGACAAGCCGACGGGTCCGTTTTTCTTGTGCTATTATACTGTTATCTACAACATCTATTTTATTTTTCTTATTTTCGACATCTGAACGTGCATAGTTACATATCATTTCGTACATAATCAAAATTAAGAATTTGGCTATGTTTAAAATTCAAAGTAAAATCCCTTATCTTACAATGTTTTTCCCATGCAAATCTTGTAATGTAACTACATACCCCATGTTCTTGAGTGATTTCGTTTGTTAAATTACCCAGGTAATCCCCTAAGAGTGGCCTTGGATTCCCCGGTTTATTTACATAAATACAGCTAACGGTATCTATGTTAGATATGATTATGCTGCAACTGATCCTATTAAAAACAGTCGTGCGAGGTCTGACCTGTTTATACTGAACCTAGGGTTGTGAGTGAATATTAGGTCAATTGCTAGGTTGATGGTTTCAGTAAGTGGTGTGTTAGTGTAAATAGGCTTTCAACGTCGTAGGAGATGAGAAATTTGTGACAAGTTTATGAGTTGAAAGATGAGAAGTCGTCGAGGAAAGCGAAAGAATCTTTAGTGGAGTGGTCATCTGGTATGAGTGGTGTTAGTAGAGAACTAAGATACTTAGCTAAATTATAATTGTACGAGTTAATTATAAAAACTATCGGTCGTAGTGGAGGCGATTGTTCTGGTTCTCGTTTCTTGTGAAGTTTCGGTAAGTCATGGAAGCGTGAGGGTTTAGAACCTGTGGGGAAGATATCATTATAAACTTTGTAGTTAATCGAGTCTTTCTTTAGAAGCTTCCTTAACAGTCGTTGCACAAAAATACGAAGGAAAGGTTTCCTTATCAGAATTGCGAAAGTTTGAAAAGCTTCAAACCAAACAAAGGAAAGCAGAACTAGATGTTATGTTTCTCAAAGATTGTCTTTCACTCGGCGTTTATCCAAAGTTTCTCTGCTTTCCACTACCAAATGTCAACAACCAAGATAGCTTTGCGATACGCAAACGATTATTACGCAGCGCAATCAAAAAGCAAACAAAGCAAACAATGCAACATCCAACATAGTTTGTTCATCGTGCAAATGGAAAGAAGTAATGGTCCACGACCTTCAAGATAGAAATGTATCTTTGAAAATATTAATACGATGTCAAGAAGCATTAAATTATTAATTACTGTTAAACCTTCGATTAAAAGAAACGTCGTTTTCATCTTCAGACATTTCAATGTCGTGTATAAATGTTTTATCATATTCGTTCTCTGATTCAAAATCCACATCTTCCTCGTCGTCAGTTTCCAATAAACTAACATCGGTTGCGTTTTCTTCATTCTCAAAAATCATGTCACCGACATTGCCATCCTTAACAACATCATTATACACCAAAACGTCTTCCATTTCTTCATCACTACATGTCTCATCGTTAGCTTTGTCATCAACACAGCTATGATTTACTTTACAACCTAGTGCAGTGGGCTATAGCATTGTATAAAGTATTAAATCAGGAAAACTTATAATGTGATTTACAGACGGACTAGCAGAGTTAGAAGCTGGTGACCAATAATATCCCTATGGTATTGTGTTTTCACCAGAGTTGACAATTATTCTTTGTCGTAGACGATCTGATACTGCTTTACTTCTTTCTTGTTGACAAGCCGACGGGTCCGTTTTTCTTGTGCTATTTTACTGTTATTTACAACATCTATTTTATTTTTCTTATTTTCGACATCTGAACGTGCATAGTTACATATCATTTCGTACATAATCAAAATTAAGAATTTGGCTATGTTTAAAATTCAAAGTAAAATCCCTTATCTTACAATGTTTTTCCCATGCAAATCTTGTAATGTAACTACATACCCCATGTTCTTGAGTGATTTCGTTTGTTAAATTACCCAGGTAATCCCCTAAGAGTGGCCTTGGATTCCCCGGTTTATTTACATAAATACAGCTAACGGTATCTATGTTAGATATGATTATGCTGCAACTGATCCTATTAAAAACAGTCGTGCGAGGTCTGACCTGTTTATACTGAACCTAGGGTTGTGAGTGAATATTAGGTCAATTGCTAGGTTGATGGTTTCAGTAAGTGGTGTGTTAGTGTAAATAGGCTTTCAACGTCGTAGGAGATGAGAAATTTGTGACAAGTTTATGAGTTGAAAGATGAGAAGTCGTCGAGGAAAGCGAAAGAATCTTTAGTGGAGTGGTCATCTGGTATGAGTGGTGTTAGTAGAGAACTAAGATACTTAGCTAAATTATAATTGTACGAGTTAATTATAAAAACTATCGGTCGTAGTGGAGGCGATTGTTCTGGTTCTCGTTTCTTGTGAAGTTTCGGTAAGTCATGGAAGCGTGAGGGTTTAGAACCTGTGGGGAAGATATCATTATAAACTTTGTAGTTAATCGAGTCTTTCTTTAGAAGCTTCCTTAACAGTCGTTGCACAAAAATACGAAGGAAAGGTTTCCTTATCAGAATTGCGAAAGTTTGAAAAGCTTCAAACCAAACAAAGGAAAGCAGAACTAGATGTTATGTTTCTCAAAGATTGTCTTTCACTCGGCGTTTATCCAAAGTTTCTCTGCTTTCCACTACCAAATGTCAACAACCAAGATAGCTTTGCGATACGCAAACGATTATTACGCAGCGCAATCAAAAAGCAAACAAAGCAAACAATGCAACATCCAACATAGTTTGTTCATCGTGCAAATGGAAAAGAAGTAATGGTCCACGACCTTCAAGATAGAAATGTATCTTTGAAAATATTAATACGATGTCAAGAAGCATTAAATTATTAATTACTGTTAAACCTTCGATTAAAAGAAACGTCGTTTTCATCTTCAGACATTTCAATGTCGTGTATAAATGTTTTATCATATTCGTTCTCTGATTCAAAATCCACATCTTCCTCGTCGTCAGTTTCCAATAAACTAACATCGGTTGCGTTTTCTTCATTCTCAAAAATCATGTCACCGACATTGCCATCCTTAACAACATCATTATACACCAAAACGTCTTCCATTTCTTCATCACTACATGTCTCATCGTTAGCTTTGTCATCAACACAGCTATGTTTTACTTACAACCTAGTGCACTGGGCTGTAGCATTGTATAAAGTATTAAATCAGGAAAACTTATAATGTGATTTACAGACGGACTAGCAGAGTTAGAAGCTGGTGACCAATAATATCCCTATGGTATTGTGTTTTCACCAGAGTTGACAATTATTCTTTTGTCGTAGACGATCTGATACTGCTTTACTTCTTTCTTGTTGACAAGCCGACGGGTCCGTTTTTCTTGTGCTATTATACTGTTATCTACAACATCTATTTTATTTTTCTTATTTTCGACATCTGAACGTGCATAGTTACATATCATTTCGTACATAATCAAAATTAAGAATTTGGCTATGTTTAAAATTCAAAGTAAAATCTCTTATCTTACAATGTTTTTCTCATGCAAATCTTGTAATGTAACTACATACCCCATGTTCTTGAGTGATTTCGTTTGTTAAATTACCCAGGTAATCCCCTAAGAGTGGCCTTGGATTCCCCGGTTTATTTACATAAATACAGCTAACGGTATCTACGTTAGATATGATTATGCTGCAACAGATCCTATTAAAAACAGTCGTGCGAGGTCTGACCTGTTTATACTGAACCTAGGGTTGTGAGTGAATATTAGGTCATTTGCTAGGTTGATGGTTTCAGTAAGTGGTTTGTTAGTGTAAATAGGCTTTCAACGTCGTAGGAGATGAGGAATTTGTGACAAGTTGATGAGTTGAAAGATGAGAAGTCGTCGAGGAAAGCGAAAGAATCTTTAGTGGAGTGGTCATCTGGTATGAGTGGTGTTAGTAGAGAACTAAGATACTTAGCTAAATTATAATTGTACGAGTTAATTATAAAAACTATCGGTCGTAGTGGAGGCGATTGTTCTGGTTCTCGTTTCTTGTGAAGTTTCGGTAAGTCATGGAAGCGTGAGGGTTTAGAACCTGTGGGGAAGATATCATTATAAACTTTGTAGTTAATCGAGTCTTTCTTTAGAAGCTTCCTTAACAGTCGTTGCACAAAAATACGAAGGAAAGGTTTCCTTATCAGAATTGCGAAAGTTTGAAAAGCTTCAAACCAAACAAAGGAAAGCAGAACTAGATGTTATGTTTCTCAAAGATTGTCTTTCACTCGGCGTTTATCCAAAGTTTCTCTGCTTTCCACTACCAAATGTCAACAACCAAGATAGCTTTGCGATACGCAAACGATTATTACGCAGCGCAATCAAAAAGCAAACAAAGGAAGAATGGAAGTTATCGAATGAAGTAACGAAAATATCAGAAAGTTTAAGGAATAATTGTTGAGATATAAACATCACGCGAAAAACATAATTAAGTAGAGACGACACATGTCAGATGAAGTGGCATTCAGAACTTGTTATTGTAATATCGTTGTTGCTTAAACGTAAGTTGCTATTTTGTTCCACAATAAAAATCATAATATTTCACATATTATCCGAACGTTAATGCCGAATCTCGAATAATTTAACAGGTTATGGGCCCAGGAGCGTTTGAGTTTCTGTTGATGACGGCAAATACGGAAACTATATGAGATATCGCGATTTCATGAGAATGTAACTTACATAAGTGCGAAATATTGAATATTGCGACTTCGGGAAATGACGTAGCATTTACACAGATCGAAATTTTCAATGGCCAAAACTTTCACCTTTGGCAGTTTAAGATGCAGATGATACTTGAAGAGAAGGATCTCTGGCAAATAGTTATTGGCGATGAGGTAGAACCTAATGGTGAAGAAACTACTGATACTCAACGTCGACAATATCAAAGGCGGAAAGGAAGGCATTTGCGACAATATGTTTGTCTCTTGGCGATGAACAGCTATCTCTCGTTCGATCAGCGCGTACTGCAAAAGATGCTTGGGCGAAATTAGAAAGTCATTATGAAGTCAAATCTTTGGCCAATAAGTTATTCTTGCGAAAGAAATATTTCACTACAAGTATGGGTCTTAATGATTCCATGACCGAACATCTCAACAAGATGAAGGATATTGCAAGTCAGTTGGAAGCATTGGGTGAGTCTGTTTCTGAGAAAGATCAAGTGGCGACACTCCTTTGTAGTTTACCTGATTCGTACAGTGGCTTAATAACAGCATTGGAATCTAGAGCAGATGACTTATCATAAGAATTTGTTACTGCAAAACTTCTTATGAAGAACAGAAACATAAAGAATCCAACGAAAAACTTTTGCACCTGTATCGAGGGCAATTTTACCTAGAGCTTTTGCGCCGGTTTTTGCCAAAGGTATTGCAGCTCTAGCCAATCTACGAAATAAACCACCAAGACCATAACCCATCTGCCTATAACTTTTTTGCCAGGATGCTCCCCTAAAGACAGGTTGCGATCCGTATCCTTTTTGCTGATTGAGATAATATTGAACATAACGGTTTGTTCTACTCATATTTTTTTTCTTATGTAAAATGAGGTAAGGCTTCTTTTCTGAAATGAAGTGTCACTATCGACTTCCCTCGTTCAAATGAGATGGGATTTCCTAACTCGTCCCTTAAGAGAAACTCGATGTCCTCAAAAGATTTTGTTTGCACGGGTATATATTGAATATTAGTGAATGATCTTGAAACAATGTCTCCATATTTTCCTTGAATAGCAACTGCCTTTAGTAATTTTACATTGACGTCTCCAACAACTTGCAGTTGTACAATGTTACAATATACATAAATCATGACGGATCCGTGCAAATCAGAAGCATAAGGACTTTCGGTTGTTTTCGAAATCTCTACTTCTTTTCCTCCGAAACTAAAATAGTTCCTGTTTACTTCCTAGGACTGGAAACTAATTGACACGATTAAGAGCTACGTTTACTTCCGGCACCATACCTGCACCATAACTACTTACATATATTCAGACATAACAAATATCAAAAATTCAAGATTTCTTTGGACACAACTGATGTACATTTTACGGTATATGTTTTATTTCCACAAATATAATATAACAATATCTATAACTTGATCAAATATCTTAATTTTGACAGTGAGCGCTGATTCAACAACTTGCAGTTGCTGCCTATTATTGTAGGAATTGACTAACTGTGTACATCATATAGTATAACTTACAATTTCTTATTGTTGGAAATGTAAGTATTTCATTTTTAAATGCTTTGGCATTGCTTTTCAATCTAATTATATCATGTTAGTGTATAGTTAACAACATCTCTGGTTGTGTCCGAATATTTATTGAATAGTTAATTGAGTTCGCCTGATAACTGTAATGGTTGGTAAGTATAAATTATAGGTTGATGAGTATAAAACTAAAGGGTTAGGGTATATGAGAATAAAACTATACCGTAGAACCTGTTAAGCGGTCACCTTTGGGGATTTTCCGTGTGACCGCTTAATACAGGTTGACCGAATAATACAGGTCTTTAGTGAGTTTAGGTAAATTACCAGACAGGCTACGTGTAATTATTTAATAAAACTAAAGTTGAACCAATTAGTATTGTTCCTCAACATACATGCCAAATAACCCAAAACAACACTATATAAAGCAATTTTTTTCTTAGTTTAAACTAGAAAATAGAAAATAGAATACATAAAAATAACACGGCTCAAACTGCTGAAAATTAATCAATGGCAAGCGCGTCAACAGAGAAGGTGGTTATAACTTATCAATACCGCGCGTTTATCCCTTTCTTGAAGATACGTTTTCTTGCCGACGGCTTAAGCGACGTAAGAAAAATTCAAATTGCTATGTCCACACACAAACAGAAAATTTTTTCGACACTTTCGAGTGATTGCGGAAGATATATAAAATATAAAGACGTGTATACAAAATATTTGACATGTTCCAGAATAAATATTTCATTATATATTTTATTATGTGATGTTTTTATATTACATGACCGTTTAATACAGTTTCGCAACAATGAAAAATTAAGTTTGGGACATTGGAGAAGGTGACAGCGTCCGCTTGATAGAGGTGACCGATTAATAAAGTAAAATTTATGGTATTTCTACTATGAAATTTTCGAGTTTTGCCATATGACGGCTTAACACAGGTTCTATAAATATATATTTTAGTATCAACAGTTGATTCCTAGGGCACATTCAAGTGTGCATATACAGAAATAAACGAATCCCCGAGAATTCAGCATAAGTAAACTTTTTTCTACGAACATCTACTTTTAAAAGCACGAATCTACTTCACTTTACCCTCCACATTTAACCTGCAACTTGCGACATTATATAGACACTTTTTGCGTGATGTTTTAAGAATATTTAAGTTTTACTTTCCTACAATTTGTCACTTAGAACAATTTAAACAAAAGCACACAATGTTAAGGCAAAATGTTTTCATATTAATTTGCTAAACACCGCCCCTTGAAAAAGAAATAAAATTTTAAGGAGATCCGTCTTTTACCCCTTCAATTCGTGTTTTATCCTCTCATCCGTGTATTATCCCTCATTCTTGTATTATCCCCTCATCCGCATCCGTGCCATCCGTTTCCGCGTTTTATTCCAACCCAATATGTTTCATTAAAATGTTTCATTGTTAACATTCACACAATACATATTTTCTGAAGCGTTTTAAACAATCCATAGAAGCGTCCTTTTTGCAAAGGCAATGCTTTTCATAAAATCTTTGATCACTATCTCTTCGGACACGTTTTACACGGCATCATCAAAATACAACATCTTGTACTCGCCATGCTCCATGATTAACAATCATGTTGACGTTGGGAGGGATGATCGATTAAACAGCCATTAGAATTCTTTTAAACTTTTCCGCGTATCATTGTAGCAATTTCTTCGGCATAGCAGTTTAATAATTTATCTTGCAACATGCTTTGACGCTGATTAACTTTATTTTTTTCTAAGTCAGTCTTTTCAAATTGTAAACGCTAAACCTTTCCATAAAATGCAAGCTATGAAATGCAATTGCTATGTTATCTGCTGTCTTACCCTAACATGAAAAAGGAAACGGATATACTGATACTTCAATCATGATGAATGAAACAATTGCATGTTTCCAATTATCATCTGTTTCATTTCCCATTCATAATCTTAGCCTATTCTGTTTCCGGTTGACATGTGCGCGCCCGGTTTACTTCCTAGGTCTGGAGACTAATTGGCACGGGTATGAGCTCTGTCAAAAAGGGTCAGTATAGCTGCAGGGTATCTACTGACCAATGGCAGATGGTCGGCAGAGGAGCAAAAATAAATAAAAGTTCTAGAATTGAAAGGGGCAATGTTGGAAATCCAATCTCTATTGAAAAACAACAATCGAAAATTGTTGCTCTGCACATGGACAACTCAACCGCAATTACTTATATCAATCATAAAGTGGGTACCCATTCCCACGGACTGCTCAGTGCATTTTTTAAACTGTCAAATTAGTGCATTTAGAACGCCCTCTTTGTGACAGTATATCGTGTGGCCTGGCAGTCCAATATTGTAGCGGACAGAGATTCTAGATAATTTCGCGACAACAGTGACTTGATGCTCGACCCAGTCGCCGTTTGGCATTTCTGGTCTCCTAATACATCGTTTGGCTTCGCGCACCAACCAAAAAGGTACATCAAGTGGAGACCAGACCCCTAAACTCTATATTCGGAGGCTTTGACATTAACTGGGGACACCTAAAGGGCTATGCATTCCCCCCTGGATAATATGGTCTTTTTTGAGTCCTCAGCAAAGTAGTCTTAGACAGGACAGAAATCTTAGACAAGACATATTAAAAATGCCAACAGCACGCTCTTCAAGACGATATCAAACACAAGTAAATTGCAACGTGTTTACTATATAAAAAGTGTACTGTCTTGAATCCGGTGGTACCCTCACAGTAGACTTTGTTCGCATGTAGATTCGCTCCACGAATTTGGGCCACAAAAGTAAAAATACATTTGAAATCCTCAGAAAACGTACTTTCGGATGATGACAAACAAATACACGTATTTTTCAGCGCGTTTGCTACTTGAAAAGTAGGCCTTTTTGGATGTCAATACTTACGTCGTTATAAACATCGCGCATAATGATTAATGTAAAGTGACAAAATCGGAAGTAGTCTTTCCAAAACCATTACAAGCCGACAATTTTATTTCATTGAGCATGGATAGAACTATCTCCCTAAATTTAAGGATTGATGGCTATTGGTCATTAAATAAATTTCTCTCTCTCCCTACTAGGATGAATAACAGCTATCGGTCACTTGAAATCGCTAAATTTAGAGTGAGATGTATAGAAACAGAAGTTCCATTCATCCTCAGTTTAAGAAAGCAAAATCTCAATAATTTCGCGTCGATTCTGGCGCGGGAGGGAGAGATTCATACATAAAAAAATCATCTATAGACGCAGGTACTTAGCAAAATTCCTTGATATCACTTCAATTGCATTACTTTGGCATCTTCAACATCTTTGAGAGCTTTTCCTTAAATTCATAGACAAAAAGTATTGAAAATTATTTTTCGGTGTTTCTCTTAACTAATTCGACAGACACACGTCTCAAGAGTACCTGGAGTAATCGTATATTATTTTGCGCTACGTTGTCGCTTGCCACATCAATCTCTTGAGCACTAAGCGATGAATTCTCATCTACACTTAGTTGCAATGTCTAGAACAACATGTAAAACAATGAACAAAAAAACGATGTAAGGAAGGTAAACTACAGTCAACAAAAACAGGCAAATTAGCTTTGTGCTTGTCCGTTTGAAGGACTGGTTTCATTTTGAACTTCATGTTTAAAAAGCTATGAGATTTCGTTTTTTCGACAATTTACACTCAGCTAAGTCACATCATCAATAAACTATGTTATATATTTCAACAATAATTGACAATTTTTCCAAAAAAATTCAAAATGCTTAGAAATTTCAAAAATGACTACCAGAAGTTACAAATGGTACAAGTGTCAGATATCGGACCATAAATTGTATGAAGTTGGCATAATGTCCTAAATTCTCAGATGAGCCTGCAGTCTAAAATACCAATATTATCAAACGCTTGATGAAACACAACTTATCCTTTTGCATATTTTACTCTTCGAAATGAACCAACAAACCTTTCCTCCTGTTAATGGTATGATGACCTTCGGAGCATTGTGGTTCGAAGGCCCAACATAATTGGTCAGGGGTGATCCAGTCATGGATATTACTCTAAGTAGGAGCAGATAGTGAAAATGAGAGATCAGGATAAAGGATATGGTGGGGGTGAATGTGAGGTAAAGGTAAGGATGGTTAGAGTAAATGTGGGAGAAAAATGATGGTAAGGGTCAATGTCTCATAAAGGTAATGGTGAGGGTGAGTGTAGTAATGAGAGTTTTGGATGACTTTACATAACATAAATGACAAACCTCTCTCCAGGTTTCGGAGCTCTCATTCTTGTAGCAGGTATAGGTAACCTATAGCAACAATTTATAAGAAAAGAGTTTTTTAAGAAGGTTTTTTTGAGAAGTGGCATTGAGTATAATAAAAAAAGTTTTACTGATATTTCAAGTAATTGCTATAGAATTGAGAACGCATTTGGATAGTAAACTTTTCAGAAATTAAAGATGCTTACAAAGAAATAAAAGATGTTTACTGACGTTTACCAACATCAGCTCTGAGATTTGCATAAGCCAGTATAAACACGAAAAGCATTTTTATTTCTTTAATAAAATAATAATAATATGAAAAAGATGAATTTAAAACAATTGTTTCATTTTTCCTCTAACAAGTATTCATGATTGACTTGCAAATTCTTTTTAATTGATTGAGCTAAGATCGGTTTGCACAGGATAATGCGAACTCATTCTGCAGAACAATCGATGAACGCAGTGGGTTGTTTCTATTTTATAAAGACAATTGATCTCATAGGTTTTGATGTTCCCAAAATTCTCCCAAACAATAGGTGTTTTTGGCTATCCATATCCCCAGACCGTACAAACCTTGGATCAAACTTGGGGGTAATTAATATGTCTTTAGTTAAAGCAGTGAGGGTGGTCGACTTCGGGATTGGAGTGATAAAATTCAAGGCTGGAGTCGCTGACGTCTTTCCCTGCAAGCGCCGACTATAGATAAATAAAGTATTAAATTGGTATTAAAATTAAATGAGAAATTTATCAAATTTTTCCACCAGGCGTACGTGCATAGCTATAAGGATATACTTTACAAAAAGTACCAATTAGCTTACCTAGACCTTGTACGACGAGGAGATGTTATTGCTGTGTTTCGCTGCGGTAGAAACATAAATTCCATAATGACTTTTTTACTAAAATAAACTTAAGTCCACTGTTTGTAAAAACACTTACTATAAAACACGAGTAAATTGATCAACAGAAGTGCCTACGTAGTTGCGAAGCACTTAATGCTCCCTATCAACTTCACCAATAAAAGTAAATGGTTTGAACACGGGAGTATCGTTACATGTTTGTAAATGTAGATCGTCCAGGTTGGTATAGTCCTGAGAAGGACTGTTTTTGTTGTTGTTGACTGACGTTTCGACAACCTTAGCGATAGTCATCTTCAGAGTCAAATGAGGAGTAAACGCCAGGTTAGCCGTATTCGTTATCTCGTTCTTACGTCATTGTATTGTGTGTACAGGAAATGTGTGGGTGTCAATTGTGTATTGTCATTGTGGATTAGTGTGAAGTGTAATGTTTCTAGTCACCTTAATCCACTTCACACTAATCCACAGAGACAATACACAATTGACACCCGCACATTTCATACACACAATACAATGACGTAAGAACCAGATAACAAATACGGCTAACCTGACGTTTACTCCTCATTTGACTCTGAAGATGACTACCGCTAAGGTTGACAAAAAGTCAGTCAACAACAACAGTCCTTTTCAGGGCAATATTAACCTGGACGATCTACATCTACAAACATGCAACTTCACAGCAACATAGCCTCAGTTGTACCTTGCGGCTTCGGTTTGATTTTCCCACAGTTTGAACATTACTCGAAAAGCCATTCTCCATAGTCGACTAGATAAGAAAATTTCATCGTTAAAGAATAAAGATTACATCATAAAAACACGAGCGGGAAGTGACAAACGATTAAGTGTTTATTTGATGTTTATTGTGCGAAGAAATGTTTATTGTGCGCTGTTGTGAAACTTTCAGGGTATTCTCAAGATTATTATGAAACTTTCGACTATTCTTAGGATCATAATGAAGCTGTCAGAGTATTTTAACGAACATGATGAAACTGTCCTGAAGGGTATTCTTGAAATTATTATGAAACTACTAAAAGACTTACCTTTTAGGATGCAACTTAAATTTCAACTGTAGTTCACTTAGAGTTTTTTTTACCAATTTTGAAAACAATTTTATACCATGGCATGTATTTTAGGCAATGGCATTTTATACCATAGGGTGTAGATCAACCTTAACGAAAATCACTGGAAAATAGCTGGTAATATAATAAAATGAATGCTAACCTGATCCAAAACGAATCCTAACAAAATAAAGAAAATAAAGGATTGAGTTAGCTTGTATAGTGCCGTTCAATGGAATGAACTTTTTCAAAAATTCTGTTTATCGCTATTCACCAATAAACGAATAATGACTAAAACCATGTCTAGAAAATCGCAAAATACGTAGAATTTCAATGGCCAATGAACGTTCGCATATTAACGGTCACAGACTTTCAAAAAAAGTATGAGCAGAAAGTAAACGTCATCCAAGTCATTAGGTACTAATAACTGGTAGTCCAATATTTTAAACGTAAATTGCCAAATACAGGGTGTATTTACCCAAGTGTAAGTACCATCTAAGCCAGTGTGTAATATCTTTGATTGTATAATCCAAGAAAAAAAAATTCTGTTTTAACAATATATTCGCAGTTATAGTAAAGGATATTCACAAAAGTGTAAATACCATTCAAGTCAGAATCTGATATATGGGAGTCTATAAACCAAACAGAAACTTTCTATTTCACCCAAACGTTCCCAGATACATTTATTGGGATACTTACAAAAGAAGAAGAAATTTTAGTCACTGGGACACTGGGGAGTGACATGTTCGAGTTATTGGGTAAGTGGTGACCAGGCTCCAAAATTGTGGCAACCACAACTGATAGTTATCCTACCTGAGCTATTGATTTCGCTAGAGAGGTTTGACAATGGCATTCTATAAGTTAAAAAGTAAAACTCTAAGTTTTCAAAATTACAAAAAACAAACACGTTTTAGCAATGAATAAACACTTCTTAGCTATATTTGGGAAACAATGGGGGGTCAATTGACGAAATTTTTGTACGGGAGAGGGTGCGTCAAATCCTTTAAATGAATTCATGTCGTGTCGGTGGCTCGTGGTTTCTCGTTTTTTTTGTCATTAACGTACATAAAGATAAGGAAGTAAAAAGTCACATGACAAACACAAATCAGAAGGGTTTATCCGAACCTTTGCTCAACAGGCATGTTGCCAGTTACCGATGCTGATGTGGAAGCTAATTCTGTTATGGACGCTGTCACCTAGGAGCAAACAAATTCACAGAAAGGCGGTAAAGGAATTATGGCAAAATTAAAGTGCGTCGTGCTTTAGAGATTTGTATCGAAGACTCGTCTCCGAAATTTCATAAATACTACTAAATTCGAGAGTCACTATAGGTCAATAAATCGTAGTCTTTGTTCAAAGTAACAGATATCGGAGACCGCAGAGTGTTTTACAATTTCATTTTCAGACACAAATTCTCAATATGTCAAAGAACAGATCTATGAGCTCGTTTAAATGTATCAAAGACTTAAAGGCAAAGTATTGTATACCTGAGCACTAATGGCTAAATCAACATTTCCTCCGTTATCTATGAAACGAACAAAGTGCTATCATTAAATGCAAAACTGATACCAGCAGAGGTGTATCTATGTCCATCTGACAGGTAGGATGCAGATTTCATGAAGATGGTGGAAAGGCTGCCAATGCCTTGCAATGGGGCTCTTACTGTTGAACATTGAAGATATTAGTTGAGTTTCACACTTATTCTTTGAAGGGTTACAATACTTTGTATTTTTCAGCCTGTTATCACAAAATTCCATAATTTGTAATCGCCTCAAAGGTACATCCTACCCAAAAATCCACCAGAACCACAAGTTTCATTGAATAATGAGGTTGTTGTCACTAATAAACTCATTTTTGCATGTACGTTACATGTTTCACTCTTTTTTAAATTACTTTTCAGTTAACTATTTTGAAGATAGTGACATATGTACCCCAAGGGGTTGTAGAAAAAATTTCAAGTTTATAGAAACATCCATGGTGTAACTGAATTTCTCAAAAAAGAGTAAGATTTGCAAACATTATGTAATTCAGCTTGTAAAAACTGTACTCACTTAGAAATTCTTCAAATGTCATTTTGCGTACACTCTGAAAACAAAAAAACAACAAGGCTTTACCTGGAATGATATGTATATTGATGCCATAAAGGGATACATATGGTATGACATGGCTAGTTGACAAGTGGCATGGTCAACCTGCAAATTTGATCCTGTTGCATATATGTAATTTTTACTTTGTTCAAACACTCCCTGTCAAAAGTTAAACAATAGAGTATTTGACTTCTAACAAAATGAATTATGACAATGCTCAAAAAGTTGCATAGCATGAAAAAACCTTGCTTTGATATGCTAGTGATATTGGAGGGTAGATATCAATGCTCGTTATGTATACGTTATGAAAAACTAGTCGAAAAAACCAAACATCACATTATTTTTTGTAAAAAAAATGATATACAGTGTTTTCATCCTAAAATGGTAAAAGTTGTATTCAATTTCATGTACATATGCAGTAACTCTATGAAATAACAAGTAACTAGTTACTTTAATTAGCATTAGCCTCTTGATGCATGTCAGAGGAGTTTATATGGTGGGAAGCCATTTATAATAAACAAGTCATTTACAAGAACAGTTATTCCAATATATTTTAAATACCTTAACAATTTCAATGGTTGCACTCTTATAAGCATTCCCGATCAGTGCTTTAGCTTTTTGGATGCATTTTATCATTTTCTCACGCTTGCTCTTCACTGTAGAAAGTACATATGGTTATAAACATACACACTTTAAGTTCATGATGGGTGATTAATCTGTGACAACACTTGGCAGACCAGCTGGTTTTCCCATGTGACACACAATTTTCATATATGACTTGTACACAAAATGTTAAACAGTTGTAGTAAACCATATTAATTTATGAAATGTCACACAGATTAAGTGCTTCTTACACAGGTGATGCTTTCTACGAAATTTTTTAAAAAAGTCAACTTTCATAACAAAGTTTAGGAAATTGGAATATTTTCGCCTTAATTTTACTTGTAAATATTTTCTAACATAACCTTAAAGAATAAGGTCTATTTCCTCTACATTTATTTTAGATATTTACAGTCTTGTCATATGTGTTTTTTTCTAAAGTCTCAAGTTTTTTGAAGGGAAAAAATTAAGATCCTCAGTCGTTGTCTTTAAAGGTTCGCAGGTCTGATTCGTTTCTCTTAGGTATAGACTTAAAAACAAAATTTTTCTGTCAAACTAAGCGTAATTTTGATGATATACAGCTTTGTTTAGAGTGTACTTAAAAATACCGTTTCAAAAATAATTATTTCCGGGGGCACGCAATGTATTAAATCAATATCTGTCAATTTATATATTCAAATTTTAGTATTAATATTTTCATATTTGATTATTACAAAAACAGTACATGATAATACACAATCTTGTACGCAAATTTACCTTGGAGTAGAAAATCTTCGATATAATCGTTCATTTTATTTTCTTGCTCTTCAATTGACATGGATGTATTTAAAGGTACGTCGGGCAAGACGGGTTTGCATCGTTTGGTTCTGCAGACCTTCTTTAGGACTTCTCGATTTCTTTTTGGCGCCATTCTACTTCATTAAAGCACTTTAAATCTGTTTATCGTTAAAGTAGGCTAAAACTTACGCTCTGATATTCAAAATTTGAAGTGAAAGAGCAAACAAAAACACTGCTCGCTCAAATTCTCAAATTTCGCGCGGTCAAATTCATGACATGTTTCCACCTTTTCCATCCATCAAAACAACATTAATGCCTCGGTCTACTTAGAGAAAGACTAGGACCAAATAAACATTGAAGTATAACAATAGAGAAAAAACAAATTTTGCAAAATATGGTGTTTTTTAGGAGTTGATTGGTTATGCTTGCTTGGTTTTTAAAATGTTTGATGTGATTGTTTTTGTAAACTTTCTTTGTAAACGTATATTCCGAGTCTAAAGCAACAGGCATACTCTAAACTTAATATAAATCGGGTGTTGACTTCCCAATACCGGTACCTCTCGGTACTTCTTCACTGTATGGGAAAACGTATGAATAGTTAATATTTCTTATCCATCATACCCATTGATCAATGATCATACATACCATACCGTGATACCATTGTCCTATACTGCTGAATAGTTCGCTGCTGCTGACTGCTGATCAACATCAAAGATCAACATTCAACGTTTGATGATTTGAATTTGAACGGTTTGATGTGTTGCAGAAGGATGAACATACAAATTTTCCATTCACAAAAACTCATAATAAATAGTTAAACGCACAGGTTGAATCAGGCACTCGTAAATTTTTACCTGCGATAGAATATGCATCGGTTTTGAGAATGCATTGTCCAAGTGAATCAAATGAGAAATTAGTGGATATTTTGAAAATTTGACTTTAGATTTTGGACCGCACGAGACAGTACATAGATGGAAACGTATGCCTGCTTGTGATGAATTTGTGGGAGCAAGGTAAATACAATAAATCCAAACGTATGCCAATAGAATGTATGCGGTAATAGACAATTTGATCTACCCTTTAACAACATCCAATGAAATATTTGTACACAGTATAAATACGAATACAGTGATGAAACTGCCTTCAAACATTAGAAAATCCATTTCTAGCATTGTTTGCAGGGTTGCGTTTACAAGTAAAAAGTTTTCTTATTCTGAATGCTTCGATTTTTGTTGTATTTGCTACTAAGTAATAAAGTTCTGCATTTATTGTAATGACTTCTTTTGCTTTAGTGGCTTTTCCGATGAATTTATCTTGCATGAAAAAATATAAGTCTTTCAATAATTTTTTTACAAGCCTAATGGTGACTCATATATCCAAATTTTTAGTTTGTGGAAGGTAAAACATCAACACTAATGCCAAGTTTCCATCCCCATATAAAAACATTTGGAACTACTGCAGTTTAGCAGACACCTTGGACACTGACCCAAACCCAAACATTAAGATACTAAGCAAAAACAAGCCCACGCTGCGCATATAAGTGTTGCCAAACTGCAGTCTAGGCAAACATTTTCTATTCTTTTACATCTTCATATTGACTAAAATATATACCTACAGTTTTACCACCCGTTTCGCTCATTCTAAATGGGTATTACCCAGAGTTCTAAATTTTAGAATGCGGAAGATAGCCAATTTAGATTGCTTTCTGTGCTATCTGAAGGCTATGTTTGTCTCTCCTGACCTCAATATCTCTGGACACTGTTAGTGTAAGGATAATAATATCTGTGATCGTCGCCATTTTTGTTTCCAAACATACACTAATAATCTATACCAAGGATTATTTAAATACAATAAACGTCCAAGAAACGTCGTTGTCTGTGGACAAGGTCAAGGTGAGAACGATCTCTTCTTTAGTCGTTCACCGTCTTTTAAATTTTTTTCTGTATGCAGTAAACCAACTACGAAACCAGCGCCATCAAATCAAAGCCATACGTATCTCAATAACATCCCTAAATTTGTATTTCTACTCCACAGTAATTTGTATGAAGTTCTACTTTAAACTTTCCTTTTTCAAAAAGTACATTCTTATAATGTATTGTGATATACAATGGACATTCTTTATGTACAGAGTTATAGGCTGTGAAACACAGTAACTGGTGCAGCTTTATTGTAACACTTGATGTTATAATGTCAGTAAAAATTTCACAAAATTTGTTTGATACTGCATGTTTTGAAATTATTCAAAAGCTTCTTCACAACTGACATTATGCTTTTTTTCAGAAATGGATTGGCAACAAAGTTGCTTCTGTCAAAAGAAAATGTCAATCTAATAATTCGGAGTCACCTCTACCCTCATGTAATCCACCAAAAGTCCCCAAACCACCACCCAGATTACGGGGGTCAAGCGGATATAATCTATTTTGCTCAGAATTTTTTAAATCAGGTGAATGAAATATTAAATCACTTTAGTATAATCAATAAGGGTGTAAGGAATGTTAACCATCAAGAATTCGCTATGATGAAAGCCTTGACAAATTTATCCATTATTGCAGATGAAGTAAAGGGGTTGTCTCACCTGAGTGAAAAAAATAAATTGGCTTCTGTCAAATGGATTGGTTTATGAGAATCCGAGCAAAATAAATACACACAGAAAGCTAATGACATGAAAAACAACCCTGTGACATTAGATGATGCTCAAAGAACAAGATTGGTTGATCAGCATATGAAAATTTTAGCTGAGGAGGTAACAGTTGTTTTAATAAATAAATTTTGCAATGAATAGCAGAGGTAGCATTAAGTAATTAGAATAAATTAGAACAGGCTATTGATTGGGGAGACTTTAGTCTCTGGAAATGTACATAATTCATGGTATTCTGATAAAGGAAGTTTATATTGCCTTAACATTGGATGCATTTCTAATAGTGTTATGTTGAGTAAAACTCTTTGTTTTGAGCATGTATTTTTTGTGCAAACATGGTTGCAGTGATTACCAGATAGAAAGTTATTTCTTATTGCAAACTTGTTTTTCTTTTGGCATGAAATTTGACTTGAACGTCATCTGGCATGAAAATCTTTTTTGTATTCTGGTTGTGTGGAATGTATCAGTTGAACTGTTTCATAAGGCTATGAAAGAATTAATGAAGAAATGATTTAATAATAATAAACTATATTTAATGGTAGTATGAAGTTTAAAGTTTGTTTGAAATTGAAAATTTATACAGTTACTAAATGCTGTGAAAAGTGATTGTAAAATTCTTTTGGTTCCAAGAAGATTAATCGCTGAAGAGATGATTGTTGTTGCTGTTGTTGCTGATATGTTATGACAATATTTGTACTTCACTGTCTTAATCACAGATGTAATGCAGACATATATGTCATATAATTTGGGATATGTAGAATAGTGTTTGGACAACAAAAGATTCTGTTTAATTCTCCATCAGTAATGGTGATCATTACAATAGCATTGATGGTATAGCATTACATTTGTAGAAATAATAATTATCATAGCAATACCAACAACAACAGAAACTATGTATAGTAAATAAAAAATAGTAGCAATAATAATAAAAACAAATGTCATCTCATGCCATTGGTTAAAGTCCATATTGTTGCAAACTATACATAGCTTTTTGCAGTACTTATGCCTAATGTAACCATTATCAGTTATTTACTTTCCTTTTAGTTCAGTTACTTGGAGTATCTTGGTTGCCAGGCCAGCTGCTTACTGGTGAATGGAAAAAAAAAGAACTTTATGTCCTTGGTTCATCAGGAGGAAAAAGATTTGTTCACAATGAACCAGCAGTTTTGTGCAAGTTTCAAGCAATGTTTGGTAAAGAGTAAAAAATTTGCAAAGATCACAAATTCGTAATAGGCATAAAGTTTAACTTCTGTTGATATGTCAGCACCAGTTTCATGGATACCAGTTACTGGATGGTAGTCAAGTACATACATATGACTAAGTTTCAGAGCTTTACTATAATGTCATGTTACGTATGGTTGCAAAATGTTCATCCCATCTCAAAATAGCATATTTCTAACGGTAAATATTAAGGTATTTTTGGTATCCGATAAAGTGGTGTACGTATATAATATCATGAAACCATTTGCTACACTGTGTTTCACGCCTTTTGGCAATCACCAGGTGAATGACAGTTTAGTTGATGCTTTATTTTACTTTTATGAATTTATATTTTGCTCAATCTATAAAGATATTGAGCACACTTTTATAACGAAAATTCACAAACTATAATTTTATATTGACAAGCCTGCTTCGTGATTTCTCTCTCTTCATTAAATTCTCTAAAAAGAGTGAAAAATCACGAAGCAAGCCTTTTGGGATAAAATTGTAGTTTGTATAGCTAAAAAAAAATTTGTATGCTATATTTGGTAGATGTAGACCGAGAAAAACAGAAATGGACTCATGAGGATGTAAGAATGCTCTTTAACAAGAAGTATAGTAAGTTAATTTTTTATTTATTCTTGTACGCAGGTCTTCACCATTGAGAGTGACGTGATCATACAGGTGTAATTTTAACCACCACAGGCCTGGATAAAGTATTTCACTCTATGGCTGCAAGTTTAAAAAAAATCTTTTTTGAATAAACTTTTCATTAAATACTTTTTAAAACAGTATAATGTTGTTAATAACAGTTATGTACAAAGGTTGCCTGTATATTCCTCAATGGTAGTGTTTACCTTACAGTGATAGTTTAATTTTACCTTTTGATACACCTGCATAAAGAAATCTTCTCTGTTTTTTAATAAAAAGTATATGGAAGATACAAATTTTTTTCCTGTGAGTAATTTTGTAAAAATTACCCTTTTTACAGTCATGTTGTTAAGTCATTATGTTTGTTAGTTCTTGTCAGTGAGCATTTTTCTTAAAGGTGAAGCAAAAGGTGTGACTGGTTCTCGCGTTCCATATCTTTCTGGTGGTTTTCATGTTGAAGGACTACCAGATAACATTCGCCTAAAGAAGCCACGACAATATGGCTCAAAGGAAATACAAAAAATCATGGACTGCCAGGACAGTATTTCCTTCATTCTTGAAGCGTCAGAAGGTGCACCTTTGTAAGATTTTGGTGAAGACTGCAAGGAATTGCACTGATCTGCTCTCAAGTTTTCCCAAAGGTCTCATTGGTTTGCATAAGGCAAATTGTATTTCTCAGATGATATATGGGCATATGTGACGAAAAAGATCTAATAAATGCCTTATATTAAATTAACACCTTATACATATTAAACGCCACCGCCCCCTCCTTGCAACGCTTCTTACTAATAAAGTCCCGTCCTCGATAGACACCCACCACCTTCACAACATTAAATTTATGATATATTAATTATAGTGGGTTCACAATTTGGCTTATAAGAAGTTTAGTTTGTCTTAGTTTTGTTTTATATTTGTTCACACAAACAACTAATATACACGTCTCTCTTTTCATTTCGCTGCACCACAACATCTAGAATTGATTAAACGCCCTGGCCGTTGATAAATTCATTTACGGTACCAACGAACACTCAAAATAAAGCAACATATATATCATAAATGAATTCCACTTTTAACATTTCGAAATTCGAATTCCGCTGCGTCGACATTTTCACTTTACGGTGCTTTTTGTGAAATAAACAGCACCGCATAATCCAATATCATCGAGCATATGTGATTGATACACAAAAGTATGCAGTAGCCAGTAGCAATGTTTTGTTACAGCAAATAGTTGACAGTTGTGGCTTTAAATTTTTTTTAACAAATTATGTTTCAAATAAAATATTGATTTTTTTAGTTAGTACAACGACCCTTATAGCATGGACCTTATTAGTAGCAGAGTATGTAGCATCTTATAATAAAAACAACCCCAAAAAAACCGATCACGTTCTTTTCTTAACATCAGAATGTTACTTTAGAATGTGATTGTAGGGAGGGGTTGTATTGCGTAGAGAGTATTTGAAGCTCACGGCAAGAATGCGTGATACGTAATACGTGCAATGATTACCGTAGGCGTGCAAAGTGACAAGAGTGTTCGATCTGTAAAATGGCTTACGTGTTCTGTGAAATGGCAACAGTGCTCAGTAACGCAGATTAATAATTTTGAGTTTTATATTATTTCAATCCAAACACGTATTCGGATTCATTTCTCATTTACCTCTTACAGCGGCAGTGCCATCAAGGGTGCCGAAACAGACCGCACTCTCTCGTCAGCATCGTTTCGTTAGCTTGAGCATCGGTAAAGTTAGTCATCTGTTTGGAGTTAATCTCGAGCAAAATATGAAAGATGGGAAGGCTTGTAACGTTAAAAGACAAATTGGATGATTTAGACGGACAAATCATGAAATTCGGTGTTTTCAAAAACTCGCCCCAGACCCCGTTGATCAACTGACAAAGCTTTGGATACGTCTCGGCTATTTTATATATGATATGAATGCTCACAATTTTAGATGAATTGGGTTGGGTAGACAGAGCTAATTGGTTGGGATATATGTCGCATATAAACTCTTACTCGTAAGACATTGATAAATAATAAAGAACATAGTTCTCTCACAATTCAACGACAGGTCAAAACTTCCGGTGTTGTACAGAAGAAGAGAAAATGACTGTGCACTAACATGACGTCAGAAAACCACAAATGTTTGCGTGATATCAGTTATACTAGATACGTGAACAACTAAATTACATAATAAGTACATAAAAAGTAGCTATTACTTTACGAATAGTAGCTATGTCGTCTATTCAATGTCACTGTCCACTTCTGAGAGCTCTTCGATGTCTTCATCTTCAGTATCGGATTCCTCATACGGTGAGCTTTCAGATTCATTGGGAATGTTGACATCATTGGTTAAGTTGACAATCTCAGCCTGGAGAAGAAAAGTTTCTCCAAGTGGAAGCTCAAAACTTTTCTTCAAGCTGAACAACTCATTCCGCAATTTGGTTTTAAACCTTATCAGTTCATGCTTTGAACCAAGCATGAATTCATCGCTGCTCAAATCACCAAGATCAGCAAGTGCTTCATCAATTTTTGAGATAAGATTGGTGTAATACAATAGAAGCCTTTCTCTTTCCAAGTTTAAAAGTTTCTCTTCCTCGTCACATCGTTTTAGGATTAAGTACATATCAATAGCCTTCCTCTTTGTGTATACTGGGACCGAGGCTTCCCCTAGAATGTCATCCTCACCAGACTTAATTCCCTCATAAAGGTCTGATGTAGGATCTTTCGCGTTGTCAAATGTCAGACGATCGGGTAAACTGTTTATAAAATCACGAAGAGAATCAATGGCAGCATTGTGTTTCTCAATTGTTAATTTCATCTTGTTCGTGATCTTGGTGATTTGCCTGGACAAGCGAGTGGCAATTTTTTGACCATCTAAACAAGTAAAAGGAATACAAGATTAACATTTACAAGAACAACAAAAGACAGATATGGTAACATAGCTTAGGTTAGAAGTATTCGAAATTTACAGTGCATTACAGTACCTGCATACTTCTTTTTCAATGTTATTAAGAAATGCCTTTCTATGGAAAGTCCATGTAAAGCTCCGATAGTATCGTTTCGTTTTCTTTGTATGACTTGCAATGCGACGACATCAAAATTAGGATGACCAGGTTTCCATCTTTCTTTTACAGAATGCTTTCGTTCAATATCTTTTAAAATCTTTCGAAACCTGTTTACATAAATTTTGCGCGTATGTAAAAAAAACTTTAAAGCAAAATATTGCTTTGACACATTTATACATACTGGTATAGTTTTTTCGACATCTGATGAATTGAGTAATCTTCAGATGTTATCCGCTGGTTTTCTTCAAAACATCCGAATGATGTAGCACTAAGAATTTAATAATTCACCAATTAGGCTCAAAAGAAATATTAAAACGTCTATAGGCATGTATTATAGAGAAACAGCCAGTTTAGTACATTAAAAAACCTACCTTAGTTGTTTAAAATGCAGTAGCTTTTGAACGTACGTCACTTTCCAGTTTTCCGTGATTTCTTTATGTTCTGTATTTAAAAGTATGTCTTTATATCCTACAGACTGAATTGTTAAGAATGAAACTATTTGCCATGAATAACATTATATACCTGGGTAGACTCTTGACATAATTTCCTTCTCTCTGGCCTCCCACTGACAAACAATTTCAGGATCGTACGTCACTAACAAACAAAATAAATTCTTATTTCCTTGGATGCAAATTGAATTGAGAGTTTGGTTAGGCAAAAAGAAATCTTAAATACTTTTCGGCCACAGAAAACATAAGAAATTTCTAACCTACCAGAACTACTTACCAGGTAGTTCGCTAAATAAATCCTTCATTTCTTGTTGCGTTTTAATTTTAAGTTGTAGACATTTTTTAAGCTTCGACGTTAACGATTTTCCTGAAACAAATCATATACAAAAAATTAAAACAATTAAGGCGCAACAAACAAATAAAAACATTCTCATTGTGTCAACGCATAAAGCAATGACAATATTCAAGCACCTGCATTGCTAAAATTTCTTCGAGATAAGTGAAGAAGCGCGTCTGTCAAAAGATCTACTCTTCTACTGGCAGACATCTCCTTAGTAATGGCTGAGAACCCACGAAGGTAAGCCCAGAGCCTTTCAATAGCCTCACCATCTGTAAGACCAAAACCATCGAGCCTTCTAGGACTGAACTTGACCTGTTTTTTTGAAGACATTAAAAAATAATATTTTA
The DNA here is from genome assembly GCF_021976095.1 of Xenia sp. Carnegie-2017. NCBI lineage: Eukaryota > Metazoa > Cnidaria > Anthozoa > Malacalcyonacea > Xeniidae > Xenia > Xenia sp. Carnegie-2017. Next base: position 5,828,053 of record NW_025813447.1, on the reverse strand, counting down.
CCTACGGGGCTTTTATCAAGGAAGAAACCAGAGCAGAAAAGATTGTCTTTCTTCAATCGCTACATCATTACCCAGGGATGTACTTTTCTGGAGGAAGGGGGTGCTCTAGTTTGGATAAGATTCTAGTGGCTGCTTGTTGCCGTAACATGCAAGACATTTTTCGTTAAATTTTGTTACTTATATAAAATGATTGGAGATTTTTGAAATTGTGCTCCATAAACCCCAATTACGATCGCTTGATGGTTTGATATACATAAATTTCTTAGGGAAAATGCCACTCCTCATCCATCTCCACTAATCAAGGTTGGAGGAGAGCACATTCCTTCGCAATCCCGCCTCTTAATCCATCCTTGTCATTACCAGGTACAAAGCTTTTTTCATTACCTGGCATGAAGCCTTGTGTCCATAACAATGAAATATCGGCACCGAAATTGACACTTTTGACAAAATGTCATGCCTCTTGTTTGCCTAGAACGGTACCAATTTATTCAAAGTTTAGTTGGTGAATGAACTTGTCCCACATCATACATGCCAACATTAAGATACCTTTAAATGTGATGATAATACACATCCAATATCATACATTATTTTTAAATCAACACCAGGACTTTGGTCAGCATCTTTTAAAATGCTTTGGATTAGGAACAGCGAATACGAAATTCTGAATATTAATAATAAGACACTAAATACACTGGTCAACAAAAAGAAACTTTTTAAAAGGTGTCTGATATTTTTTGACTGATTTACTATATTTTTGCTATGCTAAATCTAGAAATAACATTCATTTTGCTCTCGGAGGTCAAATTTTTTTGCAAATTTGAATTTGAAATTATGCGACTTTAGTTATATTTTTTTAAAACAAGGTTTTCAAGATTTACATGGTTTCAAGATGTTTCAAAACAAAATGTCAGTTTTTATGATAAAATTGCAGTATTCCAAGAAAGAATCATGTACACCTCATGTACAGTACATTTAACTAAAAATGAAAAGTTAATGTTTGCATTATTACGATCTAAATTTTCGTTTTTTTTGATGGTCGCGAATGTTTTGGTGCTTGCACATCTCTTTTTAAATTCCAACAGTTGTCCGCCATCATCACCATGTCCCACTTTTCTCTTAAGTCATGGTGAAAGCGCTCTCCTTGCTCATCGCTTAAAGAGCCAAGATTTTCGGGATCAATACCAGCTTTTAATTTTTCAGTTGAAAAATAGGGGAAGGTTTTACAACGAAACTGAAAACACCGTCCATCTTTATCCAAAGTTTTAGTGAATTGCCTTATCAAACCGAACTTTATGTGCAGTGGAGGAAATAAAATACGTCCCTTGTCAACTAGAGGCTTGTTTATCACATTTTTTGCTCTACAACTTGCAAGCTCTTCACGTACTGGCCATTCTTTTTTCACGTAATGATGAGTACGATTCCTACTATCCCAGAGGCATAAAAGTATGGGTATTTGGTAAATCCAGACTGTTGACCAAGCAAGAAGTTGACCATTTTTAAGTCAACGCAAATCATCCATTTACGTTGGTCATAAGAAATTTTTTCTAGGACGTACTTAATTGCTGCATGCTGTTCTTTTAATGTTGTCGAATGTGCCAATGGCGCAGATGCAAATTGATTTCCATTGTATAGCAACACACATTTCAAAGACCTTTTGCTGCTGTCGATAAAAAGTCGCCAATCCTCTGATTTGTAATTCAGGTACGCCGAGATGTTTCAGTAGCTCTACTATGTCATTGCGATAAACTAATTCTTTTTCTTGAGCAAAAGATCTTAAAAATTCCTGGTGCCTGGTACGGAAGAAACTTACCTTAACTTTACCATTTAGCATGCTCTTGTCCTTTAAACGAGATGCAAGAAGTTTGGCAGAGTCTTGGCAAATTTAAATCGCGAACAAGATCATTTAGTTCGTTTTTGGAAAACAATTTTGGCTGCTCATCATTGTCATCGGGAAAGGATGCATCATCGGTAGTGGCAATGCTTTGAGTTTCATCCTGGCTACTACTTTCTTCAATACTTGTATCTTGAAATACAAATACGGGAATTTCTTCACTATAAGAAGTAGGGCGCATAGCTGACGGTAGATTGGGATACTCCAGTGTTGTGCGATTTTTTCTGTTAGTTCCCATGACATTGATAGCACAAAAGTATCAATCGGTTGCATGATTTGAAGGCTCTCACGAAATCATGGGGATGCCAAAGTTCATGGACTTTTGCGTGCCTTTGCTCCATTGACGGAGATGCTCTGTGCATCTTTTGTAAACCATGTGAGGTGCCCAACTTTTGTCTTGATCGCCGAGCTTCATGCCAAAATATGCATAGTAAACGCGCTTGATAAAGGTGGTGACAGTATTGCGATTTGGTGCAAATGTGTATTCACCACAAACATAGCAAAAAACATATGGCTTATTTTTATTACTTTTTATTACTTTTTACTTACATTAATATGCTGGTGTGTTTTAACAAGTTTTACCATTGAATTCCAGTATGGGCTAAATAAAGCCTTATTTTATCTTTAAATATCCCATAATAATCGCAAAACCTAAACTCCCTTATTGAAATTCAATCAATAATTGCTTATTAAAATGCTTTCTTCTTTGTATTGCTAGTGCTAAAAAATTTTAATTTGTTCAGATGATAGAACTTTAAAAGGTAAATGGTTAGTACTTCTGTTGTACCTTTCTCGGGTATTTAAAAGTTAAAAAATAGAAAATTAACGATAGCTTAAAATCTCGACCTGACCCAGCAAAAATAATGTTATTTTTGGACTCAGCACATCAAAATTGTCCAAAATCAGTTTACAAAACTGAGACACCAAATTTGCTGTTGACCAGTGATATTATTAAAGGGTAATAATAGATCTCGTTAGCACAGAATCGTTTTGTCCTTTGTCCCTTTATTTCAAAATTGACACAGGAAAAGAAATTATAAATCGACGATTTGTTCTCCATACTACCTCATCAAAGATCAACAATATTGATAATTACGTGCAAACCAAGGCTAAGACACTAATCTTTCCCCATATTTAGTGCTGAAAAATCGTCCAGGGTGTGAATGCCGACTGCAACAACTACCAAACACTCCTTTTTCATCAAACAGTTGATTTTTTCCTTTGGAGTGAAGTGCTTCTGTAACTTCTCCTGCCTTAAATATCTGACAACTCTAAAATAAGTTGGAGAACATTATAGATTAGCACATACATAACAATTGTTTTATTACTATAAAAAAATACATGACAGTTTACACAATCAAGTCATAGACCATGCATAGACATGATAAATTAAAAAAAAAGAAAAAAATTGGCTGTTTGTAATTTTGATTTTAAATCCACGTAGCTACTTACGTATGTATGAGGGCCCATGGACCTGCATGAAGCATAGACCTACTTTTCTCAGGGGCGAAGCCTGCCCAATCTTTTACTCTTACAATGCTAATTTGTCAGCAAAATTGTTAATAATTTCTTTAGAAAATCAAATCTATTCATTGTTTTTCCAGTGATTTAATACAAAAATATTTGCAATGTAAAAGTAAAAAAGTGCTGGCTTTGCCATTGCTTTTCATTGGACTACATATAAAGTTTGTTTTCAAACTATTCACTACCCCCCTTCACAGAATACTTTTGAAAAGGCTACAAAGTCCTTCATCATGCAATAATTACCTCTCCTACTTTGTTATTAGACTTGCTATAATGATCAACAAAATCATCTACTTCATCCTGATCAGCAAACTTAAGGCAGCCATGGTTTGGGACGGCAAAACTATTCCCTGCCAACTTTTATGAGTTAGACCAAAGCAAGCATCCATGGAATGAATGGCCACACCTAACTCACCAGTCTAAAGCAAACAAAGCTCTTTAATAAAATGAAACGAATTTCATGGTAAACATGTAACACTTCATATTTCACAACAACTTTAAATGTTCTGATAATATATGTGACAAAAAAGATATAATTTAAAATAGTTCACAAAGCAAATAGTAGAAAAAAAGAAATCAAATACTGACTTGTGGGCAAAGAGGGCAATTTCTATAATCAATCAGGTCTTTCTGTATGAACTTTAATGATCTGACTTGGTGTTTGAAATATCTGACAAAAAAATCAAATTCTTAAATGATATAATATATACAGTCAAACCTCTTGTATTAAATGACCCTGTACTAAGCAGATACTGTGCAAAATCCAAAACTTAATCTCATATAGCTAATAATAATGGAAGTATAATGATGAAACCTCAATCAAGCTGACACTTTCATTAAGCTGACACTAGTCTGTTGTCCAATGGTCTGTACTTAAAACAGGTTAGACTGTACTACTCTACACACATAATCTAACTATTAGGTCTACATTAAATGTAAATAGACTTTTGTTTTATAACATATAACATACCTGTATTCATCAAATGATCCATTGTTTAACACATTATAGATGTTTTGACCTTAACAAGAATAAAATGAACACCTAGTAAACTTGTGCATTTGTTTCAAAAATAAAATAAGGTTGAATACACAAAGTTATAACAGCAAAGGAAACTTCATGTACAATTTGAATGTGCTCTTACCTTATTTGAGGCAAATACACATTATTTATGTTGTTTGTAAATAACAGTGATTCAATAAATTTTTTTTGCAAAGTACAACCCATCTATTTCCACTATTTGATGGGTAGACTATCATATGGGTGCACAATTCAGGTTTATGAGAAATACATACCAGTCTAGGTAGCATTTCAGGATATTCAACTTCAACAGTGCTGCAAAATTTGTGCAAGGATACATGGCTCTCGAGCAAGAATTTTTCAGCAAAATCCATGAAGTCAAAGTGAAATGCAATTTTGGGTTTAGAAGATGAGCCTGGCCACAGCTGGAGTTTAATTAGTTTTTCAGCATCCTTAATACACTGACAGAATTCAACAATTTTTAAATGCTGCCGACCTAAATTTTGTATGAGATTAAAAATTGGATTAATTGATATGTAAATAATTAACATAGAAATTATTGGCCTAAATGAAGCTAATGCTTAACAGTATTACTAACATATACACATTTACATGTAGTTAAAGTCAAAATACTGTCATTGTTGCCATTCTCTACCTTTTCCATCCACACATATTATAGTACGTGATTCTGTTGAAGAGCAGTTAGCATGCTGACTGTCACGTAATATACCACCAAAGAGTAATGGAACAAACATTTCACAATCAGTCTAAAGAGTAGTTATTTAAGCATCAGAACATGTATACATTACATAAGGCACCATGCACAGCATATAGCAGCATATCCTTCTTGAAAATGATTGATAGTTTTAACAAAATACTACAGATTAAGTTACTTTAGAGTTACGACATGGTTGTAAAAAATTGCCAGCATTTGATGAATAATAGAACTTAACAAGCCAAATTCCAAATGTAAAAAGCAAAAATATTTCATCTGAAGCATTGACTTTTGGAAATAATCACCTAGAATTGCCTTCTAATAGACGACTTAACTTGTTTATGTTTTGCTGGCAGGCAAATTTTATAGGGATTCATCTGTGCCGCCAGAAAGAATTAAGCTTACCTTCCATACTTCAACCAAATGGAAAACATTCCTCGTTCGATGAAGGGATTCCGCACACTCAAAACAGTAGAACTGTCCGTGACCGCAATCACGACCAGTGGCGTAGCTAGGAAAAATAGTCACTCCCGCCAATCCATCTCGCACCGGAGGCGCGACCCCACTAGGGGGGTCCGGGGGCATGCTCCCCCGGAAAATTTTGAAATCTAGAGCCTTGGAAACAGCATTTCCTGCGATTTCGAGGGCGAATTATTTGTTGTACAATAATTTATAAAGGTACTAAAGGTGGCTCAGAGAAACGTTACGCAGGAGACAATTGTCCCCTAAAACATAATTTATTCATCACTGCCCCTGCATAAACAGAAGAAATTTGTATTAGCACAAAAAATAATATAGTATACGACACTTCTAAAGCGCATAGAGAGATTTTTCTTAGCATTCTACTTGTTAGTTTAAACTTGTTTAGATTGGGGCAAGTAGACAGGGATGGCTTTATTCTTTAAAGTTATGCTTAATTTTCTCAATGAAGTACCATGTATTATACGAACAAATATCAAAACACATACTATACTCATCATTTATAAAGAAAGGCCAGCCTCCTGGGTTTTTCTACAAATTTTTCAACCACCTCGTTATGCAACACCTCTGATTCCTCTTTCTTTTCAATGATATCTTTCTAGACAAGGCCAACAAAACACTTTCTGCAAGGTTGTACTGCCACACAGCCAGTCCTTCGCCTCATAACAATCTCTCTGAAATGCTCTTCCCTTATTTTGGATAGTTAAATCAGGAGTAGGCCGTTCATGAACGATAACATTCTGTTCGACCGACGATCGAGCAGAGAACGGTTTAGCTAATAAGCTATTTACTAAATCAACATCAGTTGAGCAAATCGCAGTCGCACTTGAAGCCATTGTGTCATACACAAATACAAAATAGCAATTTGAGAGTAAACACAATGGAAAATTAATACCGACAATGACACGTAATTTGATAATCACTAATCGCTGTACTCGTATTAAAAGGTCGAATAATTACAACCTCCGCCAATTTAAAATAGCGGGAGTTCGACTATAAAAACAGCAGATTTGAGCATGCGTCAAGTCTCTTAGCCAACCAGAATTCAAAACTTCTTATATAGAATTATATTTTATGTTCCGCCCTCTGAAGATGGGCGGAATACGTGGAGAATCGCGCGAGTATGCAATGTGCGAGAAAAGGCGGTTGCTAGGTTACATAACAAATCTTGAGATTTTGCTGTATTACGATTACGAACCACCTAATAAAAGCGTAAATATGAACGAATAAAACATAATATTACAAATTGTTCGTGAAATAATGTATATCTTATGTCCAAATAGAATATTTATTATTTTTTTGGGAAATTTCTACTCCTGCCGGGCGGGAGTAGCGGGACCGCTAGCTACGCCACTGATCACGACATCTAATTTCTGCTTTCTTTGCTGGTATCCCATCTTCTAAACATTTTACGCAGAGTTGTCCTGGCAACATGGCACAATTTTCGATGTACGACTTTACTAAATTATCTTGCAAACACTTCCAGGATTCGCTTTCATTCACTCTCCTCCTTTCATATCGAGATCCAGTTCCACGTAAATTATTTGTACCTTCGTTAAGGTTTTCTTGAAAGCCTTCAAATGCATCGATCGTGCGAATGGGAAGAACAACATTAGGAGAGAGAGAAATATTTTTCCTACTAAGTTTCCCAGCCGCAGAGTATGTCTTCACAGTCAAAGAGTATGGTTTTACCCTGCGGTTGCCGCTCCTACTAAGCGCCATCTTTTCTGTCTGTCTCACACTAACAGTGTCCAGAGATATTGAGGTCAGGAGAGACAAACATAGCCTTCAGATAGCACAGAAAGCAATCTAAATTGGCTATCTTCCGCATTCTAAAATTTAGAACTCTGGGTAATACCCATTTAGAATGAGCTAAACGGGTGGTTTTACATTGACATTTTATTCGAATTAAGTTTCTTTTGAAATGAAGCTTATTGTTTTTTATAAACTTTTAGACGTAGCAAGCACACAATGGTAGCATATAACAGTGCACTCTATGTCTTTGGTGGTGATGATGGGTATGCTATATGTTTTGTGGTTACATACTTTAATTTCGAGAGAGAGAGACATTTTTCTCTTGCTTTTTCTAATCATACCTATATTGCCTCATTAATATCCAACTTGTGTTGACCATTGAACAAACATTAATGTGTTTATCCCTATAAGCTCCAAATACCACACACTTTTCTCTATCTGATATTTAACCATGTGGCCTACTTTTCTTTAACTTGTTTTCACATTTTCTATTCTCAACAATTGTATAACAACAATTTACTTGAATCAATATCAGTATTTTTTTAAAAAGTAAGATTTCTTTGCCATTTAAGACATTCATGCACAGCCTTGTTTTCGAAAACTTCATGTAGAATGTAGACTGATGTGAAACTTTACAAAATGAATAAAACATAAAGAGAAAAAGATTATAGACCATAGAGGGTATTGGCTGTTGCTCTTGCTGAACTAAAAAATTTTTATTTTAATCAAACAAAGTCCATTATTTATGTGTTGTTTGTCAATGGACATTTTATAATTATGGTTATATTTGAAAAGTCTTTCATTAGTAAGTTGGCTTTATTTTGGAAAAAATTGTGAAACCAGAGGGATCGCTAGAAATTTATAACTTTATGAAAAGATATGTTTTTGTTTTTATTATATTGATATTTTTTGTAATTATTTCAATGTCATTGGTAAGTCAGACAACAAGACCGTGCACATTGATGCAAATTAGACAAGTAAATAATGAACTTAAAAATGGCATTGGGAGAGACACCACCTCTGATGAAATTTCTGTATTTTAAGTTGCATAAAAATATTTATGAAGTTTTGCTAACATGGTACAATACCTATGGAAAAAAAATATCACCAAAACCTCAAAGTATGATTATGACAATCTATACTTCTGAATGACCTGTCTTTGAAAGATCATAAGGATAAGTAATTTTGATTGAAATGTAACTAATGCTTCTAAGAGTTGACCTATCCTATATTAGCAGTTGATCTACCTAACAATTTTACATAGAGTAAACTGCAATTTAAAGTCAATTCTTCTAGTCAATCAATGGAAAAGTTTTTTGTCAGTTGTAAATTGTTCAATTCTTTTGATTATAAACGCATTAATCATACGTTTATATATACGTAGTGATATTGTTGAATTTTTTCCCTCTATTATTCATCTTGCATATCTTGGTCACTCTTATCCAATGATGAATGAACATCTTTACATGGTCATGATCATGTAAAGTTTTTGTGCAGGTATTGCTTGTGTGGAAACGATATAATAACAATGAACTAAACACCCAATTATACGGCTATTGATGCAGTACTTTAGCATTATATAATAATTACTATAAATTGATATTAATTAGTAGGAAGGCGTTACTACGCGTATCTCCCTCTAATTTAAATGATGTTCTTATGATAGTAAAAATATCAGACTATCATTCTTGGGTTTTGGTTTTTCCGTTTGCATGAAACATAAATGATCATCAAGTACAAACTTATTGCATATATGACATAGAGTTTCCCTACAGCGATGTTCGTTTTGTCTGTCTTTGTCAACTATAGATGAACACATTGATGACAATCAACCCCTTTGGACCGACGCAATTTTTTATGACAATTAAAACATGCAGTAGAGCGACAAATCTTGAAACAAACCGAACACATATGTTTTTCATCTGAAATCTCAACGCAGTGTTTTTGTGTGCACGTTTTACAGACATTATAACAAGGGTGATTTAAACCATTTTTGAAGAACTGAAAGCATTTGTCACAGTAGAAATGCTCACCGTGGAAAGCCGGAAGTTTCGCAGGGTTAATAACATTGTAATGATGATAAGCTTTTTACTGCGGCGGGGCCCTCATAAATGACTGTATTTCGAGCATTAAAATCAATAACCTGAATTTGATAATCTAATAGAACCCCTTGAAACTTCGCCAACTCCGGAGTCCACAAAGACCATAGGAAATATTGGCCTTCTTGTATAATTTCAAAGCTTCTCGCTTCTGAATAGCTTTACCCTGCTTAAATTGTTTGAGTTTTGGATTCTTGTCCGCTATGGTCTTTGCAACAACAAGAGCACGAGCACAGCAGAAATCACCTTATTTCGTATAGTAATAATTGACTTTTTAACTAGGCTGTCTTTGCTATAATCTAAGACTTTTAGTGAAGTAGAATGTTTTTTACCGGACCCTGTCGGCTGTCTTACAGCAACAACATCAACAGTAAACGACTGATCCAAAGGGATGTTTTCACTACTCTGCAAAACATTCGTTATTTCGGACATCACCCGGTTTGAAGTCATTTGAATTGCATGCAACAATTGTGTGCTTATGGGGGACTTGAGTTCACTCGAGCGGATCATGATTCGCATTCTGTCTTCTAGAGGTGTGACTAAATCACACGCCTTCTTTACCTACGTGCAAAAAAAGAACATTTTCTTGATTTAAGCTATGTGAGGGAAAAGCATGAAAATAGAGAAGTATTTTCTTACACCTGATCAATTGTATTGGCAAAAAGTTCGTTTAATTCCTTAAAAATATCTTTAATCTTGTACACTTTATCATCTCTAGGTCTTTCCATCGTAGCCCTGAAAACACACCCAAATGCACCAAACTTTTTCGCGTGTTTTTTGGATATCTTTTCCATATTGAATTGTATTGTGTCTTCGGAGACATCAGCCAAACGGTCATCTATTTTTTTCTGCAGCTTCAACTTTTGTTCTAGTAGCTTGGCAGATTTTTCTTGCCAACGTAATGATTGATGATTAACGTTGATGATTAACGAAGATTTTAATTGTTTCCAACTCAAAAATTTATGATTATCTGGTTGACAGGTTCTCAACAGACATTCAGAATTATTAGATTAGTTTAGATACCGATAAGTTGAACCGTTTTAACAAAACACAGATGTTTCACCCAAACTAATTAAAGACTTAGATGAGAAAACGTTTTTTTGCTTGGTGGTGTATGCCTCGTATTTAGCAATTTTGATTTTTTCGAAAAAATACATCCTATAACAAGTTTAGATTTAACAAATAGTGCATTTTTTTAACAAGTTTAACAATGATGCATTGAATTATCTCCTACCATGTTGATACAAATGAAATGCGAGGTGTACGAATTGACTACTTTTTGTCAAAAGTTATTGGTGGTTGTGAATATCTTTACTGTTTATTCCATCTAAGGTTTGTTTTTCTGCCTGTTTAAACTGTTTACAGATAACTTTGTGTTTGTGTGTAACGATTGCTATTATCATTCCAATGAATATTTTTTTGCTGTGTTAAGCATCATGAATCCGATTATAAATGTCACAATGACTCCATTTTGTCTGCATTTTTCGATTATTTGATTAAGGCTTCTTTTAATCATATTTCCGTCAAATTTTTTACCCATGAAAAATAACAAAATAGTAAGCCTATAGCTTCATAAATATGCGGGCTCTAGCTGTGCTAGCCGATTATAATTACCTCAAGGATTAAGTTTTGTCTGCATTTTTTGATTGTTTGATTAAGGTTATTTTTTATCACATGTCCATCAAAATCCTTTCTCCATATTAATGATACGAAAATAGGAATTATTTAACTTTGCAATGCTCAGGTTCTGGCTATGTTTAAGTTTTTGTCCACACGTAGCCGGGTATTTTTGAAAAAACGAAGGTTTTTATCTCTGTTTTGGCCTTCCGTCCATACGTAATGGGCGTTTTCCATGACAAATACGTGTGATTGTCTTTACTGTTTATTCTATCTAAGGTTTGTTTTTCTGCCAGTTTAAACTGTTTACAGATAATTTTGTGTTTGTGTGTAACGATTGTTGTTATCATTCCAATGAATAATTTTTTGCTGTGTTAAGCATCATGAATCCTATTATAAATGTCACAATGACTACATTTTGTCTGCATTTTTCGATTATATGATTAAGGCTTCTTTTAATCATAATTCCTCTAGCTGTGCTAGCCGATTATAATTACCTCAAGGATTAAGTTTTGTCCGCATTTTTTGATTGTTTGTTTAAGGTTATTTTATATCACATATCCATCTAAATCTTTTCTCCATATTAATGATACGAAAATAGGAATTATTCAACTTTGCAATGCGCAGGTTCTGGCTATGTTTAAGGTTTTGTCCACACGTAGCCGGGTATTTTTCAATAAACGAAGGTTTTTTTCTCTATTTTGGCCTTCCATCCATACGTAACGAGCGTTTTCCATGACAAATACGTGTGATTGTCTTTACTGTTCTATCTAAGGTTTGTTTTTCTGCCAGTTTAAACTGTTTATAGATAATTTTGTGTTTGTGTGTAATGATTGTTCTTATCATTCCAATGAATTTTTTTTTGCTGTGTTAAGCATCATGAATCCTTTGATAAAAGTCACAATGACTACATTTTGTCTGCATTTTTCGATTATATGATTAAGGCTTCTTTTAATCATATTTCCGTCAAAAATTTTCCCATGAAAAATACCAAAATAGTAAACCTACAGCTTCGTAAATATGTGGGCTCTAGCTGTGCTAGCCGATTATAATTATCTCAAGGATTAAGTTTTGTCTGCATATTTTGATTGTTTGATTAAGGTTATTTTTTATCACATTTCCATCAAAATACTTTCTCCACACGAATGATGAAAAATTTCTTGCTTGTTTTCATAGTATAATGACAAGTTAAAAATTGCAGAGATAATAATTGTTAAGACTCATAGCTATAATTTTTAAGACAGTTATGATGCATAATATTTTTTCCAAACCAAAACTGACAATGACCTTAAACGTTATTTCACAATCTTAATTGATGGTGCTTGAAATACATTAGGCCTGCAGACATACGAGGCAAATTACTGTTTTAATGCTTTAATGCGTCATTCACACTGAAACGCACGCATGCCAAGGAAACAATCGATCCATTGGAAAATTACTGCTAACAAAAGAGCCTTTGTCAATATTTTGCATGTAAAAGCACTCACGCATAACAAAGTCATCAGAAACAAATAAGACGAACATCAGCAAAGAAAACCAACAGCTAGAATGGCTACACAAAACACCATTAGACCGATTTTGAGTAAGTTGAATTGGAATACAATTTCAATGTTAGATATGACTTTAGAAAATTTAAGTTGTGATTTTGTTCATTGTTTTAGGCCTGTGTGAACACTGTCACTTATGGGTGATTTGCCCACCAAGCTGTGGGCATAAAGTCCATTTGTCAGATGTGGAGGAAAGACTGATTGAATGCTTGCCATTCAAATGTCCTATTTGACTGTAAGCCAAATAATTCATATGCTTGCTAAATGTTGTAGTCGTTTTTTATGTAATGTCCATTGCTTTACACTCTAGATGTTTTGACGAAGAAGTAGATCGCTTCTTAGAAGATTTTTTCAGTATGTACTTTTAGAATTCTTTATCTTTTGAAAATTGATACAGTAGAACAGTCAGTAAGATTGATTTCTTTTTATTTCAGAGTGGTCGCTGCTAGTTTCTTTGAATAAAATGTTTATTTCAATAAAATGTATTTAAGAATATCAACGTCTCATATTCTAATTTATTCTTTTTTTATGTCAAAAATATTTTTCTCCAATCATTGCAAGTGTACTTGATAAGTTCTAGCCCATTTACTATCGGAGTCATGTCTTGTAAACTATCAAAGAAGGATTTTATGACTTCTTCCTCATCAATTTCTGATACTGCATCATCAAAGTATATCGATACCCTTTCATCATTCGGCATCATCAAACAATCGTGTAGCCTTTGTGATGGTGATCAACACGACAACCATCACAGCCTTTTGCCACAAGCTCGTATATTTTAAAATCAATTTCAGTAACATAGCACTTTAACAATTTATTCTGTATATTGCTTTGGCGTTCATTGAAAACATTGCTCTCATCTTCAAATTTGAAGGACGATTCCTTCACTTTCTTTGCTTGCTCAATGTCAACTTTTAAAGCCATTTTCGTTTTAGTTAGACAAAAATTACCAGATAACTTTAACTCAATAAATTGTAGTGTGCTCCTTTTTTTATATTTGCAAAGGAAACAAGAAAACGGATCTAATATTGCTTTAAGAATAGAAAACAATTTTCATTAAGTTTTATCGTGTTTCAATTAATCATGTCATCCAGTAGCGACCTTCGTTCATTTTATGTCGTTTCAGGTTTACACGCGCGGGCCCTGTTTACTTCCTAGGACTGGAAACTAATTGACACGGGTAAGAGCTCAGTTTACTTCCGGGACCATACCTGCACCATAACTACTCTGCTCAAATATCAAGCAATGTAGTCTGCAAGTATAAATGTGAGTGTGATGCTCGCTATGTCGGTATGACTTCTCAAAGGTTGAGTGAAAGAATAAAACAGCATGTACCAGCTTCTGTCAGGAATAAAACTGTTCCTTTACGACAACTACCAAAACGTGGGTATAAAAGTGAAAATCCGATTTCATGTGATTCAGCGATTGGAAAACATCTTTTAAACAACACTCGCTGTGCCAATGCTTATTCTGATGAAAACTTTAAAATTATTTAAAAATGTCGCTCGTTATTCCAGCTACGCGTCATGGCGTCGTTATTAATTAAATTGACTGATCCTGTCCTTTGCCGACAAAAGGATTACATGTTTAATCTGCCATCTCTAAAAATAGGGATGACATTGACCTTTTGTGACATAAATATAGCATGATTTGGAGGCTCTCATTTAGCAGACGTTGACACCTGACGAGTAGTCTGCCAAAATGCATAGTGTCTCTTTCTAGCTGTAAATAACGGTTCCTTTGAATTGTTGGGTTAGTGTTCTGGTTAAAACAGTTCTTTTAAGAACTAGTACATTGTTATTATCACCATTCACCATGATATTTGCTATTTTGAAATCCATCTTTAAGTTTGTCACCACGACAAAGTCTCTGTTTCATTAATTGAATGTTTGGAAATTGGCAACATAAAGTGAGCGTTGGGGTGAAATTACCCAGGCAGACAATGTGCTCTATACTTCATTTAATCGTTTACGTTTAAACATAGACATTCTGACGTTATTAACTTAAAAATCTTTCTTTTCAAGTAAATTTCATCTGAATTTTTAAAATAGTAGCGAGAGACTTGCCGAGCGGAAATCGAATTCGTGTAATAAAAATTAAAGCCCAACATAAAGTTCTGATTAGAGCCATAAAAATAGACCAAAAAACAAATTGTAAAATTAAATTTATTTTAACGTTTCGTCTTTACTCAAGACATCTTCAGACAAATAATAAATAGGATGTTAAGACAAGATATTATATTTACAAAGAGGTGTTAAATTACTACTAAAGGAGGCGGTGTCAAATGGATATATGAAAAGGAAGTTAGGAAGTAAAATAAAGGGAAATTAAAAGAGGTTAAGTGGAATGGAGTTTCCTTGCACATTAAGTGAAGGCTTGTATTTATTGATTAGAAGGCTTTTATGAATGGAGACTTCATAAGAATCGTTAGAAGAGGAGATTATTTTAAAGTCGTCTAAGTTGGTGGTGTGTCCAGTTGCGTTAATGTGAGCAAAAATGCTTTATAACCCAGGGTGGGAAACTTGGTTGCCTGTAAGGGGGGATATTCCCAAGTGCTCCGAAAATCTGGTGTATAGATGACGTGTGGTTTGACCCACATACGAGGCGTTGCAGCTTCGACACTTGAATAAATATTTTCAAGATTTTCCCTTTCCTATCATAAGAAGCGCTTGCCAGCTTAGAAACGCAGAAAAAAGACCAACATGAGTCATCATTTCTGACAGTTGAAAATACTTAGTTTTCTTGACACAATTCTAGACAAATCCGAGCTAAATGAGGTAATCCGTATTTTTTGATGAATAGAACGTTACGCCATCATCTGCCGCAACTGGGAGCATTAACCACGGATGAAGTGCTTGCACAAGAGAAGTATCTGGGAAAAAAATACAGCATAACTTCGTGGACACGAAGAAATTCTTGAAACATAAGGAACAACTTAATCTCCTATGAAGGAATATGAAGACGTCACGGGTGAATTCATGGGAGATACAAAATAACAAGCGATATTTTACTTCAAAATCATTGCAAAGAACTCATTTCAACACTTTGCATGACGGTGTAGGATGAACAATGGCCCACCTACGTGAGACATTTTTGGTCAACAAGTTAGTCATTGGATCTTGTTAGCGCCGTAAACGTGTGGACTAATGCTAGCGCAGGACTGTAAGTAAAAGAGAAAATGGAAGAGAAGGAAAGTCCTACATTAATTTGTATCTTTGCAGTCTGACAGGTCAGTATTTCTGAATCTCTAAATTGCCTAGTCTCCTAACCAGTAAATTCATAAAATCATAAAACGTGTTGTGTCAGATAAGTAAAACCTTTGATTATGTTTGCGGCTGCCTCTGAATGGTTTAAGAGAGAACAGAAAGACGAAGAACTCGATTACTTCTTTAACAAGAAATTGGTAACATAACCTTTCAATTTGAGCAGGACTCGCTTTAAAGGACGTCAGTTCGAACACTTATTAATTTAACGACGAAGAGCTAGCTCTACAAGTCTATAGGAAATGATGTTAAGTTTCAATGAGTTATCTGAAGTTATATCATGAATCTGGAATTAGCGATGATAAGCTGATTCTCGGTCTTATTCTTAACTCGATGTTGCTTCTAAAGTTCAGTTAAAAAGCTAAAACTTTTTCGTGAATCTGAAAATATTAGCAAAATATTTCAAAACGAAGAAGAAAAAAATTTGCGTCATTACACCAGAGAATATATACAAACCGTAATAAAACGTTTTCAAATGAAGCGCAATTCACAACGAACAAGTATTTCCGTAGGTGATATCAAATTTGCAAAGTCGAGCAAGAAGAACACGAAATTATTGGTTGATGACTATGGTAGTGGAGCTGCATGTGATTGTAGAAAAGGACGACGTAGTGCATGCGCAAAATCGAGAGCAGAGTAGGTTCATTTAAAGAGGCGTACGAACGGAGAGCACTCGAAAAGGAAAATCGCACATTACAATCCAAACGAAGGAAACTTTGTACAAAGAAGACAAGTAGCAAGGCAGCCAAGCATCATTTTCAACGAAGAGAATGTCGTATCATCAAAAGATTGTCCACGTGGATCAATTTTTAGACCATGCAACATCAATGTTGTATTAGAGAAGTGTTGCGAGGGTACTATTTTCGTGATTGGAAAAAAACGGAAAAGCTATATCTGTCGCACAATTGCAGTGATTTAATTACAAACTTCTAAAGAAATATTTCCCAGATTCCAAAATAAACATTTAAGTCGTATAATCAGGTCACGTGCAATACAATTACCAAAATAAAAAAACTACGTACCTTCCCCATGAACAGTCCGTGGTATCAAAACGTAGCAGGTCGTTTAACATACGTTTCCTATTTAAAAATAAGCCCTGTTAACTATTAAGTTAAAACTAATGGCGAATTTTTAGTAATGCTTATCGCATAAGATGATACTAATCACATCAATCATTGGTGACGAAATTACGTATTGCATTGCGTTATCGATACGTATCTACCGATACCAAGAACGTGATTTTTACATGTATAGCACGTGATTAGCTACAATGTCAAATTCGTAGAATGAAATTGGTCAGAACGTAAAGGACCTCATCGATAAAAAAGTGCATCATGGGTTGCAAGGATTACGGGTTTGATGATATTTATAATTTAACGAGTAAGCGTGATATAAAAAGAAGGAAGATAAAAGAAAACGCTGGCCATCTAATTTAATAAGAAATGATTTGGAAAAATGAGACAAACTTCTAATGCTACATCAAAGAAGAAGTAAGCTCACAACTTAGCGACGGTAAAGCGCCATTCTGCAAAAACATAAAAAGCTCTATTGCAGATGCGCCTCATGAAGATGACGATGACGACGATGATAATGATGATTTCTTTACGACGTTGAAAGAAAAGACACCGAATCAGAAATATGTAGCATTAAGGCGATCGCCAAAAATAAGGTAAAAATTTACGAGTGCCTGATTCAACCTATGCGTTTAACTATTTATTATGCGTTTTTGTGAATGGAAAATTTGTCTGTTCATCCTTCTGCAACACATCAAACCGTTCAAATTCAAATCATCAAACGTTGAATGTTGATCTTTGATGTTGATCAGCAGTCAGCAGCAGCGAACTATTCAGCTGTATAGGACAATGGTATCACGGTATGGTATGTATGATCATTGATCAATGGGTATGATGGATAAGAAATATTAACTATTCATACGTTTTCCCATACAGTGAAGAAGTACCGAGAGGTACCGGTATTGGGAACTCAACACCCGATTTATATTAAGTTTAGAGTATGCCTGTTGCTTTAGACTCGGAAAATACGTTTACAAACGAAGTTTACAAAAACAATCACATCAAACATTTTAAAAACCAAGCATAACCAATCAACTCCTAAAAAACACCATATTTTGCAAAATTTGTTTTTTCTCTATTGTTATACTTCAATGTTTATTTGGTCCTAGTCTTTCTCTAAGTAGACCGAGGCATTAATGTTGTTTTGATGGATGGAAAAGGTGGAACCATGTCGTGATTTTGACCACGCGAAATTTGAGAATTTGAGCTAGCAGTGTTTTTGTTTGCTCGTTCACTTCAAATTTTGAATATCAGAGCGTAAGTTTCAGCCTACTTTAACGATAGACAGATTTAAAGTGCTTTACTGAAGTAGAATGGCGCCAAAAAGAAATCGAGAAGTCCTAAAGAAGGTCTGCAGAACCAAACGATGCAAACCCGTCTTGCCCGACGTACCTTTAAATACATCCATGTCAATTGAAGAGCAAGAAAATAAAATGAAAACCAGCAGGTCTGCCAAGTGTTGTCACAAATTAATCACCCATCATGAACTTAAAGTGTGTATGTTTATAACCATATGTACTTTCTACAGTGAAAAGCAAGCGTGAGAAAATGATAAAATGCATCCAAAAAGCTAAAACACTGATCGGGAATGCTTATAAGAGAGCAACCATTGAAATTGTTAAGGTATTTAAAATATATTGGAATAACTGTTCTTGTAAATGACTTGTTTATTATAAATGGCTTCCCACCATATAAACTCCTCTGACATGCATCAAGAGGCTAATGCGAATTAAAGTAACTAGTTACTTGTTATTTCATAGAGTTACTGCATATGTACATGAAATTGAATACAACTTTTACCATTTTAGGATGAAAACACTGCATATCATTTTTTTTACAAAAAATAATGTGATGTTTGGTTTTTTGGACTAGTCTTTCATAACCTATACATAACGAGTATTGATATCTACCCTCCAATATCACTAGCATATCAAAGCAAGGTTTTTTCATGCTATGCAACTTTTTGAGCATTATCATAATTCATTTTGTTAGAAGTCAAATACTCTATTGTTTAACTTTTGACAGGGAGTGTTTCAGCAAAGTAAAAAATACATATATGCAACAGGATCAAATTTTCAGGTTGACCATGCCACTTGTCAACTAGCCATGTCATACCATATGTATCCTATTATTGCATCAATATACATATCATTCCAGGTAAAGCCTTGTTGTTTTTTTGTTTTCAGAGTGTACGCAAAATGACATTTGAAGAATTTCTAAGTGAGTACAGTTTTTACAAGCTGAATTGCATAATGTTTGCAAATCTTACTCTTTTTTTGAGAAATTCAGTTACACCATGGATGTTTCTATAAACTTGAAATTTTTTCTACAACCCCTTGGGGTACATATGTCAATATCTTCAAAATAGTTAACTGAAAAGTAATTTAAAAAAGAGTGAAACATGTAACGTACATGCAAAAATGAGTTTATTAGTGACAACAACCTCATTATTCAATGAAACTTGTGGTTCTGGTGGATTTTTTGAGGGATGTCATTTGAGGCGATTACAAATTATGAAATTTTATGATAAAAGGCTGAAAAATACAAAGTATTGTAACCCTTCACAGAATAAGTGTGTAACTCAACTAATATCTTCAATGTTCAACAGTAAGAGCCCCAGTGCAAGGCTTTGCCAGCCTTTTCCACCATCTTCATGAAATCCGCATCCTACCTGTCAGATGGACATAGATGCACCTCTGCTGGTGTCTGTTTTTCATTTAATGATAGCACTTTGTTCTTTTCATAGATAACGGAGGAAATGTTGATTTAGCCATTAGTGCTCAGGTATACAATACTTTGCCTTTAAGTCTTTGATACATTTAAACGAGCTCATAGATCTGTTCTTTGACATATTGAGAATTTGTGTCTGAAAATGAAACTTGTAAAACACTCTGCGGTCTCCGATATCTGTTACTTTGAACAAAGACTACGATTTATTGACCTATAGTGACTCTCGAATTTATTAGTATATATGAAATTTCGGAGACGAGTCTTCGATACAAATCTCTAAATCTCTAATTTTGCCATAATTCCTTTACCGCCTTTCTGTGAATTTGTTTGTTCCTAGGTGACAGCATCCATAACAGAGTCAGCTTCCCCATCAGCATCGGTAACTTGCAACATGCCTGTTGAGCAAAGGTTCGGATAAACCCTTCTGATTTGTGTTTGTTATGTGACTTTTTACTTCCTTATCTTTATGTACGTTAATGACAAAAAAAACGAGAAACCACGAGCCACCGACACGACATGAATTCATTAAAAGGATTTGACGCACCCTCTCCCGTACAAAAATTTCGTCAATTGACCCCCCATTGTTTCCCAAATATAGCTAAGAAGTGTTTATTCATTGCTAAAACGTGTTTGTTTTTTGTAATTTCGAAAACTTAGAGTTTTACTTTTTAACTTATAGAATGCCATTGTCAAACCTCTCTAGCGAAATCAATAGCTCAGGTAGGATAACTATCAGTTGTGGTTGCCACAATTTTGAAGCCTGGTCACCACTTACCCAATAACTCAAACATGTCACTCCCCAGTGTCCCAGTGACTAAAATTTCTTCTTCTTTTGTAAGTATCCCAATAAATGTATTTGGGAACGTTTGGCTGAAATAGAAAGTTTCTGTTTGGTTTATAGACTCCCATATATCAGATTCTGACTTGAATGGTATTTACACTTTTGTGAATATCCTTTACTATAACTGCGAATATATTGTTATAACATCAGAAATGGTTGATATTTGTTATGTCTGTCATTATATGTAAGTAGTTATGGTGCAGGTATGGTCCCGGAAGTAAACGGAGCTCTTAACCGTGTCAATTAGTTTCCAGTCCTAGGATGTAAACAGAGCGCGCGCGTGTAAACCGGAAAAGAACTTAGCGGGGGAATGTTGAATGTAATAGGTTATCATAATACGGGGAAGTGAAACAAATGACAAAATAAAATGGCGTTTTCAACGGCAGTTACGATAATGTATTGTTTTCTATCAAATAAAAACATTTTTTCGAAACTTAACGTGACAAAAAACATGGTGACAAGAAATATTATCTAATCAATTAAAGCATCCAATAAAATATCAGAAAGCACTCATCGTGTATTTCATTACCCGATTCAATATATAGTCGAACTATAGTCTTAAAAAATGTTATTTGCGTTGCTCATTATTGCTTTGCTTTTGGACGTTTTGGAAAAGAACAAAAAATATGGCACACATGTTTAATCAGATATATGCAGACACTGTTGAGTTTGAAGAATTTAGTCACAGCGATCTTATCAATTTTATTTTCGTGATTTTTTAAGTAAAAAGATTCAAGAGCTACGAAGAGCCGAAAAGGATGAAAGTAAAGCAGACCCTTGGATAGAGTATCAAAACCGTTTAGAAATAATGACTGAGGAAGATCGTTGGCTCAATTTTGCAGCTCGAGAAGTCGAATCAGTTAATCGCGAGCATGTCTGGAATGGAATGTGTGAAGCGTTTAAGTTTCTAAAGAACTGTGGACCTTCGAACTCTCATAAGACATATTTTGACAATCTGTTTAGTGCTACTTGGATAGAAGTAATGTTAATGTACACGGAGACAATATCGATGCCCAATGGCAGTTGGATTTGGCAGACTTACAAT
Organism: Xenia sp. Carnegie-2017; assembly: GCF_021976095.1. Lineage (NCBI taxonomy): Eukaryota > Metazoa > Cnidaria > Anthozoa > Malacalcyonacea > Xeniidae > Xenia > Xenia sp. Carnegie-2017. The sequence goes on along the minus strand of NW_025813447.1, from coordinate 5,806,455 downwards.
CTCTACAAAATATAACGAAGGTTATCGGTATTTTCTTATCTGTATCGATGTTTTTTCAAAGTATGCTTGGGCTGTTCCATTGAAAAACAAATCAGGCCGTACATTAGTGAACGCTGTTCAGAAGACATTATCATCAGGACGCAAGCCAATTCAACTGATCAAGGCTCGGAATTTTTCAATCGGGACTTTAAGAAATGTTTCCATAATTTCGTAAAAGCACTATTGCTAATGCGCATTTAATATACACGACGAGTTTTTTTTAGAATAGACATGCTTCGACATCTCATGATGCCATCTTCAGTATGAGTGAAATAATAAATGATACAAGGGAATATACATGTAATATGATACATAAATTGCAACAAAAAGGAAATAGCGTCCGAGCGTATTATAAACTAAATATTGTATTGAATTTAAAAACTTGAACATTCAGGTCTGGGTTAGTTTTGTTAATGTGGAGTGCTTCTTTGATTTGAAGGGAGAATGAGGTGTCAGCAGTGTCGATGATTTTGAAGCAAGAGGGTGAATAGTTGGTTTTACATGAGTGAGATTTAAGGTGTCGGTAGATATGAGAGTTTTTGTTTGATATTAAACCGCACTGCATATAACATTTTTTCATATGACAGAGTTTTTGTCTGTTGTGGTATGTTCCCTTATTCTGGTGGATAACTGCGCGAAGTTTCGCCAATGTATCGGGAATTACATCCCGCGCAATTGAATTCATATACTACCATAGATTTAATTGAATCAGGGATTGGGTCTTTGAATGAGAAAAAGTTTTTGATTTTGAATGATGTGAAAATATAGTCGAATGTCAATATCTGTACAGAAGCGTTTCATAATGTTTGTAAGTCTGCGTTGTGTGTGTCGTGAGTAATGTCCTATGTATGGTAGTTTGAAGTATAGAGTTGTATTTTGGAATTTTCATTTGTGTTGGTCGTGATCCTCGTGTCAGGAGTTTCGGTATCTAGTTTGAGGTTGTTGCTTTGTTTGTTCTTGAGATATCGTTTTACGGTTCTGTTAATAAAGTGTAGTGGGAAAGAGTTTCGTAAAAGAGTGGATGTGATGTTTTTTATGTCTCGTTGAAAGTCATTGTTCGTATTGTTAAGTTTGTATGCTTTGTCGATTAGTGTGCATATAAGTCTGGTTTTGTTTGAAAGTGGTGTGAAACTAAAATAGTTCGTCAGAAGTCCTGTGTATGTTGGTCTGTGTAATTTAGATGTTGGTTTGTGACATGTTGTACAGCTGACATGAGATTTTGTTAGTAAAATGTCAAGAAATGGCAGTTGATATTGTTCAGTTTCAAATGAAAATCTAATGTTTGCGTGCTGTGTGTTAATGTAATTATAAAATTTCATGGCCTCAGTCTCGTTAGTAAAAACACAAAAAGTATCGTTAGCGTCTCTGCGGTAAAATAGTGGTTTAGTGTCGTTGTAGTTGTTTAGCCAGTTTCGTTCATGTGAGCCTATGAAAATGTTAGCAAGTACGGGTGCTAAGGGAGAGCCCATCTTAACACCGTCCGTCTGGTCATAAAATTTTCCATTAAATAAAAAATGCGTCTGTGCTGTTGCTATTAAAAACAGTTGTGTGAGGTCTGACCTGTTTAAACTGAAGCTAGGGTTGGGAGTAAATATTAGGTCAATTGCTAGGTTGATGGTTTCAGTAAGTGGTATGTTAGTAAATAGGCTTTCAACGTCGTAGGAGATGAAGAATTTGTGATTCTGGTGGATTTAAGAAGTTGAGGAGTTGAAAGATGAGAAGTCGTCGAGGAAAGCGAAAGAATCTTTAGTGGAGTGGTCATCTGTTATGAGTGGTATTAGTATAGAACTATGATACTTAGCTAAATTATAATTGTACGAGTTAAATAAAGAAACTATCAGTCGTAGTGGAGGCGATTGTTCTGGTTCTCGTTTCTTGTGAAGTTTCGGTAAGCCATAGAAGCGTGAGGGTTGAGAAACTCTAGGGCAAGATATCATTATAAACTTTGTTGTTAATCGAGTCTTTCTTTAGAAGCTTCCTTAATAGTCGTTGCAGTTTGGCTTCACGTGATAGTGTGACGTCTTCTTTGAGTGGGGTAAACTTTGCTGTAGTGTTAATGATTTTAAGGCCTGAGTTACGATACATTTGACGATCCATGATTACAACGCCGCTGCCTTTGTCCGGTTTGAGAGTGATAATGTTTGGATTGTTGCGAATGTTTTGAAGGAAGTGATGTTTTTTGAAGTCAGCTGGTGTCGGGTGGTAAGATGAGATGTACGAAGTGAGCGATGTGTGCCACTTCGTACATCTCATCTTTCTAAGATGAGATGCGTGTAGTCTTCTTCATTGTGAATGTTGTGTTTTATAGTTTGGTGGATTTTTTCGAATGTTGCCAGAATGTCGGTCGAGTGTAGTCGTAGTGGTTTAATGCTGAACCCAAGGCCATTTTTAAGGAGTTCTAGTTCTTCGTCTTTTAATTGGTGTGATGATAGATTGGTTATCGTCTCGTTGTGTGTGAATGGTAGAGTTCTGTTCCTCGTGAGATTACTTAGTTTTTTCTGATGTATGGTAATATTCTGATGTAGGTATTTGAATAAATATGGTTATGTCTTTTTCTAGAACTTTGTTTAAAATACTCCAGTCGAGAGAGGATAGATTATTGTTAAATTATTCGAGATTCGGCAATAACGTTCGGATAATATGTGAAATATTATGATTTTTATTGTGGAACAAAATAGCAACAACGATATTACGACAGCGTGTTCTGAATGTCACTTCATCTGCATGTGTCGTCTCTATGTTTTTCGCGTGATGTTTATATCTTAACACTCCCTTTCGAAAAATATAAAGTAATCACTATTCCTTTAAATGTTTGTTACTCCCATATTAGATCTCATTCGTTGAAATACAGTTTTTCCTAATGGTTTCGTTAACATATCAGCAACCATTTGTTGTGACGTACAATACTCAAATGCAATTTCTTTCTTCAGTACTTTGTCGCGAATGAAATGATATTTTATATGAATGTGTTTCGTTCTTGGATGATATTTCTGATTTTTCCACAAACTTATTGCTCCTTGATTATCTTCTTTTATGATAGTTGGTTCCTTTTGAGTGAAGTTTAAATCATGTAGTAATCCTCTTAACCATATTGCTTCTTGACATGCTTGTGATGCTGCAACATACTCAGCTTCAGTAGATGAGACAGCTACAATACTTTGCTTTTTGCTTGCCCAACTTACCAATCCACCACAAATCATGAATAGGTATCCTGAATGTGATTTTCGATTATTTGGATCACATCCCCAATCAGCATCAACAAATCCACTTAATTTGACTTCAGATTCCTTATGTCCGTCAAAGCAAATGCCGTAGTTAATCGTACCTTTAATGTAACGTAAAATACGTTTGGCAGCATTCCAATGGTCTTGGCTAGGCTTAGCACAGAATTGATCAACAGTTGAAAGTGCTTGTGCCAGGTCTGGTCTTGTCGCTGTAACTGCATACGTTAATGCACCAATTAATGCTTGATATTTGGTTATGTTCATTGGCTCTCCTTCATTATTCAACAACTTGGTTCCGAGCTCAACGGGAGTTGCAACAGGTTTGCAGTCTTGCATTCCAAATCTCTTCAATAAATTCGTCAAATACTTTGATTGATGAAGTCGCATTTGTTTTTTTTCCCTGTCTCGTTGAATTTGAATGCCAAGACAGAAATGAATTTCACCTAGATCTTTCATTTCAAAGCATTTCTTTAAAATACCTTTCTCCTCTTCTAGCATTTTCTTGTTGTTACTTGCCAGAATCATCGACGTATAATGCTAAAAGCATAATATTATCTCCCTTTCGTTTGATGTACAGGCACGGATCAGAATTGGATTGAACGTAACCGGATTTCTTTAAGAACTGATCAATGGTATCGAGCCAGCATCTCGAAGACTGCTTCAAGCCATATATGCTTTTGTTTAATTTACAGACCTTCTGTTCTTGTCCCTTTTTCTCATATCCTTCAGGTTGCTTCATGTATATTTCCTCTTTGAGTTCGCCGTTCAGAAATGCCGTCGACACATCCATTTGGTGTACGTCCAAATGTAAGTGATTAGCAATTGCAAAGAGAGAGCGAATTGATGTATATTTTGCTACTGGAGAAAATGTTTCTTCATAATCCAAACCATGTTCTTGTAAGTATCCTTTAGCAACTAACGGAGCTTTATGCCGTTCAATTGAACCGTCTGCTTTGTACTTTACTTTGAATATCCATCGAGAATCTATGGCTTTACTATCTTTAGGTAAGTCAACCAATGTCCAAGTATTGTTTTTTATGTGGGAAGAATATTCACTGTCCATTACTTGTTTCCATTTCGCCTTATCTCGACTATCAAAAGCTTCATTAATATTGAGTGGTTCATCGTGACGGATAGATTTATCATCAATGCTAGCGACATTGTTCTGCCACCAATTACCTGTGATCACCACACCAAGTCTATCAGGAGATTTGTGTATTCGTGCTGATCTTGTGGTTGTTGTTGTTCATCTATCATACTGTTGTTGGAACTATCTTCCATGTCTTCATTGACTTCATGTTCTTCATTGTCTTCTAATAGTTCATCATTCTGTTTTCGGTCACAGTATCTTTATCATATCTATGTATTACTATAGTAGATTTCTTTCGTCGATCAAATGAGCTTTCGTCAAATAACACGTCTCTTGATATGTGGATTTCATCTGTTGAAGCGTCGTAGAGTCGATAACCTTTACTTGTGAGGCTGTACCCAACAAATGTGAATTTCTTGGTTTTCGAGTCCCAGTTCTTCCTTGTTTCCTTAGGAACGTGCATGAAAGCTGTGCAACTAAAAATTCTCAGATGTGAAACATCAGGTTTCTTAGAATAGAAACATTCGTAAGGTGTAAGTCTGTTCACGAAAACAGTAGGACTTCGATTTCTTAAGATGACTGCAGTATGAACTGCTTCAGCCCAGAATTTCTTTTGTACTTTTGCGTTGTTCAGCATAGATCGTGCAGCTTCTTGAATGGTTCTGTTCATTCTTTCAGAAACTCCGTTCTGTTTTGGCGTTCTTGGAACGCTAAACTGATGCTGAATTCCCTTATCCTTTAGATATTTTTCAAACATGTGACAAGTGTACTCAGCACCGTTATCTGATCGAAGTACTTTAATTTTCTTGTTAGTGAGATTGGTCACCATTGCTTCAAACTCTTTAAATTTCTCAAAAGCTTCATCCTTTCTTCATAAAGTAGACTGTTGTGTACCTTGATTTATCATCAATAAATGTTATGAAATATTTATTTCCACCAAGACTTATCTCTTCCATCGGTCCACAAATATCGCTATGGACAAGATCAAGTACATCTTTAGCACGTGTTGCAGGTTCTCGATGAAAGGTTGCTCGTATCAGCTTTCCTTGTGCACATCCTTCACAAACTTCAAAGTGATCATCTGATTGAAAATTAAGATCTTTAACCAATTTTTTATCTCGAAGTAGACGTAAATTCTTCAGGCTTAAATGGCCATACCGTTGATGCCATATTACTTCGCTAGTATCACTTGTAGAAACATTCGCATGCTTCGAATCATCCTGTTCTTCAACAAGCAAGTATGTTGATTAAATTCAACTGAGTATCCTCGCTTTGCCGTAGCACTAACTGAGAAGAGATTTTTTCCTAAATCTGGAACATATAGGACATCAACAAATCTTCTTGGTTCATACTTCTTCTTAGACTTAATCTCAATGTGTACATTTCCTTTTCCCAGTGTTTGAACTATTCTGTCATCTCCCAGCTTCACCTTTTCAGGGGATTTGAATGGGATGAAATCAACCATGATGTAATTATTATATGACATATGAGATGATGCACCTGAATCAATGTACCATGCAGATTCTTTGCTATCTGTAAACAATAATGAATTCTGAATTGTGGCTTCGTAGGATGCTTCTTCCCTTTTATTTCTATTGTCACTTTGCTGATTCTGTTTGGGTTTGCGACAATCTCGAGCCCAATGTCCAGGTAACCCGCAGTTATAGCATTTACCTTTTCTTTTGAATTTGGTATTCTTTACTTTGTCGTTTTTGGACTTTTGACATAATATTGCTTTCTCACCAATATCCTTACTTTCGTTGGATTCTTTACGTTTCTGTTCTTCATAAGAAGTCTTGCAGTAACAAATTCTTATGATAAGTCATCTGCTCTAGATTCCAATGCTGTTTTTAAGCCACTGTACAAATCAGGTAAACTACAAAGGAGTGTCGCCACTTGATCTTCCTCAGAAACAGACTCACCCAATGCTTCTAACTGACTTGCAATATCCTTCATCTTGTTGAGATGTTCGGTCATGGAATCATTAAGACCCATACTTGTAGTGAAATATTTCTTTCGCAAGAATAACTTATTGGCCAAAGATTTGACTTCATAATGACTTTCTAATTTCGCCCAAGCATCTTTTGCAGTACGCGCTGATCGAACGAGAGATAGCTGTTCATCGCCAAGAGACAAACATATTGTCGCAAATGCCTTCCTTTCCCGCCTTTGATATTGTCGACGTTGAGTATCAGTAGTTCCTTCACCATTAGGTTCTACCTCATCGCCAATAACTATTTGCCAGAGATCCTTCTCTTCAAGTATCATCTGCATCTTAAACTGCCAAAGGTGAAAGTTTTGGCCATTGAAATTTTCGATCTGTGTAAATGCTACGTCATTTCCCGAAGTTGCAATATTCAATATTTCGCACTTATGTAAGTTACATTCTCATGAAATCGCGATATCTCATATAGTTTCCGTATTTGCCGTCATCAACAGAAACTCAAACGTTCCTGGGCCCATAACCTGTTAAATTATTCGAGATTCGGCATTAACGTTCGGATAATATGTGAAATAGTATGAATTTTATTGTGGAACAAAATAACAACTTACGTTTAAGCAACAACGATATTACAATAACAAGTTCTGAATGCCACTTCATCTGACATGTGTCGTCTCTACTTAATTATGTTTTTCGCGTGATGTTTATATCTCAACAATTATTCCTTAAACTTTCTGATATTTTCGTTACTTCATTCGATAACTTCCATTCTGTTAAGAAAGCTTCTAAAGAAAGACTCGATTAACTACAAAGTTTATAATGATATCTTCCCCACAGATTCTAAACCCTCACGCTTCCATGACTTACCGAAACTTCACAAGAAACGAGACCCAGAACAATCGCCTCCACTACGACCGATAGTTTCTTTAATTAACTCGTACAATTATAATTTAGCTAAGTATCTTAGTTCTCTACTAACACCACTCATACCAGATTACCACTCCACTAAAGATTCTTTCGCTTTCCTCGACGACTTCTCATATTTCAACTCATCAACTTGTCACAAATTCCTCATCTCCTACGACATTGAAAGCCTATTTACACTAACACACCACTTACTGAAACCATCAACCTAGCAATTGACCTAATATTCACTCACAACCCTAGGTTCAGTATAAACAGGTCAGACCTCACACGACTGTTTTTGAAACCAACAGGACAGACGCTTTTTTTATTTTTTGGAAAATTTTATGACCAGTTGGACGGTGTTAAGTTGGGCTCTTCCTTAGCACCCATACTTGCTAACATTTTCAAGGGCTAATATGAACGAAAGTCGCTAAAGAACTACAACGACACTAGGCCACTATTTTACCGCAGATACGTTGACGATATTTTTTGTGTTTTTACTAACAAAACTGAGGCAATGAATTTTTATTATTACATTAACACACAGCAGGCAAACATTAGAGTTTCATTTGAAACTGAACAACAAGATCAACAGCGATTTCTTGACATTTTACTAACAAAATCCCATGTCAGCTTTACAACATCTACATATCACAAACCAACATACACAGGACGTCTGACGAACTATTTTAGTTTCGGAGGAAAGGAAGTAGAGATTTCGAAAACAACCGAAAGCCCCTATGCTTCTGATTTGCACGGATCCGTCATGATTTATGTATATTGTAACATTGTACAAACGCAAGTTGTTGGAGACGTCAATGTAAAATTAGTAAAGGCAGTTGCTATTCAAGGAAAATATGGAGACATTGTTTCAAGATCATTCACTAATATTCAATATTTACCCGTGCAAACAAAATCTTTTGAGGACATCGAGTTTCTCTTAAGGGACGAGTTAGGAAATCCCATCTCATTTGATCGAGGGAAGTCGATAGTGACACTTCATTTCAGAAAAGAAGCCTTACCTTATTTTACATAAGAAAAAAATATGAGTAGAACAAACCGTTATGTTCAATATTATCTCAATCAGCAAAAAGGATACGGATCGCAACCTGTCTTTAGGGGAGCATCCTGGCAAAAAAGTTATGGGCAGATGGGTTATGGTCTTGGTGGTTTATTTCGTAGATTGGCTAGAGCTGCAATACCTTTGGCAAAACCGGCGCAAAGCTCTAGGTAATATTGCCCTCGATACAGGTGCAAAAGTTTTTCGTTGGATTCTTTATGTTTCTGTTCTTCATAAGAAGTTTTGCAGTAACAAATTCTTATGATAAGTCATCTGCTCTAGATTCCAATGCTGTTATTAAGCCACTGTACGAATCAAGTAAACTACAAAGGAGTGTCGCCACTTGATCTTCCTCAGAAACAGACTCACCCAATGCTTCCAACTGACTTGCAATATCCTTCATCTTGTTGAGATGTTCGGTCATGGAATCATTAAGACCCATACTTGTAGTGAAATATTTCTTTCGCAAGAATAACTTATTGGCCAAAGATTTGACTTCATAATGACTTTCTAATTTCGCCCAAGCATCTTTTGCAGTACGCGCTGATCGAACGAGAGATAGCTGTTCATCGCCAAAAGACAAACATATTGTTGCAAATGCCTTCCTTTCCCGCTTTTGATATTGTTGACGTTGAGTAACAGTAGTTCCTTCACCATTAGGTTCTACCTCATCGACAATAACTATTTGCCAGAGATCCTTCTCTCCAAGTATCATCTGCATCTTAAACTGCCAAAGGTGAAAGTTTTGGCCATTGAAATTTTCGATCTGTGTAAATGCTACGTCATTTCCCGAAGTCGCAATATTCAATATTTCGCACTTATGTAAGTTACATTCTCATGAAATCGCGATATCTCATATAGTTTCCGTATTTGCCGTCATCAACAGAAACTCAAACGCTCCTGGGCCCATAACCTGTTAAATTATTCGAGATTCGGCATTAACGTTCGGATAATATGTGAAATATTATGATTTTTATTGTGGAACAAAATAACAACTTACGTTTAAGCAACAACGATATTACAATAACAAGTTCTGAATGCCACTTCATCTGACATGTGTCGTCTCTACTTAATTATGTTTTTCGCGTGATGTTTATATCTCAACAATTATTCCTTAAACTTTCTGATATTTTCGTTACTTCATTCGATAACTTCCATTCTTCCTTTGTTTGCTTTTTGATTGCGCTGCGTAATAATCGTTTGCGTATCGCAAAGCTATCTTGGTTGTTGACATTTGGTAGTGGAAAGCAGAGAAACTTTGGATAAACGCCGAGTGAAAGACAATCTTTGAGAAACATAACATCTAGCTCTGCTTTCCTTTGTTTGGTTTGAAGCTTTTCAAACTTTCGTAATTCTGATAAGGAAACCTTTCCTTCGTATTTTTGTGCAACGACTGTTAAGGAAGCTTCTAAAGAAAGACTCGATTAACTACAAAGTTTATAATGATATCTTCCCCACAGGTTCTAAACCCTCACGCTTCCATGACTTACCGAAACTTCACAAGAAACGAGACCCAGAACAATCGCCTCCACTACGACCGATAGTTTCTTTAATTATCTATACAATTATAACTCGTACAATGTTATGGGCAGATGGGTTATGGTCTTGGTGGTTTATTTCATAGATTGGCTAGAGCTGCAATACCTTTGGCAAAAACCGGCGCAAAAGCTCTAGGTAAAATTGCCCTCGATACAGATGCAAAAGTTTTGGGCGATGTTATCTCAGGGAAATGTTTTAAAAAGGCTGCAAAATCTCGTGTTAATGAAGCAGCAAAGGAAACAGGGAAAAAAGGTGTAAACCGTATGCAACAGTTTGCTCAAACAGGATGAGGAAAACCCAGAAGAAACAGGCAAAAAACAGATAAAAAGGGAAAAGCATCGTCTTCTCATGTCATTTACCATTCATCCAAGAGACATAAAGCAGCTAAAGAAGCAGAAGATATTTTCGGTTAAACATGGAGCTCGTTCATCCAAAATCAGCGGAATGTACAAAAAGTGAACTTGGTATATTTTTCGTACCCGCAACACAAACCAGTTTGGAAAAGGGGCTATGGATAGACCATCCACCGGTCTCTAGTGTATCTGAAAGCGGTCCGATTACTTTTTAGTGCCAGGTACAGAAGATTATGTTGACTTGTCTAACACAATATTGATGGTCAGAGAAAAAGCAACGAAAGCCGACGGTGTAAATCTCGACGATGGCGCAATTTCTTGGTGTTTTTCCAGCCAATCGTTTACCTAAAGTAATCAAAAGCTATCTGAATGCCGAATGGGCTTATAGCAAACACCGATATCAGCGGAAACCTGGAAGTCATTGGGTTGCATTTTACTTTCCGTCTGAACGAAAAGCCGAATTTTTCGACAGCTATGGCCAATCACCTGAGATTTATCATAAATTCTTTAGACACTATTTGAAAAATTATGATTGGGATTTTAATACACGCAAATTACAAAGTATTGGGACCGATATATGTGGATAATATTGTATATTTTACCTAAGCCTAAGAGTGCGAGGCCATAGTATGAGTACAATTGTAGGCATGTTTGATGGTAATACTGTTGAAAACGATAAGAAGGTATCGAATTTTGTTAAAAACATATTCAAATAGAAACTAGTGTAATCCCTAATGATGAAAATCAGTATAACAGATTTGATAAGGCATCTGTTATATACCAATATTATTCCAACAAGAATTATGAACAATCAAAGCCTCCACATCATTCTATTGTCACAAATAACGTTAGAAACCTTGGATCGTGTCTCAGTACCAAAAGCAATGCAACATCCAATATACTTCGTTTATCGTGCAAATGCAAAAGAAGTAATGGTCCACGACCTTCAAGATAGAATTTCGAAAAATATCAGACAGTTGGAGCATGATTAGGTTGTAAATATTCATCATTATTATAAATTGACATTGAAAATGTGATCGACATGGTTAACTACTTTTTAAATGTAACGTTATTTTCATCTTCAGACATTTCAATGTCGTGTATAAATGTTTTATCATATTGGTTCTCTGATTCGAAATCCATATCTTCCTCGTCGTAAGTTTCCAATAAACTAACATCGTTTGCGTTTTCATCATTCTCAAAAATCATGTCACCGTCATCGCCATTCTTAACAACATCATTATACACCAAAACGTCTTCCATTTCTTCATCATTACATGTCTCATCGTTAGCTTTGTCATCAACACTGCTATGATTTACTTTACACCCTAGTGCAGTGGGCTGTAGCATTGTATAAAGTATTGAATCAGGAAGACTTATAATGTGATTTACAGACGGACTAGCAGAGTTAGACGCTGGTGACCAATAATATCCGTATGGTATTGTGTTTTCACCAGAGTTGACAATTATTCTTTTGTTGTAGACGATCTGATACTGCTTTACTTCTTTCTTGTTGACAAGCCTACGGGTCCGTTTTTCTCGTGTTATTTTACTGTTATTTACAACATCTATTTTATCTTTCTTATTTTCGACATCTGAACGTGCATAGTTACATGTCATTTCATACATAGAATCAAAATTAAGAATTAGGCTATGTTTAAATTTCAAAGTAAAACCTCTTATCTTACAATGTTTTTTCCCATGCAAATCTTATAATGTAACTACATACCCCATGTTCTTGAGTGATTTCGCTTGTTAAATTACCCAGGTAATCCCTTAAGAGTTGGATTCCCCGGTTTATTTATATAAATACAGCTAACGGTATCTACGTTAGATATAATTATGCTGCAACAGATCCATCACATTGTAAAGTTCTAATCTAGCCCATGCAGTTTTTTAAAATTCCTATGAAGATATTTTCTAGTTTAATTCCTACTTCATAATCATGCTTTATCTTAAAGGCAATTTCGACTAAATCATCATTCAAGATGCAGAGATTGTGCATTTCAATGTCGGCTCCGTTCAAACGTCTGTAGAAATGTAGAGGATCATTAATGAATTCTGTATTTAGTCTATTGCCTTTTTGACAAAATTTACCCCACAAGCTGTTAAGACAAAGCTTAGCCAGTGCTCTTAAGCGTGGATTGTAGTCTATTTTATCATGCCTTAACAGTATTCCCTCGTTTTCATAATAGTCGGCCACGTATTTCTGTCTGTCCTCAGGAGTTTGTATAGGACTCGGAAATCCTGAACTCTCTTGCTTTATACGGAGAAAATAATTCACATAATCCGAAAACAAATCTGAGCTTGTGTTTTCAAAGCGCCAAATTTCAAAATTTCAATAACCTTATATCCTTTTTCAATAGCTTTCAACACTTCAACTGTGGTAAAAGTACCCCAAAAAGCACGCTCATTTTTCGAATGAGTACACACTGAAGAGTTTTGTACAACACACTGTTTACATAGAGGAAAAAAGAGTTCGTCCTTTATTCGTGCAGGTAAAATTGGAAGATACAAATTTCTGGGTGCTAAAACTTTGCATTTTATTAGTCCGAAATTATTCGAAATTTTTTCAAAATTCTCGCGAATAATAGTTGGATGACCTATAGGATAAACTTTTTTGTTGTTAACGTAAGGATACAATTATGTAAAATCAAAATATTCAATTGTTTATTCTTGTTGTTCCTAAAAAGCTTAAACCCATTGACTCTGCCACCAAAAAACGCATCGCGTGGTTTCATGTCTTCCGTTTCCTTAAGTTTGCAACAGTCATGTTCCCAAATCGTCTTAACTTCGTAACCCAATTGTAAAAGTCTATTTTGTCGTCTAGTTGTTTCATCAAATACGTCCGCCATCTGTTTTTCATTAAAAAAGGGAGGATCATTTCTTAAATCGTAACAAGATGGGCATGCATGATAGAGACAGCCATTAAAAGAAAATATAGTGTTTGTTTCTTCACAAAAGCCGTCGACATAGTACACTTTACGTAATTCCGGATCTTCAATTTTTTTTCTCCGCCATTGAGAGTTTGTGTTGTATTTTGCAGTTAGTTTGTGCAGATACAAGTTTAAGCCACACGATTGAGCTTTGAGAGAAGGGTTTATTTGATTTTCGATACATATTTTTCGGTACGATTCCGATTGTGTTTGGTTGAAGTTATTTTGACAGATAAATTGCCATTACGGCTGCTGCAATGGTACAATAACAGAATGGATCAACTTTAGTCTCTGCGAGAAATAAATCCCTAATTTTAAACTACATAAACGCAGTATGGTAACGTTTTGAGAGCAGTATTTAGCCATTTCCTTTTGGAAATCAAAGACAAAGTTATTTTTCTTTCGTTCTTAATGCCACGAAATCAATTTAGTGCGATCTTTTTTGAACTTTGATTCAGGACTGTAATATTTAATATCAGCTATTGGGCCAACATAATTTTGATTTTCTATTGTATTAAACAAAAACAGAAAGTCGCCTTTGGAAAATTTTGTTTCATCGAGTCCAAATGTTTTAGGAAATTTTGATAAAGGCATTTGCAAAAAGTTCAGCGAGTCAATTAAACGGATTTTATAATCTTTTACTGTAAGTTGCACAATTTTCTGTCCCGAATTAATATCATGTATATCAGCAGTCGGTCTGTATTCAATTAACTATCTCTGAATGAAAACACCGTCAAATGCCTAAACATTATGGGCCTTATTTCGTATAGTGATAATTGACTTTTTAACTAAGCTGTCTTTGCTATAGTAGTATAAGACATGGGGGTATCAGCGCAAAAAAGGCCATGTTTCAAAGGGGAACCAACGCAAAAGGCCATGTAAACAAAGCTGCGCAAAAAAGTCATTGTTTCAAAGTAGTGGGAAAAGGCCATGTTTCAAAGGGATACCAACGCAAAAGGCCATATAAACAAAGCTGTGCAAAAAGCCCATGTTTTCAAAGTAGTGGGGAAAAAAGGGGGTAAAAATCTCGAGGTTACAATCTATCGTTTAAAAATATGGAATCTATATGTTTTTGAAATATATAGATGCGTTTAAATTTTACAAGCAGTCTTTACAAATAAATGTTAACATAGCATCGTTTCGGAGGGGCTCGGCAGCGCAGATCACGAAGTGATCGAGCAGGGGATGGAGCCCCGAGAATCCTCAGCGACGGTGGGTGATTCACGAAGTGAATCAGGAGCGAACCCGTAGTGTCCGAAGGACGACAGACATAACACATGCTCTTTACAAAATTTAGAATCTATATGTTTTTTGAAATATATAGGTGCGTTTTAATGTTACAAGCAGTCTTTACAAATAAATGTTAACAAAGCATCTTTTCGGAGGAAATTCGGCAGCGCAGATCACGAAGTGATCGAGCAGGGGAATGGAATTTCCGAGAATCCTAGGGCTCGGCGGGGAAAATTTTCACGAAGTGAAAATTCGGAGCCCGAAGTAGTATTCGATGAATTCGAAGAATTCGAGAATGGCAGAGGCTTAACATATGCTCTTTTAAAAAATATGGAATCTATATGTTTTTTAATTTGTCTGTCAAGCGCGTGTCTTAGTGCATGTTTTTTTTAATAATGGTTGTTTAATGTAACCAGCACATGTAAATATCAGCGCATGTTTTTTAATTTAATGTTTTATATAATTTTTGTTATAAGTGTTTTTTACTAATTGTTTCAGGATTTTGAATTTTTTTGTATATCGCTTTTGTATTAATTACTTATTACAAACATGAGGATTATTCTTCATCTTAAGTTTTAGATTGATAGTTATCTTTAATAAATTCTTTTAATTTTTCGATTTCATCATTTACAAATTTTTTAGTTGCTAGAATATTATCTTCTATAGTAGCCCCAAAATTTTGTGAAAAACCATTAGATGTCATAGATAATGTAGATTGATGTTGTGAATAAACTTGTATTTTCGTTAATCCATTAAATGCTTTAAGCCATTCATTATAACCTAGTGAAGCTGTAGATTTTTTTGGTTCAATAATAATATAAATATAGTTGAAATCATCATCAACACAGTATACATAATATAAATCTAGTAATGCATTAACTATCTTTTTTTTAATATCATTTGTTAGTTTAATGATAAATTTTTTTTTAATCTTATCTACCATAATATCTAATTTAATTGTTTTAGATTTATCAGATGGATTTATAAATAGAAGTGTAAATTCAATAAATTTAATATTATTAAAAATAATTCTGATAATAGTTTGTAGGCTATTAGAATTTGTGTTATAATTTAATTGATTACTATGGTATACTATTTTACCATTTACTCTGCTATCAATCTCAGTTTTACTATAGTGGTTATTAAATTTATTATCAACTTGAGTTTTACTAAAGTGGTCATTAAATTTATTATCAACTTGAGTTTTACTATAGTGGTCATTAAATTTATTATCAACTTGAGTTTTATTATAGTGGTCATTAAATTTATTATTAACTTGTGTTTTAGTAAAGTGGTCATTAAATTTATTATCAACTTGAGTTTTACTATAGTGGTCATTAAATTTATTATTAACTTGTGTTTTAGTAAAGTGGTCATTAAATTTATTATCAACTTGAGTTTTACTATAGTGGTCATTAAATTTATTATTAACTTGTGTTTTAGTAAAGTGGTCATTAAATTTATTATTAACTTGATTTTTAGTATAATAGTTATCTGATAGATGTGTTTTATCTACAGATCCTTGTATATTTACATTAATATCTGTTTTATCATGCCCATAAAATAAGCTCATTTATATTATTCCTCAGATTTTATATCCTGTTTATTATTTTTATGTTTGTAAACATGTTTAACGGTTGTTATACCACCAGATAAAAACCCTAAAAGAGGTAAAAATGGTGATACTTTTTCTACTAAACTGTACACATCTCGTTTTAAAAGGTCGTCTGATTTAAGCTGTTTTGTTAATTCTTTGGGATCTTCAATAGCATCAAACCCTTTTAATATATCTGAAAATTTTGATATAACTAAATCAGTTAAAAACTCATTAGCTTTTTGTAATCGTTTTTTCTCGTATTCAGTGTACAATTTATCAATAATTTTTTGACTACATTTTTTAATGTAAGCAACTGACTTGTCTAAATCACCATCTTCAGCTAGTTTAAGTAGTTGATCTCTTTTATTAAAACCCTCTTGCAGTTTATCTTGTATATTTTCATCACATACCGCGTCTTTGATAATATCATTTGCGGAATCAATATCATTAATTATATCATCAATTGTTTCAGGCTCTTTACGCTTTGGCATATATATATATAACACATGTTTTATTGCAGAATAACTATTTTCCATTGGTATGGGTATACAAGTTGGATTTCTAAATGTGCATACTTATTATTTTTCAATTTTTTGGTTATTTCTTCTATATCATCTTTTTCAACACCATAAAGATAATCATCAAATTTGGTTTTCATATCATTGCGGTTTGTATTATAAAATGTAACTAAATAACTTATATTTTCGCGATAAGGTTTAGAAATACTAGTCAATTGCTGTGTCACCACAATAGTAAAAAGCCCATAATGACGAGCACTGAATGCTAAACGAACTAATTCAGAAGTCCTATTTTTAATATCTAAGCAACTTGCACAGTCATCAAGTATAATAAGACTATTGGTGCCTTTATATACATCACTAACATATTTTAAAACAATATCTACCTGATCTTGGTCACATTCTACCTTAATTAAATCAGAATCATTTATATATTTCCATTCTTGATAGGTTTTATTATATGATAGCGTTGGACATAATAAAATAATATAATCAAAATGTCTATTAAAGTTTTCTTCTAACATTTTGAGAAGGTAATAACTTTTGCCACAATTTGTCATGCCTAAAATAATCATATTAAAAGGTGTATTCATTTATATATTACTGGTTATTTTAGTATTGAATACTTTGTAAATCATTATTTACAAATTGAACAAGAGTATCACTAATAACATAGATGTGACAGTTTAAATCTTTTGTATATGCTCTTTTTTTAGCTTCAAGCAAAATGCCGTTCTGAGTATTAATAATTTTTTTATTGTTACCAGCAATATTTTTTTCTTGAAAGGTGCGTAGATCGATAACTAATGCAAATTTATCCTTATAAAATTTTTCAATTGTCATGAAGCAATCTATCGGAATAGTTCTATCAAAAAATCTTCTTGCTTCTTCATAAAATTGTTTTTTATTCATACCTTGGGCGAAAATCGTATTAGGAACTCCCTCTATAGTTATTGAAACTGTATCAATGTTTGGGAATATAAATTTTTCACTATCACTAATTGAATTTTCTGTGAATAGATGTACAATACCTTTCATGCTTTTGCGAGGGACATTTACGTTTATATTCTGTAATATACTTGACTTATCCCATTTTTCCTTTTTTAAGAGGGTTATATGTTCATAAAATAGACTCCTTCCTATAGCATATAGATTTGTCACCTCATCTGAAATTTCTTGATTTTCAATAGTTTGATATTCAAGCTGAATATTATCTAATTCATAATTACCTATAGATTGACCGCTTTGTGCGATAAGGACTTGATCACTCGGGGGTAATGTTATTATGTATTGAGGGTTATTATTCATATTGAAAGGGCAATACAAACCGTGGTCTTGAATAATATTATCAATATTAATTTTCTGTCGTGTACCATAAATATCATACATTAATTTATCTTCTACTTTTTGTGAATCTCTACTTGTTTCACCACTATCATCCTTTGAAATGAGTTTTCGTAAATTTTGGCTACTAATACCATATTCAATAAGACCTTGTCGATTACTTTTGGGTAACCACAGTTGTTTGTATATACTTATAACATTATGATTATTACAGTCATATAGTGTTTCACCAGCGACTTTAATTTGTAGTCTAAGTAGTATAGTACATGGGGGTAGGGGATCAAAAAAAGTTTACTTTTTTTTATCCCATACGCCCCATGTACTATACTACATATAACCTTGGGTAAAAACTATCTTTATAACAACGTAAAATAAGACCATGGTTCAAAGACGTCCCTCTGGTAAAAGGTCATGTAAAAAAGCTGTGTAAAAAATAGTCATTGTTTCAAAGGGGGTAAAAATCTCGAGGTTACAATTAATCGTTTAAAAACGGTCTTTACAAACAAATGTTAAGAAAGCATCGGTTCGGAGGGGACTCGGCAGCACAGATCACGAAGTGATCGAGCAGGGGAATGGAGTCCCCGAGAATTCTGGAACCCAGGTGGGGAAAATTTTTCACGAAGTGAAAAATTCGGGGTTCCCCCGTAGATTCGATGAATATTCGAAGAATATTCGAGAATAACAGAGGCTTAAAAAATGCTCTTCAAAAAACCGTCTTTAATAATCAAGTGTTAATAATCAAGTGTTATTAAAATATCAGTATCAGCGATAGCTGGTTTTGTAGCGGCGCGCGTGTCTTAGTGCATGTTTTTAACAATGGTTGTTTAATGTAGATAGCACATTTCATCAGCGCATGTATAATAATACAATGTTTTATAAATATCAGTAGCAGCGCGCTTTACAGTCTACGTGGTATATTTGGCAGACTAGTGGCCTTTAACAATGGTCTTAAAACTCAGCGCGTGGTAGAAATATTCTTTAATAATCAAGTGTTAATAAAGCATCTTTTTAAATCGTTGTTAGGGGTGAAGAATTTCAGGCAACTAAGCCTGAAATTTTGAGCGCAACAATGTCATAGATGCTCTTTAAAAAACTATGGAATCTATATGTTTTTTTAATTTGTCTGTCAAGCGTGTGTCACATGTACATGTTTAACAATGTTTTATATAATTTTTGTTAAAAGTGTTTTTACTAATTGTTTCAGGATTTTGAATTGATAAGATAATGACCATAAGCATAACTTTTACATCCATTAGCTAATATATACCGTTTATCATCAAAACAGCTGAGTGATACTTTATTAATTTCATAACTATTAAGTTGATGGTTCACACTTCTGATAGTTTTCATTGTATGATGTATTTGTTTCTTTTCAAATAGTGTTTGTTTATAGTCTTCATGTTTTATTTCGTTTTTAATAATATTTTTCTTAATTCCTTTAGCTTTTTTATCTCCTTTATTATTATCTTTAATATAACTATACATCTTGCTTCTTAAACCAATGAATTCTTTAACTAATATTCCAACGGCTTCGTCTTTCATTTTACCAATAACCTTTTTATTAGTCTTATCATGATATTGTGAATTTTCTGGGTAATCACTAAAATCAAATTTATCTTTATCAGCCCAAAAATCTTTATAAGCATCTTCAGTTTCTATTTCATAACAGAGAGAATCGGTATCAGTGAATAATAATTTAGCTTTATCACCATACCGCTTTTTGATATAATTGTAATGAAAATCATACATCAACGTTTTACTCAAATCTAATATACACATACCCACATATGCAGGTCTGTTAAGGGTTAGTGTTTCTTTGATCTTATGCACAGCCACAAGGTTCTCATTGAATATTTTACTACTTACATAAGTAGGTTTTGAAGTCAACTTTAATAATTTATTTTTATTAGTTACTAGTCTAACATCTACTCTTTTTCGTAAGTTTTCCATAGTTTTACCAAATACCGAATTATTCATTAATTTGAAGAAGTCTTTTTCAAAAGAATTTTTTGCATTAGTTCTTTTTTGAGTATTAAAGTCTATGTATTTTTTCAACCATGGAGATTGATTAAATTCGAGTACTCTATGTACTTTTTTTAATTTTAACCCGAGATCTAAGTATAATTGAAGATTTCTATAATGTAGCACATACTTCTCTTTATTTTGTAATGTAGGTATTAACTTATTAACTAAACCTGTTGATATATTGTAATTAGAAGCAATTGTCTTACAATATTTTGATAACATATCACTAGTGACCTTAATTTTTTCGGGTGCTAATGGATAATCGTTATGTAAATTATGTAGTTCTTCAGTGTATTCTAAATCAACTTCTAAAATTAGACCTTTTTTATTATCTTCTTTATATGTGGCTAAATTTATGTTGTTAATCTGTTTATCAGTTAACCATTTGAAACCGCTAGTAGGTAGGTATTGTGACATAGCCCATCCATATAAATTGTTTGCGTCAAGATACATTATATATTTTGATGGTTTATTCTTATCAAATGTTTCCATATACTTGTTATTAGCTTTACCATATCGATTAGAAATATAAGAAACACCTCCTCTCATACCTTTTTCAATAAATTGAAACATATCAATATCTGTCATTAATTCTAATTTAATATCTGTCATTTTAAGCATAGCATCCCAAGACAACCCGGGTGATGTAAAATAATGACATGGGTCTAAGTTATAGTATTCAAGACATGTTGTTCGAAAATTTTCGAATACATCTGTTAATAATAAAACGTCTGATTTCAGATACAGGTCGTGATAATCACCCATGTTTTTGAGATTGAATGTATTCCACACTTTTTGTGCATGGTTATAAGAATCATCTGAGATATTTTCATTAGTAAGAATACTATAAAAGTCTTTTTTTGAAGGCAACCCCTTATCAAACTTTTTAAAGCTATCCATATAATCATATGGGTATATACCTTTTTTAGTCATTAAATTAAGTTTTTCACCTTTAAACTGCTTAGAGGTGTATTTAAACGATTCTTTAGGTAGGTTACTAACAAGCTTTTCTAAACTAGAGCTCATAAATTGAAAACTATCAAGAAATGTTAAATGGTTACCTAACATGAAAGCCATATATTTTTCCATGTTATTAGGTATAGCATTTATATTCATATGCGTTTCCTCACCTTTTTTGTTTTTGTATGTATGCTTATTAACAATAGCTCCGATCTCTTGCATTATGAAGTGACTGTCATACCCACGTAGATTGTGAAATATTACTGGGATCTTTAATTTATCAGAGTCTATTCTAAGTTTTAAGTTACAATCTTGATGTGCCGAGCCTCTGTATTTGCCAGTGATATGACAATGGTCTCGAACTCGAATATCTTTGTTAGTATATTTTTTGTTACAGATGTGACATTCATCGGCTTTTTTAAATTCTTTTTCATCATCAGAGGTCATTTTTAATGGTTTATTAAAGTGGGTTTTCATAATATTTTTACAATATTTAACTTCTTTTAACATAGCTTCCATAAATTTGTAAACAGCCTTTTCACCTCTATATAGTTGAATTTGTTTAGTAAATTGATCATCATAGCAACAAACAACTTTATATCCATAGCTGCAGTCTGTGTGCTTCTGATAGGCTTCAGTATATGAGTTACCATTATCTTGTTGACAACCAGATATCTTTTCTGTAATAGCTTCAAAATCAGCATATATAACAAACGGAACAGCTTGTTGTTTATGAAAGTTGTTGAATTTAACTATGTTGTTATTTTTATCAGGCATTTTTATTGATTGTATACCATTTATTAATATACAGTTTTCTATGTGGTTATTTAATATTTTTTCAGAACTAAAACATTGTAAGCAGCGCATACAAAAATGTTTTCTTTCTTTATGTTTTGTATGATTATACATAAATGCATTAAAATTTTTTATTAGAATATAATGTTTGTTTTCATTATCAGTTATCAATAGTAGTTCCATATGGTTTTCAAATTTTTCTTTTGAAATGTATAATGGATATGGTTGTTTATCTTCATATCCGAAAACGTTAATGTTAATTCTATTTTGCTTTTCGATTTTATTATAATGTTTAACAGTCACTGGAAATTCAACCCCAGTGTAGTTTAACTTGTTAATATATTCCTTATCAGATTTTTTAATCCTTTGTGGGTATTTATTTTGTGGGTTAATATGTCTAATATGGCACCACATAAAACATTTATTGTCTTTATTTTTCATATTTATCAAACCCTTTTTAGAGTTTTTAAGTTCTTGGGGTAAGTTAATGTATGAAGACCCTTGCAATGGTTTGTATTTAACAACATTAAGATAATGATTATCTATAGAGCGAATAACCCATCCAGAACCTTCTTGTGTAAATTTACTAATCTTATTTAATATATTTTGTTCTGAAATTTGTAGTGATTCAGTAATATTTTCATTATTAGTAATTGTTAAAGCTTGACTGTTGAAATAAGCTGTTTTGTTGAATGATCAACATTACCGTTATATTTTATTTTAAATTTTCAAATGTTACCTTAAGCGTTTCAATAAATTTTAATCCTTTCATTGTTGTTAATATTTCTTTAATATAATATGTAAGATACTTTCTTGTGCTTTGCATTTGTATTAATGGTGCTTTATTGTTAATAATGCTTATTTCATATGATTTAGTGTATCCTTTATAGCATTGTTTGTTACTCTTATTTTAACTCTAGGTGTTGGTACTGGTTTCTTATTTTTATTCTCATACTCTTTAACCATTTCTTTAACACTCTTTCTTGGTTTTGGGACTGGTGTTAATACTTTGATTAATTCGTTTTTTCTAAGTTCATAATAACCTTTAACCTTTTTTTCTTTAGCAATAACTTTTAACTGAGGTACAGTCATTTGTTTGATATTGGATTGTGATAGTACTTTTTGTACTGGTTTGGAAATTGAAGTATTATTACCTTCAACCCACGGCTTTTGATTTAATATTAAATTAATTAAATCGTCTTTAGTCAACTTTTGAAGTTCATCTTTTTTCATATTAGGCATACTATATAAAATACTCATATCTTTAAGTACTTTATGTTTTGTTTTATCTTTATTCATCTTATGCATATTATATAATATAGGTTTGTCTTTAAGTACCTTTCGATTTAAATAATCTCTATTCATATATATACTATATATTTTATTTTATTTTTTTAAACGCACTAATTTTAATTATAGAAATAAATCTATATTTAAAACTTTTTATAAAAATAATTAAATTAATCTATTTAACATTTTTAGTTTTATTTTTTTAAATATTCTTTTAATTCAGATTTTTATGTAATAAATTTGGTAACATATTTGGCATTAAACCATATTCATAATAAGGATTGAACCCTTTCATATGTAACCATATACACTGATTTAATTGTGCACGAATAACAGGATCATCTAAACTTTCTTGTACAGTAGTATCATAATAATACAATAGTTCTTTTTTATGATTATCAGTTTTAAATCTCAATAACCTTAAATTTTTATTATGTTCAACTAATTTTAGACCATATTCAATTGCTTCAGATATTAAGGTATGTTTAAATGTTTCAAAATCTTTACATTTTTTATATCCTGTAGAATCAGGTGGATAATGTAATAATTTTGTTGGTAAAGCATCAACTAGTATATATAAATCAAATTTACATAATAAATAATGGTCTAAAAAGTCAAAAACCCACCCAGATGATATCAATGTTATTAATATCATCTTTTGTCTTTAAGTCTTTTAAGTTTTTTCTATTTTCTATCATATATAATTACTATATATTTAAATTTTTTTTTGTTAAACGCACCTAATTTTTTGAATTTATTAAATGTTTTCTAGTTTTAAGATGTAAAGTTTTATATGCTAAACTATATGTTTTATTACATAAATCACAATGCCATGGTTTTGAGAGCATATATAATGTCCTATGTTGTTTGATTTGTTCTTTAGTATAAATTTTTGGTCTTCCTCGTATTGGTTTATCTGAACACATATATACTAATACTATATATTTTATTTTTTAAATAGTTATTTAATGCGTTTAAGATAGATTCTAATAATACCAGAAGCAGTTATATAAGGACCATATTCATATAAATCAAATTTTATAACATAAACATCTGTATCTATATTGTTGATTTCATACTTAAAATAACAATCATCCCATCCATGATATTTATTAAACAAAGCTTCAGTGATATGTGTAAACTGTGGTATATAAAAATCACTACTAATAGTATATATATTAGGTATATAAAAATCACTACTAATAGTATATATATTAGATGGTTTAAATGTATTTAGTATAATCGGTTCATAATCAATATTCATTGCACACATAATATGTAAAATTTTTGTTATATTTTCAACATTATATCTATTTTTTGAAAAAGATAACCATTCATTTGTATTCAATTCATAATATTTAGTTATATATCTATCAATATCGTCTTTATAATAAAGTTCGTACTTTAATGATTTAATATACATGTTTTTATCTTTCATAATTTCATCTAATAAATCTAAATTAATTTCATGTCCTTTAAATTTATATACATCTGTGTTTTTTATAACTTTAACCATTCTATATAATTACTATATATATTATTTTTTTTAAGATGCGTTTATATTATCCTTTGTTTTATACAATGTTTTTTCAAAATCCTTCAAAACAACTTCTATATTAGAACTAGTTTTTTTACAACATAGAATAAAATTTCTAATCTTTTTTAATAGATCTTTAAGATTCATATATAATTATAAAGGTTTTATTTCTTTGACTGGGCCCAGTTGTTATAATAAGTACAGTTAATGTCTTTATCCCACTCAAGGATTTTACATACTTCACCAAACAATCTATTATCAAAAACTATTTTTGTCTTACTATTTTTCATATCTTTAACAATGTGTTTTAATGCTATACCCCTTCTACTAGCTAAACGTATTATATAATAGTTATACATACTAATATTCTTTTTATTAATTAATTTATGTTTAATCATAGTACTAACAACCTTTATAAAATCACTAGTCAATGTCTCAACATATTGAAAAGTTACACACAATCTAATTTTATTATAAAACCATTTCTTTCTTGAATGAACTGATCGTTGATATTTATAAATCTCTGGTATCCATTCATTAACTATTTTATATGAGTGAACAGAACCACAGTTCTTACAAACATTCCTTGTATTATCTGAAATAATTTCTTGATTTTTGCAGCATAAGTATGTCTTAACAGAACTATTAATATAATTATCACATATCTTTTTATCACAAAAGCAACAATTTACGTAACCAAAAAACTCTTCTAACTCTTTATGAATCAATTTATTACAATACATATACTAATACTATATATTTTATTTTTTAAGTAATTTTATATAATAAATATCCAGATATAACACCAATCCCTACCATTGTAATAGATTCATATTTTTTCATATTCTTCGATCTTTTATAAAAGTCATCTAACTGTGGTTCTCTATGAAATGTTAACCCGTTGTAATGTATCGTTTTTACTTTTCTAAGCGTATCTGAAGCTTTATTCGTAAGTTCTATATCATTATTAGCATATTGAAGTTCTTGTCTTAGCTGTTGAATTTTATCATGCTGTTTAACTTCATTTTCATAGAATTCCTCTTTAGCCTTAGATAGGTCCTCGAGAGCCTTATTGTGTCTTTTAATTTCCTCAGCATAACCGTTTTTATCCAGTTTATGAAATAGCCATCCTGCTAGACTAAATCCTAGGCCATTAACAACAGCTCCAAAAGCTGTTCCAATTCCACTAGTAATAACACTTGTCATATATATTTATACAGATTTAACTGGATTTTCAGGAATCCATTTTTTATCTTGAGCATATTTAACTAATATTGTTGATGCTACAATAGCAATAGCTAGTTTTGCAAAATCTTTGATATTGTTTGTGTCTGTTAATTTTTGACCTAGTAGTTTTCTAGACGTCATAGAAAGACCTACAGCAGTTGTTGTCACAAGCACTGCATCAAAAGCCTCATTCATAAATTGTTTCTTAGTCATAGTATTACTCATATATAATAGGAAATATTTTATTCAAATGAGTCTAAATTATATTGTTTATTTTTTTGTATCAAAACATGTTTTTCACTAGTTGTTTCTTCTCTTGCTTTATCGTTTGTTAATTTTTCCTGTCTCTTATCATTTTTCCTTGTATAATAGAGGCTAGCAATAGCAGTTAATACTCCAATAGTTCCAAATACAAATCCATAATTAATATTAATATTCCAGCTATTATCCTCAATTTTCTTTTTATTTTCTAATTCAATCCTATCTCTCATCTTTTTTTCTTTAGCAGATTTAGAAATAACAGCAAGACGTTTACCAGCTTCGACTCTAATAGGGTCTTTCTCTTTCTTAACTGTAGTAATTTTTAGATTTTCTTCAGACATGTTATATAATACTGTAGATTTTGTTCACAGATAATCTTATAGATAACTCACAGATAACTCACAGATCATTTATATTTTTTGTTATATTTACTCACCATATTATCTATAGTAGTACAATTGTCTGTTATAATTTCATCGACAACTTTTACGTCTGATAGAAATATCACTGGATCATAAGCTAATCCTCTTAAATAAGATCTGATAGTTATAAGTATTTTATCATATAATTTATAAGCAAATTTACACATTTCTAAGTTATTATTAATCTTACTCTTAACCATATAACCTTGAACTAAAGCACCTAAGCCACTAAGGGTGCCTATAACTATCGGGTTCACGGTTATACTACCAGCAATAGCACCAGTCGAGACTAGAAAAATACTCCCCATGTTTAATGATAGTCTAATTTTCTTTAATTTATTATACTTCCATTTATAACAGGTATACATTTTGTGGTAGTACAAATACAACTTTTTCAGCTTTTGAAATTCCTCTTGACTCAACTCACTCGAAATATGATTAAAATCTAGAACTTTTTTCATATTATATTATAAAACATATTTAACTAATATGAATGATGATAGCGTTGATATACTGAGTAAAGCAATCATATCTGTTTGATGAGGATTATTTACTATCATTTTTGTATGTTTATGTACTACTGGTTTTTTATGAACTTCATCTAGGGTATCTAGGTGTTGTGATGGTGTATTATCTTGATGTACTTTTTTCGGTTCTTCCGTTTTAACTCCATAATAATTTATTTTAGAATTAACACCGAATTGTATATTTTTATTAGCTAATGTTAAAATATTATTATACCCATCAATTTTTTTATCTAATATAATCATACGGCTGGGTATTAAAATCATACCAGGGCTGATTGCCATATTCAAAATAACATTCGTGTTTTTTATAGCTTTCCTCATGTTAGATATAAATACAGTTGTATCATTCTGTACTATAGTATCCTCTAATAATTTCCTAAAAACGTTTTGTGTTTGCATGCTCTTAGCTCTATGATTAACTATTGACCATTTTGTATTTGCTTGAGCTCCAAGAATTGTATAAACAAAGCTTTCAATAGACTCTTGCAAAAGAATTTTTCCGACTAATGTAATACCTTCAGAATGATATGCAATGAAGCTCCTATAATCAGTAGTTGAATATTGAAAATTAACATAATACCCATCATTGTTTTTATCAAATTTTAAAATACCTTTATAAGGTATATGCTTTTTCAATTCCGTAAAGTCATATTTGTCTAATAACGATGGATGCTTCATAAATTTTTTGATCTGATAATACAAATGATATTTAACAAGGCTTTGTATAATTCTACTTTTATCAAAATTTAAATGATTAAGCCCGATACCGCATAAAAAACTAGCAACATAAGCCCCACAAATCATAGCATAGTACGCTTCTTGTTTATAATTTAAATGATTTTTAATATTGTATCTTATACCAGTAGGTTGTTCTTTTTTACTTTTAATTTCACTTGACCATATGGCTGTTATAGGTGGTAAACTACTCATAAAATAATCATTTTCAGTTACATATAATCTGAAGTTACAGATATCGACATTTACCGGCCTTTGAAATGTAGGTTTTACAATAAACTTTGAGGTCCATCTATGTAACATATGATCAAAATAATCCTGACTATGACCTTCATCACCATTAACAGCTGCTATTAGATTTGAAAACAAAGGTGTTTTAGTTGTTTCTAAATATATTTTTGGCCATGTTGGTACATTTTTTAAATCATCGCCTAATTTTATAGCATTTTCTTTGATTTGCTTGTCTGACATATAATATAAGCTATGTTATATATGAAGTTCACTGTTTTTATAGACGGAGATCGTAAAAAAATTGACTTACAAGAAAGTATAGTAACAACTAACTATTCATATTTATATATCAAAAAAGCTTATATGTATTGGGAATATAAAAATATAAAATTAAATAATACTTTAGCTTTTACAATAGGCGCTACAAAATATAATATAGATGCTGGTTACTGGACTTTTAAAATGCTTAAAACGTTTCTTGAGTCTGTTAAAGTAAAGCTTGAGATGGTAGAAAACAACGGAACTTGTAAAATAACTAATAATAATGACGAGGTATTAGTATTGTCTGATACTCTTATTAAAATGTTAGGTTTTAATGATAGTATAAAAACTATTAAAAAAGGTATCGTACAAAATGGTGTTTCTAAAGTGGATATAAACATAGGATTAAAGTTTTTGCAAATTTCTTCTAATATTGTAAATTCAAGTTATAATTATAACCCTGAAGGGAAAAAAAGTAATATAGCTTTATCTTTACCAGTGATAACAATACAGTCGTTATTTGGCACTGTATACGAATACAACGATATTGAAAGTAAAATTACAATTATAAAAGGAGCTTTTAACGAGCTAATATTTAATATATTAGATCAAGATGGTAATCCTGTTAATGTAGGTAGTATTCTATTGGAATGTTATCTTGAGTAAGTTAAATGGATGAAGACATTAAAACTGAACAAAGTTTAAGAAATATTTGTTATAATCCTAATACAGGGTATCAATCAGCAGAACGATTGTATCAAAAAGCATTAGAAGAAGGTATAGATGTTAGTAGAAAACAGGTTAAAGAATGGTTAATATCTCAAGATACATACACTAGATATAAACCTATTATTAGGAGGCATAAATTCAGACAAACAAGAGTAAACTATCTTGGTGAACAAATACAAATGGATTTAGTTGATATGGGTTCTTATAAGTATAAAAACAATGGTTATTATTGGATATTAACAGCCGTTGAAATATTAAGTAGATATGCATTTAGTATTCCTGTTTATAGGAAAGACACAAATAATATGACAAAAGCTGTTGCAAAACTATTAAGTCAATTTAAAGATAGATTTAATGACTACCCATTACTAGCTCAATTTGATGATGGTAAAGAATTTTATAATGTAGGTGTCAAATCATTATTAGAGAAACATGGAATTAAGTACTTTTCTACTAAAAATGATAAAAAAGCTGCGATTGTCGAACGATTTAACAGAACGCTTAAAACATCTATGTGGAAATATTTTTACAGTAAAGGAACATATAAATGGATTTATATATTAGATGATTTAGTATATAATTATAACAATACAAAACACAGTACAATCTTGATGAAATGATGAATGAAGATGGAATATGTGAACCATTACCTAAGATTAAAATTGGTGATATGGTTAGAATATATTTACAAAGGTTATGAAGCAAATTTTACAGAAGAGTTGTTTAAAGTGACTAAAGTTATTAGAGGAGACCGAATTTATATGAGATAGAAGATTTAGAAGGAGAGCCTATAATTGGTAAATTTTATGAAGAGGAACTATCAGTTGTTAATAAGAAAGATGATGTTTATAGAGTTGAAAAGATATTAAAACGTAAGAAGGTTAAAGGTAAAAAGATGGTTTTAGTTAAATGGTTAGGTTATGATAATAAACATAACAGTTGGATTCCTGAAAGTGAAATACAAAATATAGAGTAATCTATATAATGGCAGAAGGAGGTTTTGATTATATTGAATTAGAAGATAATAAGCAAGAAGATAATAACAATAATAATGAAGATGATAACAATAATAATGAAGATGATAACGATTATAATGAATATTATGAAACATCATTTACTGATAATTTTGGTGTAACAATAAGAAAAAAGACAAATAAAACTAATAATCTTCCTGATGTTCCTACTTCCACCCCTGTTTATACAAATATTAATAGACCTGAAAATGAAGTTTCTTTTGCTGTTGAAAATTTTATTACAAAAATTATAGAGTTTAGATTTAATCAACTAAAAGGTATGGCAAATTATGAAGGTATAAATTTTAGATTAAATTTAGGTAAAACTGATATAAATAATATTACTTACAAACCATTAAATACAAGAAAATGAGCGGGTGAAGAATTGTTTTAACACGTAATAGTAATGGAGTACTACAATACAATAAAACAAAAAAATCAGAAGAAGCTGTTAAACAATTTAAAAACGAAATTAAAAGAATTATCAATTTACAAAATGAATATATAAAAACTGAAGAGAGTATGCCTATGCTTGATTTAAATGATCAATATACAGAAAATTTCAATCAAATAACTAATGAAGAACTTAGAGAACATATAGGTGTTATGACACCATCTGGAACTATTGATAAAAGAACACGCCCTCAATTTATAGAGGCACAAATAAATCACTTTTCTGAAGAGCTAAACAAAACTATAGCTAGAATAGATGAAATAGAAAATGAAAATGGTATTAACAATAATATTGATGAATTAACTAATTTGCATGAAAGGGCCTCGGAATTAGAAATTATAATTAAAGAAGAAGAAGAGCAATTAGAGAAAGAGGATGTACGAGAGAAACAGGAAGAAGACATTACTAGGTTACAACAGTTTAAAGAATGGGTTAAGGAAAATATACCTGGATTATCAGCTTTAGCTATATCTGTGGCTGGTATAATTACAACCATTGTCATAGGAGCTAGAAAAGCAATCCTTCAAGGTGCTCAATCTACTAGTAAATTTTCTAAGGCTTTAGCAAATATAGGTAAAAAAATGGCCAGTGTTAGGACCATTATTGAATATTATCGCTCAGGCTATATCTTGGGAGCTAAAGGTTTAGCATGGCTAGCTTCTAATCTATGGATTTTAGCTATTGCTGCTGCTTTGTTAATATATGATCAGTATAAACAAAGAAGAAAATAAAATATGTTTTAATATATATGAATAGATTATTACAAGAAGAGCTTTTACCTGGTTATAAAAAGACTGCTATGACAAAAATTAAAGGTAACCGTACTTTTTATAGTATAACCTTTAACCCTAATAGTCTTAAACCGAATGAACAAGTTTATATTAATATTCCGAAATTGAAAGCAAATAGTTGCTTAGTGCCTGGTTCACTTAATCTATCGTTTGATCTTAAAATAAGTAATACAAAAAGTCACTTTATAAATAATCTCAGTCAGATTTTACAACATAGACTACAAATTAAAGTGGCTGGGGAAACCCTTTACGATTGTAGTGAACATAATATTATAAGTGTATACAAAGACTTGTGGTTACCTAAAAGTGATCGACAAGGCCTTATTGAATATGGCATATGTAGTCAAAATCTAAGAAAACTTATTTCTAAGGATGATAGTGGTGCTACAAGTGGAAGTATAGAAAAAGTAGCAGACAAATTAATGTATGATATTTATGGTACAAGGCAGAAAATTAATATTGATAATATTATTCAAGACCATGGGTTGTATTGCCCTTACTATATGAATAATAACCCTCAATACATAATAACATTACCACCAAGTGATCAAGTCCTTATCCCCCAAAGCGGTCAAAATATAGGTAATTACGAATTAGAAAATATTCAGCTGGAATATGAAACTATTGAAAATCAAGAAATTGCAGATGAGGTTACAAATTTATATTCTCAAGGGAGGAGTCTATTTTATGAACATATAACCCTTTTAAAAAAGGAAAAATGGGATAAGTCAAGTACATTACAGAATATAAACGTAAATGTCCCTCGTAAAAGTATGAAAGGTATTGTACTGCTATTCAAAGAAAATGCAGTTAGTGATAGCGAAAAATTTGAATTTCCATTAATTGATGAAGTTAAAGTGACAATAGAAGGCATCCCCAATTGCCTTTTCAACCAAGGTATGAATAAAACACTATTTTATGAAGAAGCAAGAAAATTTTTTGATAGAACTATTCCGATAGATTGCTTCATGACAATTGAAAAATTTTATAAGGATAAATTTGCATTAGTTATCGATCTACGCACCTTTCAAGAAAAAAATATTGCTGGTAACGGTAAAAAAATCATTAATACTCAAAATGGCGTTTTGCTTGAAATTAAAAAAAGAGCATATACAAAAGATTTAAACTGTTACATCTATGTTATCAGTGATGCTCTTGTTCAATTTGTTAATAATGATTTACAAAGTATTCAATACTAGAATAACCAGTAATATATAAATGAACACACCCTTTAATATGATTATATTAGGTATGACAGCTTGCGGCAAAACCTTCTTTCTTTTAAGAATGTTAGAAGAAAACTTTAATAGACATTTTGATTATATTATTTTATTATGCCCAACGCTATCATATAATAAAACCTATCAAGAATGGAAATATATAAATGATTCTGATTTAATTAAGGTAGAATGTGACCAAGATCAGGTAGATATTGTTTTAAAATATGTTAGTGATGTATATAAAGGTACAAATAGTCTTATTATATTAGACGATGTAGCTTGTTCGCATGATGTTAAAAATAGGACTTCTGAATTAGTTCGTTTAGCATTCAGTGCTCGTCATTATGGGCTTTTTACTATTGTGGTGACACAGCAATTGACTAGTATTTCTAAACCTTATCGCGAAAATATAAGTTATTTAGTTACATTTTATAATACAAACCGCAATGATATGAAAACCAAATTTGATGATTATCTTTATGGTGTTGAAAAAGATGATATAGAAGAAATAACCAAAAAATTGAAAAATAATAAGTATGCACATTTAGAAATCCAACTTGTATACCCATACCAATGGAAAATAGTTATTCTGCAATAAAACATGTGTTATATATATATATGCCAAAGCGTAAAGAGCCTGAAACAATTGATGATATAATTAATGAGATTGATTCCGCAAATGATACTATCAAAGATGCTGTATGTGATGATAATATACAAGATAAACCGCAAGAGGGTTTTAATAAAAGAGATCAACTACTTAAACTAGCTGAAGATGGTGATTTAGACAAGTCAGTTGCTTACATTAAAAAAGCTAGTCAAAAAATTATTGATAAATTATACATTGAATACGAGAAAAAACGATTACAAAAAGCTAATGAGTTTTTAACTGATTTAGTTATATCAAAATTTTCAGATATATTAAAAGGGTTTGATGCTATTGAAGACTCAAAAGAATTAACAAAACAGCTTAAATCAGACGACCTTTTAAAACGAGATGTGTATAGTTTAGTAGAAAAAGTATCACCATTGTTACCTTTTTTAGGGTTTTTATCTGGGTGTATAACAACCGTTAAACATGTTTATGAACATAAAAATAATAAACAGGATATAAAATCTGAGGAATAATATAAATGAGCTTATTTTATGGGCATGATAAAACAGATATTAATGTAAATATACAAGGACCTGTAGATAAAACACATCTATCAGATAATTATTATACCAAAAATGAAACAGATAATAAATATGCTTTAACTGCTAATTTGAATAAATATTATACCAAAAATGAAACAGATAATAAATATGCTTTTGTTTCAAGATTAGCCAACTATTATACCAAAAATGAAACAGATAATAAATATGCTTTTGTTTCAAGATTAGCCAACTATTATACCAAAAATGAAACAGATAATAAATATGCTTTGACTGCTAATTTAAATAAATATTATACCAAAAATGAAACAGATAATAAATATGCTTTTGTTTCAAGATTAGCCAACTATTATACCAAAAATGAAACAGATAATAAATATGCTTTGACTGCTAATTTAAATAAATATTATACCAAAAATGAAACAGATAATAAATATGCTTTTGTTTCAAGATTAGCCAACTATTATACCAAAAATGAAACAGATAATAAATATGCTTTAACTTCTAATTTAAATAAATATTATACCAAAAATGAAACAGATAATAAATATGCTTTAACTTCTAATTTAACTAACTATTATACAAAAAATGAGATTGATAGCAGAGTAAATGGTAAAGTAGTACACCATAGCAATCAATTAAATTATAAAAATTTTAATACCCGACAAGATATTATCAGAATTTATTTTAAAAATGTTAAATTTATTGAATTTACACTTTTATTAATAAATCCATCTGATAACTCTAAAACAATTAAATTAGATATGATGGCAGATAAGATTAAAAAAAAATTTATCATTAAAGTAACAAATGATAATGAAAAAAAGATAGTTAATGCATTAATAGATTTATATCACGTATACTGTGTTGATGATGATTCAAAAAATATTTTATTAATTATTGAACCAACAAAATCTTCAGTTTCACTAGGTTATGACGAATGGAAAAGAAAATGGCTGGCAGTATTTAATAAATTAACCAAAATTAAAGTTTATTCACAACATCAATCTACATTATCTATGTCATTTAATGGTTTTTCACAAAATTTTAGGGCTACTATAGAAGATAATATTCTATCAACTAAAAAATTTGTAAATGATGAAATCGAAAAATTAAAAAAATTTATTAAAAATAACTATCAAGCTAAAACTTAAGATGAAGAATAATCCTCATGTTTGACTAATAACTGTTTGTAATAAGTAATTAATACAAAAGCGATATACAAAAAGATTCAAAATCCTGAAACAATTAGTAAAAACACTTTTAACAAAAATTATATAAAACATTGTTAAACATGTACATGTGACACACGCTTGACAGACAAATTAAAAAAACATATAGATTCCATAGTTTTTTAAAGAGCATCTATGACATTGTTGCGCTCAAAATTTCAGGCTTAGTTGCCTGAAATTCTTCGCCCCTAACAACGATTTAAAAAGATGCTTTATTAACACTTGATTATTAAAGAATATTTCTACCACGCGCTGAGTTTTAAGACCATTGTTAAAAACATGCACTAAGACACGCGCGCCGCTACAAAACCAGCTATCGCTGATACTGATATTTTAATAACACTTGATTATTAACACTTGATTATTAAAGACGGTTTTTTGAAGAGCATTTTTTAAGCCTCTGTTATTCTCGAATATTCTTCGAATATTCATCGAATCTACGGGGGAACCCCGAATTTTTCACTTCGTGAAAAATTTTCCCCACCTGGGTTCCAGAATTCTCGGGGACTCCATTCCCCTGCTCGATCACTTCGTGATCTGTGCTGCCGAGTCCCCTCCGAACCGATGCTTTCTTAACATTTGTTTGTAAAGACCGTTTTTAAACGATTAATTGTAACCTCGAGATTTTTACCCCCTTTGAAACAATGACTATTTTTTACACAGCTTTTTTACATGACCTTTTACCAGAGGGACGTCTTTGAACCATGGTCTTATTTTACGTTGTTATAAAGATAGTTTTACCCAGGTTATATAGTATATACACATGTATGGGATAAAAAAAAGTAAACTTTTTTTGATCCCCTACCCCCATGTACTATACTACTAGTCTATGTTGTAAAATCTGACTGAGATTATTTAGAAAGTGACTTTTTGTATTACTGATTTTAAGATCAAACGATAGATTAAGCGAACCAGGCACTAAGCAACTATTTGGTTTTAATTTTGGTATATTTACATATATTTGTTCATTCGGTTTAACACTATTTGGGTTGAAAGTAATACTATAACAAGTTTTATTTCCTCTAATTTTTGTCATAGTAGTCCTTTTATAACCGGGTAAAAGCTCTTCTTGTAATCTGTTCATATATATATTAAAACATATTTTATTTTTTTCTTTGTTGATACTGGTCATATATCAACAAAGCAACAGCAATAGCTAAAACCCAAAGATTAGAAGCTACCAATGCTAGACCTTTAGCTCCCCAAGATATAGCCTGAGCGATAATATTCAATAATGGTCCTAATACTGGCCATAATTTTTTACCTATATTTGCTAAAGCCTGAGAAAATTTACTAGTAGCTTGAGCACCTTGTAGGATTGCTTTTCTTGCACCAATGACAATGGTTGTAATTATACCAGCTACAGATATAAATAAAGCTGATAATCCTGGGATATTTTTCTTAACCCATTCTTTAAACTGTTGCAATCTAGTAATGTCTTCTTCCTGTTTATCTCGTACATCCTCTTTTTCTAATTGATATTCTTCTTCTCTAATTATAATTTCTAATTCCGAAGCTCTTTCGTGCAAATTAATTAATTCATCAATATTGTTGTTAATACTATTTTCATTTTCTATTTCATCTATTCTAGCTTGAGTTTTGTTTAGCTCTTCAGCAAAGTGATTTATTTGTGCTTCTATGAATTGTGGTCGTGTTCTTTTATCAATAGTTCCAGAGGGGGTCATCACACCTTTATGTTCTCTAAGTTCTTCATTAGTTATTTGATTGAAATTTTCTGTATATTGATTATTTAAATCAACCATAGGCATACTCTCTTCAGTTTTTATAAATTCATCTTGCAAATTAATAATTCTTTTATTTTCGTTTTTAAATTGTTTAACAGCTTCTTTAGCATTTGTATTTTTATTATATTGTAGTATTCCATTACTATTACGTTTTAAAACAATTATACTATTACCTCGATTATTTTTTGCATTTAATGGTTTGTAAGTAATATGATTCGACTTAGTTTTATCTAAATTTAATCTAAAATTTAAAGCTTCAGAAGCTGCCATACCTTTTAAGTTATCAAATCTAAACTCTTTTTTATATTTTTTAATAAAAGATTCAACAGCAAAAAAACATTATTTTCAGGTCTAACAATATCTGTATAAATAGGAGTGGAATTAATAGGAACATCAGGAAGAGTATTATTTTTATTTGTCTGTCTTCTTATTGTTACACCATAATTATCGTCGGTAAATGATGTTTCATCAATAAATTGAAAATTTTGCCAATCTTCTTGCTTATTATCTTCTTGCTTATTATCTTCTTGCTTATTATCTTCTAATTCAATATAATCAAAACCTCCTTCTGCCATTATATAGATTACTCTATATTTTGTATTTCACTTTCAGGAATCCAACTGTTATGCTTATTATCATAACCTAACCATTTAACTAAAACCATCTTTTTACCTTTAACCTTCTTACGTTTTAATATCTTTTCAACTCTATAAACATCATCTTTCTTATTCACAACTGATAGTTCCTCTTCATAAAATTTACCGATTATAGGCTCTCCTTCTAAATCTTCTATCACATATAAATTCGGATCTCCTCTAATAACTTTAGTCACTTTAAACAACTCTTCTGTAAAATTTGCTTCATAGCCTTTCGTAAATATATATTTATACTTTGATATTCTAACCATATCACCAATTTTAATCTTAGGTAATGGTAAATAAGCAAATTCATGACCGTATAATGTATTCCATACTTCATCTTCATTATTTTTATTAACATCTTTAGGCTTCATAAAGATTGTACTGTGTTTTGTATTGTTATAATTATATACTAAATCATCTAATATATCAATCCATTTATATGTTCCTTTACTGTAAAAATATTTCCACATAGATGTTTTAAGCGTTCTGTTGAATCGTTCGACAATCGCAGCCTTTTTTATCATTTTTAGTAGAGAAGTACTTAATTCCATGTTTCTCTAATAATAATTTTACACCTAAATTATAAAATTCTTTACCATTATCAAATTGAGCTAGTTTCGGGTAATCATTAAATCTATCTTTAAATTGACTTAATAGTTTTGCAACAGCTTTTGTCATATTGTTTGTGTCTTTCCTTTAAACAGGGATAGTAAATGCATATATACTTAATATTTCAATAGCTGTTAATATCCAATAATAACCATTGTTTTTATACTTATAAGAACCCATATCAACTAAATCCATTTGTATTTGTTCACCAAGATAGTTTACCCTTGTTTGTCTGAATTTATGTCTCCTAATAATAGGTTTATATCTAGTGTATGTATCTTGAGATATCAACCATTCTTTAACCTGTTTTCTACTGACATCTATACCTTCTTCTAATGCCTTCTGATACAGCCGTTCTGCTGATTGATATCCTGTTTGTGGATCATAATATATATCTCTTAAACTTTGCTCAATTTTAATGTCTTCATCCATTTAACTTACTCAAGATAACATTCAAGTAGAATACTACCTACATTCACAGGGTTGCCATCTTGATCTAATATATTAAATATTAGCTCATTAAACGACCCTTTTATAATTGTAACTTTAGATTCAATATCGTTGTATTCGTATACAGTACCAAATAACGACTGAATTGTTATTACTGGTAAAGTTAAAGCTATATTACTTTTTTTTCCTTCAGGGTTATAATTATAACTTGAATTTACAATATTAGAATAAATTTGCATACACTTTAATCCTCTGTTTATATCCACTTTAGAAACACCATTTTGTACGATACCTTTTTCATAGTTTTTATGGTATCATTAAAACCTAACATTTTAATAAGAGTATCAGACAATACTAATACCTCGTCATTATTATTAGTTATTTTACAAGTTCCGTTGTTTTCTACCATCTCAAGCTTTACGTTAACAGACTCAAAAAACGTTTTAAGCATTTTAAAAGTCCAGTAACCAGCATCTATATTATATTTTATAGTGCCTATTGTAAAAGCTAAAGTATTATTTAATTTCACATTTTTATATTCCCAATACACATAAGCTTTTTTGATATATAAATATGAATAGTTAGATGTTACTATACTTTCTTGTAAGTTAGTTTTTGTACTATCTCCGTTTATAAAAACAGTGAACTTTTTCATATATAACATAGCTTATATTAAATGTCAAACAAGCAAATAGAAGAAAATGCTATAAAATTAGGCGATGATGATTTAAAACATGTATCATATACAACATGGCCAAAAATATATTTAGAAACAACTAAAACGCCTTTGTTTTCAAATCTCATAGCAGCTGTTAATGGGGATGAAGGTCATAGCCAGGAGTATTTTGATCATATGTTACATTGATGGTCCTCAAACTTTAATGTAAAACCTACATTTCAAAGGCCGGTAAATGTCGATATCTGTAACTTCAGATTGTATGTGACAGAGAATGATTATTTTATGAGTAGTTTACCACCTATAACAGTCACATGGACAAGTGAAATTAAAAGTAAAAAAGAACAGCCGACTGGTATAAGATACAATATTAAAAGTCATTTAAATTATAAAAAAGAAGCGTACTACGCTATGATTTGTGGGGCATATGTTGGCAGTTTTTTATGCGCTATTGGGCTTAATCATTTAAATTTTGATAAAAGTAGAATTATACAAAGCCTTGTTAAGTATCATTTATATTTTACTATTCAAAAATTTATGAAGCATCCATCGTTGTTAGACAAATATGACTTTACGGAATTGAAAAAGCATATACCTTATAAAGGTATTTTAAAATTCAATAAAGACGGTGATGGGTATTATGTTAATTTTCAATATTCAACTACTGATTATAAGAGCTTCATTGCATATAATTCTGAAGGTATTACAAAAATCGGAAAAGTTCTTTTGTTAGAGAGTATTGAAAGTTTTGTTTATACAATTCTAGGAGCCCAAGCAGATACAAGATGGCCAATAGTTAATAATGGAGCTAAGAGCATGCAAACCCAAAATGTTTTTAGAAAATTAGTAGAGGATACTATAGTACAGAATGATACGACTGTATTGATATCTAACATGAGAAAGAGTATAAAAGACACGAATGTTATTTTAAATATGGCAATAAGTCCTGGTATGATTTTAATACCTAGCCGTATGATCATATTAGATAAAAAGATTGATGGGTATAATAATATTTTAACATTAGCGAATAAAACTATGAAATTCGGTATTAATTCTAAAATAAATTATTATGGAGTTAAAAAGGAAGAACTAAAAAAAGTACATCAAGATAATGCACCCTCACAACACCTAGATACTCTAGATGAAGTGTATAAAAAACCAGTAGTACATAAACATAAAAAAATGATAGTAAATAATCCCCATCAAACAGATATTATTACTTTACTCGGTATATCAACGCTATCATCATTTATATTAATTAAATACGTCTTATAATATAATATGAAAAAAGTTATAGACTTTAATCATATTTCGAGTGAGTTGAGTCAAGAGGAATTTGAAAAGCTGAAAAAATTGTATTTATACTATCACAAGATGTATACCTGTTATAAATGGAAGTATAATAAATTAAATAAAATTAGACTATTATTAAACATGGGAAGTATTTTTCTAGTCTCGACTGCTGGTATTTTTGGTAGTATAACCGTAAACCCGATAGTTATAGCCACCCTGAGTGGTCTAGGTGCTTTAGTTCAAGGTTATATAGTTAAGAGTAAGATTAATAATAACTTAGAAATGTCTAAATTTGCATATACATCATATGAAAAAATACTTATGGCTATAAGATCTTATTTAAGAGGATTAGCTTACAATGAAGTGATATTACTATCAGACATAAAAGTTATCGATGATATTATAATTGACTTTTGTCCTCCTATAAATGGTATGGTGAGTAAATATAACAAAAAATATAAACATCTGTGAGTTATCTATAAGATTATCTGTGAGTTATCTGTGAGTTATCTATAAGTTATCTGTGAACAAAATCTACAGTATTATATAATATGTCTGAAGAAAACCTAAAAATATTTACAATTAAAAAAGAGAAAGACCCTCTTAGAGTTCAAGCTGGTAAACGCTTAGCTCTTATATCGAAAGCTTCTAAAGAAAAAAAGATGCGAGATATGATTGAATTAGAAAATAAAAAGAAAATTGAGGATGATAGCTGGAATATTAATTACGGATTTTTATTTGGAACTATTGGAGTATTAACTGCTATTGCTTTTCTCTATTATACACGGAAAGATGATAAGAGACAGGAAAAATTAACAAACGATAAAGCGAGAGAAGAAACAACTGGTGAAAAACATGTTTTGATACAAAAAAATAGACAATATAATTTAGACTCATTTGAATAAAATATTTCCTATTATATATGAGTAATACTATGACTAAGAAACAATTTATGAATGAAGCTTTTGATGCAGTGCTTGTGACAACAACTGCTGTAGGTCTTTCTATAGCGTCTAAAAAACTACTAAATCAAAAATTAATAGACACAAACAGTATCAAAGATTTTGTTAAACTAGTTGTTGCTGTTACAGTATCAACAATGATAAATAAATATGCTCAAGACAAAAAATGGGTTCCTGAAAATCCATTTAAATCTGTATAAATATATATGACAAGTATTATTACTAGTGGATTATCAACATCTATAGGAGCAGTTGTTAATGGGTTAGGTTTTTCCCTAGCAGGCTGGCTATTTCATAAACTTGATAAAAACGGTTATGCTGAGGAAATGAAACGTCACAACAAGGCTCTAGAGGACTTATCTAAGGCTAAAGAGGC
The DNA here is from genome assembly GCF_021976095.1 of Xenia sp. Carnegie-2017. NCBI lineage: Eukaryota > Metazoa > Cnidaria > Anthozoa > Malacalcyonacea > Xeniidae > Xenia > Xenia sp. Carnegie-2017. Next base: position 5,765,060 of record NW_025813447.1, on the reverse strand, counting down.
GTTCTATGAAGATGAAGTCAAGCAGCATGATAAAATTCAACAGCTAAGACAAGAACTTCAATATGCTGATAATGATATAGAACTTACGAACAAAGCTTTAGATATTCATAGAAAAGTAAAAACAATACATTACAACGGTCTAACATTTCATAGAGAACCTCAACTAAATAACTTTTACAAAGAATCTAAGAATATGAAAAATTATCAATCTATTACAATGGTAGGGCTTGGTATTAAATCTGGATATTTATTATATAAAACTACTTAAAGATATAATATTATATTATATTATATGTATTGTAATAAATTGATTAATAAAGAGTTAGAAACGTTTTTTGGTTACGTAAATTGTTGCTTTTGTAATAAAAAGATATGTGATAATTATATTAATAGTTCTGTTAAGACATACTTATGTTGTGAAAATCAAGAAATTATTTCAGATAACAATAAAATGAATGTTTGTATACACTGTGGTTCTGTTCACTCTTATAAGATAGTTAATCAATTTATACCAGAGATTTGGAAGTGTCAAAAATCAGTTCATTCAAGGAGAAAATGGTTTTATGATAAAATTATATTGTGTGTGACTTTTGAATATGTTGAGAAATTGACAAATGATTTTATAAAGGTTGTAAATACTATGATTAAACATAAATTAATTAATAAAAAAAATGTTAGTATGTATAAGTATTATATAATACGTTTAGCTAGTAGGAGGGGTATAGCATTAAAACACTCTGTTAGAGACATGAAAAATAGTAAAACAAAAATGATTTTTGATAATAGATTATTTGGTAAAGTATATAAAATCCTTGAGTGGGATAAAGACATCAACTGTACTTATTATAACAACTGGGTCCAGTCAAAGAAATAAAACATTTACGATTATATATGAACCTTAAAGATCTATTAAAAAAGATTAGAGATTTTATTCTATGTTGTAAAAAAACTAGTTCTAATATAGAAGGTGTTTTGAAGGATTTTGAAAAAACATTGTATAAAACAAAAGATAATTTAAACGCATCTTAAAGAAAATAATATATATAGTAATTATATATATAATGGTGAAAGTTATAAAAAATAATAATGAAATTCTAAGCTTATCTTATTTCGGCGCTGGGTGGCATTTCAAAATTGTTGATAAAGATTTATATTCTAAATTTGGTTTTTTTATATATGTTGATGCTTTACCAAATTTACAACATTATCCACCTGATTCCACAGGTTATGAAAAATGTAAAGATCTCCCAACATTTATACATACACTAATTACAAAAGCAAATAATCGTCAATTAAAATTAGTTGAACATCATAAACATTTAAGGTTATTAATATTTAAAACTAATGATCATAAACAAGAACTTCACTATTATTATAACACAACAGTACAACAAGCTCTCGATGACCCTATTATTCGTGCAAAATTAAATAAAGTTGTATGGGTTCACGAGCAGGGGTTCAACCCGTGGGAAGTCGGTCTTAAACCTGGTATGTTGCCAAATAAAATAAAAACTGAAGCTAAATTAGAAGAATATTTACAAAATATTTAAAAACATTGTATAAAACAAAAGATAATTTAAACGCACCAAAAAAAAAATATATATAGTAATTATATATAATGGTTGAAGTTATAAAAAAAAAAGATGTATATAAGTATAAAGAAAATGAAATTAGTTTAGATTTATTAAATAAATTAATGGAAGAAAAAAACATGTATATTAAATCATTAACTTATGAGCTTCATTATAAAGAAGATCAGGTTAAATATAAAAAATATGAGTTGTATACAGAGGACTGGTTATCTTTTTCAAAAAATAGATATAATGTTGATAATATCAAAAAAATTTTACATGTAATGTGTAGTATGAATATTGATACAGAACCTATAATATCAAAGACATTTAAACCTGATTTAATAGACAAAAGTAATACTTATGTACCATGTTTTAATCTAATAACATATGCTCTGTTTAATAGGTTCCATGAGTGGCAAGATTGTAAATTTGAATATGAAATTAAAAATACAGTTACAGATATTCATGTTATAAAATTTGATTTATATGAATATTGTCCTCATATAACTGCTTATGGTATTATTAGAATCTATCTTAAACGCATTAAATAACTATTTAAAAAATAAAATATATAGTATTAGTATATATGTGTTCAGATAACCTAATATGAGGAAGGCCAAGAATTTATACTAAAGAACAAATTAAACAACATAGAACTTCATATATGTTGTCAAAACCATGGCATTGTGATTCATGTAATAAAACATATAGTTTAGCATATAAAACTTTACATCTTAGAACTAGAAAACATTTAAGAAATTCAAAAATTAAAAATAATATAGTTTTATAAAAAGTTTTAAATATAGATTTATTTCTATAATTAAAATTAGTGCGTTTAAAAAAATAAAATATATAGTATATATATATGAATAGAGATTATTTAAATCGAAAGGTACTTAAAGACAAACCTATATTATATAATATGCATTAGATGAATAGAGATGCGCTTCAAAAGATGACTAGAAATGATTTAATTAATATAATATTAAATCAAAAGCTTAAGGTTGAAATTAATAATACTTCAATTTCCAAACCAGTACAAAAAGTACTATCACAATCCAATATCAAACAAATGACTGTACCTCAGTTAAGAGTTATTGCTAAAGAAAAAGGTTTAAAACGTTATTCAAGACTTAGAAAAAACGAATTAATAACATCACTTAAACCAGTCCCCAAACCAAGAAAAAATGTAAAAGAGATGGTTAAAGAGTATGAGAATAAAACAAAGATTCTATCAGATAAAAATAAAAAACCATTACCAACACCAAGAGTTAAAATAAGAGAAACAAACAATGCTATAAAAGGTTATACAAAGTCATATGAAATAAGCATTATTAACAATAAAGTACCATTAATACAAATGCGAAGCACAAGAAAGTATCTTACATATTATATTAAAGAATTATTAACAACAATGAAAGGATTAAAATTTGTTGAAACACTTAAGGTAACATTTAGTAAAAAAGAAACAAAGGATGGTGGTACAACCAACTTTATAACAAAAAAGGCTTATTTTAACAATCCAGCTTTAACAATTACAAATAATGAAAATATTACTGAATCACTACAAATTTCAGAACAAAATATATTAAACAAGATTGATAAATTCACTAAAGAAGGTTCTGGATGGATTATTTAATCAGTAAATAATCATTATCTTAATATTGTAAAATACAAGCCATTACAAGGATCTTCATACATTAATTTACCACAAGAACTTAAAAATAGTAAAAAAGATTTGATAAATATTAAAAACCATGATGATGAATGTTTTAGGTGGTGTCATATTAGACATATCAACCCACAAAATCTGATAAGCAATATATTGATTTTCCTGTGACTATTAAACAATATAATAAAATAGAAAAGCAAAACAGAATTAACATTAACGTTTTTGGTTATGAAGATAAACAACCATATCCATTATTCATATCAAAAAAAAAATTTAAAGACCATATGGAACTATTATTAATAACTGATAACGAAAACAAACATTTTGTATTAATAAAAGATTTTAATAAATTTATGTACAATCAAACTAAACATAAAGAAAGAAAAAATTTTTGTATGCGTTGCCTTCAATGTTTTAGTTCTGAAAAAATATTAAATAACCATATAGAAAACTGTATATTAATAAATGGTATGCAAGCAATAAGAATGCCAAATAAAGATAATAACATACTGAAATTCAACAACTATCATAAGCAACAACCATTACCATTTGTTATATATAGCGATTTTGAGGCTATTACAGAAAAGATATCTGGTTGTAATCAAAATAATATAAAATCATATACAGAAGCCTATCAGAAACATACTGACTGTGGTTATGGGTATAAAGTTGTTTGTTGTTATGATGATAAATTCACAAAACCAATTCAACTATATAGAGGTGAAAAGGCTGTTTACAAATTTATGGAAGCTATGTTAAAAGAAGTTAAATATTGTAAAAATATTATGAAAACCCACTTTAATAAACCATTAAAAATGACCACTGATGATGAAGAAGAATTTAAAAAAGCTGATGAATGTCATATCTGTAACAAAAAATATACTAACAAAGATATTCGAGTTCGAGACCATTGTCATATCACTGGAAAATATAGAGGGTCAGCTCATCAAGATTGTAATTTAAAACTTAGAATAGACTCTGATAAATTAAAGATCCCAGTAATATTTCACAATCTGCGTGGATATGATAGCCATTTTATTATGCAAGAAATCGGAGCTATTGTTAAGAAGCATACATACAAAAACAAAAAAGGAGAAGATATTCAGATGAATATAAATGCTATACCTAATAACATGGAAAAATATATGGCTTTCATGTTAGGTAGCCATCTCACATTTATTGATAGTTTTCAATTTGTGAGTTCTAGTCTTGATAAGCTTGTTAGTAACCTACCTAAAGAATCATTTAAATACACCTCTAATCAGTTTAAAGATGAAAAACTAAATTTAATGAGAAAAAAAGGTATATACCCATGTGATTATATGGATTCATATGAAAAATTTAATGAGAAGTTACCTTCAAAAAAAGACTTTTATAGTGTTCTTACTGACGAAAATATATCAGATGATTCTTATAATCATGCTCAAAATGTTTGGAATACATTCAATCTCAAAAACATGGGTGATTACCACGATTTGTATTTAAAATCAGACGTTTTGTTATTAGCTGATGTATTTGAAAATTTTCGAAAAACATGCTTAGAATACTATAACTTAGACCCATGCCACTATTTCACATCTCCTGGGTTGTCTTGGGATGCTATGTTGAAGATGACAGATATTAAATTAGAACTAATGACTGATATTGACATGTTTCAATTTATTGAAAAGGGTATGAGAGGAGGTGTTTCTTATATTTCTAATCGATATGGTAAGGCTAATAACAAGTATATGGAAACATTTGATAAGAATAAACCCTCAAAATATATAATGTATCTTGACGCAAACAATTTATATGGATGGGCTATGTCTCAAAACTTACCTACTGGTGGTTTCAAATGGTTAACTGATAAACAGATTAAAAACTTAAACCTTGCTGAATATCAAGCAGATAGTAAAAAAGGTTTAATTTTAGAAGTTGATTTAGAATACCCTGAAAAACTACATAATTTACATAATGATTATCCTGTTGCACCAGAAAAAGTTAAGGTAACTAGCGACATGCTGTCAAAATATTGTAAGACAATTGCTTCTAATTATAATATATAAACAGGTTTAGTTAATAAGTTAATTCCAACTTTAAAAAATAAAGAGAAGTATGTATTACATTATAGAAATCTTCAATTATACTTAGATCTTGGGTTAAAGTTAACTAAAGTCCACCGAGTATTGAAATTTAATCAATCTCCATGGTTGAAAAAATACATAGACTTTAATACTCAAAAAAGAACCAATGCAAAAAATTCTTTTGAAAAAGACTTCTTCAAATTAATGAATAATTCGGTATTCGGTAAGACCATGGAAAACTTACGAAAAAGAGTAGATGTTAGACTAGTAACTAATAAAGATAAATTATTAAAATTAAGTTCAAAACCTACTTACATAAGTAGTAAAATTTTCAATGAAAACCTTGTGGCTGTACACAAGATCAAAGAAACACTAACACTTAATAGGCCGGCATATGTAGGTATGTGTATATTAGATTTGAGTAAAACGTTGATGTATGATTTTCATTACAACTATATAAAGAAGCAATATGGTGATAAAGCTAAACTTCTTTTCACAGACACAGATAGTTTAACATATGAAATCAAAACTGAAGATGTCTATCAAGATTTTTGGGTTGATAAAGATAAATTTGATTTTAGTGATTACCCAGAAAATTCTCAATATTATGATAAGACTAATAAAAAAGTTATTGGTAAATTTAAAGATGAAGCCGCTGGAAAAATAATAAACGAATTTATTGGTTCAAGAAGTAAGATGTATAGTTATATTAAAGATGATAAAAAAGGAGATAAAAAAGCTAAAGGAATTAAGAAAAATATTATTAAGAGCGAAATAAAACATGAAGACTATAAAAAAACATTATTTGAAAAGAAACAAATGCATCATACAATGAAAACTATTAGAAGTGTAAACCATCAACTTGGTAGTTATGAAATTAATAAAGTATCACTCAGCTGTTTTGATGATAAACGGTACATATTAGATGATGGATGTACAAGTTATGCTTATGGCCATTATCTTATCAATTCAAATAACTAAATATTAACAAACAGTTATAATGTGTAGTAAGTATGTAGCGTGGGCCTCTGTTAGAGTAAAATCATACATACCTGCTCCTCATGTTTGTAATAAGTAATTAATACAAAACGGTTTACCACATATACATTTTGTAAAATTTTGAGACAAAAGCGATATACAAAAAAATACAAAATCCTGAAACAATTAGTAACAAACACTTTTAACAAAAATTATATAAAACATTAAATTATTTCCATTAAATTATTAAACATGCGCAGATATTTACATGTGCTGGTTACATTAAACAACCATTGTTAAAAAAATGCACTAAGGACACGCGCCTGACAGACAAATAATATAAAAAATGCGCCGACTTACATGTGCTGGTTACATTAAACAACCATTGTTAAAAACATGCACTAAGACACGCGCCTGACAGATAAATAATATAAAAAATGCGCCGACTTACATGTGCTAGTTACATTAAACAACCATTGTTAAAAACATGCACTAAGGAACACGCGCTTGACAGACAAATTAAAAAACATATAGATTCCATATTTTTTAAAAGAGCATATGTTAAGCCTCTGCCATTCTCGAATTCTTCGAATTCATCGAATACCACTTCGGGCTCCTAATTTTCACTTCGTGAAAATTTTCCCGCCGAGCCCTAGGATTCTCGGAAATTCCATTCCCCTGCTCGATCACTTCGTGATCTGCGCTGCCGAATTTCCTCCGAAAAGATGCTTTGTTAACATTTATTTGTAAAGACTGCTTGTAACATTAAAACGCACCTATATATTTCAAAAAACATATAGATTCTAAATTTTGTAAAGAGCATGTGTTATGTCTGTCGTCCTTCGGACACTACGGGTGCGCTCCTGATTCACTTCGTGAATCACCCACCGTCGCTGAGGATTCTCGGGGCTCCATCCCCTGCTCGATCACTTCGTGATCTGCGCTGCCGAGCCCCTCCGAAACGATGCTATGTTAACATTTATTTGTAAAGACTGCTTGTAAAATTTAAACGCATCTATATATTTCAAAAACATATAGATTCCATATTTTTAAACGATAGATTGTAACCTCGAGATTTTTACCCCCTTTTTTCCCCACTACTTTGAAAACATGGGCTTTTTGCACAGCTTTGTTTATATGGCCTTTTGCGTTGGTATCCCTTTGAAACATGGCCTTTTTCCCACTACTTTGAAACAATGACTTTTTTGCGCAGCTTTGTTTACATGGCCTTTTGCGTTGGTTCCCCTTTGAAACATGGCCTTTTTTGCGCTGATACCCCCATGTCTTATACTACTTGCTATAATCTAAGACTTTTAATGAAATAGAATATTTTTTACCGGACCCTGTCGGTTATCTTACAGCAACCACATCAACAGTAAACGATTAATCCAGAAGGATGTTTTCATTACTCTGCAAAACTTTCGTTATTTCGGACATCCCCCGGTTTGAAGTCATTTGAATCAGCAGCTTGAACTTTTCTTCTAGTAGCTTGGCAGATTTTTCTTGCCAACGTAAAACTTCATTTCCACCTATCGCACGAATCAACTCGCAGCTCGCTGCGAGAACTCGCAATTTTTCCCGTCTGTTTCGAGTACTCGTTGTTTCATAACTGTTTTTCAGCGAGCTAAGAAAAAGAAAATGGCGGACGCTTAAGGAGTGAAGAATGAGTCCTTTGACTAGAAAGCAAATAATTCTTTTACTCTATTTGCGAAGTCGAAGAAGACAGCGTGAAACTTAACGCAAACGTTTTTGGATCAGGCCAATATTCCAAAAGAGATCATAACATAGCGAAATTTTCACTTTATTGAAGGAATTACGAGATGGAGACCACGAAGGTTATTTTCACCATTTTAGGATGTCACCTGATCAATTCGATTATTTACATGGCCTTGTAGGCTCCCTTATTCAAAAGAGCGATGTAAGTCGTGATGTAATTAGTTCAGAAGAACGATTAGCGTTGACACTTCTCTATTTAGCATCAGTAGACAGTACACGAAGTTTGTCTTTCAGTTATAGAATAGGAGTGACAACTGTACACAGAATAATTTCGAAAACCTGTTTGGCAATTTGCAATGCTCTTTTGTCAAAAGGATTTTTGAAAGCTCCCAGTTCACCGTATGAGTGGTTAAAAATAGCTGATGAATTCAAAAGAATCTGGAACTTCCCTAATTGTTGTGGGGCCATTGAGGGCAAGCACATAAAAATACAAGCACCAGCAGGATCAGGGAGTTTGTACTATAATTATGAACACTGGCATTGCATTGTTCTCATGGCTATTGCTGCAGCAGACTATTCACTCATATTAGTTGACATTGGCGATAATGGTCGTCATATTGATGGAGGTGTGTTTCAGAATTCTAAATTAGGTATTGGGTTGCTGTCAAATTCTCTTCAACTTCCTGAACCATGCTGCATAAGTAATAGAATGAGTACTTTTCCCTTTGTCTTTGTTGGTGATGAAGCATTTCCATTGATGAAAAATCTGATGCGTCCCTACCCTGGCAAATTTCTACCACAATATAAACAAATTTTCAATTATCGCCTTTCCAGTGCCAGAAGAGTTGTTGAAAATGCATTTGGCATTGCTGCCTAAAGATTTCGAATATTGAGAAGGGAAATTATTGCCAAACCTATGAAAGTTGAGAGGATTACCATGGCTGTAGTTGCACTTCATAATTTCCTGATAAAGTCGGAGGCAAAACAACCAGCATGTTCTAGACAGTATTTACCCCATGGTTTTGTGGACAGTGAGGACAGGTATGATTAGATTCCTTAATTTTTTTCAAAAATACCATATTTCAAAAATTTTAATGAATCAATTTTGATGAACTCAAACTGATGTTAAATATTCTGGACTTCTTAGACAAATTTGAGAAGAGATTTCATTTTCAAGAAAATTACACTGGTCAACAGCAAATTTGGTGTCTCAGTTTTGTAAACTGATTTTGGACAATTTTGATGTGCTGAGTCCAAAAATAACACTATTTTTGCTGGGTCAGGTCGAGATTTTAAGCTATCGTTAATTTTTTATTTTTTAACTTTTAAATACCCGAGAAAGGTACAACAGAAGTACTAACCATTTACCTTTTAAAGTTCTATTATCTGAACAAATTTAAATTTTTTAGCACTAGCAATAAAAAGAAGAAAGCATTTGAATAAGCAATTTTTGATTGAATATCAATTAGGGAGTTTAGGTTTTGCGATTATTATGTGATATTTAAAGATAAAATAAGGCCCATACTGGAATTCAATGGTAAAACTTGTTAAAACACACCAACATATTAATGTAAGTAAAAAATAATAAAAAGTAGAAATAATAAAAATAAGCCAGATGTTTTTTGCTATGTTTGTGGTGAATACACACTTGCACCAAATCGCAATATTGTCACCACCTTTATCAAGCGCGTTTACTATGCATATTTTGGCATGAAACTCGGCGATCAAGACAAAGGTTGGACACCTCACATGGTTTGCAAAAGATGCACAGAGCATCTCCGTCAATGGAGCAAATGGACGCAAAAGTCCATGAACTTTGGCATCCCCATGACTTGGCGAGAGCCTTAAATCATGCAACCGATTGCTACTTTTGTGCTATGAATGTCATGGGAATTAACAGAAAAAATCGCACAACACTGGAGTATCCCAATCTACCGTCAGCTATGCGCCCTACTCCTTATAGTGAAGAAAATTCCGTACTTGTATTTGAAGATACAAGTATTGAAGAAAGCAGTAGTAGCCAGGATGAAACTCAAAGCATTGCCACTACCGATGATGCAACCTTTCCCGATGACAATGATGAGTAGCCAAAATTGTTTTCCAAAAACGAACTAAACGATCTTGTTCGCGATTTAAATTTGCCAAAAGACTCTGCCGAACTTCTTGCATCTCGTTTAAAGGACAAGAACATGCTAAATGGTAAAGTTAAGGTAAGTTTCTTCCGTACCAGGCACCAGGAATTTTTAAGATATTTTGCTCAAGAAAAAGAATTAGTCTATCGCAATGACATAGTAGAGCTACTGAAACATCTCGTCGTACCTGAATACAAATCAGAGGACTGGCGACTTTTATCGACAGCAGCAAAGGTCCTTGAAATGTGTGTTGTTACACAATGGAAATCAATTTGCATCTGTGCCATTGGCACATTCCACAACATTAAAAGAACAGCATGAAGCAATTAAGTACGTCCTAGAAAAATTTCTTATGACCAACATAAATGGCTGATTTGCGTTGACTTAAAATGGTCAACTTCTTGCTTGGTCAACAGTCTGGATTTACCAAATACCCATAATTTTATGCCTCTGGGAGTACGCATCATTACGTGAAAAAGAATGGCCAGTACGTGAAGAGCTTGCAAGTTGTAGAGCAAAAAATGTGATAAACAAGCCTCTAGTTGACAGGGGACGTATTTTATTTCCTCCACTGCACATAAAGTTCGGTTTGATAAGGCAATTCACTAAAACTTTGGATAAAGATGGACGGTGTTTTCAGTTTCGTTGTAAAACCTTCCCCAATTTGTCAACTGAAAAATTAAAAGCTGGTATTGATCCCGAAAATCTTTGCTCTTTAAGCGATGAGCAAGGAGAGCGCTTTCACCATGACTTAAGAGAAAGGTGATACATGGTGATGATGGCGGACTACTGTTGGAATTTAAAAAAAGATGTGCAAGCACCAAAACATTCGCGACAATCAAAAAAAACGAAAATTTAGACTGTAATAATGCAAACATTAAGTTTTCATTTTTAGTTACATGTACTGTATATGAAGTGTACATGATTCTTTCTTGGAATACTGCAATTTTATCATAAAAACTGACATTTTGTTTTGAAACATCTTGAAAACATGTAAATCTTGAAAACATTGTTTTGAAAAAATATAACTAAAGTCGCATAATTTTAAATTCAAATTTTCAAAAAAATTTGACCTCCGAGAGCAAAATGAATGTTATTTCTAGATTTAGCATAGCAAAAATATAGTAAATCAGTCAAAAAATATCAGACACCTTTTAAAAAGTTTCTTTTTGTTGACCAGTGTTATTATCTTTATCCCCTTATTTTAGAAATGGAAAAGTTTCATTGGGCTCATGGAGAGCCTCTGTGGAGAATGCACAAGGCTTAAAGTCAATTGGGAGACAAGGCTCAAATTTTTATAAGAAAGATGCCTCAGAAGTAAGAGATCAATTTAAAGAGTATTCCATGAAACCAGAGGGTGAAGTTCCATGGCAGCAAAATCATATATCTTTTAATGGGAACCTTGAATGACTATGATTTATTCTTTCAACATTCTTTTCCTCTTTGCATGGGTATTTTTCATTCTTACAAGTTTAACTATTGCTAATGTAAACTCAGTTTTTTTCTTTAAAGAAAAGGACATTTTAAGTAAATTTTATTAAATTGGATGTAGTTTATATTAATATAGTTTGGAAAAAACTTTGTCTTGATTCTTAAAACCAAAGCTGAAAGCAAATATATAGAATATAACATGTGCAAACAGTAAAACAGCTCTCCTTTACAATTACATAATCATTTACAAAGAAATTCAACTTTATAACAATGTTTTAAGACAGTTTATGATATAGTTGATTTATTCTTTGTCTTTTTGGTCAAGGACTTGTGAAAAATTTGTCAAACTGGATTCCACCTCAAACAAAACTTGTGCTATCTTCATTTTGGCTAATGATTTGTGATAATTATCAAACTTCTTAAATGTGACTCCAACATATTTACCATATGCCATACAATCATCCTCTACTGAATTGCCTTAATTTCCACAGGCATTGCCATTCTTTTCATCTGTTTTCAAAATTTTTAATATTTCTATGTCAATTTTTCGATCCACAGAAGTTTTTCTTTTTATGGGGGAGTGCTTTAATTTTTTTCTTCCAACTGGACTTAACTCCAACTCTCTCTTGTTTTTCTCTGTAGTTGGAGTTGATGTTAGTGCTCCAATGCTGTGTTGCTCAATTTCATTTGAATCACTCGTAACAATATCTTCCTCATCAATTTCATAAAATGTTTCACTGCTTTGGTTGCAACTGAGGTTGCTTGAAGTGGCTCTGTGCAATATGGTTTCCCTGATGAAATCCATGCTTCTAAGCCATTTCCATCTTATTTCTTTTCCACGGCTTTTTACCATGTACAAAACGTGAAATTTTGTCACTGTTTTGATTAAAAGTTTGATCTTTTTATCGCTCCATCTTTCGTTTCGTTCTTGTCTATCCGACATTTTGTAGTTTGTTTTTTGAAAAAAATGGGGAAAATAACATAATGCTAAAAAACGATGCCACGTGATCAGTAGCCTTTCTTTCATTGGTGAATTTTTTATTTGAAATGGCTGCAAGAAAAAAACAGTTGAAAAATGTGAACTATCTGCGAGGTCATAAAAAATACTAGTTGCGGGTTTGCGAGTTGTCGCAGCGAGCTGCGAGTTGATTCGTGCGATAGGTGGAAATGAGGCCTAAGTCCGATTTTGGCTTAGCCAATTCTTTCTGGATTTTTCTTATAAGACGTTTTGCCTTCGCATTTTTACGTTCAGCACGTTTCTTCAACCGCAGGTCATATGAATCCATATCAAGACAAATTAAGAAACTACTATTGATCACTCTTCGAGCACTTGCCCTACAGAGATCGTCATTGCGCATGTTATGATGTGATAAGCAAAAAGTAGTTTTGAAATTTATATTCATACATAGATTATATTGTAAACACATCAAGATTATATGGAATATAAAAATTTAAAGTTAATAAATTATGTCCTTCGACATCAGTTTTCTTCATCATCGGATGAATTTTCGACAATTATTTTGGAGTGCTTTGATTCTTCAGCTTTTGGTACCTTGGTGCTCTACTCTCTTTTAGGCACTGCTGTTATTTTAGTTTTTCCAGTTCCTTTTAACGATTTGTCAGCCCAATGAGAGAATGAACATTTCTTTTCACTTGCGGTATACTTACAGCGAGAGTAGGGTCGGCCAGGATTGTTGGTCGAGTTCGATACCCACAGACATGCAAGCACTTGGCACTCGCAGAGTGGAAGACGGTTCGGCTTGAATTCCTTCAACACATTTTTATCGTACACGTCTATAAGCTGCATGTACTTTTCTTCGGGCGTGAAGGAATTACATTTTTCTTTGGTGCACTTTAAGAAGTGCAGTGTTTGAGTTTTATACCATTCCACCTGTATATTTTGTTGATGATTAACGAAGATTTTAATTGTTTCCAACTCAAAAATTTATGATTAGCTAGTTGACAGGTTCTCAGCAGACATTCAGAATTATTAGATTAGATTAGAAACCGATAAGTTGAACCGTTTTCACAAAATACAGATGTTTCACCCAAACTACTTAAAGACTTAAATGAGGAACGTTTTTTGCTTGGCGGTGTATGCTTTGTATTTAGCAATTTTGATTTTTTCGAAAAAATACATCCTAAAAAGTTAAGGTTTAACAAATAGTGCATTTTTTAGCAAATTTAACAATGATGCATTGAATTATCTCCTAACAAGTTTATACAAATGAAATGAGAGGTGTACGAATTGACTACTTTTTGTCAGATGTTATAGCTGGCTGTGATTGTCTTTACTGTTTATTCTATCTAAGGTTTGTTTTTCTGCCAGTTTAAACTGTTTAAAGATAATTTTGCGTGTAAATGATTGCTGTTATCATTCCAATGAAGATTTTTTGCTGTGTTAAGCATCATGAATACTATTATAAATGTCTCAATGACTCCATTTTTTCGGCATTTTTCGATTATTTGATTAAGGTTTTTTTTAATAATATTTCCGTCAAATTTCTTTCCCATGAAAAATACAAAAATAATAAGCCTACAGCTTCATAAATATGCGGGCTCTGCTGTGTTAGCCGATTATAATTACCTCAAGGATTAGGTTTTGTCTGCATATTTAGATTGTTTGATTAAGGTTATTTTTTTATCACATTTCCATCAAAATCTTTGTTCACATGAAAGATACGAAAATGGTAAGTCTTAAGCTTCGCAATACGCAGGCTCTTGCTATGTTTAAAGTTTTGTCGACACGTAGACGGGTATTTTCATAAACGAAGGTTTTTACTCCGTTTTGGCCTTACGTCCACAAGTAACGGGCGTTTTCAATGACAAATACGGAGACTTTCGAATACGATAGCATTAAAACTAGAATCCAGGCTACAAACTCTAATGATTTGTGCTTATTCTTGGGTATTTGGGCGATTTAGCGTATTCGTGTGGACGGTAAATACGATTTGAAAACAATACGTGTGGATGTAATTTTTTTCAAGGTCTAAGCCTTATGAAGGCGATTATAATTATCTCAAGGACTCTGTTTTTCAATTGTTTGATCGAGATTTTTTTGAATCATATTTCCGTCAAAATTCTTTTCCGAGGGAAATACCAAAATAGTAAGCCTTGCTTCATAATGCGAGGATTTTAGCAGTGATCATGAAGACGATTATAATTTCCTCAAGGATTAAGTTTTGTGTCTGCATTTTTTGATTGTTTGATTAAGGTTATTGCTTTATCACATTTCCATCAAAATTCTTTCTCAACATGAATGATGTAATATTCTTCTTGCTTGTTTTCACAGTATAATGACAAGTTGAAAATTGCAGAGATAATAGTTGTTAAGACTCATGGCTATAACTTTTCAAGACAGTTATGATTCATAATATTTTTTCCAAACCAAAACTGGCAATCACCTTGAACGTCATTTCACAATCTTAATTGGTGGTGCATGAAATACATTAGGCCTGCAGACAAATGAGGCAAATTACTGTTTTAATGCTTTAATGCCGTCATTCACTCTGAAACGCACGCATGCGGAAGGAACTGTGCAATCCATTAGAAAATTATTGATAACAAAAGAGTCAATATTTTGCATGTAAAAGCACTTACGTCAAAGTCTCAGGCAAGCAAACAGCAAAGTTGTCAGAGGAATAAGGACGAACAGTACAGAGTCATGGCAACGTCGCAGAGCATAACCCCAATTTTGAGGAAGTTGAATTGGAATTCTATTTCAACGTTAGATATGACTTTAGCAAATTTAAGTTGTCATTTTGTTCATTATTTTAGGCCAGTGTGAACACTGTAACTTATGAAATATATGCCCACCAAGCTGTGGACATAAAGTCCACCTCTCTGAGGTGGAGAAGAGGCTTGTGGAGGGTTTTGCCTTTTCAATGCCCTATTTGATTGTAAGTCAAGTAATTCATATGCTTGCTAAATGTTGTATTCATGTTTTATGTAATGTCCATTGTTGTATACTCTAGTTGTTTTGACAAAGAATCAATAGATTTTTAGAAGATTTTTTCCAGTATGTATTTTTATAATTCTTTATTTTTTGAACATTAATACAGTAGCTAGAACCGTCAGTAAGATGGATTTCTTTTTATTTCAGAGTGGTCGTTGCTAGTTTCTTCGAATAAAATGTTTTATTCAATAAAATTTATTTAAGAATATCAACGTCTCATGTTCTAATTTTTTCTTTTTTTCTGTCAAAAATATTTTGCTCCAATCATTGCAAGTGTTCATCATAAGTTCTAGCCCATTTACTATCGGAGTCATGTCTTGTAAACTATCAAAGAAGGATTTCATGACTTGAAGCCGATTTTAATTACCTCAAGGATTAGGTTTTGTCTGCATTTTTTGATTGTTTGATTAACGTTATTTTTTTATCACATTTCCATCAAAACTCTTTCTCCACACGAATGGTGTGATATTCTTCTTGCTTGTTTTCACAGTATAATGACAGGTTGAAAATTGCAGAGGTAATAGTTGTTAAGACTCATAGCTATAATTTTTTAAGACAGTTATGATGCATAATATTTTTTCCGAACCAAAACTGGCAATGACCTTGAACGTCAGTAAGTTGAATTGGAAATCTATTTCAATGTTTCATATCACATTAGCAAATTTAAGTTGTGATGTTGTTTATTATTTTAGGCCAGTGTGAAGAATGCAAGTCGTGGGTAATTTGCCCACAAAGCTGTGGACATTAAGTCCATCTCTCTGAGGTGAAGGAGAGGCTTGTGGAGTGCATCAATGTTCTACTGTATCAATGTTCAAATGATAATTCATTATCTTTTAAACATTGATTCAGTAGAACAGTCAGTACAATTGATTTCTTTATATTTCAGAGTGGTCGTTGCTGGTTTCTTTGAATGAAATGTTTTATTCAATAAAATTTATTTGAGAATATCAACGTCTCATGTTCTAATTTGTTCTTTTTTACTGTCAAAAATATTTTTCTCCAATCATTACGAGTGTACTTGATAAGTTCTAGCCCATTTACTATCGGAGTCATGTCTTGTAAACTATCAAAGAAGGATTTCTTGACTTCTTTGTTACGTATATCTTACCATGCATGTCTTGTAATTTATAAGCTGGATCTTTACATTTTCTAGGGCTTGAAAATTTTATGCCCTCTAAAAGTTCGTTATATTAACTTCGTATTTCTTTTTTTTATGATAACAGTCGAGTATTATAATTTCAACGATATTGGCGGATTATTTTACTCAATAAAAATACCCATAACTTCATCTAATGTTCTAATTGTGACAGTAAGCGCTAATCCAAACTTGCTGCCTATTTTTGTGCAATTGACCAAATGGGTGTATCACAAAGTATAACTTACAAACTTCAAGTATGTCATTTTCAAATGCATTTTACAATAGACAGCACTCTTCAATCCAAATTATCCAATAATATCTTGTAAATGACAAGTTAACAACATATCTAGTTTTGTCCAAATAGTTACTGAATGGCTAATTGAGTTCAAACACTGTAGATACCTATAGAGCTATATATACGGTTACTAATTACAGAACTATAGGGTTGATGCGTATAAAATTATAGGGTGAAGATATATGTATAACAAACACAAATAATTAATTTTTACAGCCCTAAGAATATATTTTTGGGGTAACAGCAGCGAATGTTAATTACAAGAGCACTTTCAAGTGTGCATATACAGAAATAAAGAATCCGCGAGAATTCATTATAAACTATTTTTCTACAAACATCGACTTTTAAAAGTGCGAATCTTCCTCAGTTTACCATCCACATTAGGCCTGCAACCTACGACATTTTATAGACACGTTTTTCGGTGATGTTTTAAAAATATTTAGGTTTTACTTTTTGGCACTCGGAACAATTTAAACGAAAGCACACAATGTTAAGGCAAAATGTTTTCATGTTAATTTGATAAACACCGCCCCTTAAAAGGAAATAAAATCGTAAGAAGATCCGTGTTTTATCTCTTCGATCTGTATTTATCCCTACATCCGTGTTTTATCCCCCCATCCATGTTTTATCCCCTCATCCGTATCCGTGCCTTCCGAATCCGCGTTTTATCACTACCCGAAACATATTTGACTTGCTGGATATCTATAATTAATTTTTGCGAAACCTTTTGTAATATATTTACTTATAGTAGTAGCAGTATTACTCAGACTTTTTTACGTCTGAAAATACAACGTTATTGCTGTTCGTGCTAAGTGGGTGGTAATCCATTGTAGGAAAACCCCTGAAATAAGCGTAGTAATGGAACAAGAATAGGGAAACCTATGTCACTTGTGATTTGTGAACGTTTTACGGCCGCTATATTTGGTGGGGATGCCCAAAACACGAGTGATTCAAGTACGGGGATACCCAGAACACGAGGATACCCAGAACACGGGGATACCCAAAACACGAGGATACCCAGAACACGGGGATACCCAAAACACGGGGATACCCAGAACACGGGGATACCCAGAACACGGGGATACTTATATCACTGTGACAGTGGCATTAAGCTTTTTTCTCAAGTATTTATAAAGAACACAGGTCGTTCATTTTCTGAAAAGAATCGTTACTAAACAAATTTTAACAAAAAATCGCGCAAGAATATTTGCTTTCTCTGAGTAATAAGAATTTCTAGAAACACTTACCTGTTCAAACTGCCAAAATATTGTAGTTCCCTGTTGAAAACGCAAACTATGAAAGCGTCGAAAAATTTGAATGATCAAATCGAGAGGAAAATGTGTTTTTAAGAAGTATTTTTCATGTCACAAAAGCACAAACATTGCCAGTATAGTTCAGGGTTGTATTAATAAGAACAGATTCTCTCAAAAAAGAGATGTTCAAAATAGGCATTTTTACAGTAAAAATTACTTCTTAACTTACTTTCATCTTCCATTATCTGGAAGTCAACATTATCGCATCAATATAATACAGTAAGCTGTTTTGGTCTGTCCATCTATATTATTGTTAAAGAGATGGTTGTCTATGACGTATTTGTGTTCACTGCATTTACCATTTTCATTCCGCCACAAGTCCTGTAACGAACTACGCATGTCACTATAAGCAAAGCGAAATTCGTTCATGTGTTGTAAATGAAAATCCACCTATTATTAGGTCGTTTTTTACCAATGCTCGTAAAGCTACATGAAAAGAAAAGACGATAGTATCAGATTCCCATTGATTGAGAGCTATATTTTGTAGGGCAACACCAGAAGTGTAATTTTGTTTGTACATTTTTTTACCAAACTAATACAGCAACACTTGAACTTGAGAGAATTGTTTAAAATTTTAGTTAGATAAGAACTTAACAGTTAATTTGATGTACACATGCAAAATGCAATCTTGTTTCTGCACATCCACCTCATGCCAGTCAAGTTGACGGTTATACATTGTTAATTCAAATGATATTAGTTAAACTAAGGGACGGGGCGGGTGGCTGAATGGCTAATTGCGTGAGCTGTAAGCCAGACGGCGCGGGTTCAATCCCGGCTCGTGGCACATCTGGCAATGTGTCTGTAAACCTAGCCCGGGTTGACCAAAGCCATGTGAGGGAAATTTGGTAGAGGAAACTATGTCCTCGGATGGACTGTATCTGCATCTGCAATGTTGCAGCCTTGTCACACTGTGTCACGCTGATATCAGCATTGTAGTTGCGTGAAAGGTACGAGTGATTGTAGTCTGGTCAGCTGCCTTCACTATAATTTCAGTAACCAGGATGTTCCACTTTGTGGAACCCTCATACGATGAAATCGACGGAGTTCATTAGTTAAACTAACATGGCATGCATGTGAAGATCACAATTACTAGTTTATTGGTATAATCGTTTCAATTTTAAACAGAGCTGTCTGCATGCCTTGTCTTTTCGTTCTGCTATTGTAGCATCAATTCGCAGATAATTCCCTTATCAAGAAATGGTAGAAAGCTAAGACTAAGTGGATACTCTATATGTATATCAGTTTCTGCAGTGTCATGCTCTTCCAAATTTCTGTGTTAACAAAAAAAAAGCGTGTGGCACTTTTCATTATGCCATGTATTATATCAGAGCGCAATACCAAGCCACTAAAATGAACCAGATTTTAACTACGGATGCTGATGTCCACAGTTTTTTGTTCTAACAACACTTTTTGTGTATGATTGATGATTCGTGTCCTTTTACGTTTTAAAAAATGTTTCAGCCATATTTTTTTCTATGATGACACACAAGTATTTATGTCTATTTTAATATAATCAGTGCCATACTTCAAGGCATTGTGTATCGAACAAAGTTACTACTTGACGCCGTTAAATTCTTTTAGTTCAACTCTTACTGTACGTGCTGTGTCTATCCTTAATTGATATAGTGCAAATTCCTCTAGCGACACCATGTTTCAAGACGTTCATTACTAACATTTAAATAAGTACAACTTCATGTTTATTTGATGCAGTGAAATTCTTTTAGATGACTTCCGAGAGTACAATGTCCTAAAAGGTTGCGATTATGTACACTACGTATAACTGAATAATGAGTCCTTTGACAAAATAGACACTCTGACTCTCTCTTTTACCTAATGACATCTAAGACTAAGTACACATTGGAGAAGCCGTACGGGAGGGGAACCTTTTAGTTTTGATGCACAATATGTGTACATCACGTGGTAAAGCGATGTTCGAACTCGTTATCAGAATCGTCATCATCACTAGAGTCGATATCTCCGATATACGATTTTCGCCCCTTACAACAAGAAACCAGTAGTCCAATGAGAAATGCCTGAAAAGAAAGTTAATATAAAATGAAATTGTCTTCTGGGCTGTTTCATACAATCAGTGAAACTTATGAAAATTTACATGAGCATAAAATCATACATTATGACTTTATAACGTACCACAATGAACATCCATGTCCCCCAATAATCACACACACCAAAGAACCAAACTTTGTAGAAAAATCTCGACAACAGAACAGAGATACGACTCATTGTACAATGTTCTGGAAAACAATTTATGCAGAATTAATATTGTAACACAACTTCTAAGAGGTAGATCCAACCTTCCCACGGTATTTTCCCAGGTTGTGAATTACTAGGGTCTTTCTTTACAAAGTAGTGAACTACCAAGGTTATTTTCTCAGGTTCGTATATCCCAGGGTTACGTATGAGCTACCAGGGTTGATTTATTAAAGACACTGAAAACGTATGATCTTTAAAGAGGATCCAGGCTAAATAAATTACAACTGCTCAATTTTAGCTAACGTTATAGACCCATACTTATCGTGCGAGTTTGTTTGAGGAAAAGTTTGCCCTAGCATACGTCACATTTCTTCGCATAAATTATACTGCTTTATTCAAGCTCACATGAACGGCTTTCAAATTTCAACTCT
Organism: Xenia sp. Carnegie-2017; assembly: GCF_021976095.1. Lineage (NCBI taxonomy): Eukaryota > Metazoa > Cnidaria > Anthozoa > Malacalcyonacea > Xeniidae > Xenia > Xenia sp. Carnegie-2017. The sequence goes on along the minus strand of NW_025813447.1, from coordinate 5,744,148 downwards.
CTTCTGATACGTAATCTATAAAATTTTTATCATTTTAGGTGAAAGGAACTTTACGACATAAAATACAAGCAAAATATACGAAAGACACGCTACCGAGCTGTAAGTTACTCATTTCGCTTTCCAATTCAATACTTGAGAATTAAAATTACAAAGTGTATTAACTTTGTATAAAGCAGTATAATTTATGCAACAACTAAAAACGATGTGACTTATACTAGGGCGAACTTTTCTTCAACATTGCATAGGCTTATAACCAGAAGTATGTGTCTATATATAAGTAACTCAATCGTATATATATTTAAATTTGAAAAATTCCTCACCATCCAACAATTTTAAAAATTGTATTGAAAAAATTACTTTCAATAACGTCAAATATGTAGAAACATAAATCGTGTCTGTAGCATGTTTCTTCATTTGAGTCAGTGATGGATTTCTGAGAAGGGTGTGGAGGGATGCGCTCCCCTAGAGGTAGCGTAGCCATGCGGCATGCAGAATTAATCCCGCTGTGTAAATTTTGAAGGATTACCGTAGTTCATTTTTTTAGAAATTAATTGTGCTCACAGTCAGTAAACACAAAAATATTTCCATAGCGGGAGTAACAAGTCGGTCTGGTTACGCTACAAACCCCTAGTATCCTAGGGGATGCAGGAGGGGTGCCGATTCCTCTACAAAATACTAATTTACGAAAAAATTGAAATACTGAAAGCAATTATGATAAGTCTTAAACGGAGCACACTTTCTTAAATACACCAGTCATGATAAAAAGGCAATAGAACGAAAGGTAACAAAAAAAAGCAGAAGTGATCCGGCAAGAAGTAGTCACCAAAATTCAATCCAAACTAGAACACTAATCAAAACAATTTGTAAGTATGATTTTCGTATATTGTTTTATTTTCGTATATTGTTTGGAGGCTCAAAGTTGGAAATTTTGGACATTTTTAATATTTGACCACCAGTAAAAAAGAACTGGCAACAAATGTACTTCGTAACGTCTCATCGGGAACTCGTCCATTGTAGTTTGATAAGAAATAGATTGCTTTTGACATCCACGACAGAACATGGCACACGTGTGTAATTCAAAAGAAAGGTTTTCCTTTGAAGGAAATTACGTAAAATATAGTTTTTTCGAAAATTGTGTTCCCAATATGACGTCGTATCGAAGAACTTACCCCAGTTTTCCAAGGTCACGGTCAAGTTAAAAATTACCAATTTTGAGCTACAGTTACTCTACAAGGTTCAAATTTGGAATTAGAAAAATATTCCAAATGAATTAAAAATCGTGTAATATATCAAAATTGCCCAATTTACAAGAACATACTTAATAAAGGCACTTTAAAGCAAAATTCGAACTATTTACTTTGAACATTTCAAAATTCGTTTGAAAGAATCGATAAGACATATTTTATTGAATGGAAATTTCTTAACAATAGTTATAAATGTAATATTATTGTAAAATTACCTTGCTATAAAGTATTTTAACAAACCCTGACACTGTCGCTATTACTTCAAATCGACATTATTAATCTGATATAGTGGAAAGTCACATACCATTGGACACTCGAGTGGAACAATCCTTGGTTATGAAGGTGTAGTTTTGGCTCCAGGTTGTATTGGCGAGAGAACTCGTGTTGCTCACATTGTGTACCTAGGTCATTATATACATGTTATTGCCAACAGTTTATGTCCCACTTTAGAGGTAAGTTTTTTAAATATTACAAACTTGAATAAAAGAAAAAAACTTACTAAACATTAACAGAAAGGAAAAAATTATAAAGCATAAAAGTTAACGTTGTATAATAATTTTTGTGCACAACTGCTGAACCTTGGTGTTGTGCAACAAATGAAGACAGGTCAAAACCATTGAACTAAATATAACTGGTAGTCTACCTCTTGCCAAATTTCATAAAGAGTATTTCAACTAGTCACAGACTTCCAACACACGACCCAAAGAAAGTTCACAATAAGAACAACCGAAATATGCGTGACTGAAGGAAAAACTTAGCTTCATGCAAGTGCAGGTATGCTTACCAACCAAAATGCAGCCTTCCAGTCGTATATTTAGTTAAAAAGTCAAAAACAAAAAACCTTTTCTTGATATTTTTGATTGCCATACATGACGTATTGAGGAGCTAGCGTCATGAGAACAACATTGACTGCCAGCACAACGTACATTAGTATAAAAACAAAGAAAAGCAACGCTTGGGGCATTGTCTTGTGTGGTTTTATCTTGTATAACTGATCAACTCGTTAAGAAAAAAACTGACCATGAGGTAAATGGAATTATTGTGAACCAAAATAATCGATGAAAAAGGTAATTAGTTGTGACCTACACCCCAGAAAACTTCGGCGATGTTCAATAACCCTTCAAAAAAACTTCACTACAACAACAATGCAGAAGGTAAAAAAATTGTTGAAAGTTCTGTTAGAGTTATAAGACCGATCCATTAAAAGTAAATACAAAAGGATACTTTGATGCAGAAGAAACGAATTCCGATTTTCCTCATTCCGACCATTGTACAATACACAAAATAAAAAACGATGGCAAAAAACAGCAGATAATCAAGTGGAAACACCTGGAGACAGAGAGGAATCGACATCAGTCTTAGTGTTTGTATGTTAAATCTCCAGGCTTTTTTTCCATTACTTTCTGTGCATAAAGCATCACTTCATTGATTGGATTGACAAACTTTGGATCTGGTAGTGAGTATCCATATTTGTAGCCAAAGGAATGCAATGCTTTGTCGATGCTAAAAAAAACAAAAGTAACAAGTAAAGGTTATCTATTATTGATCTAATGTTACTAAAAAAAAAATAACAGGAGAAGCAAACAATTTTAAATAAAACAAAATAAAACAGACTCCGAAAACAGACATCTCGTTTTCATCATACTCAAGATGATACAAGAGTTTTAGACGAAATATTACGCAATCTGTGGTCCAAAACTTTTGTATCATTTTGAATATCAAGAAAACGAGATGTCTGTTTTCGGAATCTGTTTTATTTTGTTGTACAGAAGAAGCATAAACTAAAGTACGTAACTTTATTTATACTAAATATCTCTTTCAGTTCCAAACAGTTCTTGCTAAAGATCATCTGTTATTTATCCAGTGTTACTACAGAAGGAAACCTAAACTAAACTAATTCATTAATTCTAGAACCACTGGTTGTGGTTATGTCATGTTATCCTATAACAATTCCTTCAGAAATTCGTACCTAGTAATCACCAATGAAACAACAATTAATAAGGCCAAAAAGAAACTGATTATTCCAAAAACGATATGAAATGGTCGACATAGTACAAAACAGTTCTTGCAACATTTGTCATCGGCCTTTTCCAAGCGACTCTGCCTCCTGCTTAGCAGCCTCTCCTCGTCTTCAAGCTTCGTCAACCTGGAGCGATGACGTGAAGGCACGCGTCGTTTTCCAAAATACTTGTCCGTCAGTAAAGTAATCTGCGACTGGAGATTCTCTCGTTTCGCATCCAAAGTGTATCTTTCATCCTAGAGAAAAACAATATAAACAGGGTGCGGTGTAAGTACATCTTTCATCCTAGAAGAGAGTGATAGATGTGTTTAAAGCTGAAGACAGCGGGAAGGTGTAAAAATTATAGACACAAATTATACAAAAGGAGACAAAGGGAGACAAAAATTATAGATTGTGATCTATAGACATTATAGATCACAATCGCATGTGATCAATAGCATTTGTAACTGGCGAAAATGTTGACGATAAAAGTATTTAACGAAACGCAACAAAATCAAGATTAATTTCACTAACTAAATAAAAGAGTACGTATTTGCTGACCTTGATACTTCTGTAGCCTTTAATGAGCTCCAAAGGAAATGCTGACATACCAAAAGCCTGGGAACGAAAAGATGAAATGAATGAGAGCACAAACTTTCCACAAAAGTCGAAAGACTCATTCAAAAAATTTAAAATGTTTTTGTTAAAGTGCATATAAACCTTACGTGGTTTTTATACTATCCAATGTAAGTGGTGTCAAAGGCCATATTCCAAAATTTCGCTTAAATGAGACAAATAGTTTGCGCTGTAAAGTCCGTCAAATTTGCGAAAATACACCATTTTAAGCGCCCGGTTTTACCGCTAAGTGACTGGGCCTGCGCGTCCAGCTGATGTCATGTAAGTAACACGTGTCTCAATTGTCGTAAAAAGACATATGAAAGTATAGCAAGCTGTTGTCATATAAGGCTACGGTGGCCCACAGCAGCAATGCAGATATATAAATTAGGAATAGAAATCAAAGTATTTTGCATGAAATGTTTTCATTATTCATCATATATATTAGTGGAGCAGCAAATATATATTCATTGAGCAGATATCTCTATCTTTCGTACGCAGATATATTTATAAAGTGCGCAGATATATATTTTCAGTGCGCAGATATAAATCATTCTTTCAGTGCGGACATATATTTATGGCAAGCAGACAAGCAGAGACATATTTTCACTCCGCAAGTATATATTCATAGTGTGAATTGTAAATATATACAAAAAAATGTAGAAACGTTTCAGCAACAAAGGAGAAACTGCGAGAAAATTTGCATTAAAGTTACAAAATATTGCCAATATGGTTGACATTCCTTCGCATAATTCTGATACAAACAATGTAGAAAACGAGCGAACTCTGATTGAATATTTTTTTACTAGAGTATTCGAATATACGAGCATAGTTAACTTCATGTCAAAAAAACCCACGGAGTTCAAATGTCGGAACGCACGTTACGAAACCGTTTTAAAGAGTACGGTTTACGTAGACGATTGCCAGAGTTTAATATAAATGAAATTCGCCGAGTCATTCAAGAAAAATTGAACGGTCCTGGTAATTTGGGATTTTAGTGTTGGATGTGGCATGCAATCAGAACAGAAGGACATCAAGTTCCAAAAAGTGTTGTTGAAGAGTTGTTGAGAGAGCTTGATCCCGTTGGTAGCGAAACAAGACGTGCGAAGCGCTTGCGAAGGCGAACATATCGAGTTCCAGGTCCTAACGTCTGTTGGCATACAGACGGCTACGATAAACTAAAGCCGTACGGTTTTCCGATACACGGATGTATCGATGAAGTTGGAGATAATATGGTTGCGCGTTGCACAATCAAACAACAAACCGGAGATACCTGCATCGTTTTATCTTAAAAGCATATAGGAATATGGATGTCCTGTTAAGTTACGTAGTAACTGCGGAACTGAAAACGGGATTATGGCGGCTATTCAATGTGAGTTTCGCATAAGCGTCGATGCTCATTTGTTTGGTACCTCTCCAGCAAATCAGAGAATAGAGTATTGGTGACTATAATGCCCAATATCAACTATGTGTAGTATTTGCATATCACACTTAAACCCAAGAACTTGACTAGGCGCTATATTTTAATTTGCAAGACAAGCCAGCTTTGGTAGATTCTTTGTTCCCAGTCATTGCTGACCGAATCTTCTACGTATGGGGCACAAAAAGCGCCTGTTTATATGAGAGCCGGGATGGATTGAGTCCCGAAATAGGAGATGAATGAGACAATGGATTTTATAAAATTTCTATACTTAATTGTCAGTTGTTTGTATGGAACCGGGACGTTTCTAGTCTCGTGCCGCTTGGTCGGGATCGATTTTTTAACCGTGATCTTGGTCAACACGGGACAATTTTATGGTCATATAAATGGTAAAATTTTTCAATATCCAGTTACGAAATCTGTCAAAATCAAACGGATATAAATAATTGTATCAATGTTTTAACAAAATCACAACAAAATGTCGAACAAAACAACAGATGGCAGTCAAACTGTAAATTCTTATTGCAGTCAAATACAAAGAAACATATATGCAATGCTCAAAGCAAAATTTGTACTGTCGAAATTGAATACAAAGCCCACAAGATGAAGCACGGATGCCGGCTAACGACTAAGTCTTCGGAAAATCAAGGCTGAGGAGACGTGATATAATGGTTTCTCATCCTAAGTTAATTTTTATTTTAATGTAAAAACTCATATAAACGAGAGATCTATACAACCCGTCTTGGAAGACCCCGTCCGGCCTTCCTATATAAATAGGTAAATATTATGCGGCGAGCGTTTTCTGCAATCGAGACAAGTGTTGGACCTGAACACTACTGTCGAAGTCTATGTCATATATTTCATCTTCTGATGAATCCAATGATGAAGATGCCAACCTAGTTAAGGCCAATGTTTAAAAAAAGGACGCTATGGATAATTTACAGTAGACAGTTTGTCTTGAATTAAATAGAGCCGTGCGGACTGTATTCCTTACATGATGTCACGACATGCACTTGAGACCAGACCCCTTAGTGAAAAATATATACAGTAAATTTGGATTTTTAACAGCGATTTCCCAAGATAGATTTAATGTAAATCAAAGTATTTTTTTGAATTTGTTAATTTCATGAGTTGTTCTTTCAAACAAAACTAAAATCCTGTAAGGTTTATATGCACTTTAAACACGAAAAAAGAGACAAGCAAATTGATCGAGGTTTTAAATTTGGTGTAATGTAAAAACACATTTTAATGTCCTCTAAAGACTCAAAATGAAGATCAGTTAGTAAAGTCATCTCTTACTGTATACGTAATTATTGATAGAAGTCCAACAAACGTAAGAAAACCAATTGTAAAGGTCAAAGCTGTTTCTCCATCTGTAAATTAATAGAATAAGTAAGAAATCTTTTCAAACTACAAAATATGTTTAGTTTAATCTCTACAATTCTAAAATCAATAACATTTTCGTTTCTAACAAGACAGACATTCTAAAAGCTTCTTCATATTTATACTCACTGAGTGGGGATTCAAAATCACATCAAATTTTTATAATGACGGTAATTTCCAGCCATCCATAAAAATGTGTGTTTCCCAATCATCTGTGAGACAGCGAAAGCGCAATTTTTGTGTCCCAGTCAGAGAGTGAGAGTGAATAGTTTCAGAATACAAGCGAGAGATAAAGGAGTAAAAATAAAATTTTGCCGCAAAGAAAGGCCGCTGCGCATGCGTATTGTCTGGTATAAAGTCCAATTCGGTATTATTTACATTGCTTATACATTTTTCGCTTTACTCATACAGATTTACAGTACTCTGCTGGTGAATTTAATCAAACGCTGATAGGAAAATACTGTTATTTTCAGAAATATTAACTAAAAACATCACGGCCCAAAAATAGACTTGTATATAGTTGTACGATATTGCCTGTTGTCATCTATTCAAGCGGAACTAAACATGAGATCGATTTATGGGATGTAAAAACGAACAATTTTTCTTCACAAAACTTCATAATAAAATAATAAAGAAAAGTCAAGATCTTATTCAAATACTTGCTCACAAGCGACCACAAAAAAGAATTATATCTCGTTCTAGCGTCAGGTATTAGCAACTTGTACTTAGTAAGATGTACTGTCTGGTATATAAATAGTCGAATTCGGTATGATACATTGCTTATACATAGTTCGCTTTACTCATACAGACTCACAGTACACAGCTGGTGAAGTCAAACGCTGAAAGCAAATGAATCTATTTTGCTTTCGAATATTTTAAAAAAAAACTAATATTATTTCTATGGATTTACAATTTTACATCAAGTGAAATATGATACGTGTCAAACTATGACCAAGAAATACTAAAGACTTGCGAACATTTGCAATGCGCAACGCAAAGCGTTTACTCTCAAATGTAATCTAATACAAGTCATAAGCGTGTTGTGTTGATTTATCGTTTATAGGATTGACGTTTTCTGAACGATATCTTAGACACGTCAGAAAACTTCTTTGAAACAAAATTATAGCAAAAATGCTTTTCGGCGAAAAAAGCTTTTAAAAGTCGCGAGAAATCTAATTGACGTTATACTTTCCTTGACGCGAGGCATGAGCACAGTCACATGCAATCTGCGCTAGAGCGTTCAAAAAATGCATATAGGGTTAGACAATTAACTGGTCACATAACTAAAGAACATATTCAAATTTTAAACAAGTTTGACGTAAGTAATATTAAATATATAGTTTTATTAGAATAAGGCTCATATGATCCACTTCATTTAGTAATAATATACATGACAAGCTACCCAAATGTACGCATTGCGTACCTATTTTTATATTTTAATGGCTTTCACTTTTTTAAGACTGAAAAATATGATTCATAATAGGAGGGACGATAAAGTCAGGAAAATGTAAATAGAAGAAAACATACGAGATGCTTTGATTTCGTCTTTTAGGTAATTCATCTTATCATTCCAATCAGTAACATTCTTTGGAGGACTTTTGAGTGGAACAAAACTTCTATCAAATAAATTTTTACTTTTATTCTACATCTCCCTTGATGCTATCAAGAACCATTGAAATACTACTGCACAACCACTTAATAGCGGATCTAGGGTAAGTCAGCGCTTATTTCAAATTTCAAATACCATAGCAACAATCATAATGGTTGAAATATTTTTAAGAATATTTTGAACCCAAAATTTTACCAATAAAATTGATGAAGTATTTTGAATTTTTAATACAATTTTTTAATGCACAGAGTATTTTGATATATCATATACCCACCAATGCAATCACCCACTGTACTATCCGTGTACTACCCCTTTACAATCACTGTAGTACCACTGTGCTACCTGTTTACTGTCAGTGTACTACCAGTGTACTTCAATTGTACTACTGTTGACCATTTTCCTACCATTCTTGAATAAATGTTCAACATAAACAATTATCATTTACCCAACAAGTAGTATCACCGAAGCAGCAATGATGAAAATCATTGTGTATTTTACAGCGCCACAAAATCTCTGTAAAAAAAAGAAGTGGACTATGCAATCATGGTTTTTTGTCTAATTTGTGTAACATATATTCTGCTCAATTTTTTCCCTACATTACCGATAACGCAACTTAACAATCAAAAACATTACAAATATAACATACCGCTTTGCATGAAACATTGTCATCTTGTTCTTCAAAGTAGAAATACATAAACGGCAGGATAAGAAAAAGAAACAGAATCACAATAGAATAAAGACCTAAAATAATAGATGACAAAATCAATTGATATCAGCATTGAATACAATGACTTGTATAAATAAAAAATTGTTGTAATTTCAAGGAAATGATAAAATAATAGGCTAAAAAAGTTATAGGCAATATTCAACCTCAGAAATGAAAAAAACCCAATACTATGATAATGATAAAGTTTGACTCTAAAACAGTCTAAAATAAATGAGAAGCATGAAACTATTGCAAGGTGCCAATTAACATGGCACTAACTTGCCAAAACTGCGATACACAAAGATAAATGGCTTAATTAGATGAAATACATTTTAATTGCCAGGGTAATTGCCTTTATATACTCCAAAGATTTTCAAAAACATGCAAAGTGTATACCCTTACTAATAATAAACAGTTTCATCACAAATGGTTCAATAAACCACAAAAATAGCAAGAATTTAAAGAGGTTTATGTGTTGAACAAAGGGGGAAAAGCATCAAAAGGTCATAATAATTGTACCTTTACATCTCTTTGGTAGTCAATTAAAGCTAAATCATGCAAATGTTAAATATCTGCTCATTTCAAAGGTTGCAGTTTAGATATACCCTGTAGCAACAAATGAGTTTAGTACATTTTCATGCTTTCATTACATATTTCAACCATAATGTTGATTCTTTTTTGTGAAAAGCTTTTTTTAGTTATATGCAAGCCTTGTGTGAAACAAGACATTACTTTGCTAGAGGCTGATTAGAGGGACGTCATAATACTTCATAAATAAAATTGTGGATGCATACTTTCATCCTTAATTAGGACCCTGCTATTGTCAAGTAACCACAAATAAACACAGAGAAGGATTTACATGAGGTAACAAAGGTGGGGGTGAATCCCTCCAGATATTTAAGGTAAGAGGACATGCATGAGAATGTCAACTATCAAATGATAATATAAAATGATAATATACAAAGTAATTAATCAAAAGTAACTGTGATTTGAGTTTGATAGAGTCGTAAGTACACTTCCAAAAAAACAACCACCAATCATGGCTAGCCTAAGACATAGATTTATATCTGTCTTATGAGTCTAAAAAATATTTAAAGAAAGCTTGACTCTACATGTGTCACATCCATTTGACCTTCTGCATAAATTATGCTGCTTTTTTCAGGCTCAGAGGAGCTCAGCTTCCAACTCAGTTTTGAAATCATCCTTATAAACACTATATCATTTTCGGCATAAGAACTTTGACAACACAAAATATAATGCAATCATTTTTCAAATTAGTTGTACATAAATTTGAATTATAAAGTAAACTAGTTTTGAATGAAACAGTACAAATTATGCAATAATCAGCTTAAACAAATGTGATATATGCACTGCAAGTTTTCCTTTAGTATTGCATAGACCTTTAATCATAAGAAGTATAAATTTTAACATGTAGGATAAATCATGGCATAAGAGTAAGAGGTTTAACAAAATTAGTCTAACAAGACATGTAAAATTATGAATGACCATATTTCATTATAAAATACCATTTATACCTAAGTTTACATAAGCCTAAGTAAACCAATTTGAACTCTTAACAATTAAATCAGTCAAAGAGGATTTACATAACTGTTTCACATTATTGTTATTTTATAAAAGGAATAAAAGATTTTTTTCGTGTTTGCACAAGCTTATGCAAATCTCAGAGACATGGTGAGAACTCTCATGCACGTGCAAACATTCTATCTTTGGTCTCAGGTAGGCACTTATCTTCTCATGAGTTCTCCCTAAGGTCTCCTTGGTTTCAAAAGCCAGTGCAAAAGCAGTAAACATCTTTTATTTCATAAATACTAACCATAATATGCGTAACTGATGTTGTCTTCAAATGAGCTTCTATCTGTGACATTGGTTGCCCAAATCTGAAAATTTAGCACATTCTCACAGCTTATCATTTGCCAAGCTAGTAGAATTATACTAACCAAAATCTTCAACTGGGAATAAAGGAGTAAAATACAGCACATACAACAGAGGTTTACCTTAAAGGAGCCATTGGGATTCTTCATGTATGAAGCTAGAAAAATATCTATTGGTACCAGAGCTGATGTGATCAATGTTACACTGAAGGCAAGGATTGAAGTCAATGTTGTTGAAAGCTCAGACTGCAAACGATCTTGGTAATAACGTATATATATCCATGAAAAAATCAAGATTACCTACACCAAACATACGTATCAAAACATCATTGAGTTATTAAACAAGAAACATTCTTGTGATATATTGAACTTGCAGGAACGAGACTTCCTTCGAGGGAAAGTGCTATTTATTACACAATTTATTTGCATATGTAAGAAAAAATATGTTCCTAAAAAGATATGATCTTTATGAACTACAGTTAACGGTGATATTTCGACTTTCCTCCGAAGCCATTGCCAAACTTTCTATTTAAAAATATTATTCGTAAATTACTTACAAAAATCACAAAAGAAAATGGTATCCAGCCATGTATCAAAACCATATGCGGTATACCCATATTTTTCAAGGAGTTTAAACTGTTTAATGCAGTCAATCTAATAGTTTTGAGAAATTTTCGTTGATCTTTCCAAAATACAATCCTTGTAATAAAATAAAGATTTTGAATCGAAATTCGAAAGTTCTTATGCCGACCGGTGCTTAGTACCCACAATATCCAACCCATTGAGTTCTATAATAACTGGAGCACAGAATATATGCAACACAGAAGGCCACTCTTGTCGGGAGTGACCACAGAATGATCTGCAGCACCGTCAGAATGAACACAAAGATGGAAAGAAGCAGAATGGTGAAGGCATCAGCACCAAAAATCAACATCGAAGGACTGCTTCAGAAGAGGGAAGAATTTCAAATTGAATTAAGCAACCGTTTTGAAATTCTAGGAAACGAGATTGATGACGTTGAGGAAAGCGCCGCGCAACTAAGCGAACCATCCAGCGATGCGCAGAGAAGGTTGCAGGAAAAGTGATAAACAGGAAAGAGGAAAAGCTGAAGTCAGATACCAAAGCCTTGCTTAAGAAACGGAGAGAAATGAAAAGAGTGACAACAAGAGAAAAGATAGAATATTCAGAACTGTGCAAGACAATCAGGAAGAAAACAAGACAAAATCTGAGAGAAGCAAACACCAAGAGAATCAGAGAAGCAGTTGAAAGTGGCAAAGGGTTGAAAAAGAGCACAACAGGAGATGGAAAGAAGGCTCTGATTCAAGCACTGAAGGAGAAGGATGGAAAGGTAACAACAGACAGAAAAAGAATCCTCGAGAGATGTGCAGAATTCTATTAGGCACTGTACGAAGTTCCCTCCCAAAACATTCAGTTGAGACCAGCAGAAGAGACTCCAGTAATCATGAAATGTGAAGTGGAGAAGGCAATCCATCAGATGAAAAACGGAAAATCACCCGGTGAAGATCTTGTGGTAATAGAGATGATAAAGGCCGGAGGTGACATCCTAATGGAAAAACTTCAGCATCTTTACAACAAAGCCATTGAGACGGAAAAAGTGCCAAAAGAGTGGAAGAACGCCATCATTATTCTACTCTTCAAGAGGGGGGAGACAAGAAAGATCTTGCAAACTACCGCCCCATCAGTTTGTTATCCCACGTCTACAAGTTGTTCATGAAAATCATCAAGAACAGAATCAGTGGCACTCTGGATGAACATCAACCCCCAGAGCAAGCAGCATACAGGAAAGGATTCTCCACTGCAGACCACCTGCATGCTACAGGACAAATACTCGAGAAAACCAACGAGTACCAACAACCACTGTTCATGGCATTTGTACATTACGAAAAGGCATTCGATTCCATCAAGCATGCCCCAGTATTCCAATCACTTGCGAAACACGGAGTACCAGGAAAGATCATAAACAGCATAAAGGAAACATACAGAGAAGGCACAGCACAAATAAGAACAGAAAAGCTGAGCGAAAAGATCAAGATAAAGAAAGGTGTCCGCCAAGGAGATACACTGTCACCTATCATGTTCACTGCTGCCATTGAAGAGATCTTCAAAAGAATATCATTGGAAAAAGCCATCAACATCAACGGAAGAGTAATGAACAACTTAAGATTCGTAGATGACATCATCTTGTTTGCAAACAAAGAGGAAGATCTCCAAGAACTTTTGACGAAACTGAATGAAGAAGGAAAGAAAGATGGTATGAAAATGAATAAGAAAAAAACCAAGATCATTTTGCAATGACATCGCAAGGAGGAAGCAAAGAAGAGGGATCGCAGTTGACGGAGAGAAGTTGGAGGAGGTGGAGGAGTAGAAATACCTTGGAAAAATGTTAACACCAAGAAATGAAATCAGTGTTGAGGTCAATCAAAGAATCAATGTCGGATGGAGAAGATTCGGGCAATACAGTCACTTTCTAAAGGAGAAGAACATCCCAAACAGTTTGAAGAGGAAAATAATGGACACTGTCATTTTACCATCTATGACATACGGAGCAGAAACATGGGCGCTTACAAAACACCAATCAAGGAAGCTGGCAGTCACACAAAGGAGCATGGAGAGGAGCATACTAAATATCAGGCTAAAAGACAAGATCAGGAATGAAGTTATCAGAGAGAGAACCAGGGTGAAAGATGTCATCCAAACAGCAAAAGAAATGAAAGGCAGATGGGCAGGCCATGTGGCAAGAATGGAAAACAACAGATGGGCCAAATTGACAACAGAATGGTACCCAAGAAACTGCACCAGAGGAAGAGGAAAGCCAAAGAGAAGATGGAGAGACGAGATCCAAGAGGAAACTGGAAAGACCTGGATGAGGAGAGCTAAAGACCGAATCGAGTGGAAGAAGTTGTGGAGGCCATCTGCCAGCAGTGGCGTGAACGGCTGATGATGATGATGATGATGATGCATGCTGCTTCGCGCATCTCGGCCGCCTTCTTCCTAGCCAGTCAATTTCTGACAAACAATATAAGGATTGTAAAGAGAAGTAGAAATATTTGCCTGTATCTCTTCAATAAGGTCGTAGATTTGTTCCTAGCGAGAGTTTGACAAAATTTAAGGTATATTCTATATCGTTCTTTTTTTACAACCTAATTAAACGTGTTGTAAAGCTCGAAATCTTACATTTCGTTCTGTGACTGTGACCGCTCCTCAGCTTTGTAAACTGCAGTCAATAGAATTTTTCTTATTTTGCCTCGTTAATGACATTAAGTTTGAAATCTTGGCTGCCATGAAAAATCTTGAGATTAGATAGGAAGTGAATAGCTTGCTCATAAAAGTTGAGGTGTGGAGAGGTATTGGTCAATGCACATTTTAAAGACTTTTGTGAATGTAATGTTGAGACGTTCACAGAATCAAACAGAGAATCAAACTTCAAAAGGCATTCTGCAGTGCCTATAGCTGATGATGGCTGACATCCAACACTTACATATGTGCCTATGGATGCTGCTACTGTGTGGCTTAAGACTTGGGTAGCATATTTCACCTTCATCTTTGCAAAGTTGTTTGGTGCAATGTGCTTATCAGTCAGTTTATGTGCTGCTCTTATTGACAACTTTTTATCTTTATTGTAGAAATCCACAATATCCTGCCACTTGGCTGTGAACTGGTTGAAATTGAAAGTGTATTTCATCAAATTATTTCTAACACATTTGATCAGATGTGGTGGATTAAACATCAAATAAATCTTTCTTTGATTGTGCATAAACCAAGGACTCTCTGGACTGATGTTCAGGTGCTTAGCCAAACTTTGAAAATTGCTCCCCAAATCAGACATTACTACAACAACATTCAACCCAATTCCTTCAACTTTGTCAATTGCATCCTTCATCAGCTCTTCCATTTCTTTTGTAGGACATCCTCCATTTACCAATACATAAACAAGTGGTTGCTTCCATTTTCCCGAAATGCTTCTGAGCAAGAAGACAAGTGCTGAATTTGACAGTTTATTCGTTCTTGTGCCACTTCCATAATCTTCAAGGCCAATTATTTTGTCATTGGCTATATCATAGAATAAGTTGGTTTTGAGAGATATCTCGTCCATACACAAATTACATAATTTCTCATTTTCTCTCATATGGTCCACTTTATGGTCTTTACGATATTTAGTGCTCCCTGAGATATTCCAGTTGCAGCTGGCATCTTAGAGATGTATCTGCGCAATGATGTTTTGGAAGGAAGAATGACTAATTTCGAGAGCATAAGATAGGCTCTTCCACTAGCATGATACAAGGACACAGCAATGGACTTCATCTGTGGTGAGTATCGTCTCCCTTTCTTTTTTCTTTCACAAAGCTTAATTTGCATTTGCACAAAATGAGCAAGGTTTTTAGGCAGCTTTTCCAATGCTTTTTCCAAATTTTTATGTGTTGATGGATTTTTCTTTGCATGCGTAAAACGACTTATTTTCCTTGCCTGGGTTTTTATTAACTTTCGTTGTTTTTGTTTTCTAGGTGTATTGTTGGATTGTATAGCACTTGTTTGGCAAGAAAAATCTGAAGTTTGGCTTTCTGTACTAGGCCCACTTTCATTAACTTCGTGCATCAACTGGTGGCTCTAAACATAAACTTAAGAGTAATAACTAATTCAAAGTGGTGACCAAAAGCTTGAGATGGAAAATAAAATGCAAAATGAATAACTTTAGCTATAATTACATCTCACCAATACTAATGGTCAAGAATTAGAACTGAAATAGTTTCCCATGTATTTTTGGACTCAACAATGAAATCATACAATAGAACTTCTCATACCATCTTTCCTTTTTTCCTGATCTTTATCCATTTTAGATTTTTTGGCTGTAAAATAAATTTGTTAAAATTTGTCTAATTTCATCGTGAAACTAGGTTTGGTGTTTGCCTTGTTTATGTGATTGGTCCACTCTTTTAATTGTTTTCCGTTTTGTGCCAACAGTGGGGGGTGCATTTGGAATGCTAAATAGAGTGGGTTTTGCATCAGTCTTTAATCGATTTTTCAAATCATTTGCAAACATCATATCTTCAAAATGATCAGTGCATAATCGACAATTTTTGTAAAGGTAGTTTGCATCCTTGTTCATAAGATCCTCTCTGCTGAGAATCACCCATTCCTTTGATCTGGAAAGACAAATGACTAGGGTATGAAAAGGTTGTTTTATTTGATTTCTAGCAGCAAAATTTGATTTGTGTTTGAAATTTCACCTTTTGGGATCTCTTGGAAATCTAAAAAAACTTAGATGTGGATGTGAATGACTACCGTGAAATTGGCACCACATTGGCCACCACATTCAACACAACGCTCATCACAACGGTGAAGGCTATTTCAGATATGGTAGAGCACCTTGTGCCCGGGCCCTTTAGCTTTAACTTGTCTACTTAAAGCTATTAATAATTAATTTTCAGCATATTTACATATTACATCGCGCTTACTCTTTCGCAACATGGAAGATTATACTTTATCTGATTTACATATTCCAAAAATTGACAATATTGTCAACGAAGAAAATCCTTTTTTCGGTTATGTAAGTTCTTTGGAAAAGCGCTTGAGCTCGTGAGGGATTTTGAAAACGCGACCACGACAAAATTCACAGTCTTCACGAAAACAAAGAGCTTTGGAGCCACCGGTAAAATGCGTTTTGAGCGCGAATATTTGAAATACTCTACCGTGATGATGCAATCATCACACATTAATAAGTATTTATTTTAGTAGAATGTCGAATACATTTGTTGAACCAAGTATAAATCAATAAAATCAGTAGGTTTAAAATGTAATGTTTATCTGCAGCTAAGTATTTACGGAAGTTGTTAGGATTCATCTTGTGCATTTCCTGCTGTATAATATCAATATAATAATCGTACATGGTCATGGCCTGTTTTAATTTATTAAAAGTGCACCTTGTTAACGAAATTAAAATCTCCTCATCTTCACGTAACATATTATATTGCTTCGCTGTATGTTAACATAATCTATGAAAACTACTGTTACAATGGTTTTTGTGCGTTAGACCAAAATGACCTAAAACCACACCGTATTTGGTGGGAATCTAAATCCGGTACTGAAAAGCCCATCCCTTTTGATGGAGTACCGTTCTATTTGGTTGGAACGAATGTCTTGGAATGCCAACACGGTGTAGACAGAAACGTTTATCAGAAAAAAAAACATGAATCAAATCTCCTGGTAATTATTCTAGATGACACCACTACTCTTCATAAATTCTTTAGGTAATGAAAGTAAATTGGACTTAAAAATTAAAGTTTTACTCATATTACAGGGCGACCGTGGAGATCATACTATAAAACAGAGACGTTTCTGGAAGCAAGATAGTAAAAAACTTGATTGCACAGCCATCATACAAATGAAAGAAGTAATAAAGTTTCCAGAATACAAGGTATATTACTAATAAAAAAGAAAATTGCTTATACTGTGGCTTTATTTTTGTTCATAGTAAATCGACAAGTATACACATGTTAAATTGGTTTTTTCTAAAAGATTAGAGTGCAATATTTTTAGGTGCCACATGACGCTAAAAGAAGAAACGTGACACGACCTCTGCTGATTTGCGAGCCCATTTAATAAACCCCAGCTCCTCAGTAAAACTGAACGCAGAATCTATATTTCATTTCCGCGGCCAGAAGATCACACCACGCACAGACTTGGAATGGTATATGCTCTTGTTTGACATGCTCGTCTTGCAATCTGTAGACAAGAACATCACAATCATTTGTGGCATCTGCATGATAAAATTCATGACACTAACTAGTTTTGCCTTTGCTATTTCAGCACAGCGGAATGACACAACGACTAGATGAAAAGGTTATTAGAAAGATAGAAGAACTTGTCAGTGAAGGAGTGCGAACTGTTCATGAGATGAAACGTCATTTGAAAATATACATAAAGGATGAGCTTTTCGAGGAAAAGAACAACCTCTGCGTGACAATCGACGATACTTTCCCAGAGCTAAAACAATAAAAAATCACATGTACAACGCGGCAATGAGAGCCAGGCTTTCATTTATGGACCAAGACAACGTCACTCGACTGGTTGAAAAATGGAAATGCGAAAAGGCTTCGAGCAACGATAGATTTTATTTCCGTCCATACGTTGAAGGAAGCGGTGAATTCAAAATACAGACTTACAAAATGAAGAAGACAGCGATGACGACATAAGTTTAAATGAAGAGGTTATGACGACTGCAAAGGAGCAAAAAGGGCGACTTTTGTTTATACACCAAACGGCTTGGCAATCAAGGTTACTTTGTCGTTATGGTCAGGAACTAGCTTTCCTAGATGCCACATACAAAACCACAAAGTATTCCTTGCCATTATTTTTTGTTGCTGTGAAGACTAATGTTGATTATGCTATCGTTTCATCCTTTGTAATACAAGATGAAACAACAGCTAGTATAACAGAAGCTCTCAGTATTTTACATCAATGGAATCCACGATGGAACCCACAGCATATGATGACCGATCTTTGTGAAGAAGAAATAAAATCAATTGAGTTTGTTTTTCCAGGTATGAGGCACGAGCTGCAAGAGGTTTTGACCAAAACATCTGGCATTCTTTATTGCACTAAATCAACCATGTAACACCTAAATAATAAAAGCAATGAACAGCAATTCACAAGTTATATTTCTTCCATCGCTAATCAAATATAATAATAATATTAGAAAACTTTGGACATGGGAAGGGAAGAAAGGGTTGATCAATTTCTACATGCAGATTATTTTATTTTACGATATATATGTAATCGTGTTGACAAAGTTAAACATCCTTTTAAAAAGTTCTATATACCATGGCTACGTAGCTCTGCAATTCATCATGGAGTGTAACATGTGGGTATATTTTCAGACTGCAAAGTGCTGCTTTGCGATTTTCATCGAGAGCAAGCATGGGAACGTTGGACATCTAAAAAAGATAATGGAATCGCAGACAACCGTGAATTTATATTGGCTTTGATGAGACAATTGGCACGGGCAAGAACTGAGGATGCATACGAAAATGCCCTGCAAAAAGTTAAAGACACTAGCGAGTGGAAGACCAATAACAGCTTTAAAAGGTGGCTGGAAAACACGTGGATAAGACACAAAAGGTAAAAAAGAATACAGACTTAGCAATTGCACGGCCGCAAAATGTACTGCACAAATAACTACCACAAGCGTTTACACGAAAAGTGGAAAAGTACGTTTCATTGTACTTTCCTTCTTCGTCAGGTCAATACAAGTAAAACCTACAACCATTTTTATACTTTATTGATATTTAACTTTACAGAGATGGGTATGGGCATTCAGAAAAGAGCGTCTGCTTGTTTATGTTAGCACAAACAATGGGTTGGAAAGACAAAATGGGGCTTTCAAACACCAGTATTTACTGACTTTACGAAAGTATTCTCTCAGCGCAATGTTAACAATTCTTGTAAATGAATTTCTTCCTGACAAATACGAAAGGTAAGTCTGGCATTCAATTAATAGATGATCTAAAGCGACACAGTTTTTCTTTCTGAATGAGAGGCAGATCCTGGCTAGCTTACGTATATTATTTATATTAAAGCCGAGAGTAAACCGTAAAGTGAAGTTGCATGAATCTCATGCATACTGGTTTTAAAACCAAAATTTTTGTATTAAATTTGTGTGCTTGCACCAAAAAGTTGTATGTTATATTTTTTATTTCAGCTACATCAACGAAAATACAAAATGCTCCACAGCATATAAGCGTTATAACAAACAGATTCCAGAATTTCTGCATAATCGTCCTAACTACCTTATCGACCATTGCATGAAACGTCTTGTTTATGCTGAAGATGTACGTTCAATCTCTTTGGTGGATGACTCTATGGGTGCATTTTTAGTAACCAGTGAAATGGGAAAGCACAACTATCATGTATATTTTAGGGCACCTCATGACACAGAAATACCTTGCTGCGAGTGTCTTGACTGGCAACGAAACTATTTACCATGCAAGCACTTATTAGCGATTATTCAAAATAAAAAATTTACAAGTTGGGGATGGAAAAACCTACCAACAGCATATAAAGATTCTCCATTTCTGACCTTAGATGTCGATATATTGTTCAAACCAATTGATTATATTTTGAAAAGAGTTGACGATGCTCAGCAAGTTTGTGGTGCAGAAAGTTTTCATGACCAAGAAAAAGAAACAGAAGAAGCTGACATAAAACAAACTATGACAGCTGTTCTACCTAAACCAGTGTTCCCAAAACGGACAGCTATTACTAGGTGTTGTGATCTGTTATCTAGAATAAAGAGTTTGGTCCACGAGTGTACTAATTCAACTTCACTAGCCAGCCTGGAAAAGAGTCTTCAGTCTGCACTTCAGGAATTTGAGAATAACAGCAATACTGATTCAGGACTAGCACTTACAGCTCCTGACGCCGGGAAAACGTCAATGAAACGTAAAAAAAGAACATCAAATATCAGCAAGTCAACAACCAGCAATCCTAAAAGAAAGCCAGATTATCTAATCTACCATCTGCAAAATTAAAGAAGATACACCCATACAATAGAAGAGTTGGCCAACATGCTGCAATGATGAGAAAATTCTATAATAAAGACTTATCTCTAGAGAAAATGGAAACGCAATCATCCAGCAAAGATACACAAACAATTCCTTTCATGCCAACTCCTCACACAGGTTTCACACCTCTCATTACAGAATCTTCATCAATCACCGCAAAACTATTAAGGAATGGACCACATTCTGTATCTCTGCTAGAAATTAAATCATTAGAGCCATTTTTGCACAGAGAAACACAGATTTTACTTAGTAGCATGAGTGAAAAACCTTTCATACCTGGCTGGTTGTATGATGAAGTAATCAATTCATTTTTCTGGTGTCTACAGGAAGATCATGAACATGTTCTTTATGCAGCATCCACATCAATGCTTTCCTTGCAAAATGGTGGTCAGGGAGGAAGACTTTGGTCTGAAAAGAGCAATGAAAAAAATCTCATTATAGCACCTTGGAACCCAACTCACTGTCACTGGACATTGATTGCCATAGATCTGCAACAGAGAAATATTTTTTATGTTGATCCATTGAATGCAGCTGATGATATTAAAAACAAGGCACAGATGCAGATTATAGCAAAATTCATCCCTTTAATTATTGAAAACAAATTTGGTCTGTCAGAATTTCAGATCTCCTCACCGCCATACTCTTCAACAAGATACTTCAAGTTGTGGTGTTTTTGTTTGCTGGTATGCATCACAGTTTGTGCAAGGAAAGTCAATGAGTGATGGCTGTGATCCATATAAGATGAGGGTTAGAATTTACAACAAAATAAGAGGAACTTGTCTAAAACAACACTCACAACAGCCAGAACTTTCCAAATGCCCACTATGTGGAGCACCTGTTTTGAAGAAAACTTAAAATGTATCTGTGCTGTCAATCCTACCACATATTATGTATTGACTCTGAAAATCATCCTACAACAAGGAATCCTCACTTTTATTGCCCACCATAAACTGAAAGGACTCTTCCTAAAATAAATGACAGGTGATTGGAAATGGAGAAAAACATGCAAATAGAGAGTAAAAATTATATGCCCCAAGTGGCCCTCATGTCAATTTTGATGTTTTGACACAAAATTACTAATAGGGTAATGATTGTCTAGGTAAAGTTAACACACAACAACCATTCCCATAAAACAGTCTAAAGGATGGGCATGTGTAAATACATCCACCAAAACCAATCATCACCCATTGCCTATGTAATTAGTAATACTAGTTTGTGTATCATATACATATGTATAGCATACTCCAAGTAATATGGCGATTGCTTCAACACCTAAACCAATGTATAGCCTATATAATAACAAACTTAGCTTGTGCTTTACACGTTTCCAGTGCAGTATTTGTTGTCTTATATTTTAACTGTGTTGCATTTGCACTGTAATTACTTCTTGTGTAATGAATTGGGCGAAAATATCATCATCAAGAATGTTTGAATTTAATACTAACATAACACAATTGAAAATTGAGTATTTACTACCATTTATCGTTGATAGAAATGTGCTAAAAACCGTCGCTGCAATAATTCGCACAGTGCAAGTACAGCACTACAAATTACAAAATATCGGTAAATAAATTAAAAGTATACAATACTTGCTCACCTAGTCACCTTAGTCATCTTTATCTTTGAAATGATGTTTGAATAAAACCCGCTATTATTTAAGATATTTCACTATCCCACTATCTTCTGTAAAGCGACTAAAGTATAAAACGCCATGGCAAGTTGCAAGCACGTAAGAAATAGGAATGTTATTATGATAAGGAGGGAGAATATCATTTACTCACGTGCGTGTCAGGAAAAGAAGGGCCTGGGCACAAGGTGCTCTACCATATCTGAAATAGCCTTCACCCATCACAACATTCATCACCTCATTCAACTAAAACCTATCATTCAAAATGATAAATCGAAAAATCGTCTTTAAAACACGTTTTCCATCAAATACAACAGTAAAAAACAATTCTTAACTGTTTATTACTATTTTACTGTCCTTAACCATCATAAAGATAGTATAAAAGTCAAAAAATTGAAGAAAACACTAAACTTTAGATTACAGTGTACTTTTCATTTCCCTTAATTAGCGTATAATTTAAAAACTACACGGTAGAATTTTTTTAAACTTGGCCATATTGTAAATATTCTTATTGTCTATAACATATCCAAAATCTGGAGAGTGCACAAAAAAATAAGTTGTAGAAAGTTATCGACATAGTTAGGTGACACGAATGCGCGTAATATGATCTTATGTAATTAAAGTAAGAATTTCAAGTCACTGCTAAACAAAGGCCTGTAAATAAAAAACTACACGGTAGAATTTTTTTAAACTTGGCCATATTGTAAATATTCTTATTGTCTATAATATATCCAAAATCTGGAGAGTGCACAAAAATATAAAAGGAATAATATTCCTTGAGAATGTACTCTGGTATAAACTGTGAAGTTGGCACCACATTCGACAAACAGCTCTATAGCTAAGAAACTACACCGTAGAATTTTGTTAAACTCAAGTGTATTATATATTGTATTATAAGTTTTTAAAAAGGTAGTTTAATATTACAGGCCTTTGTTTTTGACTTGAAATTCTTAACTTAAATCATTATTCATGTCATTAACTATGATGACTTTCTACAACTTATTTTTGTCTTCAGATTTTGAAATGTTATAG
The DNA here is from genome assembly GCF_021976095.1 of Xenia sp. Carnegie-2017. Lineage (NCBI taxonomy): Eukaryota > Metazoa > Cnidaria > Anthozoa > Malacalcyonacea > Xeniidae > Xenia > Xenia sp. Carnegie-2017. Next base: position 5,721,043 of record NW_025813447.1, on the reverse strand, counting down.
AATAATAATATTTACAATATGGCCCAGTTAAAAAATTTTACCGTGTAGTTTTTTTACAGGCCTTTGTTTAGCAATGGCTTGAAATTCTCAACAATTATATAAGATTTATGTCATCAATTATGTCGATGACTTTCTACAACTTATTTTTGTGCACTCTCCAGATTTTGGATATGTTATAGACAATAAGAATATTTACAATATGGCCAAGTTTTAAATTGTAAATGTACAGTTTTTAAATTATACGCTAATAAAGGGAAATGAAAAGAACACTGTAAACTAAAGTTTAGTGGTTTCTTCAATTTTTGACTTTTTTTGTGATTTAAGGACAGTAAAATATTGTAAACAATTAATTGAAAATGTTGTTTTGACATGTTTGACCAATTGATCTTAATTTAAGTAGAATTTTAAATGAATTGGTGAATTTGAATGTTGTGATTGTATTGAATGTGGTGCCAATTTCACGGTAGTAAATTGTTGCTTGTTGAAATTGGTATTTAATGAACTCCCTTTAAACTCAAGGAGAATTTGATGTTCTACAAGTTGAGACTACTTACAGACTTTGGAAATGACTTGGTCAGATCTGATGTGGGCGTACCCAAAATCTTGTCAATGTCGTAAGCATGTTTTTGATGATCAGGCTAAAATGTCAAGATCAAGATTTGATCCTTAAAAATTGTCTGAGTTTTGATGGGGTCAAGTGAAGGAGCAGTTGATCTTGGTGGGCCGACCAGAGAGTTTCTTCGCCTAGCAATTGAAGAAGCTTTCTCATCTAGATTTTGTAGAGGTATCTTCTGGCAAAGTTATTGTTGTTAATCAAGAAGGTAAATTATATTACTCTGACTAAGAAGTGATAGTTTTCAAATATTTTTGTGCCATTTATTAAGTATATAAACAGCAGAATTGCTTTTATCACAGCTAAGCGAAAAATTTACATATCCATATTGACGACTTCTGGCCATCTCTTTGTGATGAAATTGTGGTGGTGCTGGACGTTGTTGCTTTGAAATTGGTATTTAATGAACTTTGACTACATTGAAGGAAATGTCTAACTGTTGAGATACTACTCACAGCATGTTGGACTTGAAATGATTGGTAGCCATCTGAACCCAAGAATCTTATCAAGTTACTTTTGATGATGGTTAGTCAAGATCAAGATTTGATCCTTCAATGCCTGTCTGTAAAGTGTACGTGTTGAAGGATGCATAAGTGCAGGGCCGACCAGAGAGGCCTAGCAATTGAAGAAGCTTTCTCACGTTGTTTCTAATATTGTTGTTAATCAAGAAGGTAAATTATATATCTGACTAAGAAGTGATAGTTTTCAAATATTCCTGTGCCATTTATTAAGATAATGTGCTGTGATCACAGCTAAGCTTTAATTACATATTGGACGACTGATTTGTGCCATGGACGTTGTCTTTCTCCTTGCATTTTGACTACATTGTTGGCTGTGCTATCATGGAATAACACTTGTAGAAGTAAGCATATTTATATCACCTGCCTCGTTAAATAAGTGCAGGACTGATGAAGGTCACCTGTTACGTTTTTCTAATTCAACTCCAAGCAGTGCCATCGATAAGTTCAAATAGAAGGTTTGCTTTGACCAAGCTGGGTATCATGGACTACCAGAGAATTTGCAATGAAAGAGCGACTCGTTAAAGAACTGAGTTATTACTTTGTTGTCCAGTTCAAAGAAGGTTTATGTACGTTAGATGTTTTGGCCCTTCTTAAGCAGCAACCCTCTCTTTTTCGTCAGTACTTCTATCACTTGCCAATGTCATTAACGGCCCTAACCATTGACAACATCTTTCTCCCCAATTATTCGGAAGAGGGCTGCAGGATGCGAGATAGAGAGGAGTTAGTAATGATGCATTGGCGTGATTACCTGCAGGACTGTGAAGGTACGTATATCGTATTATGGTATAGTACATTGCACTTTCACTTGCACAATAAGAATGCATATTTCATTTCATTTTTGTACAGAATCTACGAAAGAACATTCAGCATCATATTCAGTCACCTTGCCTGAGATTTTGATATTTGCAACGGGGTCAAAAGAGATTCCACCTCTGGGATTTCGACCAAAACCACAAATCTATTTTTGGGATGAAGCTCGCCCAAGAAGTAATACATGCGCGAATATTTTGTACCTTCCACTTCATTTACAAAAAGATGATTTAAGCTATGATTTATTCAAAAAATTCATGGATTTTAGCATCCTGAATTCTCCAACATTTGGATTGGCTTAATAGTAAAACCATATTACCTGCAATGTAAGTATTTTTGCTTTTTTGTAGGAGTTATGTTTGCACTATTTTAGTTATTTTAAATTTTGTCAATATTGAACGATATAATTAGATGAGTACTTGCAATATTATCCAGAAACACATGTAATTTAGAGATTTATTTGAGTTTCTGGCGTCCTTAAAAGCTTCGAGACGTTTGCTTGGCGATTTTACGTGTGAAGCCTCCGCTTTCAAAGATCATACACTTTTTACAATCGTCGGAAATATATTTGTACGAATCGTGCATTTGTTAATTGAAACAAGTCATAAGAGTATTGTTCTAGTCAAACAACCTTTTTAAAACAAGTTTATAACGATACGGTATCTAAAACTCGGTTTCTATACAATCGTCGAATCGTCATTCGTGAGAAAAAACTCGATTTTCTAATTAGGCACACTTGATAAGCTGTCAAACAATTTTGAATACCCGTGATTTCTATATGATCGCCAATCGTCAAAACACTCAAAAAAGCATGGGTACTAGACAAAATTTGCGCGCACTTATATAGCGGGACCAAAAAAAAATAGGCAATTTACTTCTAAGACACAACAAATATATATATATTGATCTTATAGCATGTACGCGCCAGTTGGTTATATTGCTTAAAAAATCTGTATAATCTAAAAGCTTCAACAAAATGTTTTGAGCTGCTCTTGAGCTTTTAAGCATAAACGTCAGTCATAAATCATTGAAGGATGTCCGTTACAAGAGCAACCTTCGATGATTGATGCTTATTTGTTAGAAAAATTAGAAATGCAATGCATATTTTGGATTTAGTTTAGTATCAATTCATTATATGAATAATTTTATCAGGAATGTTTATCGACGATCAACATTCCTGATCGTATAACCATGTTTCCATTTAATCGCTTCACCAAAAATAGATATTTTTTCGAAGATTATATGGAAACAGAGCTTAAGGCAAAATGTTGAGGGCGGCACTTGTAAGATTAAAGCACAGTCACGTGATATGGATAGACATGCAATCTAGTAATGGTGTTCAGTTTGAATTTCATGCAAGTTTTGTTTCAATATTAACTTTACAATTTTTTAATTAGTTTTTTCTACTTATGTCCATAACTTTCACAGGCTACACACACGTACGCAATGCGTACAAATTTTTAAATAATGTTAGAGCAAAACCTACATCATTTTCTCTGCTACAAAGGTAACTAAATCTCTATAAGCATCCATTGCATTTTGACCATTTAGTGACAAGACAAAGTCACATACAGACTGGTCATTTCCCGATGGATTTGGGGTGTCTGGAACACAAACATGTGGCAAATCACTTGTTGAAAGCTCTTCAATGCCTGGCTGGTTTGGATGCTGGGGTAAGGCTCCTTCGTACGTATGTGCAAGCCCTATATTGCACCAGAATAGTTGCTCAGGTGTTCGGTTATTTTCAATGGAAATTTTATGTCTGTTGTGTGCTGCAACGAATTCTTCAATGGCATTATTAATGCGAGAAATGTAAATACAATGAAGACAAAAGATGTCAGTATCATTATTTACATCAAGAGCGCCTTCACTTTCAAGACCATAAAACTGTTGTCGAAACGTAGACAACACTTGCTCATTGAGAGCACGGTTGTGTCGTTCTATGCGTTGATTGTGGACAGACTTACCGACTAGCACCGGAATGCTGGCTTTCCCTCTAAATGCTGTCATATCATGCCAAATGTCAACGTTCTCTCCACCAAGATTTGTGCGGACTTTTGCAGGACGTACATATTTTGATATAGACTGAACAAAATGGCTATGTGCAGTTTCCGCCCGATTATTTGAGCTACATTTTGCAAAAATAACCATGCGGCTAAACCCGTCTATTGCATGATGAATCACCATCCTCCACCTTACAAGTTTATGGCTGCCATCAATGTGCCACACATAGTTTGGGAAAGGGTTTGTGTAGACTCTTCGCTTAATTGGTTTACGCTTTCTACTTTGCACACGTTCTGGATCCACAGCATGTATTGCCTGCCTAACTTTTTGTCACTGCACATGCAATCTCCTAGATGCAAGATGACCTTGCACCATAATTTCTCCAGCATTTGGATGGCTGTTTTTAATTATTTGTATTTCTCTCTCAATTTCAGCTTCTGAAAGTTGTGAAAAGCGCTCATAATTTATTCCATATTCCTCCATATATCTATAAATGGTAATTCTTAACACTGAAAGATGTCTTGCAATATCACATATAGGAACTTTCAGTTGAAGAAGGTTCAACAAATGTTCTTTGTTAACTCTCTTCCTAGGTCGGCCAGCCCTTCTGTTAACATCATTTTCACCTCTGAAAGAAAAGAGGCACAACTTGCATTTTATATGTCCTTTCTATACCAAGATAATTTTCAATAAACTGACTATTGAGGATACTAACTCATATGCTGAGATATCCAACATTAAAATGCACAAATTTATGTGCATAAAGAAAAAAGTATATCTCAAAGGAAACATGATTTAGAGGAATACAATGATATCTTTCATGGAAATCTTGTATATTTTCAGTCATTACTATCTAAGCAATCAAATGAAACATTGACAATCATAGCATCAACCCTAACCTTGATGCCAAAACAAATTATAAAAAGGTAGCTTGAGCTGGAATTTTTTGCAACACATTGTGTATATCCCAATTATGTTTTGCTCCTTTTAATAATGTGAAATAAAACTTTGAGAAATAAAAAAATGTTAACAAAAGAGTGTCTCTGGACAGCATCTCTAGTGACCAGGCACATAGTAAGTTAGTAACCCAGGGGTCAGCTGTAAAAATCAACGTACCTGGACAGGCTGGACTGTAATAGAACTAGAATTAGAACTGATTTGGCTGGGGATGTCATCAGCCGTTGATGCCTGCTGATTGAGAAAAATACTTAAAATCTGAATCAACGAAACGTCTTTGATGTTATGTAGCAAGCCACAGGTTTCAATGACCAGTGCTCATTTGTCTCGTGCTCAATGCTCATCTGTTAAATTTGTTTCAAATCAACAAAGACAGACTACTGTTGGATTGATATAAACTGCATGCGAAATAACTCGCTCATTTACCTCTCTTGTACCCAAAGTTTGCGTGATTACCCTTCCTATCGCTTCTGTCAGCCTTCTCGAAATATCATTTGTATTATCCGCCATGCCTTGTTTTGCGCGCTTTCTGCTTAAATCAGTGTATAATATTGAACCGGAAGCCATGCTTCATACTTTCCACAGCGGGAGAGTGTAAGTAGAACACGAACGTTACGTCATCTTAAGTGTGCCAAGTGTAACAACATTCTTTGGTTATTTGATATAACCAAGGTTAGCACTATTTTCCACCCAGCAAACCGCCTTTTATTTGAAATATAATATTTACACAATATAATATTTTACACAATCTAACATTTTACACAATATAATATTTTATATAATATTTTACACAATCGTCGAAAAACGACATATTTTCCAGCCTGGATTATAAGTTTATGACTTAAGGTGGTTGCATGAAAATTTATACTGCAACATTTATCTGTAAATATTTTCATATGTTGATATTAAAAACTGTATTATAAAAATATAAATTACTCGCCATCTCAAAACAACCTAGCACCAGTGCATGCATGGTTTCCTTTTAGCTTTTGGTTCCTTCCCATTAGCCGCCATCTTTAATTTATTAACGATTGTGTAAAGTAAAGGGCGGTTTGCTGGGTGGAAAATAGTGCTAACCTATAACCAAATCGGTACCGAACTAAAAATGGTTATTTAATAAATAACCAAGTAGCGTACAATTGGTTATTTAATATAACCAATTTGATTACCGAGCTAAATATGGTTATTTATTAAATAACCAAGTAGCGTACAATTGGTTATTTGATATAACCAAATCGGCGCCGAAATAAAAATGGTTATTTATTAAATAACCAAATTTTGTCAATTGATTGTTTGATATAACCAAACTTATGCTAGTCCAATAAATGGTTATTTGAAATAACCAACCTATTACGTTTGGTTATTTAATAAATAATGAAATTAAACATTAAAAATTCCGTAAATAATAAAGAAACACTTCGCGCCCCATAACTAACGAGCCGCCGTTTTTGCTGAAATGTTCAAGCGGTGTTGTGCGAAATTCAGCACAGATTGAGATTGTTGATAGCCGAGGTTTTTATATTGAGCTTCAAAACCAACAATAATAATGAGAAGCATGGCATCTATCACTGATCGAGTCGAAGATGCTTTTACGAGGAAAGATGAGACTTTTATGGCTCAACTCTACAGAGAGATGTTGGATTGCCTGAAAGTCGAAAGCATTGTTACCAGCGATGGTTTGTTGGATCGTCTCGGTGTTGATATTTTCAGAAATATCAATGCCGAATTTTACATACCGCAGAGTGCCAAGAAAAAGAACACAAATTTGGCTGCCTTAAGGTTAGAAAACGTATGACATGTTATGCATGCATGCTTACACAAGAATATATAAGCAAATATAAATTGATGTGATGCCCAATGGATTTGTCATTTGTGGTTTATTTATGTGATTCAAAGCAAAACAAATTTTCGAATTTCGATCATATTTAAAACGTTTCTATTGATTTATTTCTTGATGTGTTCAATGGTATACTAAAGATAGGATATACAAAAATGAACTGAAGCATGATATTTGAAATTTACATAACATTATTTCAGGCATCTCAGATCTGCTACAAATGGCAACTGCCTCTATATAGAGTTATAGTTAACTATATAGTTAATTGCCAATTCTGCTTGTTGGTGACAACTCTGTGGTGACTATTTTGAGGCTGATGACCTCTATAGAATTATTTTTATATGATGATTATTATGCAAAACATCCATGTTTTTCAAATCTTTTTGAAACTCAGCATAACAAACACTTTGATTCTATCTCAAGCATGGTGGCCATGTCAGTCTCTTTTGAAGCTATTGATAGTGCTTGAAGTGGTTGTTCTGTCGCTGAACTGGTCAGGGCAGAAGCTGTGTTAATTGCATAAGATATGGCATTGACTGGGTTTGTTTGTTTGTTGGCACTCTCTTCAGTTACATCCTGTAGCATTTTTTCTTAGGCCCGTTTACACGGTAATCAATTTTGGCACGGTACTCCAAATTTTAGGTACGCGAACCTGTTTTCTTGAGTGCGGCTCTCCAAACTTTTCTCATGTAAACGGATAGCAGGCCTAACATTTAAGCGCCGGGTGCCTTGAAATTTTAACGTGCCGGGACCTCCGAAAGAGGTAGTCTCGGCCCGTTAAAAAAGCGGCACCGTGCCGAGTTTTTAGCTATATCAGCAAAATGAGCAATAATAAGCGCGAAAAGGAAATGGCGGGAATTAAAATAAACAAAGATGGCGGCGTCACCAAAATGGGAAACATTACATCCCGGGCGGAGAGAGAGGGTGCGTCTGCGATGCATTATGGTCAGTGTAGTGGATCATAGTTGATAATTATTGATAATCTTTGAAAACCCTAAGCATCTTTCACGATTAATAATCATTGATATGAATATTGGCTTTTCCCTTATTCGTTTAAGTGGCTTTTCCCTTCGAATAAAATCATGGATGAGATAAATGCAATGAAAAATTTGGAGATTTGTTTCATTAATGAACATTTCGATGGCGTGAACATTGAAAATGATTATTGTTTATCGTACTTTGATGGGAAAGAATTGGAGGCTGTTTTGCAGAAACTTCAAGCAATTAATTCTATTAGCTTTGTTACCGTCGAAAATCATACGAAAGAGATGAGTAATAAGAGATTTACTCAAGCAAGTAAGTGCGTACGCCAAAAAGCCGTAAACTGTATGTTTGACTTCGTCAATCTTACATCCAAGCAACTTAAATGAGCACGGATAACATGAAACCAATCATGCTAATGTTAGTTAGGCCGCAAGCAAGGTTTACAAATACGTGTCTGAGGATGACTTTGAAATAAAGTCAAAAATTTACAGTTCACTTCTCGTCTTGTTTTGATTGATATTTTGCAATCTCAAAAAGTCACAAAAAAAGACCAAAAAATATTGAAGCCTGGCGTAGGATTTCTACAGCATTAAATGCACCTGGTAAGTTATTCACAAACGAGCTTATACATGATAATGCCATAAGGCAATAAACCCGGTAATGAACTTTTCTTGTCGCCCAGCGAATATAATACACAACTACTGAATATAATAATATCTTATTATATTCAGTAGTTCTTTTGTTGAAGTAAATATTATAAACTACACTGGCTATTAAAATAACTGCTCACCTACATTTATTAGTTTAACATTTGGAAGAAGTGGCAAAACATTACATATAACTATATAAGTCACTCAATAAAAAAGAATAGTATATGTAATAAATAGTGGATCCTCCTTTTGTTTTAAATACAGCATTGCATAAACCATCAAGATGCAAGCATTACCTAGACAAAAACTGAGCAGTTCTATTTGACTGCATGTACATTAATGTTCTTGATACTACTTTAAACAGCAATCATATTGTTTACAACAACTATTGATATTATATTTGTTAATTAACAAGTTAATTCTGTATTCAAAATTGTATTTGGCTGTAAAGTTTTCAAACATTGGTACTGTAAAATCTACATGTGTATAGGTTATAATATAACATTAAATTTGAAACAGTAAATTTTGTGAGCTGTTTATTTATGAATATTTTACTTTCAAGTTAAAAAGTACATTAAACAAAGAATTTGACAGACCGAAAGATAACTATCGTCGATGCATTCGAAAAGAGAGCAATTAACTCGTTCTAGAAGTGGCTCTACTAAAAATTGCCCACCTGTGATTATTTTGTGGAGCTATCATTCTTAAGGGATGTAATTAGTGGGCAGAAAACTGAAAGTAATGTTGAATATGAAATCATTTATCCTGTGAAGGTTGCTGAATGAAGTAGTTTGTCATTGGATAATCAATCAAGTGAGCAGGTTTTTGAACCCAAAGCTAATCAGAAAGCATGCAAGCGAAGATCAGATCAAATTGATGACCTTATAGCCATCAGTCTTGCTAAAGATTTGTCCAATGTTAGCAAAACTGGTAGCTGTGAGACAAGCAATCAACAAGATGAGGATACACTATTTTCTTAAGCTTAGTGTCTAGTTTCAAAGGGATGAAGGGAAAAACTAAACAAATGGCTAAGATAAAGGTGCTACAAGTTCTATTTAAGTTTGAAGAAGATGAATGAAATTCATTAGCATCACCGACAAATGTATTACAAAACATTCAATTTGCTTTATTTAAAGTTTGTTGTAACAAGTTACTTTAAGTTTTTGTTTCTGTCTTATAACATATTGATTTGCTCAAATATGTTTAATAATAAGTCTGCCTTATTAGTTATTTTTGTCAAAACATTTTTCAGTAGCATAAACAGATTCCCAATGCCATACAACTTGCCACTCGTTTGACATAAAATACTTTTTAAAAGCTTCTCTAACTTTTTTGGCATTACGAGAGTAGTTGTTTGATCCATCTCTGTAGATTTATTGCAAGTTTTTGTCAACTTACGTTATCTCTCTCTACCGCCCTGGTTGTGTGCCATGTTTTGTATTTTCGTCAAATAGTTCAATGAGAAAATAACTCTCTCCATGAGACCATGCACCTGGCCTCATTAGATAATTACATGAACGTTAAAATTTGTTCATGTGTCATGCTTACTGGTTATGATAAATATCTTTTCATATGATCAAAGCTTGTTTAAATGTAAATCAGAAATAATTTAGTTTAGAAATTATAATGATCATCAGAAAAATTACCTAGTGATCATGAAAAATACTTTGCTGTTTTGCCAAATTTCAAGGTTTATCTTCATACATAGAAAGACATTTTTACTGTATAGAAAATGTTTTTCATACATCAATAGCCCTTTGGAATTTATGGCAGACAATCTGGTATGAGCCCTAGATTAACACACCTTTACATCTCTACATGTGGTGTTCAGTTAGAAAAGGGGACAATATGTGACATGCTACAACATTTCATGTATGTGAAATACTCAGGTTTAATCCCATTCAACTCAAATTGTCAAATTAAAAGCTTCATGGATCAGAAAAGATTCAAAATCACAGGTTATAGTAAACAGCTTCGCATGTAATCAATGTTAGTTTTCTCAAATCTTAAACAATGTGTAGTATAACTGTCCAATGATTCAATGATTAATGATGATCAATTGAAAAGCCCCAAACATTTGTTTATGATAATGTAAATCATAGTATGGCGCCTTATGGCTACAGATTTTTTGTCCATTGAAATATACTTGCAGGATTGTAGGATTTCGCTGCCATACAACGGCCACGATTCCCCAAGCACTAAAGAAATCATAGTTAAAAGTCCTTCTGCAACAACAATTTTAGAAGCATCAATCTGCTTACCATATGCCATATTGACATAAATCGCATCACATACTCGCATAAATTGACTTTGATATTTTACATTCATGTATACACTTCACTTGTCCTTTACTTACGATTTTAGATGTAAATTTCTGCTGAGAAAGCTCAAAACAATGTTGGCTTGCTTTTAAACATCAATGACTGAAACGTCGTTGGCGAGATCGTCTTTGCCAAGCATTTACAATTCATCCATAAATTTTTCACTCTCTTGAAAAAATTCACAAGTTTGGACAGCATCATTTATGTCAATATATGAATTTGTAAAAGATTTCCGTAAATTCCATCTGATTGTAGTTTAGTTTCTATCATGCTTAAGAAAATTACTATGAAACGATCAAACATTCAATTCAGAAAGTGAGCTTGACTATGTTGGTTCAATTGGCTATCAGTCGAAATCGGTCAAACCAATCATAGTAAGACAAAAGTTTAAGCGAACAAATTACACGACAGCAATTGGACACTCTTATCGGTCCGGCCACCTCGTTTATCGGTCGAGATTATTCCAGATAGTCCACTGATCTGTCTATTGACCAACGGAATGGTTTAAATAAGCTTTCATGAAATCCGTTATCAGTCGAACCAGTCGAGCCACCCCGCTTATCAATCAGCCAGTTAATATTATCCTAGATATGTTTTTATCTACTGATCTGTTTTTTAAGGTGGTATTTGAATAGGTTTTCATACATAAAACGGAATTTTGACGATGAAATCCAAACGATTACAGAACGAAAATTTAATGATCAAAAAAATTGTAATCATTAAATTTGATAAATATTTTTTGAACTATAAACATCAGTCGCGTGATTGATTTGACATACCCTAGATCCGCCCCTGGATCTAAAAAAATTGATCAGTTTAAGCCGCTAAAGTCTGAATTTTGTTTTTGAAAATGATAAAATGGGTATATTATTAACATGAAGTTATCACCATGACAAATTAGATGTCAACATATTGTATTTTATTTAGTTTATTATATAGCATGAGCAATTCATATGTGTCATTGTATTTTTTATGCAAATTAGGTGATCCTTCTCAACTCATGCATAAAAATTGTACGCACTCACCAACCATGAAGTAACCATATTAAAGTCAAAGTCACTTCACTATATTATGTCTATTAGTATTGTTAAATAAACGGTCTATTAAAGTTACCTATTTTCCCAAAGTTTTTGATGTTTTTCCATATCGAGAAGGAGGACATTGTTTTCATTTCTCAGTCCAGTATAACATTTACAATGCCATCCTCATGTAATAAATATCCGAACGTGTTTGATATTTGGACATGAAATCCCTTCGCCGTTTGCTTCGCCATTTCGTCAATTAATATTTTAAAATATATGAAACAACGATGAAATTTAGTTTTTGAAGCTCACTTAAATATCATTGCTATATATTTATAAAATTAAACGAGACTTACCTCGAAGTCGAAGTTTGATTGGAATTCTATCTTGGTCATCAGTCCGGAACGAAGGAGTCACATGAGATGCGCATGCGCATTTTAGTAAGATATGGAACGGGAGGGTATATTGGGCATGTGACTCCTTCGTTCTGAACTGATGACCAAGATAGAATTCCAATCAAACTTCGACTTCCAGGTAAGTCTCGTTTAATTTTATAATTCTATCTTGTCATCAGTCCCTGTTACGAAGGAATCCCATGAGATTTCAAAGTCCTGTGCTACGAATCACAAAGAATGCCACATTGACCACATTGGTGTCATAACCTCATTTAACAACTTTAACAATTTTAAGTCAACGGACAAAAACAAGTATTTCTATTTTAACACAATATTGCCAAAATTCTGGTGTTTATTTTCAATTGGTTTTGACTAGAGTGTTGCAAATGTTCCTGCTCTTGACCAACCTGCAACTTTCAGAGAAAGGCCTTTGGCTTTACAGTTTGATGTTGATGCTGCACGACTGCTGTGCTGTGAATTTTGAAGAATTAATCCCCGTAGAATTGAGAACCGTTTTAACCCAATGAGCAATTGTCTCTTTAGAAACGGGTTTAAAAGGTCTGATATAGCTAAGTAATAGTTGTGAGTGTTAAGACCTGTGCTGCAATGTTCTCAGTAGATATATTTTTAAGGTCTTCACAGCACATATGCTTTCGTCTTCGGGGAATTCATACAAATCAATTGGTTCCAAGTGTTTGCCAGGTTTGGTTGTCTTGAGATTTTCACTAATCGTTATTCTTTATCTGTGTGGTAATTCTTGTATCTCACGAACATTCATCTTGTGAATTGTTTGTCCTCTCTGTCCAGTTGTCAAGCATAGCAACATCGTCAATTTTAGTGTGAGTTCCTTAATTGTTATTTTGTCAACTTGGTTATAAGTTTTTAGGTAATTTAACACCACATTAACATCACTTATTTCTGAATATTTTGGTAACGCTGGCCTTATCTCGAATATTCACTTCATGTATAGTGTAACGAAGGGGTGTTCTCCGAACTTTATACCATTTTCTAACGTAAGAATACTTGACAACGCTGATCGTGTCGTGTTAATTGCACTGTATTCATTCCCTTTTTGTACAGCGTAACTAAAATTCTATTGCATTCTGCAATCCAGGATGCAATACATCCAATCTCTCTTCTCTACAATAAATCTCCCATTTATCTAATATGTTTTGTATTGTTTTGAAGTGCTTAGTCTCCACGATGCCATATTGACGTGTTTGGCATCTTCAGATAGGTCATACCTATCTAGGTTTTCCCAGATAAGAGGCAAATTTTGAGCTAAATTTTCTTGGTAGGTGTAGGAGTTCTTTGCTGGCTTTGATATATTGGTTCCTTTATCATCATTTGGAAGGCTTTCGCATACCAGAACTGCGTTAGTAGTTATGGCGCAGGTATGGTCCCGGAAGTAAACTGAGCTCTTACCCGTGTCAATTAGTTTCCAGTCCTAGGAAGTAAACAGGGCCCACGCGTGTAAACCGGAAACGACATAAAATGAACGAAGGTTGCTACTGGATGACATGATTAATTGAAACACGATAAAACTTAATTAAAATTGTCAATTGTTTTCTATTCTTAAAGTAATATTAGATCCGTTTTCTTGTTTCCTTTGCAAATATAAAAAAGGAGAACACGTTACAATTTTATTGAGTTAAAATTATTTGATAATTTTTGTCTAACTAAAACGAAAATGGCTTTAAAAGTAGACATTGAGCAAGCAATGAAAGTGAAGGAATCGTCCTTCGAATTTGAAGGCAATATACAGAATAAATTGTTAAAGTGCTATGCTACTGAAATTGATTTTAAAATATACGAACTTGTGGCAAAAGACTATGACGGTTGTCGTGTTGATCAGCCATCCCAAAGGCTACACGATTTTTTGATGATGCCTAATGATGAAAGGGTATAGACATACTTTGATGATACAGTATCAGAAATTGATGAGGAAGAAGTCATGAAATCCTTCTTTGATTGTTTACAAGACATGACTCGATAGTAAATGGGCTAGAACTTATAAAGTACACTTGCAATGATTGGAGAAAAATATTTTCGACAGAAAAAAGAACAAATTAGAACATGAGACGTTGATATTCTTAAATACATTTTATTGAAATAAACATTTTATTGAAAGAAACTAGCAACGACCACTCTGAAGTAAAAAGAAATCAATCTTACTGACTGTTCTACTGTATCAATTTTCGAAAGATAAAGAATTATAAAAATACATACTGAAAAAATCTTCTAAGAAGCGATCTACTTCTTCGTAAAAACATCTAGAGTATAAAGCAATAGACATTACATAAAAAAAAGACTACAACATTTAGCAAGCATATTAATTATTTGACTTACAAGCAAATAGGACATTTGAATGGCAAGCATTCAATCAGTCTTTCTTCCACATCTGACAAATGGACTTTATGCCCACAGCTTGGTGGGCAAATCACCCACAAGTGACAGTGTTCACACTGGCCTAAAACAATGAACAAAATCACAACTTAAATTTTCTAAAGTCATATCTAACATTGAACTTTTATTCCAATTCACTTATTCAAAATTGGTGTAATGGAGTTTTGTGTAGCCATTCTTAATGTTGGTTTTCTTCGTCGTTTACTGATGACTTTGCCTGAGACTTTGGCGTGAGTGCTTTTACATGCAAAATATTGACAAAGGCTCTTTTGTTTGTAGTAATTTTCCAATGGATCGATTATTTCCTAGGCATGCGTTCGTTTCAGATTGAATGACGGCATTAAAGCATTAAAACAGTAATTTGCATCGTATGTCTGCAGGCCTAATGTATTTCAAGCACCACCAATTAAGATTGTGAAATAACGTTCAAGGTCATTGTCAGTTTTGGTTTGGAAAAAATATTATGTATAATTACTGTCTTAAAAATTATAGCTATGAGTCTTAACAATTATTATCTCTGCAATTTTTAACTTGTAATTATACTATGAGTCAATTAGATAAAGTAGTCAATTCGTACACCTCTCATTTCATTTGTATCAACATGGTAGGAGATAATTTAATGCATCATTGTTAAACTTGTAAAAAAAATGCACTATTAGTTAAACCTAAACTTGTTAGGATGTATTTTTTGAAAAAACTCAAAATTGCTAAATACGAGGCATACACCAAAAAGCAAAAAACGTTTTCTCATTTATGTCATTGAATAGTTTAGGTGAAACATCTGTGTTTTCTTAAAACGGTTCAATTTATCGGTATCTAAACTAATCTAATAATTCTGAATGTCTGCTGAGAACCTGTCAACTAGCTAATCATAAATTTTTGAATTGGAAACAATTAAAATCTTCGTTAATGATGAACAAAATATACAGGTGGAATTGCATAATAACTCAAGAAATGCAGATCATTTGCATTATATCGACAAACGTTTTGCAGCCAGAAATAGAAAACGGCGGTCTGAAACGTTTTACTTCCAAAATGTAATTTATTCACGCCCAAAGAAAAGAACTTGCAGCTTATAAACGTGTACGATAAAAATGTGCTGAAGGAATTCAGGCCGAACCATTTTCCACTCTGCAAGTGCCAAGTGTTAGCATGTCTGTGGGTATCGAACTTGGCCAACACTTCTGGCCGACCCTACTTTCGCTGTAAGTATACGGCAATTGAAAAGAAATGTTCATTCTTTCATTGACCTGATGAATCGTTGAAAGGAATTGGAAAAACTAAAAAGCCAGCAGCGCTCAAAAGAGAGTCGAACGCCAAGGTACCACAAGCTGAAGAATCAAAACGCTCCAAAATAATTGTCGAAAATTCATCCGATGATGAAGAAAACTGATGTCCAAAGACATAATTTACAAACTTTAAATTTTTATATTCCATATAATCTTCATGTGTTTATAATATAATCTATGTATGAATTTAAATTTCAAAACTATTTTTTTTGCTTATTACATCATGACATGCGTAATGACGATCTCTGTAGGGCAAGTGCTCAAGGTTAGCACTATTTTCCACCCAGCAAACCGCCCTTTACTTTACACAATCGGAAATAAATTAAAGATGGCGGCTAATGGGAAAGAACCAAAAGCTAAAAGGAAACCATGCATGCACTGGTGCTAGGTCGTTTTGAGATGGCGAGTAATTTTATATTTTTATATACAGTTTTTAATATCAACATATGAAAATATTTACAGATAAATGTTGCAGTATAAATTTTCATGCAACCACCTTAAGTTATAAACTTATAATACAGGCTGGAAAATATGTCGTTTTTCGACGATTGTGTAAAATATTATATAAAATATTATATTGTGTAAAATATTAGATTGTGAAAAATATTATATTGTGTAAAATATTATATTTCAAAGTAAAGGGCGGTTTGCTGGGTGGAAAATAGTGCTAACCAGTGCTCGAAGAGTGATCAATAGTAGTTTCTTAATTTGTTTTGATATGGATTCATATGACCTGCGTTTGAAGAAACGTGCTGAACGTAAAAATGCGAAGGCAAAACGTCTTATAAGAAAAATCCAGAAAGAATTGGCTAAGACAAAATCGGACTTACGCAAAGTCTTACGTTGGCAAGAAAAATCTGCCAAGGTACTAGAAGAAAAGTTCAAGCTGCTGAAAAAAACAGATGACCGTTTGGCTGATGTCTCCGGAGACACAATACACTTCAATATGGAGAAGATATCCGAAAAACACATGAAAAAGTTTGGTGCATCAGCGTGTGTTTTCAGGGCTACGATGGAAAGACCTA